>NC_035108.1:45474692-46099692 GCF_002204515.2 Aedes aegypti
ACAACATTTTTCATTTGTCTTATATGGCAAAATACAATGCTTTTCGAAACTATCAAAAAATAACTTTTGAACATCGAAACATTTTATGATCTTTGTTGATAATAATTGTTATGCACATGAAGTTTGAATTCTTGCATGCATGTTGACTGAAATGATTAAATTTTGCATTTTCAACAATCAATATCTCAAAAACAAGACGTGCTATGATAATTTTGAAAACGGCAATGGAATCCGTAACCTTAAATTTAGTGAATAGCGGTATTTTGGTGCTTGAGACAAAAACGTGTTCCGCAGTGTAATGGTAGAGAAATAAACGTTTCTATCAAAATCTGCCTAAAAGAGGCACACCTTCGAAAACGTTATATATAATAATATTTCAGGTTTCGTACGGAATATAAGTCAATTTATTAAACTGAACTGAGAAGAGTAGGCTTTGCCCCAGTGAGGAGCTAATGCCAAGAAGAAGAAAAAGAAGGACTATCTAACATCCCAACGCAAACGGTCCTCAAGGAGCTTTTTGAATGAGATCTTCGAACAAGCGTGAAAGGCTTAACCCGCTCCCCTCCTTCCTCCATAATTTGTGCATGAACCCTAGCCGTTTGAACCATTCTTCTAGACATATACAGTGTGATTATTAATTCCTGTCAGTAAAGTAAACGGTCATAAAACTAGAAACATTGTTGGATTGAAATCTGTGGGAAAAAATCGAAAGACAGAAGGTCGAATGACAAAAGGTCGAATGACAAAAGGTCGAAAAACAAAAGAGAAAGGACAAAAAGTCGAACATCTTTTTTCAACGAAGGAAATTTTTCCCTCCGAGCAAATAATTTTCAAACTTTTGTTCAACCTTTAACAGTTGTTTTGTTTACCAGTTTCACCTTATCAAGTTCAAATATTTCCCCTTTTGCTTTAATTTCCAGCCACATGCGTTTTTGAAAGGCTTCCCTGCTAGCACGCAAGATATCGTGAGGAATTTCGTCCCATTTTCACCTAAAGTTGCTTAACCCTCTAATACCCAACCCCGCCTTAAGACGGGGTACACTTTGGAATTGTGTGTATTTTTTCGTAGCTTGGAAATCAAAATGATTTTATTTTTGGCAACGTGAAGATGCATCGAAGCCAAACCTCGAATTTTCAAGAGCACAAATCTAGAGAACCAGACAACCGTTTGTTCTGAAAATGCTACTCACTGGTCACTCGCTGGTGGTGACCAATCGATTAGATTTTCAGTACGAACCGTTGTCAGGTTCTCTAGATTTGTGCTCTTGAAAATTCGAGGTTTTGCTTCGATGCATCTTCACCCTTAATCTTGACTCATAACATGCTTATAAGTAAAGTTTTTTATGACTTTTGAAACTTTTTTCTATTTTTGGAAATAGTTTGAAAAATTGTATTCTTAAATGACCTACAAATACCTGAGGTTCATTTAACGTGTAATATAAAAAATCGTACCTTTTATAGTTTTCTACGATCAACCTACCACATAAGAGCTTGGTGGTATTGAAATGATTTCAAACCTGTTTTTCCGTTAATTACACAAAAAATAAAAAAAACAAGAAAATTTTAAAAAATAATGTTTTTAAAAGTACTGTAAAAACTTGATTTTTCTATATGAAAATATCAGTAACTAGAAGCGGCTTAAAGAAAAAATTAAAAAGAATAGGGATGTTCAAAAATGAAAATTTTAAAAATCAAAAAACCAAAATTTATACATTTTTGAATAAAAATAAATCATTGCCCAAAACGTGTTTAGAAAGATTTTAGATAAATAAAAATGATATTTAGTCAACGGTTGCTAGTTTTCGATATCATCACAAATGCGATCGATTGTCCAGTGTTTCTTGAGCAAACACCGCTCTATATCTCTCCTCGTAGTTTCCGAAACGGCTACAACAACCCGCTTAACTCATGCATTCGATCGTTTAATGAGATTTGTGATGAATTCGATTTTGATATACCAAAAACGTGTTCAAAAATCGTATAAGTAGGCCATAGTAAATTTAGATTATAGTTAGTTCAGTCTGTACGACTTTCAGTCGAAGACGGTGAAATAAATAAATAAATAGACCGAGATCTTAAACAATAGACACACATGATAAAAGCGCATAATTGATCAAACATATTTTTGCATTTCATCAAAGGTAACAAAAATCGAATGAGAATCAATTCATGCGCATTTGAAAGTAGTGTCACAAGAACACTTTTTATTCTAATTGAATGTAATGTATTGAAATACGCATCGTTTTACTTTTTTCCAATAAAAATTAAAATTTAATGCATACAAAACTATGGCCTTTTATCATGTTTGTCCTGAAAGATCGAGGGTACACAATAAAAGAAAACTAGCGATTTTCATCAAGTCTGCCTTGATAGTCGTTGGCAAGCTGGAGTTATCTTGCAGTTTGAAAAAAGGTTGGTTAATATTTCGTGTGTAGTATCTGTGCTTCCCTCTCAGGGTTCGACTATAGATGTTATTCAGAACTAAATTGAACAATTAGACCAGCTTTGGTCCTGAGTATTTTTTGGATTACTATCAGACCTTCTTGAAATCGGCTCCAAATTTGTGTTTCTTCTAAATTGACACATTTGGGTTAAAAACTTCAGACATGATCAAGCAGATTTCAAGAATATCGGCTACCTGACGACTACTAGATGACAGGTCCAGTGAATTTGCTTTGAACAAGGTTTTTTCAAAATGAGAAGGTTCCGACCTCAAGATATATTGTCGATTATTTGTAATTTTCTGGGTGGCCAATACCCTCCAAATGGTTTTTATCGGTCAGTTATAAGCTTTTATTAGTGAATGATAAAGTTTGAAATAAAAATTTGCCAGTTAAAAAGAGAAACAAAATGATGCTATTTGGGACGGGTTTCAAGAAGGTTCGATAGTAAACCAAAAAGTCACCCAAGATCGCAGCTGGTACCATTGTCTAATTTTGTTCTCACATGACATTCGTAGTCAAAACTATAAAAACAAGTTGAATTGGAGTCAGATATATACCAGTGAACTGGGTAAAGCTGTTAACGAAAAAGGAAGTTGGGGTCATTTTACCCGATCTAACCTAGTAACCCACTGGAATAACTTCGGATCAGTGGACATTTCCGAAACTTCCAACAACCTAAAAAAAACAAGACATCCAAACGATTCCATTGAAGCTTAAACAAAGGAAGATCATCAAAAATTGTAATATTTGCTGTTGATTTGGACACCTGGTTCAATGAGTAGCAATGGAACCTTCATATTTTTTAGAGAAGCATCCCCAAAACCATGATTCTGAAAATATTTTGAAACCTTGGAACAGTCAATTTGTTACGGAGAATATTAAAAAGATGTTGTGCGTATACCCGATCATTTTTCTAGTTGTGATAATCCTATAGGTCGTAAATTAGTGTTCTTTGCCTAGTAGGAACATTTTCTCATCCGAAGAAAAAAAAAATGAAAATCATCGCTTTAGAAGTTTTCGGCATTTTTGCTTTGCAGACAAAACGTGCACTCGCTGTTTTTTTTTTGTATTGCGGCGCTCATTTTAAATTCATATCTAGCGGCGGTGGTAACGCGCAAATAATATGCGCGCAATTCAAACGCAACTACAAAGTTCAAGTAGGCTAGGATTTTTTCGCTCTTCTGGAACACAAATGTTCCATATTTGCTAAATCTGAAACATTTGGTGATTTTTATTATCACTGCAATATGGTCCAAGAAATCAGTTTTACGCGGAAAGATGCATTTTGAGCTTTAGAATGAAACATTAGACAAAAACGGTCTTCTACAATGTTGTTTGTATTAGTAAGGCCCTTTGTTTGGTGTTATTCCAAATTAGGGTGGACCACATTTTCATAGAAATTGTGTAACTAACTTTCTTATTTAGTCGGCGTTAAGTCAGAGTGGACCAAGTGACATTTTTCATATTTTGAGAAAAATGGGTTTAAAGTCTAACGCTCTGTAATTTTTGAACTCGTTAGAATATTTTTTCAATATTTCTACCCATCTTTGTGCTACTTTCAAACTATATAATGTGAAGTGATAATCATGAAAAAATCATAAATACGAAGAATCTCTTATAGAACGATTTTATGATGGACTATGTGTACTTGGTCCACTCTGACTGAACTAAAGACCACCGTTCAGTGAGTTGGTTCACTCTGACTGAACAATTTCTAGGAAAACAACAATCATTCAATGACTAGTTTTCTGGCTCTAGAGTTTTCAATTCAAATTTCTCATCAAAGTAGTCTATGAAACACTTTTAAAGCTTTGAAAAATGCGTAATTTGGTGAGTGACGAAACTCTCTATCTCCTTCCGTTTGGGAGTTATTGTTGTTTTAGTCTCAAAAACATGCATACTTTGATTGAGAATCCTCTAAAAACAAAGGATTTTCACTTAAATTAACACTCTAATTCTTCACTCGACTTGAAGAAAACACCAACCAAAACTTGTTTCTTTGTTGTACAAAAAATGGGCTTTAGGACATTTCGTCGAATGACATTTGGTCGAATGACGTTTGGTCGAATGACATTAGGTCAAAAGTACATTTGGTCGAAAGGACATTTGGTCGAATGGACATTTGGTCGAATTGCTTTGGAACTTTTTTTTTGCTGGAATGACGTTTAGTTGAACAGAAATGAAAACTTATTTTTAAATGGTTTATTATCACTCGGTGAAATTAATTATTGTTTTCTAACTTTTGCAAAGTTGGTGAGATAATGTATTATTTTAAGTAATCTGAATCGTTACCTGTTGTTGAATAAAAAATGGGACACTGTATGTCGTCTTATTCTCAAATTCCATACATCTCTTGATTAAATTAAATTTTCGGAAATAGTTGTTTTATACATTGACTGAAATATTTAGCTCTAGTGAATTTATTATTCTTCGAAATTATCATCATTCTTTGAAAAAATGCTCAAGTTTTTATTTTATTACTCAACGCTGTGAAGGCTTGCATTATTTATTACTCTTTTGAAATGTCATCGTTCTTTGTAATGAACTGCTGATCTTCATCTGATGGAAGAATTCGGAGAGAGTGCTTGGGATCTTTCTTTGAATTCCGGGTCTTTCCGCTTACGGAAGTGGGTAAGATTTTTGAATGCGGAAATCATAATTAAAACGACAGGAAAAAGTTGTTTTAAGGAAAACATTTATGGCTATTTGGCTTATTGTTACTTCCAGCTTAATAAAATTCCTCAAGCAAATATATGGCTTTGATGACCTCGGATGAATAACATAGTTTGCAGTAGAAGCTTTGAATTATTAAAAATGAAAATTGTGCTGATTCTATGAATCGGGTAAAGGAAGACGAGCTAACTGAGGAGACAAAAAATGGCTTGCTTCCATTAAAGATCAACTTATCTCGAATTGCAAAACATGCCTGAACGAAAAAGCAGCATAAAACATTAAAAACGCAAGAGGTTGATCAATATGTTGAGAGAGCGTCCATCAAATTGAATATCAAAATTTTGCTAATCATTCAGAGATTGTTAGTAAAATGGCTGATACTTTTTCAATTATTCAATCTCTCTTGTATTAGCGACAAAATGCTACTCTCGACTAAAGTCAGACTAAACGTTAAACTCTGTTTCCATACGATTGAGATTCGACCACTTACCTTTCCACGAAATGTCGGTTCGACCAAATATCATATGCTTTCTGTTGCAACTAAACCTTTTCGACCAAATGTCCATTCGACGAAATGTCCATTCGATCAAATGTACTTTAGACCAAACGTCATTCGACTAAATGTCATTCAACCAAATATCTTTCGACCAAATGTCATAGATTCCAAAAATTGATGTTTTCAATTATTTTTTGTAGCCTATCCTACTCAGTTTTTTCTCATCTTTTTGATGGTGACCCCAGAAAACGAGCGGTGCGCTAATGGTGAAAAAACGGGTTTTCTGACAAAATTCAAGATGACGGCTAAATTCAAAATGGCCGCCAACATTTTTTAGTCTCTGATCGAACCTATATCCTTCCTCTATACGATGCCACTGAGTTTGCTATGTGTTCCAAAGGAAATGTGAGATCACCAAAAAAAGATTTATCAAAAAATGGGCCTTTTCGCAAACTGCTAGCTAGCTGGCGGACCCCTCGCCAATTGTAGAACATCAAAAAGACAACCCTTTATTTTTAGCATATAGGTACTAGCGATTAATTAGCTTAGCTTAGCTTAGACTGACTACACATATCAATGGTTGCTATTCCGTGATTGACCGAAGTCAGTGAAAATGCACAAAGAATCAACTAGAAGTTTGGCTGGGATTGGCCATAATCTTCTTCAGTGTGCATAATTCAGTGCCTCTATTTATACAGGGTCAATAACGGCGCCGGCCACGTCCTTGCAGTCAGGTGGGATTGGGGGAAGGAATGTTAGTGTGTAACCTTTGCTTTTTGGAGACCGTGTTTGCCTCTGCATCTCCACAAAGGTTACTGGGAGGGATGTTTGTTAATGGGGAGGATCGTTGGGTCACAGGATTCACTTTGATAAGCGATTAGACCATGATAAACAATGATTTGTGAGATATATACATGCTTATACGTAAATATAATATTTTCATTTGATATGAACAATTTCTATGTAGAGGAAAATTATGCCAACACTTGAGGTGACGAACCATTCAAAGTTTGTTGAACAAATACCTAAATGTAACATTCCTACAGCTGTCAGGACGAAAGCATGTGTTATTATATTTTACTCATTTGAAATGAAACAAAAAACTCGATTGGTTGGGACATCATAGAACACTCTTATTCTTATGCCGACACTTACAGTGGCGAACCATCCAAAGTTTGTTGAATAAAGTGAACCTTTCGCAAGTCTACACTTGTAGTGTTGAATCATTCAAAGTTTTTTTAATTACAAAAATAAAGGTATATAAGAGGTGTTCTGAAAAAAAAATGTTAAACATAAATAAATCATGAATCAGAGTTTGTGTCGACACTCACAGTGACGAACCATCCATAGTTTGTTGAAAAATCATATTTACATCCCACCATTGTAACGATTGAATGTGCAGTCATACATATTTTATAGATTAGAAATAGTAGCATGAAACGAGCTCACCAATTGATCCGTTATCCTTGACTGAGCAGCCACAATCCACTTTCGGCTTCACTCGTTTGCTCGGCTATAAAAAAGCACTCAGGAAAAAAAAATAAGCGCGCGACCCAAAAAGAATTAAAAAAAAACTGTTCGGGCTTTCTTGACGCACTGCCCAGGAGCAAGCGTCAAGGTCGAAGGATCAAACAGAACTAACCGATCGCGGCACTTTTTCAGTTACTCCAACCGAACTCACCGATCACGCCACTTTTTCACTTACTAGACCAACGCGCGACATGTTTGATCCTGCCCTCGTCGCTCGCCCCGGCAAAAGCAATTGTCAAGGTCGAAAGATCAAACAGAACTCCATATAGGTACTAGCGATTAATGATATAAAATTGGAATTCTAACGATAGGTAACAAAATTTGAATCAAAGTTTTCGGAATATGAGACAGAATAAACACAGTGTTCGGCATTTGAATCATAATGTTGTTCCAAACTTTTACGTAAAAAAAAAATACTGAATAAGTTAAAATGAACATTTTTATCGACACACTCAACAGCCAACGGATATAAGAGCCGGATCCTATTCTTGGCACTTTTTATTCACTTTGGCAGTGCGGTTTTTGAAAGCTACGGGGCTCATATTCGGCCACAATACTCGTTGCGCTTCTTATTGCCTTATTAGTTTCAGACAATTCGGCCGAGAAAAACCCCCATGCCAAAGTTAATCATGGAAGTGGTTCTGCACCCTACTTTGAGAAGAAATTAAAATTTTCTCAAATATCAGCTAATTTTTGCACACCAGATGCATTTGGAGTCTCTGTTGGTCTTAAGTGCTCGGAATATGATTTAAAAAAGTACATGTATTCGAAATTTTAGAATTTAAGAGTAATGATATTTTTAAAATCATTACAATATTAATAATCAAAATTTGTTTCAATTGAACTTAAACGCATATGAATTTTTGCAGTTTAACTTAATAACTTGAATCAGCCGGCAGCTAAATTGAGAAAAGTGTTTGCTCAAACTTGTTAGGCGCGTCGTTCGCGGTGTGAAAAAGGGTTGCGGATAGTTAGTAGTGTTTGATCTTTTGATCTCGTCGCTTGTCCTTGCGAGGGCGAACGGTAAACATTTATTCAGCGTTCAATGAGTTTATCGAATAATATCGCGAACGGTTTGGCGTGAACATATCATGGATCGTATCACCAACCACAGGTGACTTCCAGATCCTTAACTTATACCACTAACCCAACATCCTTTCTGTGACAACTGTGGAGATGCAGAGGAATACAAGGTCGTTAGTAACATTGGTTGTCTAACTAATATTCCTTCCTTTCCGAATGATCGTAACTACGTGATCAGCAGGCGCAGTTATTGTCTTTTTATTTTGAGGTTTCGATTTGTCCACTTTTAGAATGGTAAGCTAATCTCCAACCCCGTTCATTGAATCTCTGTGCAACTTCGATTGTTTTGGTCAATCACGGAGCAGCAACTACGAATTGTACGGTCATCTATGCTCATGCTCAAGCGACCCGTGTAATCAAAATTAAAAAAGTGCATGACTTGGCCGCAGCTTGGAGATATCATGCGATTGAAGATATCATGCGATTAATCTAGATGAACAGCTGAGATTCAAAACGGAGCAGTTCTTCTCGACAATGCGTATTTTTACGACCGAATCTTTCGACATTCTACAGTTAGATGCGCTTATATGCTAAAAGTATTCATGAGCCCAACAGCTTTAAAAAAAACACGCATGACAAAAAGAACGAAATTGCCGAAAATACAACAAATCCCCCTAATTAATGATAAGATAAACTTGATGAATTCAAACGATAACCACAAGCAAACATCATCGAATATAATTTCATTTACTAATATCCTAGAGTTGAGCGGTAATTTATCACAAGAGGTTACAAACATCAAACAATCAACTTATCACATCCGTCCAGAAAATCCGGTAACACATTGTGCCTCCAAACTTCCGCAAAGTCTGATGGTGAGCTAACACTGGTTTCGTAAATATTTCCATGAAGATCCATCGCCCAGTTCACCTCCGGAACTGTGCGTATGGTGATGGTCAATCGGTTTTTGCACTTACCCGCTCACATATTCGTAATTATGCATTTTATTTTTATTGGTTTCGACCGAACTGATCTGACCGTCTGATCCGGTTTGGGTCATGTTTTTTTTTTCTTATCATTTTTTTTTTTGGGTTGCAGAAATTTAAAGTTGATCCGCGTAGAGCTTGGCGGTGCATGAATGGGTGAGATGAGTAAATCAAATAACAACACAATTTGGAGTAATTATCATTCATTCGCTGGTAGGGTTACCAATCGTTCATCTGTAAAACAGTTGAAAAACTTTCTTATTCCTTTATTACTATTACAAAAAAAAAAATTAAAAAAATTACATTGATGTTCTGCAAAGTTTTCTTCCTGGTATTACAACAGCTAGTCCATATTGAAGCATACAACATGGCAGGCCTGAAAAGCTTGTTTCTATTAATACCAAAGTTTTGATTTTCTATTAATAAGAGGATAAAGACATTGTATATAAATGTTACTTTTTTTGTGATTTTAGAGTTCTGATTATTATTATGAAGTGTACGATTTGACAGAAAACTTGTTCAACTTGAAATCAAAGTTTTGATTTTCTATTAATAAGAGGATAAAGACATTGTATATAAATGTTACTTTTTTTGTGATTTTAGAGTTCTGATTATTATTATGAAGTGTACGATTTGACAGAAAACTTCGAATTATTCTAACAATGTATGCTGGAAAATTAAAGTTTTTTTAATGTTACGATTAAGCTTCCATTCCAAACACTGTCGAATGTTTTTTTCAATTTCTAGTTGAGCAAGACCAGTAAAATAGCCTTTGGATTTATTGGAGCGAATTAAATTTGTTACACAAAAACTTGATTAGTGGTCGATTGTCCTTGTCAGAAACCTGGTCATTGGCAAAAAATGAATTTTTGTTTATGTGGACCATCATTCTGTTTAAAATGACTTTATCAAAAAGTTCCCTAATGGAGGAAAGCAAGCTGATTGGACGACAGTTGAAAGCTTCTGCAGAATTTTTGTCTGATTTTTTAATTAATACCTCCATTTATCAGGAAAATATTCCAACTGAAAATATTTGTTCAATATGTATTTCAACCGAGATAAGCTACTTTCTGGAAGTTTCTTAATGAAGATGTAGAAAATTGCACCATCGTCAGAGGCTTTCATAGTTTTGATTTTTTAATAATAGTTCTCATTTCTTTCATATCAGTTCCCAAGGAATTTTTGAAAATTTTCTGATAATTGAAAATGCTCTAAAACGAAAAAAAACTTGATAAAACGAAAAAAAAAAACGACGAAACTGGTAACACTATCATATGGTTGAACCCCCGGAATCGCAGTTGATCGCGAATTGATAGCCAGCGTGAAAGACATAAAAGAAATTTCTGCATGAGGCCTGGTGATGGTTGCCATTAGGGGCATACCGCAGCCAGATTGCACGCCGTCGATTGATCGAACTATTTGGTTGCAAAAGGCGGAGGCGTTCGATCTGGCTGGCGGTTTTTCATTTGTTCGTCTATGCGTGTTCATATGTTTGTCAAGTGTTACGTTGTATTGTTAATGTTTGTTCAAGGTGCGCATCTTCATGAAGCCGCGGCTCAAGTCTTTTGGTCGGTAGAAAGTATGTCTTTGACCATGTTTCATCTGGGTCGCATTCCAGATAATGATGTTTGGTTCAATGTCTTCTGTTGATGATTTGTTTGGGCCAGAAACATATTAGGCATTGCGCTATCACGCTATTGCATAACGGAATAATTGTATCTTTTCTAATTGATTCCTCGTCATGAGATTAGTCAAACCCATTCGATAGAGGTTCCTCTGCTCAATAAATACGCAACATCATCGTCCATCGTTATACTGCACCTGTTGTGCATCTTATGTGAAACCAAGTCGCAAATGGCTAATTCGTCCCCAACTATAATAGGTGTTTTGCAATTTACTCACAATGTCTATGGCGTAATACAACGGAAAGCATGCAAAATTCCGGGCAAATACGGGCAGAGGTGCCGTCTCATTACGAACTGCTACCGGCTCCAGAAGAAAAGTGGAGTTTGCTAAAACCATCTCTTGCAAGAAATTGGCGGCAACAATAGTTAACCATCGCTAGCAACCATTATCTTGATAATTCCGAGATGTACCTACTAGGCCAACCGATGCGAATTGTGCCTAAGTGTGAAAATGTATTGACAGCCATGGGTAATTTATTAGCTTTTTTTACTTCCTCTGCAGTAACCAGAGAAGATCGATCATCGTATGCCCTGTGCTTAATTAACCACTCATTGGTAAATAAAATCGAACTTTGCAAAAAGTTGCATAAAAAAATAATAAAAATAAAATATTGAAAAGACACAAACCTGTTCCACCGTTCCGGCTAACACATTAAGTAGACCTTAAAAAGGATTATAAATTATGCTCCATATAAATCATATCTTACAGATATGAAAATGTGAGTATCTAACATCCATAAAAACAGACTAACTCCACGGTAGGTATCTATCATCACAGCATTTCTTGTATAAATATGATAATAAAACGTTGTTTTGAAAATTGATATTGACTTTATCAGTAATTGATTTTTAATTATTTTTGTAGGGGGTTTAAACCGTGAATGCGTTCATTGATCTCATGCTAATTTTATTAAATATTTATCTGTCCAGAACCATAAATCTCCAAGAAAAAATCTGGTACGAAAACCTCTCAAATTTAAAAAAAATCGCCTGTGCCGCTTTTAACAGCCTATTCAAAGTAATCCATACTCTTAGATGTCAATTCTTCAGAATAAAACGTTCATTTTCGGGTTTCTAGTAAGGTGGGAGGTTAGGTGCCGGACATATTAGACGGGATGTGCAAACCAAAAATTATTCAAAGTGTAGGATTTTATACTTCATTTCAACATAACATCACATACATAAATTTTCATAATGAAACGATCCTGGAGCGGCCAGGAACAAACCCAGACATGGCTTTGCTTTGTAGCCGTGGACGTTACTACTTAATTATCTATTGTAAAGCTTTGGATGATGGATTTGGTTCCCGGCCTGATAAAGAATCTTTTAAATCGAGAAATTGCATCGACTTCCTGGACGTGTAACTTTAAATTTCACATCTAGAGGTAAATACACTGTTTCGCTTAGAAAATATAAAAAACTAAAATTAATAAAGAGTATTAAGCTGACTTTTTTTGTCAGACATCACTGAATTTTAGCAACAATTTTCTTAAACAACTTTGAAATTAATTTGTAAAATATTGCCTTCTTCAACACGATCTCAATCTTTTGGGGACCGTCCATAAATGACGCAGCATTTTAGGGAGAATGAGGGAGTCTGTGATGAACCATATACATTAAAACCTCAATTTACGAAATCTTTTTTTACGCTAACTCCATTTACGTAACTTTTTTACGAAGTGCGTAAATTGAGTTTTAGACAAGTATGTTGGAAGTTATGTAATTGAATGACCTCCGGTTGGGGAAAATCGTTGGAAATCTTTACAATATGAGTATTTTCGGAACGGGATGACGAAAATCGATGACACAACATATTTTCGGAACGGGCACGAAAAGGGGATGACGAAAATCGATGTCGGTTTTTGGAATTCAAGATGGCAATCTCCGGTTGGGGAAAATCGTTGGAAACCCATGCAATATGGGTATTTTTGGAACGGGCACGAATAGGGGGTGACGAAAATCAATGTCCGACGCCATTTTGAAATCCAAGATGGCGACCTGCGGTTGGGGAAAATCTTTGGAAACCCATGCAATATCCGTTACAACCAACAAAATATTCCAATGACTTTCACTAATGGTTGAGAGACCGTACCATATATAAAAACTATCGATAGACCATTGATCACGCTTGTAGATCCTAAGGCCTACATTCGATGAAGCCGTTGGAGTACCTATGGTATCGGTTCAAGTTGTAACAATACTCATTTTACTGTTATGAATGATAAATGATGACTAAGATAAATGGTAGAGACTGTACCATATTAAAAAACAATTGATAGACCATTGATCATGCTTGTAGATCCTAAGGCCTATATTCGATGAAGTCATTGGGGGACCTAGGGCACCGGAAAAAATATAACAAATCTTAATTTACTGCTATGAATAGATAAAAATCCGTGCCATATCAAAAAAGCATCTAATGATAATTGGTTACGCTTGTAGATCCTAAGATTCAATAGAGATCTTGGAGGACCAAGGAGATCCGCACAATACAATGCACCATTTACCCACATGAATGGTTAAGAACCTTTGGAAATTTTAAAAACTAACCTTAAATCACTTATTACGGTTGTAGATCCCAAGGCCTACATTCAATGGAGTCCTTGAAGGACCTAAATCATCCGTACAAAGCAATAACATGTTCCGATGACTTAGATAAATGGTAAAGAGACTGTACCATTAAAGGAAGAGACGTGTTGTTCGGAGCAAGTAACACTTTATTCTGTCACAATTAACTTATACTTCATTACAGCCTATATGTTGTAATTAAAAAAACAATCGATAGACCATTGATCATGCTTGTAGATCCTACGGCCTATACTCGATGAAGTCATTGGAGGACCTAGGACATCGGTAAAAGTTATAACAATACTCATTTTACTGCTATTAATAGATATGGGCCTATTCCATATCAATCTATTGATAAATCAAAAGCATCTATTGATAATTGGTTACGCTTGTAGATCCTAAGGCCTATATTCAATAGAGATTTTGGGGGATCAAGAACATCCGCACAAATTGATAGAATACACCGTTCACTCACATGAATGGTTAGGGACCTTTGGAGTATTTGAAAACTAACCTTAAATCACTTAATAAGGTTGTAGATCCTAGGGCATATATTAAATGGAGTCCTTGTAGGGCCAAAAACATCCGTACAAACCAACAAAATATTGCGACTTAAATTAATGGTTAAGAGATTGTGCCATTTTAGAAAACTATTGATAGACCATTGATCACATCTGACTTACCTGAGTTACCTCAGGGATGTCAAAAATCTTTGTTTGCGGATGACACAGGCCTCTCCACCAAAGGACGAAGCCTGCGTGTCATCTGTAGTCGATTGCAAAAAAGTTTGGATATGTTTTCTTCATACTTGCAAAAATGGAAGATTTCTCCTAATGCTTCCAAAACTCAACTAATAATTTTCCCACATAAACCAAAAGCTCTTTATTTGAAACCTTCAAGTAGACATGTTGTCACGATGAGAGGGGTTCCAATAAATTGGTCAGATGAAGTTAAGTATCTAGGGCTCATGCTAGGTAAGAATTTAACTTTCAAAAATCACATTGAGGGCATTCAAGCCAAATGTAACAAATATGCAAAATGTCTCTATCCACTTAAAATCAAAACTTTGTCTTAAGAACAAGCTTTTGATATTCAAACAAATTTTCAGGCCAGCCATGTTGTATGCTGTACCAATATGGGCTAGCTGTTGTAATACCAGGAAGAAAACTCTGCAGAGAATTCAAAATAAAATTTTGAAAATGATTCTGAAGCTTCCTTCCTGTCAAATAAAATAATCAATAATTTCAGGCAAAAATCGATACAATCTTCTATTGCCACGATTAATGCGTTATATGGTTAGGTTAAGTTAGGTTAAGTATATTGAAAACGTTTTTTTTTTTTCTTATAAGCAGGTGAAATCAACTCACCTGTAAAAAATCTGAACTGCTACGGCAAATAAAATGTAATATGTTGTTAACAAAATGTTAATAAAATCAGATTTGTTTTACCAAATTAAGATGATAGTGTTGTGTAATAACACAGAAATAATGAATGTAATGTTTGGAATGATACTAATTAAGAAAATAAAAAAAAAAGAAAGAAAAAAAAATCAGAGGCAGGGTTTGCCTCATCAGAGATGTAACGCCAGAAAAAGAACTGAGAATGGCGGAAAAAATGGTAGTTTATAGCTAAAAATGTTGGTCACTAGCAAGGCAAAATCTTGTCATTCATCCCTGTGCAAAAATCACGTTTTGATTTATTAATTTAGATTCTGCATCAATTACAGTTTTATCTATCGGTGGGGTGGATAATTACATTTTTTATTTCTTTCTGCGCTTCATTTAGTAAGCGCGTAATTCAGGGTTTTTTCAACCGGTGGTCCCTAGGTGGTAACTTATTTTATTTAACATTCAAGAAGGTCAGCACTGATAAAATACATTCTAAATCAATTTGTTTATTAGAGCTTGTCAAGTAAAATTACTCGATGTGTAGTCATTCTTAATTTTCTTTTTCCTGTTTTGCTTGTTTTTTTTTTTTCCAGCGTTAGCTTGAATGTCAAGCTGGTTCAATGAGGAAATAGGAAATTACTTGCATAGTTTGGTATAACTTTTACAAATTTCGGCGATCATCAAAATTCCTTGGGTCTCTGGTAAATTATTGGTGAAATTAAAAAATACGTTTTTTTTTTGTACTCAAACTAATCGCGAATCCACTTGAATTTACCAGCAAGATTTTTGAGAGATATAGTTTCCTGACGAATAGCCAAAAAAATAAAGGTAGATACCTAACAGTATGTTTAGAACAATTTTTGATTATATCTTTCCGGATTTCTAGTGCAATTCTTGGAAATTCCTCAAATCTTTTTGAAATTTGTTTGAGATGCTTGCCGTGGGAATCTTCCGGGAACTTTGCTAAATAAAAGTTAAAAAAACGTTAGTTTACTATGTGTTTTTGGAGCGGCTGAAGACGGGGTTGATAGTCTAATGGCTACCGCTTCTGCTTGAGCAGCTACAAAAAGGTTGGGAATTTTACAACAATTTTAATCTTTACGTTATCGAGTTCCGACATTTTCAAATTTTCACATTTCGTCAATTTCCATTCGATGAAACCACCTTCAGTTCACTTTAAAAAGGTGCTAGTTATTTGTCATAAATGGACAATGCTGAATTCGGAACCATACCGGAGATATTCTGGGTTGTACTGGGGTCGCGAGGATGCCAAATTTTGAAAATGTTATTATTCTTTTTATTTATTGCAAATACACAACCAAAGTTTTTATGTAAAACCTAAGATAATGATCGATTGTCATCATTTGAACATATTTTGAATTAGTGGACCGTTCCGGAACACCGTAGTCGGTTCCGTCAGGGCCCTTTTGGGGACATTTCCTTTTCATGTCCAAAATATACCGTGCGACGTACGAAATTCGAAATAAAATATCAATAAAGGAGGAATAAACTAAATGTCAACAGATTTGACCACTTCAGTGGGCCTGACACGTTTTACGTCCAAAACATACCGCGCGATGTCTCAATCTTCGCGAATTCGAAAGGACATGTCAATAAAGGAGGAATAGACAAAATATCAACAGATTTGGCCACTCCAGAGCACCTGAAACAGGTTCCGCCAGGGCCTCTTTTCTGACATACCGTACGACGTATCAATCTTTGTGAATTCGAAAGTACATGCCAATAAAGGAAGAATTAACTAAATATCAACTGGTTTGGCTACTCCAGACGACCTGAAACAGGTTCCACCTGGGCCTCTTTGCGTACATGTCCGTTTTATGTCCAAAACATACCGTGCGATGTTTTAACCTTTTATGAACTCGAGGGAACTCAGTAATAAATGAAGCATCCGTTTATCATCAATCAATTTGGTTCCGCCAAAGCAACTTGGAACAGGTTCCGCCATAGCTTCTCTGGTGAAATTTTTGATTTATGCCGTGAAAACTAATGTGATCACTCCAGAGCACCAAGCACAGGCTCCACCAGGGATTGCATGGAGATTTTCCGTTTAACGATCAAAGCTTACCGTGCGTCGCCCACGTTTATAAGCATTCGAATGAACCTGTCAATATCATTTAGCATTAAAAAAAAGCAGATATCAAAATGTTAAAATATTTACAGTTAACTGGATTGTTGAAAGAATTGTAAAATACACTACTCACCATAAGTAAGGAATCGTTGCAATGTATTGCAGCACTTTTAAGTTCAGCATCACCCAAAATCCAGTGATAAAAGTTTTTTCAACAAAAATAAAAAAATCGCAGGGGCTCGAAGACGTATTTTTTTAAGATGACCTCAAAAATAAATTTACCTTGCACTTCAGAATCACGAGATAGTTTTTATTTTAGGTAGGGTAGGTGTACCAGTTATGGTCATAGTGGTTCCCTATTTCGCCATATGTGATAAATTGAATGTCCCCACAATTTGAAAAGTTTTGTGTGTTTTAACCATAAGATATAGGATATATCTTGGTGTTAAAACATTGAAAAAGATTAAAAATGTGAAAATCATTGAAATATCACATATGGCCAAATAGGGAACCACTATGGCCATAACTGGTACATTTTCCCCATGTAGTGTTGCAATACGCGATTCCATACTTATGGTGGGTAGTGTATTTGAATTGATGCGAATAAACTGGCTAATTAAGTTTAAAGCCCCAAAAATTAAAAAAAAAATGCATGGATCATAAAATTTAAAAAAAATGTAGGAAAGATCCTTGCCGATAATAGGTTAAATCTCGAATGGATTCCAGATTAGATGTTTGATAAATTCCTGGTTAGATTATTGTTTAATTACTGATGAAATCCTTTATTACCGAGTTCTCTTGAATCCATAAAGATTGACACATCGCCCGGTATGTTTTAGACATAAAACAGAAATGTCCCCGAACAGGCCCTCGTGGAACCTGTGCCAGAAGCTCTGGAATGGCCACATCTATTCGTACCGAGTTTTTTCTTCTTTCACAGATATGTTCTCCCGAATTCATGAAGATTGAGACGTCGCACGGTATGTTTTGGACATGAAACGAAGATGTCCCCTAAGGGGCCCTGTCGGAATCGACTACGGTGTTCCAGAACGGTCCACTAATTCAAATTATGTTTAAATGATAACAATCGATCATTATCTTATGTTTTACATAAAAACTTCGGTGTTGTAACTGCAACAAATAAAATAATAATCACATTTCCCAAATAATATCTCCGGTATGGTTCCGAATTCAGCATTGTCCATTTATGACAAATAACTAACACCTTTTTAAAGTCAACTGAAGGTGGTTTCAAAGAAATCGAATGGAAATTGACGAAATAGCAGCTATTTAAAAATGCCATGTCTGAGCTCGGTAACGTAAAGGTTAATATCGATGGATTTTCGTTACAATTGGCAGCAACACTGACTGCAATCCAT
The DNA here is from genome assembly GCF_002204515.2 of Aedes aegypti. NCBI lineage: Eukaryota > Metazoa > Arthropoda > Insecta > Diptera > Culicidae > Aedes > Aedes aegypti. Next base: position 45,492,954 of record NC_035108.1, read on the forward strand.
TTTTATGAATCTCAAAATGCATAGTCCTTCGAAAGATCGTTGATTACGCCCGTTGATTTTGAGTTTATTTTCAAGGAGTTATAGATTTGATTATTAAGAACAAGTGTGGTCATTCAAATATTACGTAACGCTAAAATTGCCAATTTTAGACCTCCTCCCTCCCAACGGATCAACTTTTGTATGGAAAATTTTATGTATGGGCCGCAACATTATGAAAGATGCCCTCCCTCTCCTTTAGCGTTGTCTGAAGTTTATTACCCCTGGTGAAATTTAGGTTGATTAATACAAAATAGTGATGGAATTAGTAATTGCAATATTTGATCTTATGTTTATCCTGAATTGGTAAAGATGAATGCATTCATAGGTGGATGTTTCTTATTATATTATGCCACTGCTCAGTCAAACTTTTTGGCAACTCTCCGTTATCCGTTTTCAGATTTTATCTCTTTTGTCCATGAGTAATATTGAATTTCTCCCCAAGATGTAACGTTGCAAACTAATTAGTTTTATCACGCCTCTTCTTCGTGGATTTTTGAAGATCGCTTACAACCAACAACATTATACCGAACGAAATGGGTTTGTCTCATTAAAAAGCGAGCGAAAACAGATTGCCCCAGTCCGCCATGGTTTAATTGCTCTATCGATCCTTCCGCATCAAGCGGAAAGAAAGATGATGGCTATGAAACGCCCGACACCTCTTTTATGCAAGTTACCATGCTGTTTGTGTACACGAATATGACACATGTGAAAAATCATATAACGTCAATTAATTTTGTTGAGTATAATGCAGATCTTCGAGCAGAAATCGGAAGTCTCATCTTCATTGTTCATGAAAGTCTTGCGTAATACCGAATGGCAGCTTCATTCCAAGAGACTTTACGAAAGAAGCAGCCTTCTGCTGGATTCTCACGCCAAACGGCATCTCTGCATTCATTATCGTGACACAAACGGATCCATTATATGGTATGCACATTTGCTCGTATAATGTTGATGCCGTTCGCGTGACAATGCAGCTTGTCAATCGTCATATGTCGAACTCGTCCTTGAGATCATCAAGCTGTGAATGAGTCTAGCATAAGCGTACATACCGATCCCATCCGGATGCACCCGGAAAGCAAGCTGATCAAACAGTTTGCAGACACCTTCCATCGAATCGATTCGTTAGAACAGTACTTCCCACACTGTGTGCCGCGGTGCACAGTCACTCCTCACCATACAAAATATTAGGATAAATCTTGAAATAAATGTATGTATCATGCTTATAGCCGAACATAAGTAGGGTCTTTGGATTCAGTGTTAAGGGCGACTCGATGATAAAAAGTTTGGGAACTTCTGCGTTACCTTTGCCTTGCCACAGGGCACACATCCGACGCCTGCTTTATGCGTACTCTGTTGATCGCTCGGCGACAAAGCGACATTTCAAAGTCAAATTCGATCTCACTGTCATGGCACTCTACGCTCCGCTGCCGAGGGTGCTGACTAATCCAAAAGAATTCGCATAATTACCAACTCGGAACCCACCCATCCAGAGATGGTCCTACGAAGGTCAGCCCAGCCGTCTAATCGCTACTCTCGCCAGAGACACAAGCGGGAACCGCCGCCGCCGTCAGTAACTAACTATCAATGAAATCGAGCCACGTTCATTGTTTTAGCAATGGCGAGAATCGTGACTCTAATAAATTAAATAATCTGATGGAGTTGAAAAATAAAAGCGAGAGTCCATCGGGCAACCATCGCTGGTAATTAGTCGCCGTTATTGTTAAAGGTGAGAATTTTCCGGTACTACCCGATCAGAGGGGAAGAACAAGCCTATGAGAATGCTATTCCAAAATTAGCTATAGTACCTTGTCTTATATTTGACTTTGTTATTACATTCAACTTCCTATAACTCGATTTTGAAGGGAACAACGAGTTAGAGAGGCACGAGTTATAAAACACAAAACTAGTGCAAATGCGATCCAAGGGACCATCTAGGTAGTCATGAACAGGCATTACAGACGTGAGCGAGCTTCATGAAAACCAACTTTTACTATGGTTCTCTAACTCGATATCGAGATACCGAATATCAAGTTAGGGAGTGTTGATAAGTATACATACCTGTTTAAGACCATACTACAGTCGCCTCTCCACATATCGATATCGAAGGGACCATCGAGATAGGGAGAGATCGAGACAAAGAACAATTTTTTGATGAATACTAGATTGAAAAACACTTCGTTGCCTAGACAGTAATACACAAACAGACGTCATTTTGCGCTCATAATTTGTTTTGAATCCCAAAACTTTGGTCTAGTAACCTTCGATATTGGTCATATCGACATACGGAACGAAAATTGAGAACGAAAAATCAACAGAAACTCATCGAAGTATGGGGATATCGAGTTGTGGAGAGTGTAAATGTATGCAGACTGAAGGGACTAAATCATTGACATAGGCAGAGATATTGAGATGTAGAACATCGAGATGTGGAGAGTCGACTGTATGTTTAAACAACGGAGTAATCTGCTTATGAGCTGTTCTTTTTGATTTATTACGATATGATACGATCAATAGCTAAGATTCTTAAAAAAAGGGCACGACTTTGAAATGACGATATTGGTATTGATTTTTGGTATTGTTCTCTTATGAAGAGCATAGCAGGTATTTAATTTCAATACCAGGATATGGTATTCGTTTGCCATGCTTCTCTTCTCGGGTTGGGTCGATATCAACCCCATACCAAAGGCGAGAGCTTCTGCAACACGAACAGTCATCAGTTGGTGTGATTATGAGTATGATACGATAGATAGGTACCTCTGAACGATTGAAACGTGATTTGGACAAACCGTCAACAAGCTCGTCTATCTCCGATCCGATCGATAGCAGAACGTTTGATAATGACACACTGTATGTTTCGGAGCCCTCTCTATTCAGCTGTTATTTCGAGATTTATAGTTACTGTTAACGGTAACAAATGGATATTCGAAAGCAAATGGGTTATAATCGAGATGATGAGTGCGATGAATGGATGCGCTTATGTAAATCTTTGATTAGTGGTATTCGAGAATATCGGAAGAATGTAATTGTTGTCGGTTAAGCGATATCAAACAAGACGATAATCATGGGGAATATGACAAGGGCATGATTGATAGATGACTTTGAAAAAATGAAAAAAAGCTTGGCGGGTATAAGCATATGCAAACTAATAGTCCTAAATATGGACATTTACGAAAAGTATTATCACAATATGTATTACTGGTGATAATATCGTTGCCGAGGTATTATCAAAATCCAAAATTATTATCATCTATTCAACTCTAATTAAATCTAGTATTTATTTAAATAGTTCAGCGTAAAAACTAGGTTGCTATGGCAAACCATACATCGTTTCATGCAAACAAAAACGCTAACCTTCAACAAATGTGCAAAGAATTTTACTGAAATTTTTAACATATGCAGGAATACAGCCGAATTTTCAAAATTGTATTTTACCAACAGTTACAGTTTTACGCGGAAAGATGCATTTTGAGCCTTACAATCAAACATTAGACGAAAACGGTATTCTACAAAGTTGTTTGTTTTGGTTGGTTTGGTGTTATTGAAAATAAGAGTGGTCCACATGCTCATAGAAATGGTATACTAACTTTCTTATTTGTTGAAATTATAGTATACATGCTTCAGCAAAGTTGTAGAGCATTCAACCTCAAACAACTTTTCCAAAACAAGTTTTTTGTAGCTTAAATTGACCGATTCAAAGCTTATTTCCTATGATAATGTAGGGTGATCCAAATAAAACTGTTTTTTTTTAGGCTCTTGCGTTTTCAATTCTAATATACAGCGTTGCGTAAATCTCAAATTCTCAAATCTCATGCTCGAGATTTTTCAAGCTTAAGTTGTAGCTCACGCAACTTAAGAGCCAAAAAATTATGTATGCGTTGACTCATCCGTTTTGCTCATTCGCTTGTATTTTCAGTTTTTTCTACGCAAAGCACTTATTTTTTGTTTTTTGTTAGAAGTATGAGTAACCTTTTTAATATAAACAATAACATTGGGTTTTGACAGATTTCCGATGGGTTTTATGATTGAATCATGATTTGCTCACCAATGGTTTTGCATCAAAATTTCACACTTGAGTTTCGCTCTCGCGGGAGAACTCAATGATTCAGATTTGAGTGTGCGCAAAGACAGATCAAAGACCTCCATGTCCCTTGCAGTTGCCTAAAATTTTATGGCTCATAAGGTAATCTAGAATGCCGTGAAAAGTGTACTAGTGCGATCTGTCAAAGTTGGGTACCTTTTGCATTACCGAGGGACCAAATGCAGTACTAGAAGTGGTACCCAATCTGAGCTCGAGTGGGACGAACCTGGTGTGCGTCTACCAACACTGCTAATATATCATCAAAGTACTTAGTACTTTTAGAGCTTTGAAAAGTGTGTAATTTGGTGAGTGCTCATTCTCTTTCCGTTTGGGAGTTATTGTTGTTTTTCTTGCAAAAATATGTCTACTTTGATTGTGAATATATCTGATTAGGGCAAACATAAAAAAATCTTTTGTCGGCTTTCAAAATACAAATTTTCAATATTGAGTTTGAGAGAGTTGACTGTAATATAAAAAAATGCAGATATGTTATTTTTGTGGCTCTAGTGAAATGCCTTGAAAAACAAAGATTGTTTATCAAAAAATGTTCCATAACATTTGAACTGGAATAGATATCAACAATCTTTTTGCATGAAAATTTACGTTTGCTTAAGTTCTGAAAGTCGTTCATAGACTACTTTGACAAGATATCTGGAATAGAAATTATATGTCAATTAATCTATTTTGAAGTTTCGTTTCGTTTGTTTATTTTATAATTTGACATTTAGAGCAAGGAAATAAAATTTTAGACAAAAACGAGCTTAAACCAAATTGTTTCTTAAAATTTAGTCTTTTGTTCAGTGTTATCTAAAGCTAGGGTAGTCTATAATATCACATAAATATTATAATCAATTTTCTTATTCGCAAAAATAATGATATGTACTCTTAAGAAAAGTTGAGAAACGTTAAATTTTGATCAACATTGCCATAAAAAGTTTTTCTGTAGCTCAAAATTTAACCGATTTAGGGTTTTTCCCCAATCAACGTAGGGTGATCCAAGAAAAATAGAGTTTTTCAACTCTAGTTTTTCATTTCGTTAAAGTAGTCTATGAATGACTTCTAGAACATGAGGAAAATCATATTTTCATGCAAATTATTGTTGATATCTAATTTAGTTCAAAGGTTATTGAAGTTTGTCTGATTTTTTAGTATTACACACAATTTTATGCTGTCTTTTGAATGCCGTCAAAATATATTTATGTTTGCCCAATCAGAAATTCTCAATCAAGGTATGCGTATTTTTGCAAAAAATAAAAAATAAAACACACAACATTAGCTTCAAAACGGAAATAAATAGCAAGTTACTTGACTCACCAAATTACACATTTTTCAAAGCTCTAAAAGTGTTCAATAAACTACTTTGATGAGATATTAGAATTGAGAACGCTATAGTGAGAAACCCAGTTTTCTTTAGATCACCCTACATTATCATAGGAAAAAGGCTCTAAATTTAAGCTACAAAAAATGTTTTGGAAAAGTTGCTTGAAGTTAAATGGTCTTCAACTTTGCTGAAGCATGTATACTATATTTTCTACAAATAAGAATGTTAATATATTATTTCTATGAAAATGTGGACCACCCTAATTTTCAATAACACCAAACCAAGGGCCTAACCAATACAAAAAAAAACTTTGTAGAACATCGTTTTCGTCTAATGTTTTATTAAAAAGATAGTGTTTGAGCGTTTCACCCCTACCTACGCCAGTGGATATTTCTGCTGCTGCTCAACCAGACTGATAGCTCGAGACCTGGGAGGGAGGCAAAGACACTACACAAGAAAATTGATACAAAATTTTGCAAACTGCAAGATAACTCCAGTTTGCCAACGACAATGAAGGCAGGCTTGGTGAAAATCGGTAGTTTTCATTTGTTGTGTACCGTAATCCGGGGGCAAATTGATAACGATTTCACAAATTTTTGTCATGTTTTCTTTTGGAATTCAAAAATGATCAAATTTATCTCGGTAAAACCAGTGCTTCATTGATCTCTATCAGTTTATGTAATCGATTTTTTATGAAATAAAATTTAACATTTCATAAAATTACTTTTAATATCAAAAAAGGAAAATGACACATTGGGGCGTAATTGATCACTATATAATAAAGCATATTTTAGAATGTAAATTTACCCTATCTACTAAATTTAGGTCTCCTGAATCTGATATGGATATCAATATTCTTACAACTCGCGTATATCATCATTTTATTGCAAAATTAAACTTTGTAATTCTGCATTATACGCCTAAATGTATGCAATTTCCTTTGAAATAAGCACGCTATTAAACAATAAACGGTTTTATGAGCAAAAAAAACTATTCTTGTAATGCTGTACGATTTGAAAAATGAGTTCAGCAGTTCACACTGAAGATTACACAACATTTTTAACACTCAAAGTTTACATGCAGGCTTAGCACCAGCGGATTGTTTAGTACCGACATTTCCAATAGTGTTGCCAAACCTTCAAAAATTGTGAATATTTTTATTGCAAGACTGACCTTGATAAAAATGAAATAGTTTATAATCATCATTAGACATCTATAAATTAGAAACCATGGAATGTCTGTGATGGCACCGAAGTATTAAGCATCCTTGAAAGAAAATGCTTTTTGGTACCGACCTGATCAAATTCACCCCAGTGATCAATTTGCCCCCGGATTACGGTACCTTTGATCTTTCTGGACAAACATTGAAAAAGGGCCACAGTTTTCTTTGCGTGAAATTTTCAGTTTATTGAAAACAGTTAAAAGAGCCTCATTCCAATACGTTGTATTCAATTAGAATACACGGTGCTCTCGTGACATTACTTTGGAATGTGCATGAATTGATTCTAATTCGATTTTTGCTACTTTTGATGAAAACAAAAATGTGTTTTGGCTAATTACGCGCTTTTATCATGTTTGTCCATTGTTTAAGATCCGGGCTCACAGTGACAGTTCGTGACAGCTAAATCTCGGCTCACTGTGACGTAGAGAAATTTTGTATTGGTTTCTCCCTCCCAGCTCGAGACCAGACGAGATTACATAAGGCATTATACTAGACGGTGGATCTATCGGTGGACGAACAATAGATGCTTTAACTGCCTCACTGACGTTGTCCACTGCCGCCGAGCCAACAAGCAGCGGTTTAAACAACATCTACTGGGCAATTGTCTGATCGAGAAGTGCGAGAGCACATATCTTCCTAGCTTATCGTTGTTTGATATAAGCAATGATGTCACTGATATTACTCCCAGAGAACGGAGGAAGGTTGGATTGAGCTGGTGAGCAATATCAGAGTCAGTCCGCAATATACCTACTATCGGTACGGTTGAATGGTTTTGAATCCCCCAATATTTTTTAAGTTAGGTTAAGTTTAATTCAATATAAGCGCAGTGAAGTTTAGAACTTTAGAATAAATGAGCACTCTTGGTCCGAAATGCACAATTCTGCCTTATTGCATCCCTACTCGCATGTGGCGCTATATTGTAGCTGCGAAGGTGCAGTTTCATTTACTCTTGGATATTTAGCTGGAATGTGGTCGCTTTGGAACCTTGGCGAATCCTGGAGCGGTTTTGCCAATCGAAGGAGGGTTCTGGACCCGTCAGATAGAGAGATAGAGATCTAGACAGATAGAGAGATAGTCAAGTCCGCACAGAACATAACGCGGACAGAAGGAATTACGGATTAGAACGGAAAAAAGCCGAAAAGGCATTCATCTCGGTGAATGCAACAGCCGGTTCACAGGAGACGCCTAGGAGCTACCCAATCACCCGCTTGGAGAAATGATCGAAAAACATCCCAAAAAGCAGAGAAGCGAAACTGAGTGCGTCAGCGAACAAAATAACGGCAGCGAATGGCGCACCGTGAAAGGTCAAAAAGAGAAGAATGCAGGACGTAAAGAGAAGAATAGAAAAAAGGAATCGAAGAAGAAAGAAAAACGGCAGTCACCTCCTGAGAGGTTCAAGGGCGATGCTCTTATTATTGAGGCAAGTGACAAGACAACCTACGCGGCGATTCTCAAGAGAGTGAGGGAGGATCCAGAGCTGAAGGAGCTGGATGAAAACGTGGTGAGAACCAGGTGCACCCAGAAAAGTGACATGCTCTTTGAGCTCAAAAAAGATCCGTCGATCAAGAGTTCGGCCTGTCGGGAACTCGTCGCGAAGTCGCTGAGCAACGAGACAAGTGTGAGAGCCTTATCCTAGGAGGCAGTGATGAAAAAGTTCACGTTGGCAGGGACTGTCTGAAGACACCTAGGTGCGTGCTGTGTAAGGAGGAGGATGGTAATGTCCATACGACGGGTGGCTTCAAATTCCCCAAATATCAGAAGGTGAAGGCAGGACAGTAATGATGATGAAGATAACGCAGGTGAACCTGCGACGCCGCACAACTGTTGTGGCAGTCATGTGCAGCTGCTACGCCCTATATACGAAGCTGGCGTTTCTATACTATACTCCACATAAAGGATAGTTTTAACAGTTCAAAGTGCAAAATACTACAATATTTAGGGTTTGGACACTGAAATACGTGTTAAATTTCAACACCGTTCTTAAGTCCTCCATAATAGGACGGATACCTTATATCCCGAGATGATGTCAGAAACCGCAAGCGTCCTAAATCAGGACTACATCGTGCAGAACATGTGCCAGCATGAAAGCACTTGGAATGCGGTGAGCAGGGGGATAACGGTGATTATGTCGTTGCTGCAAAGGAGATGGCGTGAAGGCCAGAGAGCTCCCGCGGTCGGAGTAGGGTAGATCTTCCGTCGAGGACTATACCGAGTTGTATCGGTAATAAGTCGTCGGGCGCCTACGAACCGGAATTGCAGAACAAACGTCGAGTCGGAGTAGGCTGAGCTCACCACCGGGTCTAGCTCAGTAATTCGCAAAACAGCACCGGCAAATAGTCGTCGAGGCGCCTGTGAACCGGAATTTTCCCTCCACCGGAATCGCAGGACCGACCTCGGAAACTAATTGAGTAGATCACGTTGTTGCGTTCACCGCCGGGAACTACTCTGAGTAGTACGTAACGTATCACCGGTCGTCGGAGCGCCAGTGAACCGGAAGTTATCCTCCAACCAGAATCGCTGAACTGACCGCGGCATCCAACTGGTCAACCAGGAGAGCTGGAACAGCAGCAGCGGAGAACGAGTCGTCCAGTAGAAGTTCAACAGGGCTCTGACGCGAGAGAGAGAGAGAGAGAGAGAGAGAGAGAGAGAGAGAGAGAGAGAGAGAGAGAGAGAGAGAGAGAGAGAGAGAGAGAGAGAGAGAGAGAGAGAGAGAGAGAGAAGAAAATAAATACAGTGATTTTAGTTCAAGACACGACTATATTTCAACAGCGATCGCTGAAGGCAATTTTGCAAGATGTTTTACTACGTTCAAGTAGGAAGCAACTTTTTTTTTCTTGACTGGGTTTTGATTTCAGGCTGTAACTTCCATAATAATCGCTGGATTGGGATTACGAGCGATCTGGCATGCATGCCAGAAAAAGTTATGTCAATCGTGCAAGAATTTTCTGCGTGTGCAGAGAAAAGACCCCAATTTAACACGTACACATGAACGAACGATATCCACGTCATTGAGATTGATTGAGATTCCAAAGTCTAAACTCTAAATTCCGAAACCAAAATTCCAAATACTGAATTCAATTTCAAGTTTCAAATTCCAAATTCCAAACGACTTAAAACGGCTTAAAACGAATGACAACGGCTTAATACGGCTTTAAACAACTTAAAACGGCTTTAAACAGCTTAAAACGCCATAACATCTCTCAAAACGGCTAAAAAATAACTAAAAATGGTTTAAAACGACGTAAAACGCTTAAAACCGACTTAAAATGGCTAAAAATGGCGGCTTCAAACGGCTTAGAATGGCTAAAATAGCGTAAAACGGCTAAGAATGGCTAAACACGGCTTAAACTGACTAAAACGGATTTAACTGCCTTAAACGACCAAATTTGGCTAAAAAAGGCTTAAAATTACTTAAACCTAACTAAAAATAAGCCACTTTTACTTAAAACGGCTTAAAATTGCTTAAAATTTGCTTAAATTTGTTTGAAACGGGTTAAAACGGCTTATAATGGCTTAAAATGGCTTAAAACGACCTAGAACGGCTAATAATGGTTTAGAATGACTAAGGGCCGATTTCTTCACCTCTGATTAATCCGTAAACCACGTTTACCCGATTCTACCCCATTACCCCGAATGCCACTATCCCGACTGCCATTACCCCGGGGGGGGGGGGGATTCGGGGTAATGGGGTAGAATCCGTTTACCCATATGATTAAACCAGATTTAGGGGCTGAGCGATGGTGCAGCAATCGCCTATAAGAATGGCTTACTGCTAAAAAATAGCTTCGAATAGCTAAAACGGCTAAAAATGGTTCAAAACGGTTTAAATTGCTTAAAACGGCTAAAAATGGCTAAAAATGGATAAAGATGGCTTAAAATTGAGTTTGTGATTTAGATTGAGATTTAGATTTAGACTGAGATTGGGATTTAGAATGGGATTGATATTGAGATTGAGATTGCGAAAAGTCATTCTAATTTGAAAATATTAGATTTAATATGTTTCTATTAGCTCTCAAGAGTCGATATCGAATGGAGAATTTACTAAACTAAACTAATCGGTCTACCTTTCAAAATGTCGTTCTAATTTAAAAATACTTGGAACTTTGAGTTTGATTTCCACCAACTGATTGAATTTTTTCATCGCATTTAGCAATGTTTGCCATGAATTCGATATCATTAATTCAGTGAGGCGTGGACTGCTTCCACGGCTCCCACCGTTCGGCATGAGTCAGCACTATTGATTAATTCACGCCGCAACGTCAATTTCGTCTATTCATTCCATTGATTTACAAAACTATGTATGTCCGGTTCAAATCAATTTCGGGTTAATTTTTGCCATCATACACCGTCATAGTTGGTATGTGGTAAGTTTAATAAAGTGCACGTTTCCTCTGGTGTTTTCTTGCAAGCCGCCAGGTCTGTCGTCTGTTTTCCATGCCATTCAATGGTTCAAGCTCATCAACTGCTCTCCCAAGCGCATATTGCACAACGACGATACATACGAATAAAACTGCATCCGAAAAGCAACGAAATTGCTAATTAAAGAGAAAAGTTATGGTTTTCCAAAACAAACGAATCAAATCAAACCAATTAGAAGCTGATAGCTGATATTACTAAAAAAAAATTCGATATTGTGTTCCGCAGATAGCAGTGTCAATGATGAACAGCTTTTCATGAGTTCCAAAGCCGCAGCAAAACATGTTTTTCAGACGTCTTGAGAACCAACGCAAATTTAACACCATTGGAATCGATTCACAACACTAATCGTTAAATAATACCAACGGATTGGTTTTGCAGCTCCGTGGTTTACAAAGGGATTGAATAAGTCAGCATCCGCCCATCGTCGTCGTTCATCACCGATTGTTTCGAATTTATTGTTTTGGTTATCGGTTTTGTGGAGCACGCTCTGAAATGGAGCACTTTTGTAAATCATTAGCTACCTATATTGTGGTGCGAAAAGCGATCGAGCGTGAATGCAGACGACGACGAGACGCACTGGAAGATATGTAAATGTTGGGAATTATGACAGAAAACAAGATAACTGTTGCATTGGGTCATGGCTGATCGGACAACGCATATAATATCAATTTGCTGATTATACAACTAATTGTCGTCGTAAAACCTTTATAACAGCTATATACTATATGAAACGACATTCTTAAATGCTCTTATGTTGCCTACAATAAATACAATGTACACCTAATCACCGACTGCTAGATTTTAATAGAGTCCTGCATAAAAATCTTACAATTATACAAATCTAAATCAATTCTATAAACAAAAATCGTAAGGTTCTTACACAGTAAATTTTAAGATTTAAAACAGAAAAAAAAATTTGAATGCAGTATTTTCTACATTTTTATGATCTTATACCGATTATACCTATACAAGGTATTTTTTTTTATTTACGAGTTGTAACAAAATACAGGTCGGACTCGATTATCCGGAATTTGTTTTTTTTTCTACATTCTTGTTTTTCAGTTTTAATGCATAAATTTGAGATAATTTAGTAATGAAATATACAATATCAATGATTTAACAGTTTTGGACGTATTTAGATAAAAGAAGGCGTTTTGAAAAAGGTTTTTTTTGTGTACGATGGTCAAATTTTTTTTTTTCTTCTCTAGATCCCTAATGTTCTAGAACAATTTCTGGCTACTTCACTGCATCATATATTGCGGCGCTCATTTTAAATCCACATCCAGCGGCGGCGGTAACGCGCAAAAGAAATGCACGCAATTCAAACGCAACGTCAAAATTCAAGTAGGCTTGGATTTTTTCTTTCTTCAAGGACGCAAATGTTTCAAATTTGTTAAATCCGAAACATTTGGTGTTTTTCATTATCACTGCGACGGTATATCGATATTTTCAGATAATCGCATTACGTGGATTTATCTTGCAGAGCACAATATAAAAACAACAAGAAAAGATAATATTTAAGCACTTTTATTGCTTTTTTTTGGTGATACGATTAACCGGAGGATTCGATTATCCGGAGTGAAAAAAAATCGATACTCCGGATAATCGAGTCCGATCCTTATACCAAAAATACATAGTACCTGAAATTGGGTGAAACTGGGCAATGTGTCATACGACTTCATGTCTTACAAATAGAGAACCAATTTCAATATAACTTGTGGGAAAGGACCGTAGTTAGTCCTAAATATTAATATCCATTTGTAGTTTCTGACGTGTTCCAAAATGTTGATATCTGTGTAAAATATCTGATTTTCCTAAATCCTGTTTCATATGATTTACACAAAATTTTAGTTTTAAACATGTATTTACCCACGGTGACAGCTTGAAAGTTTGAGCAGATGCCTGAAGATATGGAATCAATGCCGATTATGGACCCTTTGCGTATAAACGACTTAAGACGACTTACAAAGAGTTACATATTTCTCAGGAGCACATAGGTGAAGGGGTGGTAAAATGAACACTTTAAGGAAATAATCCCCAGCAAACCAGATATCATTTAAGGATGTGAATTTTAAATTCTATATTTGTGTAGTTTACGTTGGAATTGGATATGAAGCAAATTTGAATTAATTGAAATTATTTATGGAGTCAGTAATATGATCTGATTGAAATTTGCATCTAAACAAATTCCAACTTCATATAACAAAATATGTAACTTCAAAGTGTCATTCCCTTGCGATTTCTACTTTACCTGATTTGAATCTATTATAATCTTGAATGAGAGATTAGATATGAGTTCATCGGATGTAAATGTAAAATTATACAGAGGAGGAGTGAAGATCGCTGGATGCATCCCAAACCAAGCATAAACCGAACAAGCGGTACATATAAATAAATTGATACTGGATATTAAAACATCAAAGGTTATCAGAAAAGCAACGACATCACTTTTCATAAGATTTCTGCTTATTTTCTTCGATAACCACTTCACTATGAAATGGACGTACTGAGTCAGCGTCTGGGGTCATAAATTGGACCGTATTTGCTCTCACGGTGCTGTTACAGTTGCATACTTACGTTTACTCGATAAAAATCACACAGGATGCTTCAACGTTTTACTGATTAAATATTATAACTTTTATTGTAAAAACATGAAAACAGATGGTCACAAATTTGCAACCTGTTTCACGATTTTTTATTTGCGTTCCGTAACATAGTAAAAATTAAATCATACAAAGTGCAACACACAGTCATACGCGTTAGTCATAGTAAAAGCCAAATCAATTTTATTCGAGTTGTATTGGCCGTGATGAATCGCCTTAAATATATGTAAAGTTAAATAGTTTAATACGCCCCCGAAGGAAAAAAAGTGCTCTATTACAGTAGCAAACACATTAAGGTACCGTGGGGTAAGTGGATACAGAAAAATCAATAGTTAACTTCATTGTTATGTACAGCTAACGTGAATAATGTAACTCAAATTTTTTTCTGTGGATAACAAGTAAGGGACTATTATACTTCAAATCGTCATTTATTTCGATTTTTCTGATTGTTATGTATTGAGTATGAAAGACTTAAAAATTTGCGCCAAATGATCTACTAGCCCCACCATGGTGGGGTAAGTGGATCACCTTTAAAAAAAATCTGTTCTCGAAGCAAATGTCGTGTGATTATGTTTAATAAGAATAGTATTACCCTCGCTCTTGTTATTAGTGCTACTAATGTTACATTTAAATACTTTAAAATTAAAAAGTATCTTTATTAAATCAAAATATTATAAAAAGTATGTATATATCAATTCATACTAATTTGAACAAAAAAAAACATTGTAACTAGAAAAATTTGGAGAAAATTCATCAATTTATACGCATAAGTTATACAGAAGTATTGTAGGATTATTCTTGAAGATATTTTCGAAAAACACTCTTGGTTTAAAAATATTAGTTACATTTACTCTTGAATAACAAACTGAAATCCTTCTATTTTATTTATGAATATATGTGTATCATCTGTCTAGAACAATTTATATGGTCAAATAAGGTACGATACTACGCTTTCGATTGGAAAATAAGTATATTTTGCTCTTTTACAACTCAGCTTAGATAAACCACGAAAAGTTTCGTGTGAATTTTGAAATTATTATTCTTTTTATATTATTTTATACAAGAAAGGTTAAAAAACTTTTAGGTGGATTAATTCAAATTTTCTATGGTCAATTTGACAAATTCAAGCTGGGAATGGAACAAAATAGAGAAAAACAACATTTGCGGATATTATAGCTTTTTTAATTCTCGTAAGCAGTCTGCCAATAAATGATAATTATTCTTGATCCACTTACCCCACCCCATTAAAAAGTAGGGGTAAGTGTACCATGTCCAATATATTTGTATTTATTTATAAAAATGACATATGTTTCACTGTGATTCATTCAATTAGAACTGAAATGCTCATCATGTGTCGAAAAAATAATAGAATTCGATTTTAGACAGAGATACAATGAATTTTTGATTGATGGAAAACAATTTTCAAATTAATTCCTTTTTGCAGCTAACAAGTTTGCTTGTGTTAGTGTAGGTGTAGTACCAGTTTTGCAATAGTTTCAGTGTGGGCGTAAGAATATAACCTAAAACGAAGCAATGGTGCGAAAACATTCAACATATTCAAGTATTTATGCTTTATATTGACAAATGATCCACTTACCCCACTGCTACACTTCCCCCATTGTACCTTACATCTAAAATCTGTTATGTCAAGGTGTTGTTTATTTAATTGGTCATGCTCTGCACGCAACTTTCTTAAAAGAGTACCGTAATCCGGGGGCAAATTGATCACTGGGGTGAATTTGATCAGGTCGGTACCAAAAAGCATTTCCTTTCAAGGATGCTTAATACTTCGTTGCCATCACAGACAATCAATGTTTTCTAGTTTATAGATGTCTAGTGATGGTTTTAAACTATTTCATTTTTATTAAGGTCAGATTTGCATATCAATATTCACAGTTTTAGAAGGTGTTAGCAATACTGTTGGAAATGTCGGTACTAAACAATCCGCTGGTGCTAAGCCTGCATGTAAACGTTGAGTGATAAAAATGTTATGTTAGCTTCAGTGTGAAGTGCTGAACTTATTTCTGAAATCGTACAGAATCACAAGAATAGTTTTTTTGCTCGTAAAACCGTTTATTGTTGAATAATGTGCTAATTTCAAGGAAAACTGCATACATTTAGGCGTATTATGCAGATTTACAAAGTTTAATTTTGCAATAAAATGAGATATACGCGAGTTGTAAGAATTTTGACATCGTTTTCAGTTTCAGGAAACGATTTTAGTAGATAGGGAAATTTTACATTCTAAAATATGTTTTATTTTATAGTGATCAATTTCGCCCCAATGTGTCATTTTCAATTTTTTATATTAAAACTAATTTTATGAAATGTCAAATTTTATTTCATAAGAAATCGATTACATAAACTGATAGAGATCAATGAAGTACTGATTATACCGAAATAAGTTTGACAATTTTTGAATTCCAAAGGAAATTATGACAAAAAGTTGTGAAAAAGTGATCAATTTGCCCCCGGATTACGGTACGAGATGTTTTTCGAAAACGATACAAATCATGACGTTTCAAAACAAACCGTGTAGTATGATCCTCTCATAGAAACAAGTTGCACAGCTTAATTTCGCTTAGAAAAAGCTTAACGGTCGTCTTCCGGTAAAAGTTTTTGTAAAAATTATAATAATAAAGCATGGACTTCATTCACAATGAGGCTTGCCTATCGTACGGAAAATTTTTATCCATAGTCCTGATTTTCGCTATTTTTGGAATATAACGTCTTAAATAACATATATGGAGATATGTAATCATATTTACGAATGAAAATCCTCAATCCTGTGGAAAATAATTAAAGCCTATTGGGGCACATTACATCGAGTTACCCTATATGGTCTCCACATTTGTGCGAATAGAGGGAATTCTTGCATTTTGAACAATTTGGTGTTACCAAATAAGCAAACTAGGTTATGTGAACATTTTTTTTGGTTGGGTTATAATTATAATCACTTATGTATTGGCCTCCACTTATGTCCACATAGAGGGAATCTGTGCATTCTAAACAATCTTTTATTTCCGAATAAGCGTTCAGTTTACTGATTTGAATCTCAGTTACGTGAACAAATTTGTTGGCTGGGTCTTGTTTCTGATAGAAAAACGATTAATTTGAATAGTTCTATCGCACAACATCAAAAATAGGGATGTTATCTAAAGTAGCGGGACGAATTCAGACTAAAATAGCTAAATTTTCACATATTTTTATCGCTAGCAAAAAACAATGCAAAATTTCATTTTACCTGCACTATGTGGGTAAAATGAACAGCTGTTGGTGGTAAAATCAACATCATGCAAAATACGTGAGCAAATCAAATATTTTTGAAAATTTTCATTGCATTTCCGGAAATGAATCTATAAATGATTGTAACACATTAAAAATTAAATCTAAAGGTATCAGATTTGACATCATATCATAACGATATTCACCTCACTGAAAAACCTCAAGACCTCCTTGCTAAAAGTTACGTCAGCTCGTGTTTTCAAACGAGGTTTTCTACAAACACTTCGATTTAGGCTTTAAATAGTCCGTGCGTGATACCGTTTTGATTCATATTACGGACAGTTTCTAATTCCAAACACTCTACTTTGTAAAAAAATAATAATATTTCACACGAAATGTTTCAATTTTTGGCGTTCAAAAGTTCTCACTTTTAAGGCTCGTTTTAATATGCATTTTCCATAGATATCTATGCAAATATTTTTTTTTAATTTCTTTATTAGCATCATTTCAAACATTACATTCATTTCTTATATCTAGGTGTTCTGTGTTATTAGAAAACACTATCATCCTTATTTGGTAAAACAAATTTAAGATTTTATTAACATTTTGTTAACAACATTCTTCTTCTTTTCTGACGTTACGTCTCCACTGGGACAGAGCCTGCTTCTCAGCTTAGTGTTCTTTTGAGCACTTCCACAGTTATTAACTGAGAGCTTACTATGCCAATGACCATTTTTGCATGCGTATATCGTGTGGCAGGTACGAAGATACTCTATGCCCTGGGAAGTCGAGAAAATTTCCAACCCGAAAAGATCCTCGACCGGTGGGATTCGAACCCACGACCCTCAGCTTGGTCTTGCTGAATAGCTGCGCGTTTACCGCTACGGCTATTTGGGCCCCATATTAACAACATGTTAACAACATATAACATTTCATTTGCCGTAGCAGTTCAGATTTTATATAGGTGAGTTGATTTCACCTGCTTATAAGAGAAAAAAAAAATAACGTTCTTAATTTACTTAACCTAACTTAACCTAAATATATAACGCATTAATTGTGGCAATAAAAGATTGCAACGATTTTTGCCTGAAATTATTAATTATTTTATTTTACATTTGTTCCAATGTTTCAACATTGGATATTCTATGTAACTCATTGGTATTATACCAGGGAGGAAGCCTCAGAATCATTTTCAAAATGTTATTTTGAATTCTCTGCAGAGCTTTTTTCCTGGTATTACAACAGCTAGTCCATATTGGTACAGCATACAACATGGCTGGCCTGAAAATTTGTTTGAATATCGAAAGCTTGTTCTTAAGACAAAGTTTTGATTTTCTATTAATAAGGGGATAGAGACGTTTTACATATTTATTACATTTGGCTTGAATGCCCTCAATGTGATTTTTGAAAGTTAAATTCTTATCTAGCATGAGCCCTAGATACTTAACTTCATCTGACCAATTTATTGGAACCCCTCTCATCGTGACAATATGTATACTTGAAGGTTTCAAAGGAGAAATCTACCATTTTTGCAAGTATGAAGAAAAAATATGCAAACTTTTTTGTAATCGACTACAGATGGCACGCAGGCTTCGTCCTTTGGCGGAGAGGCCTGTGTCATCCGCTAAGAAAGATATTTGACTTCCCTGCGGTAACTCAGGTAAGTCAGATGTGAAAATATTGTATAATAGTGGTCCCAAAATGCTGCCGTGAGGAACACCAGCTCTTACAGGAAGTCTTTCACATGCAAATTAATAATATCCTACTGGCTTAGACCTCTCTTTAGTGGCTTATCGATTTCAATTGATGATTTCACTTTTCTTTCTATGATTTTCATGAGCTGTCCAGAATAAGAATCACAGTGTCCGGAAAACGAGGCAAAAGTAAGGAAGCGTCCGGAATAAAAATCATGAAAAGCCTACACATTTCTCTTCATTTAAAATTATTTATGATGCAGAATCAAAATCTTTACCCACCATTTGAAAGTTAAGGGTTTTGTGGGCTAGATAACGCGGAGGATTCATACATAATGTTTCATTTTATATGATTTCTGATTAGTTACACTTACCTGAGGCCTTAAGTGTCCGTAATATGAAGCAAAACGGTAAATATGCATTAATTTTTTTTTCTCGGTAAAAGGCACGGTGTTCATTTTACCACCCATGTTCATTTTGCCACCACTTCCCCTAAATGTACTGACGAGCCTCCAGCCAATGGTCTAATCCACCGGTGTACTAAATTCACTCGGTCTGAGAATGGTCTTATCCACTGGTGTACTAAACTGACTCGGTCGAAGAATTTTGACACTAGAGCGGGTCCAGATCACGTGGGGATCATACGGGAGCGTGCCCCGCTCAAGTGTCACAATTCTCAGACCGAGTAAATTTAGTACACCGGTGGATTAGACCATTGTGACACTTGAGCGGGGCACGCTCCCGTATGATCCCCACGTGATCTGGACCCGCTCTAGTGTCAAAATTCTTCGACCGAGTCAGTTTAGTACACCAGTGGATAAGACCATGGTCTAATCCACCGGTGTACTAAATTCACTCGGTCTGAGAATTGTGACACTTGAGCGGGGCACGCTCCCGTATGATCCCCACGTGATCTAGTATCAAAATTCTTCGACCGAGTTAGTTTAGTACACCAGTGGATAAGACCATGGTCTAATCCACCGGTGTACTAAATTCACTCGGTCTGAGAATTGTGACACTTGAGCGGGGCACGCTCCCGTATGATCCCCACGTGATCTGGACCCGCTCTAGTGTCAAAATTCTTCGACCGAGTCAGTTTAGTACACCAGTGGATAAGACTATCGTGATCGAACGTCAACATCCCACCACAAAATCGCCAGTGTTTGTAGGTGATTTTAACCTCCAAATTGCCAAATAACCTCCAAAACACAGGGTGGGTGGCTGTCAACTACAAACAAAGCTCGCCTAACAATCATCTCTCGGGCGGGCCGTCGCAAACAGCATCATCTCTCACGCGGGCCGACCCAAACAGCACAGCTCGAAACGCGGGCCATGCCAGACAGCAAATGCTGATGCATTTCAACACTCAAACAGCGGGATGCTTAGCAGCGTTGTGAGCCAAACGAATACACCCACAAAACATGAACGGTAGGCGAACCTCGTTGCGTATACCCCCCTTGCCAAAACATCACTTCCAAGTTAGCTCTAATAACCTTCGTTATATGAAATATGGTAGCGCGTCGATCGTCGCAAATTTATCGTTAAACAGTCAAAACCGTCTCTCAGCTCATCGGAATCCTAGTGAGCTGCGACTCGGAACGCATGAGACCTTATTGAGACACATCTCAAGAAAAATTAGGCGCATTCATTGGCTTCTCCTACAATCATTAAAAGAATAAAAATGCTTCAAATTGTATTCAAATATTAAACGCACACTTTCAGATACAGTATTATAAATTTAGAGACATACACATGAGATTTATATTCTCAAAAAAATCTCCGATCTAATGCCGCATTTCATTGCTTCACACAACTACACTTGTAAATAGAGAGTGGTTACCTTTTTCATTGTAAATGTGCAGCACACATTTGTGCTTTGGATTTCATATTGCGTTCACAACAGTTCCACTGAACAAATCTTTCATTCGCTTGCCTTAAAAGAACACATTTCAAACGGGAATCAAATATTAAAATTTTATATAATTTTATTAACCACAGCACTCAAAACTGGGGGGTGATTTTCACTTGCTGCAAATCGACCACGCCGCCGCACACTGAGGCATGCATGTGTTTATTGTCTAAAATTTTCAACATTTTTTTTTCTGTTGGAGTAATTTTCAGCTCAAAAGTCCAACCTTCCAAAGCATGGAAACTTGAAACTCATACATTATTTGTTTGCGATTGTTTTAAATTTGTGTTGTGCCTGAGTACGTGAGATGTCTCTTATTGTGCTATGATTAATTGTAGAATTCGTTAGTAAACGTGTTGCCGTTAATTCATTCAACTGTGCGTTTGATTGACTAGTTGTGTGTTTTCATCGCTCGCATTAAAGTTTTAGAGAAAATATCGAGCATTGCAGAAAACGAAAAGAAATAATACTCACTACTGCCTTTGCACCGAAGTCGAAACGCAAGTTGTTGATGTTCAGAATGGCTGATAATAGAGGTGGGAACAATCGACCGATATGCAAACAATGCACCACACCGATCGAGAGAGATACTGACAGGCTGACAGCGTTGCTTGTGAAGGTTCTGCCACAATGTATTTCATATCATTTGCGCAAAGCTACATCATGAGGTAGTTGCTTGTTACCGATCCACTCCTAATATTTGGTGGCTTTGCAACCAGTGCACCCCGCTAATGCGCGAGATGAGAAATGAACGTATTTTGAATACAAAATCGAAGTCTGCTATTCCTCCAGAAAAGGTGGATAACCCGAAAGCTGCTCCAATGGATGAGAAGATGAACTACGGTAAGGAAATTTGTGAGCTGAAATGCCAAATCGGAATCATTCAGGAGAATCTTTCGAACGCTTCAATAGCAAAAGCGACTGATGAATCATTTGCCAGCCTAAACCTGCACCCTCTGATAGCACGATCTTCGCCGTTCTCTTCGTCGCAATTGTTGCATGGGACTAAACAAACCAGTACTTCAAATGTAACCGTTTCTACGAACGCACCGGATGAAAAATTTTGGCTGTTCTTCACGAGGATTAAAAACGATGTAACCGAGCTTACGATGTCCAGGATGGTTCGAGAATGTCTCTCTTCAGATGCCCCAATCGAAGTAAAAATGCTTGTCCTAGCGTGGAAAAATCCATCAATGTTGCCCTATATCTCATTCAAGATTGGAATCGATGTCAATTTCAAGGAAGCTGCTTTACGTTCATCAACATGGCCTGTTGGATTATGCTTTCGAGAATTCAGAAACTGTGTTTGGGAACCTATTTCTTAGTTAGTTTGTTCTATTAATGATAAAGACAATGCCTCTGTGTTTGCAATTACTGTGCCTGTGTAGCGTGCTTACCTTGTGATAATTGTTATGATTTGTTCCATTCGTTTGATAAGTGTTGCTGCATACTAGTGAAATACTCATTTATGAACCCGATTATCAATTAGATCACAAAGATCCGTTGAAATAAATACGAATATAGGTCTAAATATAGGTCTAAATTACAGAAACCATCTCTACGAATCATAACATCATACCTAGAGTTTAATGACAAGCTTCACAGTGCATCGGGACGCGTCTACCGTGCGTGCACAATAAGGCTATCTGTTGCGATTGGAAATTCCGGAGTTCTTTCAGCAGAAAACACGTCCCGATATATGTGTTAAGCAGCTTAAAGCTAAAAGTATTTTTTATTTAGGATCAGTTTACAAACCAGCTTTACTTTAATTGTACTTACAATTCAGTCTCCGACAACTACTCTTCCAATTCACAACTTGTTCAAACGTATTTTAATTCCTTAATCTGTAAATTCACACTTTTATTGACCTAGTTCATAAGATATATGTAATTCAACTTACAGTGTAAATATAAATATTCGCAATAAACCGTAATTTATCCAAAACAATTTCAATTTTCAATAGCCGACCAATCAACTTTGCTTATCATCGTTGTTATCAATCTATGACATATCGCTTATCAGCTTGCCCGTCATCATCTCAAACGTCAATCCACACTTGGGCCAAATGGCTCACAATGGCTCTTGGCAGGGGTGTCCTTTACGAGGGGCTGTTGCGGTGAACATCCTCCCCGCCGTGTCGCACCAACATCCGGACGGTCGTCACCAGAACTTGCCACGTCTAGCACAGCCAACTTCGTAGCAGGTCTCTTCAAAACACCACTTGATGTTTGTACTTCCGCTCTGCGCGTTACTCCATCCTTTCCCGGAATCGTATGGACTACTCGCCCTCGTATCCACCGATTCCTGACATTTTCATCCGCTATGTAGACAAGATCTCCTATCTCTATCGGTTTTACGTCTTGGAACCACTTAGTCCGGCGTATGATGATTGGTAGGTATTCTACAACCCAACGTCGCCAGAAGTTATCCAAAGTGTGCTTCACTAAATTCCAGCTGTTCTTTAGCGCCATTCCTATGTCTGTAGGGAACTTCTCCGGCTCTCGCACGCCACTTGAGCTCAACAGCAGAAAGTGATTAGGAGTCAGTGATTCACAGTCAGCCGTCTCCAGCGGGATAAACGTTAGTGGTCGGGAGTTAATCATGCTCTCTGCCTCAGCCAACACGGTAGCAAACGATTCATCGTCCAATTTCCGTTCAACGGGAACACACTCTAGTGCAGATTTCACGGCGCGAACCATCCTTTCCCAGCAACCTCCCATATGAGGAGCGGCAGGAGGGTTGAACCGCCACTGTGTTTGGACATTCGTGAATGTGCTGCCCAATTCAGTATAAATCTTGCTGATTTCAGTTTGTAGATCTCGATTAGCTCCTACAAAATTTGTGCCATTATCGGAGTAAACTTCCTGGGGGGCTCCACGCCTTGCTATGAATCTTCGAAAAGCTTTCTTGCACGCATCAGTGGACATGTTTGTGACCACCTCAAGATGTATGGCCCGGATTGTAAGGCAGGTAAAAAGACAAACCCATCGTTTCGCTACACTTCGTCCAATCTTCACTAAATAAGGCCCAAATAAATCTACGCCAACGTACGTGAACGGGCGTACATATGGCTGTAATCGCACTGCTGGAAGCGGGCCCATTTTTGGAGCAATAGGCGTTGACTTGTACACACGACACCACATGCAACGTTTTCTAGCTAGGCGAACTTCTACACGCAAACGAGGCACGTGGAATCTTTGACGTACTTCATTAACTACGGTTTCATCATTGGCATGGCCGTACTTCCGGTGGTAGAAGTCCAACAATAAATCCGTTATTCGATGATTTCTGGGCAGAATAATTGGGAACTTCGTATCGTAGACCAATGCGTGCGCATTAGCAGCTCTACTGCCAACTCGCAATACTCCGAATTCATCGGCGAATGGTGACTGCTTCCAAATACTGCTAGATGCTTCTATTTTCTTCTGGCACGCCGTACTAAGTTCCAGATTACGCTTCAAAACTGCAGTTTCGTTCGGGAATGCTTCATTCTGTGCGATCAACCACAACGTCCGCTCTGCTTTTCGTAAATCCTCGCTTGTCACTCCAACAGTATCTGCAGACCTGGCACTTTTGACTGCGCGTAGGTTATCAACGAAGTGGTGGACGTACGCTACCGCACGCAGCATTCTATCGTATCGAGAAAACCTTTCCACGTCCACTATTGGCAGTCTGACTTGATGGTTGCACATGTACGTTTCTCGCAATTCGCTGTTGCTTTCATCACTGTTGTCTTCTGGAACCGTCGACCAATTCGTTTGATTGCTGTACAGGAATTCTGGTCCTTGGAACCAGCGGCTATCTGTGTTGCATGAAGGGCCTTTCCCCCACTTGGTAGCTTCATCAGCCACGTTGAGCTTTGTGGAGATCCACCGCCATTCATCGACCTTTGAAAGGCTCAATATTTCGTCTACTCTGAAGGCGACAAATTGACGATACCGTCGTGTATCCGATTTGATCCACGAACACACCGTAGACGAGTCACTCCAAAAATGGGTTCTTTGAATCGTTAACGAGTGATTCTCCTCAACCGTCTTTCGCAAGCGTGCTCCTAGCAACGCTGCCATCAATTCCAGCCGTGGTATCGAAATTTCT
Organism: Aedes aegypti; assembly: GCF_002204515.2. Classification (NCBI taxonomy): domain Eukaryota; kingdom Metazoa; phylum Arthropoda; class Insecta; order Diptera; family Culicidae; genus Aedes; species Aedes aegypti. The sequence continues at coordinate 45,517,559 of NC_035108.1, forward strand.
CGAAGCGGTGCGACCTTCGTTTTCGACGAAACAAGCGCTATTCTGATTTGACCGTGGTCTATGATGCGGAAATAAGCTACGGCTGCGTAAGCCTGAGCGCTAGCATCTACAAACACATGTAGCTCCACGTTTTTGTAGCTCTCTGGGTCGTATCCCGGAAAATAGCACCGAGGGATACGCAGTCCGTCCATCTGCTTGAGTACCGCTATCCACTCCATCCATCGTTCAGCAATCTCCGGCGGAATTTGATTATCCCAGGCAGTTTTTGTCCGCCACACATCCTGGATTATAACCTTCCCTTGAATTACGAACGACGCAATCAATCCCAACGGATCGTAGATGCTCATAACCAAACGCAGCATTTCTCTTTTAGTTGGAATCGCGGTGTCCTCCAGTAGGTTACGCACTTTCTCCCAAGACTGTATCGAAAACGTAAATACATCGTCTTCTTGCATCCACGCCCATTGGCGTAGCTAGGATTTTTTTCTGGAGGGGGCCTAGGGGGGGCCTGGTAAATACTTGCTTTACAGAAGTTATATCTGTAGTAAAAATCAACATTTTCACATTTTTCGTTGTTTTAACAGATTTGTACTGATTTTAATTATTCGTTATTTTGTCTTATTTCACGGCACATCAGTGGTATTTGTAAATATAAATTTTCGCTACGGAAAAAAAATCATTCCTTTTGTAATCCAGTCAAAAATCCTTCAAGAATGTTAGCAAAAAAAAACTGTCCTTCGTTATTCTTCCTCGATTTTTTCAGATATTCAGCCATGTGCTTTATAGGGATTCCTCTGAAAATTCCTACGGAAATTTCCTCAAAAAATATTGTTGTTTCACTAAGTTTGTTCTGGGATTCTCGTGGAAAATCGTTCCCAGACTGTCTGACCTCACCAGAAAATTTCTCGAAAACTCTCTATCGAACTGCTTAAAAATCTATTGAAAAATTCTGCCAGAGAATGTTTTAGAAATTCTTCTCCTGGAAGGTCCTCTTCGTACTTTTTACATTCAAATTCCAATTGTTAGTTTAAAGTATCCTTCAGTTTGGTTCATTGATAATTTGTTTCGGATTTTCAGGAATTACTGAATTCTAGAAGTCTCACCAAAACCATCTTCAAGATCACCAAGCAAGGATTCATTCCACGAATTCTAAAGAAAGTTTGCCAACAGTTTTTCCAACTTTGCTTTTGAAATTCTACCTAAAGTTTCTCTACAGGATTGTTTTTAAAAAAAATCGCAGCAAAAATTATCCAGACTTCCAGCAAAGAAAAATCTTTCAGATGTTACTCTAAGTACTCCTCGCAATGTTCCACGAGAATTTCATGAGCAATCAAAAATAATTCAATTGGGAAAATGTTGTTCATGTTTTTCAAAGATACTCTGCATTTTTTCACAGATATATATTTTATAGATTTCTTTAAAATCAAGGAGCAACATCTCGCATTTGTTCAAAACTCTATCGAATATATATTTTTTTGAAATGACTAACTAAGAAATGTTTCAAGATAGAATTAATATTATTAATATAAAGTCTTAGAGGAATAGTTCAACTGTTGTTTCAAAAGCTCTTCCGCGAAAATACTCAAAGATTCGTGATTACTTCAGGGATTTCTTAGAGAAATATATCATTGTTTCCCTAATATTCCCTAAGAAAATGTCCATCAGATTTACTAAGATTGAACTTCTCGAAAAGTTTCTCCAGAAGATCCATCAAGTTTCTTTTCAGGTTCTAGAATTAACTCATTTTTTTCGAATAGTAATCTCAGGATTCTTCCACAAATAACATATACAAATTTATCTGCTCTTCATTTTTCTGGTTCAAACACTACTCCAGGAATATCTCAATATTTTCATGGATTGCTTTACTTCACTCCATATCAGATTTCTAAAGAAGCAGATAAAAAAAGGTTCAAAAGAAATTTGGTGGTAATTTCTTAAATAATTGCAGCTTAAATATAATTTAAAAACAAAATCTGAATTCCTGTAATTAAATTCAAGATTTAAACCGTAAAATTTCTGAAACTTGTTGACAATGTACCTCACTGAAAAGCTTAAGTGGTTTTGTAGGATCTACTACTAAAAATCTTGTTCTTTTTTCTTCTTCTTTGATAATAGAAAATAATTGGTGTTGAAACGGATCGAATTTTTACTGCAAAGGTTTGTAACTTAAATCTTAAATAATATTTTATATGCACTCCAAAGTTTCATGATGATGAATATATTGATGTAGAATTTGTTGAGAAATTCCTGATGGACTCTCAGAAATCAGGAACCATACGAATAAGAAATCTGTAATTTTTAAAACTCTTATAATATACCCTTTTTTAGATTATTTAAAACGTTGCTTTTTGGAATATGGAAAGATTTTTGTACGAAGTTTCTCAAAGCGTCATGCGAAAGAAGAAGAAACAACAAAATGTTGAAGCAGGTAAAAATAGATGAGCAATAAAGATAATTTATAATCTTTTCTCTAGAGGTAAATTATAGGATAGTTAAACTCTCTTTAATGGATTTACAAATAAAACAATTTTCTCAAGAAGTTCCATCAAGATCATCTAAAGAAATTATCCTTGAAATATATCCTTCCTTGATTTTTGGATTCCTAGATTTCTGTCAAAAAGCCTCTAGAAATTCCACCCTCGAATCGTACAAAAATTCAAATCAAAAACATGGATTCCGACAAAAAACAAAAAGATCAATACAATTTCCATTGTGAATACCTTAATAAATCCTTTCTTCTTTCCTAGTTTTCTTTTCATGTTTGATGTTTCTCTACAGATTTCTTTACCACTATGTTTGGGAGCAAAAGTTTTCCTGGGGTTTTTCAACAAATTTCTTCTGAGCATTCGAAGGCAAAGGACATTTCAAAAAAAAAATCTTTCCAATTCTTGAATAATCCGGGAATTTGAAGCAAAATTTCTAAAAAAAAACATAGAAGAATTTATGACGCAATTTGTGATTTCTTTTTGAAACATGATGAACTTCGCGGAAGAATTTGTAATAAAATTTGTGGGAAAACTTTTTTAAGAATTTTACAGCAGAATTTTAAGTAGAACTTCCAGCAAAATATCTCTTGACAGAATCAATGATTTTTTGGAGGAAATACGAGAGGAAAATGAACATTTGAAAAAATAATTAACATTTTTCAGGTAAATCCGGGAGCATATTCAGGAATCAATTTGCTAATAAAAGTAGACCTAGAAGGAATGCATGACCACCAGGATGAATTCGCTTTGAAAGTCCCACAATATTGTTTGACTAATTTCCAAAAGATTTGCAAAAGTTCTAAAGCTACCCTTTCAATATTCCTTAAGAAATTTGATTAGAGTAAATTTTTATAAAGAATATCGAAAAGTTTTATGAGAAATGTTACTACAAATCTGTTGAAAACCAATCAAATAGTTTATGAAATAATAAGTTTTCCTGAAATAATATAGCAATACATTTATTCATGCGAAAATACTTGAAAAGTTGAATCAACATCAAAGAGGGAATTTATTGCTGGAATGCTTAGCTTAGCTTAGCTTAGCTTAGACTGACTACACATATCAATGGTTGCTATTCCGTGATTGACCGAAGTCAGTGAAAATGCACAAAGAATCAACTAGAAGTTCGGCTGGGATTGGCCATAATCTTCTTCAGTGTGCATAATTCAGTGCCTCTATTTATACAGGGTCAATAACGGCGCCGGCCACGTCCTTGCAGTCAGGTGGGATTGGGGGAAGGAATGTTAGTGTGCAACCTTTGCTTTTTGGAGACCGTGTTTGCCTCTGCATCTCCACAAAGGTTACTGGGAGGGATGTTTGTTAATGGGGAGGATCGTTGGGTCATAGGATTCACTTTGATAAGCGATTAGACCATGATAAACAATGATTTGTGAGATATATACATGCTTATACGTAAATATAATATTTTCATTTGATATGAACAATTTTTATGTAGAGGAAAATTATGCCGACACTTGAGGTGACGAACCATTCAAAGTTTGTTGAACAAATACCTAAATGTAACATTCCTACAGCTGTCAGGACGAAAGCATGTGTTATTATATTTTACTCATTTGAAAAGAAACAAAAAACTCGATTGGTTGGGACATCATAGAACACTCTTATTCTTATGCCGACACTTACAGTGGCGAACCATCCAAAGTTTGTTGAATAAAGTGAACCTTTCGCAAGTCTACACTTGTAGTGTCGAACCATTCAAAGTTTTTTTAATTACAAAAATAAAGGTATATAAGAGGTGTTCTGAAAAAAAATGTTAAACATAAATAACTCATGAATCAGAGTTTGTGTCGACACTCACAGTGACGAACCATCCATAGTTTGTTGAAAAATCATATTTACATCCCACCATAGTAACGATTGAATGTGCAGTCATACATATTTTATAGATTAGAAATAGTAGCATGAAACGAGCTCACCAATTGATCCGTTATCCTTGACTGAGCAGCCACAATCCACTTTCGGCTTCACTCGTTTACTCGGCTATAAAAAAGCACTCAGGAAAAAAAAAATAAGCGCGCGACCCAAAAGGAATAAAAAAAAACTGTTCGGGCTTTCTTGACGCACTGCCCAGGAGCAAGCGTCAAGGTCGAAGGATCAAACAGAACTAACCGATCGCGGCACTTTTTCACTTTCTTCAACCGAACTCATCGATCACGCCACTTTTTCACTTACGAGACGGACGCGCGACATGTTTGATCCTGCCCTCGTCGCTTGCCCTGGGAAAAGCAAGTGTCAAGGTCGAAAGATCAAACAGAACTAACTCTCAAAGAGGGAATTTATTGCTGGAATGAACGATTTTGTTGCATTTTTCACACCAGGTTAAATTTCTGCTATTCGACTGAAAAAAACTTGGTCATGCCTAAATTTCTTAAAAGTTAAGTCTTATTTAAAAAAAAAATCCCGCTATGTATTGTCTGAGAAATTCCTTTAGTAATGTTGTCTATTTTACCAATTATTTTTTTTCGGTCATTACACGAATTGAAGTAAATTTATGGATTTCTTTAGTAAATTCTCAAAAGGGAAATCATCCTCACCGGACACCTCGAGCAGGGTATCCTCGAAAAAATTGAGAAATCAGAATGCAGTGAATATGCTGCTTTATGCTGTAACAGCATTGTTTGGATTATTAAAAAAACTAATTTTGGGAAGCATGTTTCCAGGATATTTACGTTTTTTTGTATCACGGTATTTTTTGCAACGGCCATCTCCGAAAAATTGCGCTCATCACATATAACAAGAAGCTAGTTCTAACAATAATCATCCGTTTGAAAGTCGGACAGTTAAGCTTTCGGTTGTCGCACGATTCAACGAAATCAGAACCGCCTCGCTGATGCTGTGAAAACCAAGCGAGGTTTTCTCACAAATAACGTAACTTCTGAAGAGATTTTTTTGTCCATAACAAGAGCCATGTACCTGATACATAAGATTTTGCTTCATGTTAGTTTTTTTTTATTTTTAGTATCATCAAAATTTCTGGGGGGGGCCTGGATAATTCTGGAGGGGGCCAGGCCCCCCTGGCCCCCCCTGTTCCTACGCCAATGTCCACGCCATTCCCAACACCCGCTCGAATGCAGTATTCTGTTCCGATAGCATGTTTTTCGCTGGCTTCCGATTAGCTTCGCTTAACTTCTCGAGCACGGTGCTGTCGCTAGACATCCAATTGCGGATATGGAATCCTGCACGCTTATGTACCTCTATCACTTCCATTGCAACTTGAACTGCTTCCTCTGCCGTATCAAAACTGTCCACGTAATCGTCTACGTAGTGCCGTTTTTTAACGGCCGCTGCTCCTCGTGGGAATACTGCTTCTTGTTCGTCCGCATTCATATTCTTGATATACTGCGCGTGAGCGGGCGAGCAAGCCGCTCCGAATATCGCTACGTCGGATACCATGGTGCTCATCGGCAGATCTGGGGAGTCTCTGTAAGGGAACAACAGCGCACTACGATCCTCCTTGCGAATCGATATTTGCAGGAACATTTCTCTAATGTCTGCGGACACTGCTACTTGCCGCTCCCGGTATGGAAACATTACGGACAATAGCGGGGTTAGAAGATCCGGGCCCTTGAGCAACATGGAGTTCAACGATGTTCCGTCGACTTTTGCTGCTGCATCCCAGATCACGCGAACTTTTCCAGGCTTCTTCTCGTTAATAACGATTCCAATCGGCAGGTACCATGTACGGCGAAGATCGTATTCTTCAAGTTCATCCGTCGTTGCTTGGTGGATATAGCCCTTGACCTTGAAGTCCGCTATTTGCCTACGAAAGCTGTCGTAAAGCACTGGATCTTGTTGTAAACGCTTTTCGAGACACTTGAACCGTTTCTCGGCCATCGGTCGACTGTCTGGGAATTCCACGTAGTCATGTTTCCAGAGCAGGCCCGTCTCGTACTTGTTGTCGCTCAGTCGCCGCGTTGTCGCTTCTAGGATCCGATAGGATCGTTGCTCCTCGACGCCTTTCACCGCTGGCACCACCGCTACACCTAAGCTCTCTACGTCGAAAAAATGGCGAACGTATTCATGTAGATCAGCGTCTGTTGACTCCGCATGAATGTGGAGTTGTCTATGCATCGTAGGCTTTTGCAGACTACCACTTATTGTCCATCCAATTCGGGTCTTCGTTGCAATCGGATCAGTCAATTTGCCCTCACGTAGTTTCAACGTAGCTAATAAATGCGAATTGCTCTGTCCAATCAAGATTCCCGGTACAGCGGAGCGGAAACTCTTGACCGGCAGTTTGCTGAGGTGTGCAAACCGTGTTGAAAGCTCAGCATAGTTCGTTGTCTGTTGTGGCAAGCCAAGATTCTCAACGGTATATACTTCGGACAATCTGTGTCGTTTACTGCCACCTGCTTCGGATATCTCCATCATGACGACTTCTGTTCCAGCAATCGTCTTGTTGATGCCTCCAGTCCATTCGATACGCAACGTCTCCGTCTCTCCTCTGGCTCCAAGAGCATCTGCTATTGACCTTTCCACGAGTGTCACCGACGATCCATCATCTAGGAATGCGTAGGTGTCGAGCTGCCCCTTTGTTCCATACAAAGTGACTGGTAGGATACGAAAGAGTGTGGACGACGACAATTGACGATGAACTGTTACAACGGCATTGGTCGTCTTAGTTTCCGCTGGTGGATCGAAATGGAGCAGACGGTGATGTCGCTTAGGACAATCATTAATTCCACAAACTTCCCCTTTGCATGGCCAACGCGCGTGGGATGTGAGACAACGAGCACAAAGCCTGTGTGACTTTACTGCTTTCCATCTGCCATCTAAGTCGAGACCTTTAAACGAGGTGCAGCTCTCGATTTGGTGATTGTCAACGTTGCAAACGGCGCAAAATCTGCTGTTGTTCTTGCTGACATCCTTTTCCTTTTGTTTCCCACCATTTGTTCCAACTTTCTCTGCGTTTTCTCGCAAAGTTGCTTTGGGCTGGTCCGTGGAAACATGAGTGTTGACAAACGATCTTTCTTTCTGTCGATTTCGCTCCTCCTTTGCCGGTTTTTGCGTCACGTTAACTAGCTGAGTAACGCCACTCGCTGCTGATGATACTTTTGCCATGTAGTCGCTGAACACGTTTAGATCTACTACCGGAACTTGTTCTTGGTAGAGCGCCCAGCTAAACTTGACTGTTGCGGGTAGTTTGTCAACCAACTCTTGAAGAAGGATTGGATTCGCCAGATGCCGCTCTAGGCCAACTGCTTTCAGGTGCCCACAGAGATTCTGGATTACCAGTCCAAAGCTGACCAGAGTTTCCAACCGATCCGGTTTCGGAGCAGGAGTTGCCCGAACCTTGGCGATCATGTTGTTCACAATCTGTTCCGGGCGGCCGTATAGCTGCTGCAAAGTAGACAAGACCTGAGGTACTGTCGACGGGTGGAGTAAAAAGCTGCTGACAGAGTCCTTAGCACTACCTCTCAGACTGCGCTGCAACCGCAAAAGGTTCTCCGAGTTGCTGTACCCACAAGTTTCCGTTGAATGTTGGTAACTACTTATAAACAGCGGCCAATCGATTGGATCCCCGGAGAAAATTGGAAGCTCTTTGGTCACAACCTGTCGAGCCGCTAACTGCTGAGGCGAAGGGCCGAGGCCGCTTGCATAAGGCGGTACCAGAAACTGAGACGACATTTGCGGAGGGATATTTGAACCGGAAGAAATCATATTCGAATCACAATGAATAGGAGGATTCATATTGATCATCCCACCAACAGTCTGTCCCGATAACGGAGCGAATTCTCGGCCGTCACCCGACAGAACATTATTGACCGATACCCAAGGAGGGGGTGGAGGAAAAGAGGGGTTTAACTCACTAGCGGAAGATAATTCTGTGCCCAGCGTGTTTGGTTCCAACCACGACGCTGGGGGCGGAGGTAACGGGGGAGAACTGCCGCTGTCCGTTGAACGATCTACGTTGCGACTGATGACCTGTTCCACCTGGTCGTGCAAATCCCAATATTCCTTTTCGGCCTCTCTCCACCGCCGAACGGCTTCCTGTTCGCTTCGACGAGCCGCTTCAATTTGATCATGCAATTGATGTTCCATCTCGCGTAAGCACTGGAGTTCATTCTCCATTTCGGCTAGTTGAAGCCGAAGCGCTTCGCATTCTCGCTCGCTTCGAATGAGTTGGACCCGCATATCTGCTTCCGAATTGCGAGTACGTTCTTTCTCCTCGACGAGCTGCGTTTCCAGGGTCTCAATCTTAGCTTTTAGTGTGGCTTTCTCTAAATCTCGGTGTTCGATCTGAGTGCGCAAATCTTTTTCCGATTCACGAACTCGTCTCAGCTCATCAGCGTGCTGTTTATCTAAACTGCCGATTTGGTGAACCAGCTCCATCTCACGCTTTCGCCGCGTGTCCATATCCGTTCTATGTTTCACCATCAACTCGTGGACGACCCTTAGTTCCGCTTCGGATTGTTGGTGATGTAGCAGGGCGTTCTGCTTTCGCAGCTCTCCGGTTTCAGCACTCCAGCGTTTGTAGCAGTGCCCACCAAAACGATTGATTTTCGGTATCGCGCCGGTTGGCGGCACCTCTTCCAGCTTCAGGATGTCTTCATAGGGCTGTAGGTCCACAAGAGGCAAATTAGACGGATTTTGACTCGGATCACACTTGTTCAGATTCAATCCGACGGCTCCCTCCGCGAAATCCTCCGAATCTTCAATTGTGATGCTTTCTACGGTTTGTGGGATCGATCTCACCTCTGATCCCGTGTTCGCCATAGGTGCATCACCGAGTGGAGGCGACTCGTTTGCTGTTCTTAGGGGGGTCGAAGAGGGGTGTACTCCCTGCGCGTTTACCAGACTTGCCTCGTCCGGATGACCAGAATTCGCTGACGTTGAGGCTTGTATTTGTTGAACGGTGTCTCCACAACCGACAACGCCCGACCCCGTCTGCCTTACCCAATCTTCCGTGCGCTGTATTGAGTTCTGGCTGCTTCGCATACTACGCACACTTCTCTCCTCGTCATGATCCTGCCGACTCAGCAATGCGTGCCTCCGAGCGATGAATTGTTTTTCACGCTCCAACTTTTCTTGAAGTTCTCGTTCACGAAGCTCTCGTTCCATATCAATCCGTTCCCGGCTGAGATCCTCCATTAGCTTCTTCTCATCAGCCATAAGCTGTAGCTCCCGCTCTAATCTCGCCCTACGGATGCTCGACGAACTCGAAATGCCGCTAATTACGCTCGGCGTTGGCTGCGGTACGGAATCCCCACCCGGCATACATTTCCCACACACGAAGCTTATGGTACGTACCGTGGTCGTGCTGACGTTTGCACAGGAGAAATGGAACCAGATACTGCACTTCTGGCACTGTACCATATACTGCTCCGAGTTGTTCGGCCGGTTGCAGCCGCCGCAATCACGTAATTCGCCTCCGTCGTTATCCATCATAGATGGGATGAATGAATTCCTCGATGAATGACTCGACACCCTATCATCACCACCAACGTTGGGGTTAGCATTCGCCTGCTGCGCCCTTGTCTGTGACCGGGTTTGTCTCACGTTTGGCTGTGAACTCATCGTGTACCGGTTGAATTCTTTAAGAATTGTTGCGATTGGAAATTCCGGAGTTCTTTCAGCAGAAAACACGTCCCGATATATGTGTTAAGCAGCTTAAAGCTAAAAGTATTTTTTATTTAGGATCAGTTTACAAACCAGCTTTACTTTAATTGTACTTACAATTCAGTCTCCGACAACTACTCTTCCAATTCACAACTTGTTCAAACGTATTTTAATTCCTTAATCTGTAAATTCACACTTTTATTGACCTAGTTCATAAGATATATGTAATTCAACTTACAGTGTAAATATAAATATTCGCAATAAACCGTAATTTATCCAAAACAATTTCAATTTTCAATAGCCGACCAATCAACTTTGCTTATCATCGTTGTTATCAATCTATGACATATCGCTTATCAGCTTGCCCGTCATCATCTCAAACGTCAATCCACACTTGGGCCAAATGGCTCACAATGGCTCTTGGCAGGGGTGTCCTTTACGAGGGGCTGTTGCGGTGAACACTATCCATGAGGACTTTCCGCGATAGGACTGACAGCTAAAAGTGTGCATGCAGCTGAAGCGAAGGGGTAAACAAAGCGTGCGAGTGTCATCAGAGCTTTACTTTTTCTTTTGTAATCGAACGGTCACTCCAATCGCGATACGTCAAAAACTCATGGTAAACAAAAAACCAGCTGATCGCAGCTGTCTCATGGATTGCCTTATCATCGCGATCGTTGAGGGCAGGGATGTCAGAGTTGCTGTTCGTAAAATCATAGCATTTTATGTGAATCGATCACAAAAAACATTGAAATTTTATTAAATCAATGATCTTGTGATGAATAACTTTTTACAAAATGGTAAGTGTTTATAATATGCAGTAAATGTTTCGAAAGCAAGCATATAACATTTGGTAGAAAAATCTGTCACCTACCACCTGGCAACACTGTCATCTCTTGCAAACATAACATATCTTGCCGATGTATAACAAAAATATGCTATGAATCCAACATAAGACAGATAAATTCAGTTGCTTTCCATTAAATTTTAATGTTTCCTTTTAATATGTACGATTGAAGAGTAGATTTTGATGTCTAAATTTCCCACGAATTTATATAAATACAGTTAACTCTCCCTTACTCGATATTCCGTATCTCGACATCGAGTTAGAGAACCATAGTAAAAATTGGTTTTCATGGCTAACTCGATGGTCCCTTGGATCGCAGTTGCACTGGTTTTGTTAGTTAGTTAGTTATCTTTATTAGGGAGATTTTCAGCCCTTGGCTGGTTCATCTCCGTACTGGTTTTGTGTTCTATAACTCGATACCTCCCTAATTCGATGGTCCCTTCAATATCGAGTTAGAGGAAGTTGACTGTATATGCTTAACACAAATCTCGCATACTCTGAGATAACGCCCTAAAAGCCATTGGTAGCCACGTGGGTAGCTCGTTGTTTCTGAGCACAAGAAACAATAAACATCCAAACCAACATCGTAGGCAGGTAGATAATGATCCTTTCTTTCCCATAGCGTTGTTAAATAACATGAAAATCCATTCAAATGCTCAGAAACAACGAGCTACACACATGGTTACCAATGGCTTTTAGGGCGAGATCAGAAGTTATGCGAGAAATGTTATATTTTTTGTTTGTTTGTTTTGAAAATGTACATGGAAAGGCGACACTACTACTATTACATAGATGATGATTCTAATGATTCTTTGAGTTACACGCCGCTTAACCCTTAAGTCGTTTCACGCTGTGTTAGATTTAAAACGTTTTAAGCCGTTTAGGTCTTAATGTGCCGTTTAAAGCTATTTTAAGCTGCTAAAAGCAGATAGTCTTGATCGTCTAGCATACAAGAGTCCTAGGTTCGAATTCCAGCCGAGCACGTGGATTTTTTTTTTCATAATTTCATCCATAATTTAAACATCCTTACCACGCGTAATGAGTTAATCAATTTAATAACCATGCGGATTGGATTACCTAAAATCTCAATATATGTGTTAATATATATATAGATTTGAGGGGTTCAAATAATTTGCGACAACAAAATGACTTCTGTTTGTTTTTAATTTTCTTGGTAACGGAGTGATTTTCAATCTAGTATTCATTAAAAATTTGTTCTATATCTCGATCTCTCCATACACGCAGAAAATTCTTGCATGATTGACATAACTTTTCCGAAAGTTGCTTTAACATGCCTGGATACAATTGTTTCAAGCATATTATCGGTGCTTCTAAACTGACAGTATGGTTAGCCCAATCGCTTTTGTTTTTGTTTCTGTCTTCCATCACATGAATATTTCAATTATATTATTGTTGAATTAGCTTTCCGCACATTATAACCATGAAACGTTATGAGCTGTACCGCGAAAAACCGCTGTTAACCAACAAGCGATGTTGGAGTAGCTGTAAGTTAATGCGCTCTTATTCTCAAGATAGTGGTTTGAATTCCTGCTCCCATATTTATTTACATTTTGTCGCATTTTTGCAATGTCGATAAAGAAGATTCGTGCCGGTTTTGACAACACAACATCAACAATAATACCTTTGTCATGATTGTATATTAATATTGAGCCAATCATATCTATGGTTGATTCAATTATTTTGTGTAGTTGAACCAATCATACCAAATAGTTAAACCAATCATAGATATTGTTGAATCAATTTCAATGTATGGTTGACTGAAATCCAATGTAAAATATGATTGATCTACCTGCAAATATGATTGACTGGACAATTCTTTTTTCTCCGTGTATCTCGATAGTTCCTTTGATATCGAGATGTGGAGAGTCGACTGTATATGGAAAATGGAAAATCAAGCGGAAAATCTCACCTTTGGCGAACCCCTTGAAAAATGAAAGAGCTTCCGCACGCACTTTCCGACGAGTCATTATGAAAGCTCAACCAACAAGCTACACCACTCTACACTCTAATAAAATGTTACCACTCTGGGACTGAGTTGGTCCCGTTTAGTTTTACTCGCTTAATGGATTAGCTTTCGTGCATGTAATTATTCTATCTTTTTTCAGTGCTGAAAATGCGACAATCTTTTATTTAGATGAAGAGTATAGATATTATAGTATTTTTAATAGCAGAAATTAATCAGTAGTCAAAGGATACATTATGACTACCCCAAACTCTGAGTAGCATGTTTTTAGAGCGCTTACCAGTTCAAGAGCCTCAAACCAACGTACCAAAAGCTTTTCGCTCGAAAGCTTCCGCGCTGCAGTTTTATTTCGCCCGATGCATGTGACAAAAACGACCGTTGGCAACAACTGAGCCGAATAAAGAACGAAAAGTTGAAAACAGCCGATTGCATTCAGTGGTGGATCGGATTGAATTGTGATTGAAATCGGGCAAAATCTGGTGGATTCTTCCGCGAAAAAAAAGGTGTTTAATTTGTTTGGTAGTAGAAAGTGCGGTGCAGTTTAATGCGTTAATGGTCTAGCCAGAACGATAGTGAAAACGCCCGCAGCGAGGATGAATCGGGTAATGTTAAATTTCACACCCGATCTGAAGCCATCGCGAAAGTCGATCGTCGGGACATTTACGGCGTCACCATTGGCGACGAGTTCCACGAAAGTCCGTCGGCGCTATTCGCTGGCCGTGGATGCTTCCCTGTCAGTAACGATCAATGGAAAACCCTCCGAACAAACCGCCAGCCTGGGCCGGAGCTCGAGTCAACCGGTTCCGGGAACGCCCGGTGCCACCAAAAAGCGAATGAGTCTTCACGAGAATATGATGATGAAGATCCTGGCCACTCCGGTGGACCAACCGCTGGCGGAAGAGGGATTCGAATCTGCGTCCGAGTTGTCCTTACTATCGTCGCTGGCCGAGGAGGATCCAATATCCAGCGAGGAGAAACTGCTGATCGAGTCGGACGGTAAGGTCTTTTTGTTGTTTTAAAGACATTGAAGGTTATGACACAGGGCTGGTAGCGAGTCACTTTTTAGTGGCAGTCACTTTAATGTCTTTTTAAAACCTATTTACACAGCAAAAAATAGAGGACAATTAAATTATTAGGCAAGGCGAAATAGGGAATCATACTGAGTTTAATCAGTAATCATACTTAGTCATCAATCACAAACATTGATGGTGACTTCAAAATAATTTAATCAATTATCATAATCGTTAATAAAATTGAAATCAATCGTTGTTCTAGTGCTCCTGCGATGTTACACTCCACCGAACCTCCCGCTGGATTGTCCGAATAATCCCCGCCTGGCACGGCTGTACAAGGATCTGCAGAGTCCTTCGGCAACGACGCGGCTTCGAGCCCTCCGGGCACTCAAATCGCCATCCAAGCGGGAAGCGTATGGCCAGTTTGACGTTCCGCACGAAGAACAGGACATAATTACGGCGGAAGAGCGCCAAATGCCACGACCCAAAACCATTCAGGAACTGATGGCCGGTGTGTGCATCTATGTGGAGGTTCGCTCCGGAACAGACAATCGTTCCGATGGAATTAGAGATCATTTGGTTTCCTTAGGGGCCAAAGTCAATGACAAGTTGTACAAGTAGGGTTTCAAGATTCAAAAGAAAACTCGAGTTTTATACTTATTCTCTTCTGTATTATTCCTCCCAGAGACACAACGCACGTTATATTCAAAGATGGTCTCCTCTCCACTTACCAGAAAGCGAAGAAGATGAACGTTCCGGTGGTTTCTATTCTGTGGATCGAAGCATGTAAGCGGCACCTGTGCCTAATGAATCCGGACAGCTATCCCATCTCCAACGTGGAGCGCTACGAGAATCCGGAGCTGTTCAAGAAGATTCGGGTGAGTCTCTTCGAATAGGTTATTCAAGTTCAAAAAAGTTACGTTTATGGTGTTCGGGTCATAATGAGAGTTTATTTCAAGACAAATGTTACAAAACGCCGCTGATTTGAATTGTATGGGTATTAAGGGCATAATTGACACATTAAGACTATTAAATAGCAATGCTTTTCGGTTACCCTCGGCTAGTATTCAAGTACGACGTGCTGCTTTCATTGATTGTCTGGTACAAAGGCATCGGGGCAAAATTAACGCTTTCGTGAAATCTAGTAAAAACAATATTGATAATAAGTATTAATCACGGATTTGATACTGAGGAAATTGAGGGTGTCTTCCACCCATCACTCTCTGTAAAAATCATGATCGGCAACACATCATTAGAGTCTGTTTATCATCTTCTGTTACAGCTCTGATTAGATCGGGGGATAACAGTGCATGATAAAACCCATCAAACCAGGGAACAGTATTGATTAGAGATGTACCGAATATTCGGCCGGCCGAATATTCGGGCCGAATATCTCGATTATTTTGAATTTGCCGAATATTCGGTCTGCCGAATAATGAAATCTGTTATTCGGCCGAATAGTGACCGAATAATAACAAAATAAAATAAATTGTAAAAAACATTATGTTTCATACGGAGGAAAATTAAAAAAAAAAACGATTAATTTATTCAAGTGATAATACATCAAATTTTCCCTTTGGTGGATTCCATGGATGGAGTTTGATACTAAATGTTTAAAATTTGAGAATTTTTCCGTTCTACGGCATTGCGATGCTGCTCAATATACAAGCCATTCAATATTTCACTCATCTTGCATGGATTGTGTTGTGGTATTATTTTTACGTAAACTGAAAGTGCTTTTCACCTTGGTTTTGTAAAAAATATGGAAACAACGAAAATTCAAACTTTTGCATTTATTATCGCTTGTGCCTATAGGAACACATGTGACTATAGTAGCACTATTTCTAATTCCTGTTCCAAAAGCTTTACGGCGTAGGCAAAACAAAAAAAAATCAAAATCGTATGTTTATTAAAAAAAACAAAGTTTCTCTACTATAGGAACAGTAGGTGTACTATAGGTGCAAGGGAGCTAGAATTTTAAGCAAAAAATCATTTCTTGAACAAAATTGAGCTGTGAATCAATGGTACTTAGATAAATAACTCCTGACGTTCATGTCAAAAAATATTTTGCTTCGATTTATAGAAAAACGGTCGTAAAAAGCTACTAGTGCGAATATAGGGGACTGTCTACTAAGGGAAAACGGACCCTATGCGATGTATTTGCTCTAATAAATATGAAGCACTTCCAGAAGTCGGATGAGAAATAAAGCGACGTATTAACCTAGTTCCTTAAAAAGTTAAATGGATCAAAACTGCAATCAAAAAGATACAAATCCCTTACTTTAGAAATATAAATCCTCAGAGCTTTAAAATTTTGTTATTTCTTCACACGGTTTCAAAAGCTTAAAACGATCATTCCGATCAATTCTTCACCGTTAAAAACTAGGTGTTAAGGCTCAAACGCAATGATAGCGGAACGGCAACGGAAAGCGGAACCGGTTCGCCAGCATGGACTACAACAAGCTTGTCGACTCAGTGTTAGTTCAATTTCATTCGTTGTCAACTCAGTCGAGATGGTGTGGTTCATCCTGGCGAACCGGTACCGCATTCCGTTGCCGTTCCGCTATCATTGCGTTTGGGCCTTTATTCGACCGAAATTAACGGTTTTATTCGGCCGAATATTGACCCATTATTCGGCCGAATGTTCGGCCGAATATTCGTTTGGCCGAATAATAATTTCTCAACTATTCGGTATTCGGCCGAAAGCCGAATAGTGCTATTCGGTACATCTCTAGTATTGATATCGTACGTTCGGGGACTGTTTATCATTTCAGTAAAATGAAACGCCAACTTCCAATGGTAAATATGCGAGAGAAATGGGTTTTATATCGCTCTCGCTTTGAAGCTATCGCTCATTTCTTTATTCATCAAGCTTGTTACAACTTGCGGAAAATTCAGGCCGATACATGCCTTCCTTCGCTTGTTTTGATCGTGCTTCAAAATCAAATGAGAACGAATTCTGCAATGCCATGTGTCAAAATCTCTGGTGCGAAAAAAAGGTTCCTCCGCTATCACACAAGCAATAAAAAAACTTATTTGGTTTTGTTACTTTGCTAAAAAAGGTAAAGTCCGGCATCAAAAGCAAAAAAGAATAAACTTTTATATACCGGTAAACAATTTTAGATTTCGCATATTTGGGATTCTTTAAATTCTAAAGACTTTAAAATGAAACAAATGAGGTCGTGTATATTTTTTAGCTTGACTCCCATCAAATATAAGCAGTATGCAGAAATTTATTTTTTATGTAAAATTAAAGAAAAAAAAAAGAAAAAGTTTTTGAAAAACGTCTCCTTACTTTTCACTTGCCCCACAAGTGGGGAAAGTGAAAAGTTTATCGTTTTGAACAATGAATTCAAAAACTAACAGTTATATTCACGATTTCTATTACCTTTAACATTTGTTAAGGCATCCCAATGAACAATAAAATAAATAACATGTAAACAAAGGAAATTTTATTTTTGTTACTTGAATTTTCTTCTGTTGTGTGTTGAAATGATTCGACAACATTATAACTGCAACATTTCCAATATTAGTTCTTGGTGGTGGTTGGTCCCTAGTAATAAATCCTACCTCCGTTCTGGTCACGATCTTCAGATTATCGTGATTCGTCAACATTCGTATTGATAAAGTGGGAGGACAGAAGTAAAATTTGAAAGAAACGAATGCCAGAACAGGTATCCACCGGCGACGCCAAACGGACCAACGTAATGTGGTGTAATTTGGAATTTGTGGATTGAATACTGACACCTATATATATATATTTTTTTTTTTTTTGCCAAGCATTAATATGGATGACTCTCGAGGATTGCTTAACGTAAAAGGGGTTATGACAAGGTTGTGGATTTACTGGGTAAATCCATCACATTGGGGTTATGACTTTGTGTTTAGTCAGGAATAGGGTCTGATTGGTATGGTAGAATGCAATAGAGTTCGGAATTGATAGACAGACTTTGAAGGAAAGAAGTTTTCAACGTAAGGCAGCAGCACCTTGGAACTTGGAGGGCGCAGATCTGGAGAGTTGGGCAGCTGTTCATGCTGGGTTACATTATGTAGAAAGTGGAATTTGTTTTGCCGCGCACAAATTATGGGAAGTATTTGAAAATGGCTTTTTGTTTAGATTGTGTAACGCAAGAGAGCATTTTTAGCTCTGCGTTATATTAGGAGGTTATTATAGTGCAGGGTCTACTGATGATTGTGTAGGTATTTTAAGGGTGATTGAATGAAAGTTTTGTTGAGGGTAGTTATTGTTGAATTTTAGCATTTCGTAATTGTTTTGAAATGTTTGTCGTACAATGAGAAAGAATTTTGGGGTATTTGTTTGGTTATTATTTGCGCTTTTGCACTTGTAAATGTTTTATTTAATAGAGATACTTTGTGTTAGGGAAGTGTAGGAGGATAAATTATAATTTATTAGAATTTTCTGATAGAGGCAGTGTTCACATGTTACTTAGGTATTGGAAAGCAAATGAGAACCACATTAAATAATAGATAAACACTAATGCTCATATTTTTATATTTTCATTTCATCGCGGTCCTCATTGCCCGAGCGGAGACGATAAAACTCGAGTTGGATATAATCGACGCAACTACGATACGGAAAAGAAACAGATGAGAAACTATCGATACATTTATTTAACTATAAAAACCACGTTTTAACGTAATAACTTTATTTATTTCTTCTCGTTTCAGCAATCCAACAGCCAAACCATCTCTACTATCTTTTTCATTTCCTCTTCGTTACATTTATAGTCCCTCTGGTACTGAATCGAATGACGCATTCCGCTTTTTATCAGCGCTGTCTTTGCTGTACGTTGAGCATGGTGTCGGAGGTGGTGTGCTGTGTAAAACATCTGATGTGCTACACGGCACGCTACTTCCGGCATTTTGTTGGCGCGCGGGATGGGCAGTGCTGGTGATGATGTGGAGGGCGCTATTCGGTTTAGTGCCAGAGGGACTATATCTATTTAATGTATCTGAAACTTGTGGGACCGCTTTAAATACCGGCGCCTGCTTGTGGAAGATCCCGGTGTGCTAAACGGTATAGGACATGTTAACGGGGGAGGCTTGGTAGGTCCTCACCTAGCCCGTGTCTAGATAGGCGGACGGATGTCTGCCAGGGTGTGGATCGAGCAATTACAATTACAATTACATTTCCAATATTAGTTCTCACATCATGGGACAGCAATTGCATTTCTGCTCTGTAGAATTTACAGCGCTCGTTGTTTGTTTTTAGGAAAATCGGATATGACGGGTGAAATCAAACGGAATCCTTCAATAAAGTATTTGAAAACTTTTTATGTGGATACACCTATACCTCATTTTTATGTTTTGAACTAGCTTTACATAGACATTCCACGAGATTTCCGTGCGTTCTCTTATGTTGGAACTTCTCAATCAACGTCTTTTTTTTTAATCGGCTGTCCGAAATAAACATATTAATATCGTAATATTTGGTAACCTTATTTTTAAAGAAGTTCCATGATTTGGCCATGATAATAGCATTCAACGCTTTCAGTATAGTGTTTCTTGAATTATCAGCACGTTCTGTTGTTCTATGACAATTGCGAACCTTGTATGCTTATAGCGACCTAAAGAGAAAATTCAAATTCAATCTATAATGATGAACTTTTCACTTGCGCCACGTGATTAGAAAATTGACGGTGTTTCATTTTAGTTATTTTTAGGTCTATGACAAATTTATTTTAAAACTTTTTTATTGCAGTTTAAAACTGTCAGAGGAGACAACTCAAAAGTGGTACAGGAAATAATTTTCCTCAACTTTTTTCCGCTGAAAATATTAAAATAAGATTGCACGCCGGCAAATTGTTACGGAGTGCTAATTAACAGGTTAACAATCATTCGCTCTATTATGCAATAATGGCTGAAAAATCTGAGAAATCTCTTACCTATCGTAATGTTCTTAATGGCCTCAAAGGTTTACGCATGAATTTAAAACGTTAATTCACATGTTCAGCAAAATATACCAATTATTTTCACTTACCCCATTTTCCCACTTGCCCCGCGGTACCTTATGCTGATTCCGAATCAGTGGAATAGCAGACCTGCTACCTTCTAAAATAAGCTTCTTGTTTCAAGGAAACTAAATGGCTAATGCGATGAAGCCTGTTCACAGTTACAATAAACGACTTTGAACCTTATGAGTAATTATTTAATACGCTTATGAGCAATAATTTAATACGCTGAGCACCGATGCATGGCCGAACCAGAATTGGGGGCGCGCTTTCGAGAGTTTAATGATGACAAACTATTTTCTCCAAAAGATATAAATAGCGCTATCTTTTTCTAAAGAGACTCTATGCAACATGGTAAAGAATGATATATGTATGAAAAACGACTACTTCATTATTCTTCAATAGTAATGGAGTAGAACAACATGCACTAAACAAAGGACACGAGTAAACCATAAAATATCAAAGAAAACTGGTCGCAGTGGTTCATCCAGAACAGAAACAGAAACGTTGATTTAGAATATCTGAAAATCTTGATTCCCCTAAACAAGCCAATTCATCAGTGGTTTCCTGAAATTATTAAAAACAATTGGTGCAGTCTGTTTGAACACCGACCATTTTATCCATATATTATAGGTACTCTTGTAGGTCTACCAAATATTTCTCGAGTGATTTTCAAGCACAGGGCTGGTAGTAGTCAGACTGCAAAATGATAGTGACTTCTGTGACCAAAATGATAAAAATAATGACCAAACTGTCCCCAGCAACACACATGTTATAATTGTGTATTATCAACTGATATATGACCAAAATTAGTCATATATTAGTTGATAATACACAATTATAACATGTGTGTTGCTTGGGGTGACATCATAACTACACGTTTCTATGGCTAATATAGAAATGACTAGAAAAGAAAATGCGTTCTATGCGTATGTTAACCAATCTACATGTAAATTTAAAATGTAGAAAACTGCAGTAATTTCAAATCTTCAACAATTATCTGTCATGACACAAAAAGATGGCGCAGTGAAGATTTCACTTATCATTTTTTTTTAACGAGACGAACGTTAGCTTGATATAGGTTACTAGTTCATATTTCCGATTCCAGTCAAAAAAATCAAATTCATTAACTACGGTAAAGAAACTTGTGATATAACTTTTAGCCAAATTCCTGTTCAAGAGGAATTTACTGCCAAAAGATCATTAGAGATTTTGAAACAGAGATGCAAAACAAATCACTTGAAGCATTTCTCAACAAATCTGTGGAATAAATCGAGGATTTTTTTTTAATAACCCCTTAATTGTGGTGAGAATCGTACATCATTCTGAAAAAAATCTTGACAGAATTCAAACTTGAGACTAACCAAATTAGATGAATGTCGTGCATAGAAAATTAGAAATAAAATTAGTACGAGGTGCGTACAATATGTTGTGCAATTTTGTAGAAGACCTCTTGAGGGCAATAAGAATTAGATCGGCATGCATTCACCATTATTTCACAATTTATGAAAATTGTTGTGTTATGATACATTACCCCACTCAAAACAGTTGCGTAATGAAAAAGCGTTGCGTAATAACTATACTGCATAATTCAGTGCTGAAAAGTAGGCCGTTCCATGACAGATTGGTTTGATGACAAACAGCCTATTACTATGGGTTATTGCATAATCAATCATATCCATCAATTCTTTAGCCCTGCAAACAAAGATCCATCGATTCTTTAGGGTTTAATAAATCGTTTCACTCCATGAAATACCACACCAAATACTAACTGCTTCTCCGGATCAGCCTTACCAAGCGTCCTTGTGATTGGGCGTCTTCGATTACCCGTCCGTCTCTACGTACCGACGGTTATGCACTGTGAAAAGTGCCGGCAGTTGGGCCACACTGCACCTTACTGCAGCAACAAACCACGCTGCGGTAAGTGTGGCGAACAACATGCCGAAGGTTCCTGCAATATGGAGCCAAGATGTACCTCCTGTGGCCAAGCTCCTCACGAGCTCAGTGCATGCCCGAAGTACCTAGAGCGGGAGAAACATACCATAAACTCCCTGAAACAACGGTCTAGGCGATCTTATGCAGATATGCTGAAAAAGATCGCTCCGACTGTTGTTCCATCGGCCCACTCTATAACCAGTAACAATATCTTCGCATCCCTGCCGGATAATGATCAATGCGACGACTCTGAGGATGGGGAAGAGTATACCATAATTGAAACAGGAACGAAAAGGAAGCGTGCGGTTACAAAACGGCACTTGAAGCAACAGGCTTCTCAGAACGTTCCTGTTCAAAACTCTCCTCAAAACCCTTTGGCAAAATCAAGAAATGGCGGAAATACCAAAAAATCCTCACCTCCAGGTTTTAAATTTTCAGCTGGAGAATTTCCGTCACTTCCGGGAACATCTAAAACCCCAGTCGCCCCAGTTTTTCGCCCAGAAACTCAACCAACTCGTCAGCAGGAGCCAAACAGTGCTTCCGGAAAACTGACTCTTTCTGGGATAGTGGATTTCATCTTCGAAATGTTTCAAATTTCACCCGAAACGAGAAACCTAATCAACATGGCACTTTCTTTGGTGAAACCTTTTCTAAAGCAAATAGCTTCAAAGTGGCCGCTTCTTGACTCGTTCATATCTTTCGATGGCTAACTTATCCAATGAGGTCGGAGATATGATCGAAGTGCTACAGTGGAATTGTAGAAGCCTTATAAAAAATATGGAGGCGTTCAAATTTTTAGTACACAGCACTCGCTGTGACATATTTGCTCTTTGTCAAACATGGCTAACTTCTGATAAAAATATCTCTTTCCACGATTTTAATATTATTCGTCTGGATCGAGGGGATGGATATGGAGGGGTGCTCTTGGGGATTAGCAAGCTTCACTCCTTTTACAGAATCGATTTCCCCTTGATGACAGGCATTGAAGTAGTTGCATGTCATATTACAGTCCGTGGTAAAAGCCTTAGCATAGCCAGTGTATACATACCGCCAAACGCTAGAATCTCTCGCAGAGACTTAGCGGCTATATGCGAAGCTATGCCTGCGCCATGGTTGATCCTAGGAGATTTTAATTCTCACGGTACAGCCTGGGGGTCACCGAGGGACGACAATCGCGCAACCTTAATATATGATCTTTGCGACTACTTCAATCTGACAATCTTGAACACTGGGGAAGCAACACGGATAAAACCTCCAGATCCCCCAAGTATGTTAGACCTCTCAATCTGTTCGAATTCATTATCATTGGATTTCATGTGGAAAGTAATTCAGGATCCCCATGGTAGTGATCACCTGCCTATCAAAATTTCAGTTACCAATAATTCGTGTCGGACACACCAGATCGACGTAGCGTATGACCTCACGAAGCATATCGACTGGGGAAAATACGCTGAAGCGATCTCCGTAGGTGAGCAATCGGTCGATATACTTCCGCCGCTGGAAGAATATCAATTCTTATCCGCGTTGATTATAAACAGTGCTATTCAAGCTCAACGTAAACCGGTTCCAGGATCTTCAGTACGACGTCGGCCGCCCACCCCGTGGTGGGATGGCGAATGCACCGGAGTCTATCGCGAAAGATCAGATGCGTTTAAAGAATATCGGAAACGTGGCACGCGCGATAACTACGATCGGTATTGTTCTCTTGATCGCAAGTTCAAGAGCCTTGTGAAAGCGAAGAAACGCGGTTACTGGAGGAATTTCGTTAATGGTTTATCACGGGAAACGTCGATGCGAACTCTTTGGACGGTCGGAAGAAGAATGCGCAATGCGGTATCGGTAAATGAGGATCGTGAAAGCTCTTCTCGATGGATATTCGACTTCGCGAAGAAAGTTTGCCCGGATTCTGTCCAAGTGCAAACGATCACACGAGATTATCCAGACGAAAGGAATGAAATGGACTCAACTTTTTCGATGGCAGAATTCTCACTTGCTCTCCTTTCATGTAACAATTTTGCCCCAGGTATGGACAGGATTAAGTTCAACTTGCTCAAAAACCTCCCAGACGTCGCAAAGAGGCGCTTGTTGAACTTGTTCAATGCATTCTTGGAGAGCAACACTGTTACGGATGATTGGAGACAAGTGAGAGTTATTGCCATCCAAAAACCAGGAAAGCCTGCTTCGGACTACAACTCGTACCGTCCTATTGCGATGTTGTCGTGTCTTCGGAAGTTGTTAGAGAAGATGATTCTCTTTCGGCTGGACAAATGGGTTGAATCGAATGGCCTTCTCTCTGATACTCAATTTGGATTCCGCAGAGGCAAAGGAACGAGCGATTGTCTTGCGTTGCTTTCTACTGAAATTCAACTGGCCCATGCTCAAAAAGAACAAATGGGCTCAGTCTTTTTGGATATTAAGGGGGCTTTTGATGCAGTTTGCGTAGATGTCCTTTCAGACAAACTCCACGAGTGTGGACTTTCCCCGATTTTGAACAACTACTTGTACAATTTGTTGTCTGAGAAGCATATGTTTTTCTCACATGGAAACTCGACAACTTTGCGCATAAGTTACATGGGTCTCCCCCAGGGCTCGTGTTTAAGTCCTCTTCTTTACAATTTTTACGTAAGAGATATTGATGATTGTCTCATGAGAAATTGCTCGTTAAGACAGCTTGCGGATGACGCCCTTGTTTCTGTCACAGGACCAGAGGCGGACGATTTGCAAGGACCGTTGCAAGATACTCTGGACAATTTGTCCGCATGGGCTGTAAAGCTGGGTATCGAATTCTCTCCGGAGAAAACTGAGTTAGTTGTCTTTTCTAGGAAGCGTAATCCTGCGGATTTAGAGCTTCAATTCATGGGTAAGGAACTCTCTCAAGGTTTATCACATATGTATTTAGGGGTCTGGTTTGATTCTAAATGCACCTGGGGAAAACAAATTAGATATCTGTATCAGAAGTGCCAACAACGAATCAACTTCATGCGTACACTCACAGGAACATGGTGGGGAGCCCACCCGGAAGATCTGATAAAGCTATATCGCACCACGATTCTTTCGGTTCTTGAATACGGTAGTTTTTGCTTCCAATCCGCCGCGAAAACACACATTCTGAAGCTCCAGCGTATTCAGTATCGCTGTCTTCGGATCGCTTTAGGCTGTATGAACTCGACTCATACCATGAGCTTAGAAGTATTAGCAGGAATACTGCCTTTATCAGATCGGTTCGTGGAATTGTCGTTAAGGTTCCTCATCTGCTGTGAAGTGTTAAACCCGTTGGTAATTGAAAATTTTGAGAAGCTAATCGAACGAAATCCTCAAACAAGGTTTATGACATTGTACTACGCGTACATGACTCTGGAGGTTAATCCTTCTTTGAATCTTCCCAATCACGGTTGCTTCCCTGACTTCTCAAGTTCCGCTGTAGTTTTTGATCTGACCATGAAGCAAGATATCCGTGGAATACCAGATCTGCTTCGTTTGGAGCAAATACCAAAAATTTTTGCAAGCAAGTTCGGTCACGTCAGCTGCAATAGAAGGTTTTACACAGACGGGTCAAAAACAAATGATTCCACTGGATTTGGTGTATATAATGAGTTTCATAGCGCCGCATATAAACTTCAGAACCCTTGCTCCGTGTATGTCGCAGAATTAACGGCTATACATTACGCATTAGAGCGAATTGCCTCTCTTCCCTCTGATCAATATTTCATTTTTACGGACAGCCTTAGCTCCATAGAGGCTATTCGTTCAATGAGGCCGGTAAAGCACTCTCCGTATTTCCTCGGTGAAATACGATCTACATTGAGTGCTCTATCTAATGAATCATATACTATCACCTTGGCCTGGGTCCCTTCGCATTGCTCGATTCCAGGCAATGAGAAAGCGGACTCGCTTGCCAAGGTGGGCGCTATGGAAGGCGATATTTATGATCGACAAATGGCCTTCAATGAATTTTTTTCAATGGCTCGTCAACATGCATTGGTCAGCTGGCAACAAAAGTGGGATGCCGGAGAATTGGGCAGGTGGTTACATTCCATTCTCCCGCGGGTATCGGAGAAGCCGTGGTTCAAGGGGTTGGACTTAAGCCGAGACTTTATTAAGGTAATGTGTCGTCTTATGTCCAATCACTACTCTCTAGGCTCTCACCTCTATCGAATAGGGCTCACAGATAGCAATCACTGCAGCTGCGGTGCAGGTTACCAAGATATCAACCACGTAGTTTGGGAATGCCCCCAATACGGTTTTGCCAGATCTGATTTTTGTGCATCCCTCAGGGCCCAAAGGAAACCAGAAAAGGAAGACATTAGGGATGTGTTGGGTAAACTTGACTTTGTGTACATGAAGCTTATGTACAATTTTTTGAAACAAGCTAACATTCTTGTTTAACTCCCCTTTCTTGTCGGTCCACTTGTCCACCTTGTGTCCTCTCGAAACCCGTCTTTTTGTATCGTTACAGGTTGTCATTGTCCACTCAACGTTCGACCAGCAGCAAAGCAAACACGTCACAACTTAAAGCTGCTGAATGTCAACGAAACGATCCCATTATCCTATCCCTTCCTTGAAATTATTGTTACCCCTAACCTCGACCAAACCGCGAGTTTTTCGGTTCCCCAAAACTAACATAGAAATTAAGGAAACACCATGAATTTGTAAATAAAATCAAAAGAACTCGGCTCCGTAATGCCTAATGGCGCATGAGCCTTATAAATAAATGATTAAGTAAAAAAAAAAATACTAACTATTAACTCCTTCGATTACTACACATGTTTTTTTTTTAAGAATTCATTCAGACGTTTCTTAAGGAACACCTTTGCAATTTAACTAGAAAATTCACTCAAACTTCCTCTGGTGTCAAGGAGTTTTTTCAGAGCATCTTGCGGAAGTTCATCAACAATTTCTCCAAAAGATTTTTCAGAGATTACTGTAGGATTTCGTTTCACAAATCTCTTTTTTTTTCGAAAATTTCTAAAAAAATATAGATTATTTTCGAAGATTTTCTAGAAGTCTCCAAGAAGGAATCTCTGGAGGTATTTTGGGATCTACAAGTAAACTTCCTAAATTTTGGTATTTTAACTAAAGAATAATTTTTAAGGAATTCCGAAGAATCTGAGACGCCTTCCTGAAGAAATCTCTGTACTTTTTCTTGAAAGTATCTCTAAGTAAACTTCCAGAAAGTATATCTTACTAAAAACTAGTTCTAATGAAATACCTAACAAATCATCAAATAAACCTTCTCTGGAAAAATCACTGCATGAATTCATGCAGATATCCTCAACGGAAATCTAGGACGTAAGCAAAGTCTATAAGAGAATCGATGGATGAATACCTGGAGGACTTAGGACTTTTTTAAGGAATTTGTTTAAATAATCTTTAGCAGAAGTCCATAAAAGAATTATTACCTAAATGAACTCCTGACGAACTCTTCTGAATAGTATCTAAATGCAAATTCCAGTTGGGATTTTTTATGTATTCTTGTTTCCTACATGTTTTCTTTTCGGTTCCTGTTCCTGTTCATTGTCTCTTTTTCAGAGACCTTATTCTAAAATTCCTATTTTTAAGACACTCGCTACCAGTCCTGAATTAGGTGCAAAATGCAAATGCAAAATGTTCAGAGCGCTACTAATAACCAATTGACCATGGGGCTAATTTCGGAGGCCATCAAATGGTTCTCACGGTACACAGAGTAGTGATCAATTCATGTTTTTGGTAGAAACTGAAGATACATCGCTTAAGGTTTCCATCCCACGCTCGTGGTTCGATATCAAGTTTAGTAGATTCCAACTATAGATTTTTAGTCGGATTTACAAAATGTAAGCCCTAATGATAATTATGAGTACAAAGCTTTAATATTAAGTTGTGAAACGACTGCGAAATCTGCATGTCAATATGACCCGAACATCCTCGCCGAAGTATGGAAGTGCGTTTCGGGTCATATTGACCCGAACACAGTAATCAGTCATTGAACTTTCTGCTTTCTACCTTTTAGCGACAAAAATCGATGCAACCTCGAGCCGAGGAAGTCACCGGATCCGGAGGAAAGAAACGGCTCCCATTGAAAACAGGCACCCCAAACGATCAGCAATCAAATGGTTGCACCAAAAAAGCTGTGATTTCACCTCCGGCTAAGCTGCCGGTACTGCATCGACTCCGCAAGGATGACGGCCTGGAGCGAATTCTGAACGAGTTCCAAGCGGAAAATCAGAACACTCCCGAACCGCAGGATGACTTCGACAAGCTGCTGGCTGGGCCAATGAAGCTGCTGGAGAAGTTCCGGAATTCTCCGATTGTCAGCACGGCCGAAAAAGAGGAGAACGTGGTCACTCCGGAAGCTCCACCGAAAAGCATCAGGAAGTCATTGTTTAACGGATCTGCTGAAAAGGATGTTACTCCCACTAGGAGAAGGAGGAGCAGCAGTGCCAGTAACGAAGGTGTGGCCACAAATGTAGGGACTAGACAGCGCCGGAAGACGATTCTGCACACACCACGAATCACCAGTGTGGAAGAAGAGAATGAATCTCCTGTGGTTCCGATCCCAAAGCCGACACGTAATAGACGGAAAACGATGTGTATCTCGGCCTCAAAGGAGAACACCCCTCCAAGAAAGCGGGATACAATCTGTTCGCCCAAGGCTATGGACCTTTGTAAGGCCAACAGTGCAGATGTGCAAGAAAACATTCCTCCGGCCACAAGCCAGAAACTGAGGAATACCATCTACTCACCAAGTAGGATGGAGCAATCTTCGGAAAAGACTGAAAAGGCCATTCAAATTGAAATGGCCTCCCGTAGAACTCTGGGTCCTTCGACCACTGAGAACGTCATTGACAGTTTCGAACCACGGAAGACTAAAACCCCAGAAATGGATGCCAAAGATTTGAACGCTTTTCGCATTAATCGCAGGAGAACGCTGTACACTCCAGGAATCTACGACGAATCCGATAAGCCACAAATCACTCCTGTTGAGAAGTCTGCGACAAATAGACGGCGCACAGTGTTTAATCCAGCGGCCAATTCAACGGAAGCCTCGAAT
Organism: Aedes aegypti; assembly: GCF_002204515.2. Lineage (NCBI taxonomy): Eukaryota > Metazoa > Arthropoda > Insecta > Diptera > Culicidae > Aedes > Aedes aegypti. The sequence goes on from NC_035108.1 coordinate 45,546,401, forward strand.
TGTACCCCAGCAAACGCAAACTCTTCTCACCGAAGGAGAACTCTTTACACTCCGTCCACTTCGGTAGATGTCCCAGAAACTCCCGAAAACACCACTCCGATTGTTGCAAATCGTACCGCAGCCTTTACAACGCCACTTCCCCCAACTCAAACTACCAAAACTTCTTCAGCAGCTACGACCACACCTGCCTCGGCGACTCAAAAACGTAACAAAACGCTTCTAGAAGAATACCAATCCAGTTTGACGTTTAGCTCCACAAAAACCCCAATGAGCGAACGTCGCAAAACTATCTATGATATCTCAATGGATATCATCGATAAGCGTCTGTCCCAGATCAACAAGCTATCCAAACAGTCAGAATCGACGACGGAACAAACTCCCGCACCATCCATCGAATCCGTACTGAAATCACCCCCTTCCAAACCGGCATCCATCGCCCGCCAAACCTCACTGGATACCTTCTACCGGAAGCTCTCGCGATCGACGGAAAAGACCATCAAATTCAAGACGAGCGCCGATCTTCGGGAGTCGTCGGACATCACAAACGCCACCACCATTTCCCGCAAGCGCAAACTGTTCAACGCTCAGCCGTCCCTGTCCGAAACGCCACCACCACCCACACCACCAGCATCGGTAGTCAGCACTGGACAGGACTCCCTCGCGGAGAACCCAAACAAGAAGCCAAAAAGTACTACTACCCCAGCCGTAAGCAAGCGTCGTTCGCTTGCGCCGCCAACGCCCAAATCGGTACCGAAGACAACGACCTCCGCAGCGGGCGTCTCCTCACGGCGCAGCTCGATGTTTTTCAGCCAACCGAACAAGGTAGGTTATTCTTGCAGCACATAACGTTAGGCAACAATTTGTCGTTTCGATTGTGTTGTTCGCGCATATGACCCTCAATTCCTAATTTCTCTTGTCGATCGCTTGTGCTTCTATATCCATCACGTTCTTGCATTACTTTTCTTACCCCCTTCCACTTTGAGTAGTGTCGCGTTCACCGAAAAAAGCCAATGAATGATAATTATGGTACCGAACGTTGTGGTTAACGAATAGTTTGGGGCGTAGTTTCACTATTACCAGTTTTGACACCGTTAGGGATCTCTCTTCTCAGTAATTTGAAGGTACAAAAATTTACCCAAAAAAATCTTTAAGAATGCTTAGTGGATTTTTTCCAGAAAATCCCTCAGCAATAATTTCCACATGCAATGTTGCAAGAATCCCCTCAGTGATACCTTGATGGCTACAGCGTAGCGTCACGCCATTGCAGGGCGTATTGTAGAGCTCCATCTTCGTCGCTCTTGGGCGAAACTTCTCCAGTTGCCCCGAACGTTTAGGGTCGCCAGGTCCTCTTCCAATGCGTACAGCCAGCGTATTCGTGGTCTTCCCCGAAGCCGCCGACCTCTACCTGATCCCCTGCTGAATATTATTTTCGCAATTCTTTCTTCCGACAATCGCACTAAGTGACCAGCCCACTGAAGTCTCCCGTATTTTACACGCTTGATAATATTCGCATCTTTGTACACTTGATACAACTCGTGATTCATGCGTCTGCGCCACACATCATTTTCGAGTTTCCCACCGAGTATTGTTACGCTCAAAAACACCGAGAGCTTTCCGGTCTGACTCTTTCAACGTCCATTTCAAGTGCCATTTCTCTGCACGCCAGATCTCCCAATAGCACCCTCGAGTGCAATGTTGAACAGTAAATTCGAAAGTGCGTCTCCCTGCTTCAATCCGTCTAACGTCACGAACGAGGTTGACACCTCGTCTGCGATCCAAACACTTGATTTCAAACCATCCAGCGTAGCACGTATCAGCCTAATTAGTTTCGCCGGAAAACCATGTTCAGACATTATCTGCCAAAGCTCTTTTCTTTTCACTGAGTCGTATGCCGCCTTGAAATCAATAAACAGATAGTGAGTCTGCAAGTTATACTCCTGGAATTTTGCTAGGATCATTCGCAAGCTAAACATCTGGTCCGTTGTCGAACGGCCCTCACGAAAACCAGTTAGGTATTCGCCGACGAAGGACTCCTCGAGCGTTAAACAGGATGCGCGACAGAATTTTGTACGCCGAATTCAGCAGGCTAATTCCTCTGTAACACAGCGTAACAAAAAAGACATTTTTGCGTGTCTCAAGGATCAAATTATGTGTCTCTAGTAGATTTGGGATTGCTGAATCTGATCCCGTTTTCAGAAATGTTCTAGCACGTCACAATTTTTAGCTAAAGGTCGTCAAAGTTGTATAAAACACTGGTTTCATTGATGTTTACATAAAATTTAAGGTATGCTTTATCAAACTTTTTAGTGATCTAATCCACCAAACATGCAAAATAGATCTTAAACTTTCATTATATATATAATTTGGTTGAAATTTCACGATTAAATTTAGATAAAATCGATTTATTTTAACATGCTGGCATTTTCCATAGAAAATACTTCGTTTCTCTTATATGGCAAAATACAATACTTTTCTAAACCATAAAAAAATAACTTTTGAGCATCGATAGTATTATGAACTTTGATGATAAGTGTTGTTATATACATGAAGTTTGAATTCTGTGGCAAATCAAGCAAATAAATTGCCGTACAAGTTGGAAAACTTTCATGCAAGTTGGCTGAAATAGTCAAATTTGGCATTTTCAACAGCCAATATCTGGAAAACTAGACGTGCTATGATATTTTTGAAAACGGCAATGGATTCAGCAACCCTTAATTAAGTAAATAGCGGTATTTTAGTGCTTGAGACAAAAACGTGTTCCGTAGTGTAATTGGCACACTCCTTTCTTGTAGATCGGGCGTATGAGGACATTCAGTCGGTGGGCAATTCTTCGTCCTCCCATAGCTTTAGAAGTACTCGGTGGAACGACTGGTAAAGCTGCTCACTTCCGTGCTTGAGAAGCTCGACCGGGATCTCGTCCTTCCCAGCAGCCTTACAGTTCTTCAGCTCGCTGATAGCCTTATTGGCCTCTCCTATGGTCGGTGGGTCCACAAGCTTGATCGTCATCATCTATGTTCATCCTGTTCCTCGCTACATTTCCATTTTCACCGTTCAACAATTGCTGAAAGTGCTCCTTCCACCTGGCAGCCACCGCCGTTTTATCGGTCTGCAAATTCCCTTCTCGATCATTGCACATGGCGGGCACCATTGACCGTTGCATAGAATCTCCGCATATCATTCCGGTTCATGCTTTCTTGAGCTTCAGCTACCACACTTTCTTCGTGCTGCCTTTTTCTTTCTGCGGTGGATTCGCTTTTCTTCGGCTCTAGCTGCTCTGTACCGCTCTCTATTCTGTCGGGTACCGGCCACAAGCATACGGCTTCTGGCGACGTTCTTCATGTCTGTCATTCTCTGGCACTCTTCATCGAACCAGTCGTTTCGTCTTCGTCGTTGACTAGTGCCCATCACCTCCCGCGCCGTTGTTGTCACAGCTTCGTGGATAGGGTCCCACAGGCTGTCGAGATAATGATCCAAGTCCATATTAGGGCCTCGGAAGGTCCTGACATCCATGAAATCTGAGAAATGTTGCCCATCAACCAGCACGTGGTCTATTTCGGAGCAGGCATCGCCACTCGGGTGTCGCCAGATGTGTTTGCGGATATTCTTTCGCGCGAAGTATGTACTGCTGATTGCTATCCCTCTAGCAGCAGCGAAGGTTACTAGCCGCAGGCCATTATCATTGGTGACGGAATGAAGGCTTTCCGTTCCAATGACGGGTCGGAAGAAATCTTCTTTCCCGATCTGCGCATTTGCGTCGCCGATGACTATCTGGACGTCTTGTTTTGGGCACTCTCCGTAGGCCTTATCCAGACTCTCATAGAACTCATCTTTAATGTCATCGGGCTTATCGTTCGTTGGTGCATAATGCTGATCAGGCTGTAGTTGAAGAACTTGCCCTTCATTCTCAACACACAGATTCGGTCGCTTACCGGTTTCCACCGAATAATTCGCTTCATCTGCTTCCCAATCACTCGTGCTTATTCTGCGCGGCGTGTGAGTCGAGACGAGTTGCTCTCACCGCGAGTGACGTGAGACGACTAATGTTAATCAAATGGGAGCGAGTCGACAATTGTCACTTCATTCGACTCGTGTCACCTCACACGCCGCGCAGAATAGGCACGACTGTGAAGCCAACTCCACGTTCTGCTCTGTCGCCACCGCTGTAGTAGATGTGGTACTTGAATGAAGTGTTGGCGATGGGGTCCCCCGCTCGGAATTCGCGTTCACTGGTTCTCGGCCAGCGTATTTCCTGGATAGCTGCCACGTTCACGCCGACATTCCGCAGTTCACGAGCCAGGAGCCCAACTCGTGCGGGTTCATTCAAAGTTCTCACGTTCCAAGATTCAACTTTCCAATCGTTGTCCTTTTCTCGTTGCTGGGTCCGTTGCCGTAAAATCAATCCGTTTGCTCTACTTTTGCCTTTCTTGGTTGGTGAAGAGTCTTCGATAGGCCACCTAACCAGGGTTGCGCTATCTACATCGTGCTAGAGGAGCTGCCTCCTCGCTGCTGACACGATACAGCATTGTCCGTTTGTTCTTTACGTGATGACCACGGTCATAGCCATCACAACCATCCAATTTTATCAGGGCTTTGGACCTGTAGCTCTGGTTCTCAATTCTCTCCCAGAACAGAAATTCCTTAAAAAAATTCTTCGGGTAATTTTGCAACAGAATTCACCAAACTTCAAATCTCGAGACAATCCTACGTTGATTCCTCTTTTAGTTCTTAAGTAGATTCTTCATTATTCCTTCAAGCGTAGGTATTTCTCAACAAGTTTCATAAGACTTTGTGATTTCCCATAGAAATTCTTTCTATATAATGGGAAGTTAGGAATTAGAGAAGTTTTCAAGTAATTTACGAAAACATTTCTTGATATTTTCCTGAAGCAATTCCGGGATTTGTAAAGGAAAACCTAGAGTCCTGGGACAATTCTTGTGGACATTATTAACCCTTAGTTGATAAAAGCTGAATTTCCACCTGATGCACTCTTGTTCCCCATTACAGCCCACAATAACCACCAGCAGCAAGCACGTCATGGGCACCCAGGCTCGTACGATGAAAGCCCTCGGGCTCGGGGCTGGACTGCCCACCGTAGCATCGCAGTCGGCAGCGGTGAAGCCGCAGTTCCAGCTGGCCACCACCAACCTACACGCGGCGCAACATACCTTCGTGAAAGAGGTACGACTGCATTAACTTATTTTGCTTCTTATGTTTTTAGTTTATGCGTTTAGTTCTCAAACACTTTCCCTCGATTTAATCTTGTTCAGTTCGATTGACGATCATGCGCAATTAATTGAGCTGTGTGATTGCAAATTGTTTCATATGTTCGTAGCCTAAATCATGATTTTAATAAACTTTTAACGTTGAAAATGAAAGTGTTTGACTAATCAGTTCCACGAAAAAGAAACTCCCAATCTAGGTAAATTGCTGACGAAATGAAACGAGACAATGAAGCAGCGAATAGTGATCCCCTAGTTTGAAAAAAACGGTAAGTTCTCCTAGACATAATTACATTGACCTCTCACGTATTCCATTAACCCTTCTCATGTCTTGAAAACTTGTCGTCTTTCAATGTGCTTGGATTGGCTGTTTCTTTTGCAACGTTTCCTCACGATCAAGCTAACCGTTTTACTCCTCCTCTATTCAAACAGGTCGTCGCAAAACTGGGCGGTTTCACCGTGACGAACAACGTTACCGATCGTACGACGCATCTAGTCAGTTTGGAATCGCGCCGTACGATCAACCTGCTGCGGGCCTTAACCCGTGGTCTGTGGATCATTTCGTACGAGTGGATCGAAAAGTCGCTAGCTGCCAGCCGATGGCTACCGGAGGAGCAGTTCGAGCTACGGGATTTCTCCCCGGCCGTGCAGCTATGCCGTAGCGAACGGCAAGCCTTCGGGCCACGGTACCGCATCGATCTGTTTGCCGACTGTGGGCCGTTCTACGTGGCCCAGCAGTGCGAGGTACCGCACGATCAACTGCGGGAACTGATCATCACATGCAAGGGTAAGATAACGGATGATGCGACCAAAGCTAAATATGTGATTGTGTCAGCACGGAAGGATGTGGCACAGAAAACTTTAACCGAGGGATCGTTTTGTGTCAGTCCACTGTGGGTACTGGATAGTATAAGCTCCAATAAGGTGAAAAAGGTTTACCAGTATTTGGTTCGTAAATGACTGATTTTTTTCGAGTTCATATTTTTTTCAACGCTTAGTATAAATTTACAACTGCATCTATAGTAAGTACATGTCAGTCTTATAAGTACGAAAGAAACTCTCCTTATAGAAAAGTTACCTATCCCGTTGGCAGCCGTGCTGTCTTCAATCTCATATCAGGTTCATGTCAGAGGTGGTAGTATAGTGAACCTCATGTTCGACAGTCTAGGACTTTCTTCAGTTTGAATTTCTTATCCGTTTGTAAATCGTGAAATACATGATCCTGATTCGTCGCATCCCTATTACTTATTTTTATTCCACAATCGAATTCTTCTTCAACTTCAAACACGTAATCATTATTGCAGGTCTCTATTTTCAATGGAATGGTCTCTTAAAGACGCTTTTCTAACCCTCCCTTTCCCACGATACCTCCAGAGCTCCATTGATTTTCTACGAAGTTTAGTTACTAGAGAATGATTCTATTGATAAACAGCTAAAAAAAAATAAATTGGTCTCGTAAATTTAAGCTAATGGGTTAGCCTTGTTTGTTTGAGCACTTTTTATAGGAACGATTTTTTGGCAAAGAAATAATCCATCAAAGCCGTGGGAAAGGAAGGGTTAATCAAAATGGTCCTTAAAGCTATTTTTTATCACCTTGCGAAAAAATCTTAGAGCAAAATTCTAGAGGATCCTAAAATATCTTAATACTTAAGGTGATTATGAAACGAAGCCAAACTTTGAATTTTCAAGTGCACAAGACGAGAGAATCTGACAACAGTTCGCATTTAAAACCAATCAAATTGCTCGCTTGCTGGTGGTGACCAATGGGATAGATTTTCAACGCAGAGCGCCGTTTGGTTCTCAAGTCTTGTGCTTTTGAAAATTTGAGGTGCGGCTTCGTTCTATAATCACCTTAAGTAGTCGCGCTATTGTGTTGTGTACAACACATTTGAAAACACCTCGCTGTTCGTACACAGCACACGCTTTCGTACCCAGTGCTGGAACAAAAAATGTTAGATTTTGTCTGTATTTATTGAAATTAAAAAAATGTCTTCAAAAATGTGTTGTTTATCAATTGTTACACTATTGAACCAACAAGTAGACTATTTGAGTACATGGTGTACTATATTAATTTTTATGCCGTGATTTGAGTACATACTCTGATGAGCCCATCATAGAAGGCGATTATTGGCGAGGCTCGTTTGAAACAGGCAAACCCCAATTATCCTCGAATCAAAGGCCCAGACAACCAGAAATCGCATGAAAGTTCACGTTACAACTCGTTTATTCATACTTACTACATCAAACCCGCAAAACACCGTGGATGAACTCGTCAGTTTGATGAGTTTCCTCGCATAAAACACTTCTTTTCTGAGTTCATTTATACATTTTGTTTCGTCTCGTACACTCGTACAAAGTAAGTCGCATCAATCCGTAGCAGCTGTCAAATCAACATTTGTTATCATAAGTTAAGTCGCATAAGATCACAGGTTGATTCGGTAGAATATTTATACACTCGCATTGTATGTTATTATTCATCACATAATATATGCACGCATATCGCCTCCACTTTTGTACGTAGAAGGCCTTTTCGCGACATCTTATAAGTGAAATTTTGCACATACAAAGCCTCCAGGTGATTTCGTTATACGTACATTTTGGTTGTCTGGGGGACTTCCGAAAATCCACAAGCCAGGAAAAGAGATGCGATAAATTATTTAGGCAGACAGATCCGCCATGCATGAATTGGCGAAACAGTTAGTCAAGGAATTCCAGAGAGATATCAAGTTCACCAACGAGAAGAAGAAGGAGGGAAAACTACCGTTTTTGGATCTACTTGTCATCGGGGAAGAAAGTTCATCGTTCAAGTTTGAAAACCATAGGACTGTGTGTATGCTGAAAAAAATGATTTCGTGGATTATGGGCAGCCCCTGATAGTCATAGTTCGGCTTCAGCAAGATGGCAGACGCGGGTCCGCCATGCGATCTTTTCTTTGATACCAAGCGTGGAAACGAGTTTGATCTACGTAGAATGATGACTACTAGTCATTGTCTACCGTATGGCTTAACCGCCCGAAGTGATTGTGATGGTTTTGTAAAAAAAAACAAGTGGACATTTGAAGTGTTACTAGGTGACGGATATTGGGTCCGAGATACGTGGAGTGGATAGTGGACAGTTCTGCAAGTTGGTCTCACGTCTCACAAAAAAGCATGCTGAATGCGGAAATTGGCCGAAACCGGACAAGAAATTTTGGCGATTATTCTCTTTAAGATAATATTTTCTTTTGTTTTATTTATTTATTTATTTTTTTATTTGTTAATGAGCGGATAATCTTACATAAATCATATTATCGATGGGTTGTAGTTAAAACTTTCGCGAAACATTAATAAAAATAAAAATAAATAAAAAAGTACCATCTTTTGAAAGCCGGCATTCAAAAGAATAAATTTCAAATCACTTAAACAACAATGCCTTGTGTCGATCGCTAGCTTTTCAGGCGAATCCTATGACCTTTTACCCCTCCCAACCTCCACCTTCGTAGCACTTATGAGAGTGTCGCTGAGTCGGTGGCCTCTCGCTCGCTAAATAAGTGCTACATCAAAACATTTCCTCCCCCTATTCCAAGTTACGGTAAAGATGGGCGTGGCCGGGAATAGCGATATTCATGTTTTTAGTTGTCTTGTTTAAGATTGAATCAAGGTTTACTCGCCAATCTTGTTTCTGAAAGCAGTCTGGATGAGATTATCTAAAAGAAACATGAATATTGTTAGTATCCAATCTACGAAGTATACCGTAACAACGCTAACGCTATGGGCAGCCCCTGATAGCCATAATCGCTTTTACCACAACCAGCGTTGCCAACCTTCCAACTTTGTCTAGAATATTTCAAATTGTTGAGGCTCCATTCACTTCAAACTAGAAGATCCAGAATAAATTCGCAATGAATTTGTTTGGTTCTGGAAATCCAGGCTTTTCCAGACAAAATTTCCGTATCAATCCTGATTTTTTTAATGAGTTTTGCAATTGATGTCAGTTTGTGTAGTCCAAGTATAGTCAACCGATTCCTCTGGACTGCTAAAGAAGTAGTGGTCACCATCCAATCAGAGGCGACTCGTAACCTCACTTTCTACCTGTTCTACAATTTTAAAAATGACTATTTCGGCAAATTTAGATTATAAATCAAAAAAATATTTATTGAAATCGTCCTTTCTAACAAATCTCTACTCATTACATGCAAATTTGTTGCTGAAATTCAAAAACTTCTATTCGTGCAACAGGTAGATTTGAGGTTAGGGAAATGCCACTGCATCCAATACTCATCCACATCAACCAACAACCTCAAGCTATGAATTTCAAGAGCTGATTGACGAACACGTTTCCGACACACCTCCGAATAATATCGAAGAGTTTCTCAACGCATTTTACCAATCGGCCTTAACAACTATTCATTCCTCGCACTTCTCCAAATACAGGTCGAAAATCGTTGCCATGGTGGTCTCCGGACATTAAATAAATCATCTAAGAGAGAAGGAATGCCCTCCGTGCTGCGTAGCGTTTGCCTAATGACCATCCAGAAAAATCCCAACTAATGGAAACCTACCGTTCCAAACGCAATGAATGCCGCCAGCGTATTCGAGATGCTAAACAGATGCTTGTAGGCAGGAAAGTCATCAGAATTTCGCGAAATTCAAGCCTACTTCTATTACTATTCCCAGCCCTGGTTAGTAGGAAGAAATCTTTAAATTCAAAATACATTTTTTGGCTCCCATATCTCTTTAATGATGTGTCTAACTAACTTTCTATAAATACAAAATAAACCTCGAAATAGCTTAGTCCATACGGTAAATTTGAAAGCGACTCATTTTCAATTACACGTAGTTTATAGTATCGCAGCCAAAGAACTTATGATAATTTATTGTAATTTCAGCAGCTTTGTTTTCTTCGTTATGAATGGTTTTGTAAAACCTATTGGGCTCAACAATAACACCGAATTCCTGAAGAATTGTCCGACTAAAACCCCTCATGACGAAGAGTACAAAAACGGTCGAAAGGCATAAATACGATTATGGCACGATAATTGACGTTTGACATAATGGACAATATACGCATAATTCCCAAACTAAAAACATTTGAATTGAAATTGTTCGTATGCAAAGTGAGCTGCCTTTTTGGTAATTGAGGAGGGCTTCAGAGATCAAAACTGTATCCTTTGATATTTGTTGCCATAGTTAGAGCTGTTAAATGTCATGAATTTCACGTGACTTTGACATTTGAATATTTCTAATATCATCGATCCTCGTGGAAAATGTTATCGGGAAAGCATTTTTCCTGTGACTTTTTCCAGACTACTATCGGTTCATTATGTGCTGATGTTATATTTCGCATATAAGGGTGCTCTGAGCATTCTAGTTTCTCCAAAATTGTGACATTTAACAGCACTGGCCATAGTTGTGAATCCTTTGAGGTCAATTTCAATTGAAAATGCTGTTAATAGAATTCATCAACTTTGTGGTAACTTTTGTGACCATAGTGTAAAGCCCTGCTGAAGGTATTTTAGTTCGGTTTCAAGTCGATCCTTGGTCATGAACTATAGCCGTACTCATGTATCGTGTACAAATAATAATGCAAAATGGCCACTATGGCAAAGCAAACAGTTGATTAAGAACTGTGGAAGTGCCTTTAGAACACTAAGCTAAGAGCTTGGGTTGGGGCGTAATGCCAAGAATATGAACGACGCTGTAACTGCTGCTCATCTTTTGAGTTTGGTTGTACACATATTATTCGCAAATTTTTCATCAGAGATTATCCTTTCTTTAAATTAAAGGCTGTTCTTTATAGCTGTCGACAAAATTATTGGATTTACTGCTGCTAATGTTCTTATCAGAAAATTTTTCTGCTTTTATAATTAAACTATTCTTTCGAGACAAGCTTATTTGAAAATTAATATCACTATTGCTTTTAATACTTCCATCATACATTTTACCTTCTTTGAATCATAGGGTATTCTTTTATACTTATACGGTCAATTTAATAACTGTAAGAAAAGGACCTTCTCCCAATAATATGCTGTTTTGTGGATTATTATTGTTCTAATAGTTATTGGAATTGTAGATTTAAATATTTCCATAAAAAAATGCACCCAATTCCAAGTGCTGAATGCTATACTATGTTAAAATTGAGCTTGACTGTTAAATTGACTTTGAAATCAAATTTTACTTTTCAACTCGACGAATTTCAAATATTTTCAAGGTGCTTTCGGCAATGCTTTCATATGTGGCTGATCAAAATGGATTGGCAGAAGAGGCAAAATAACTGTTTTCATGACATGAATTTTTGACTTGACTCTAGATTGTTGTCTTCAAATTAACCATTATAACAAAAATGTCAAATACTCACCAAACTAAACATCTCTAGAAATAAATAACACTTGCACATCCCAAATATAAATGGATACTTACAAAAATGGATTCAACTGGACTTTAGAATGATAACAATCTTCTTGCATATATTGCGATAATGGATTCATTGTTAAACTTCATATCACCGGAAATAGTAATTTATAATCAACCCACCCCTCGTAACGCTTTTTGTATGATTTTTCCACTATTTTTTAAGAGCTGTTAATCTTAAGGACACCCATTCATCCCCATCAACGTAATGGAATTTGTAAATAGACCCGAACAATTTTCGATATGAAAAAAGTTTTGAATGACACACATGCAAGCTATTTTATGCCAAACGTCCAGTATGCTTAACGTATTTTATGCCTAACATTCATTATGTCTAACGTCTTTATGCCTCATAAAGAGAGCATTTCTTTCACCTACAGTACTGGACAATACATTTGCTACTTTTTCAAATTTCCATACAAAACTTCCTGAACTTCTTAATAAGAGGCACTTTAATATGACGCATATTGTGGCCAAATATGAGCCCAGTAGATTTTAAAAACCCCACTGCCGAAGTGAAACAAAAGTGCCAAGAATAGGATTTTTTTTGTTGGAAATTCCACTTCAGTAAAATCTTATTAGGGAGCCGGCTAATAACGATTTTACTGAAGTGGAATTTCCAAAAAAAAATTCAAAACCATTTATCTGAAAATATTAAAGCTCTACCAGAAAAACATGTTCATCTCATAATTGAAATTTATGTTATGTCTGAAGAATTGTGAAAGTTTCATTCGAATCGGTTGATCAATAACTCAGTATATCATTTAGACGGAAAATCGAAAAAGATACAAATGTTTCGTCCCATACTCTATATGATTCAAAAACGTGTTTCAATCTACAATGTGGGCCCATTCACAAACGCTGAAGGGGTGAGTGGGTGCCCATGCTAAATTTGAAAATTATCCATACAAAATGCGTTACGAGGGGGTGGGTGGGTGTGCAAAATGACCATTCCAAAATGCGTTATTAAATTTGTGAATAAACCCTAATGGAACACATGTTTCTTTAAAAAGGATTGAATTTTGTCGTCAATTGGTTTTCGAGAGATTATGAGCAGAATCAAGATCAAAGTCGGTATGCTATTTATAGATATCACATCTCTTGGTTTATCTAAAACTAAAACCAATCACTCTATAATAGCTTGCCAGCTAAATTCACTGCATCAGAGTATTCCTTAGATATTCAATGGGAATTGAAACCACATTTTGGATTCAACACACCTCTTCGAGATTAGAGGGAGAGCGTGGAACATCAATCGTCAACCACACCGCACGCTGCTGGAGGAATCCCCTTAGCAACAGGGAAACCAAAATGTGACTCGCTAGTCCACGTTGTTACGAGGTATAGGTACGGGACACGACAGAACCGCATGCAGAAGGCAGCAAAAGCGTGGAGAGTGTGGGACCACGTTTTTTTTTCTTAATTCGCACACTGCTTCGTCCGACTTATGGTAACTTGTCTTGAGCGCGAGCAAGTTATACCTACACTCAATTTGTGATTGTATGTCTCATTAGACAGAGGTTCATACAGACGCGAAACGGGAGTACTAATACAGTGGGGGCGGAATAGTTTACGCGAAAGATGAATTTTATTTGATGAACATGGTCAAATGTTAGTTGGCCCTTTTTGAGAAGGGTGACCACATATGAAATTGTGTATACCTATGAAAATTTTTCTACATGCTAGAAGTTGTAGCATAATTTAAGCACTTTGTTTTTTTATATCTCTTAAATGGATTAGAGCTGTTTTCTACGGTTAGGTGTCCGAAAAACAGAGTTTTCATTCAAATTTCTTCAAAGTACTAGAAACACGAACTTGAAAAAACGTAGTTTTGTAGGAAGAAACTCGCTATCTCTTTCGTTAATTGTTTTTCTCTCAAAAACATGCCTACTTTGATTGTGGATATTTTTGATTGGGGCAAACATAAAAAATATCTTTTGACGGCATTCAAAAGACAAAATAAAATTGTATATTATATCAAAAAATTACAAATGTGTTATTTTTGTAACTCTAATAAAATGCCCTTAAAAACAAATGATTTTAAGCAGAAAAACTTTAATAACTTTCGAACTAAAAAAGATATCATCAATATTTTTGTATGAAAATTTTCGTTTTGTTAAGTTCTAAAAGTCGTTCATAGACCGCTTTGACGAGAAATCTGAAATAAGAAAGATAGGGCTTTAAAACTATTTTGAAGATTTTCATAGTATGTATTTCTTTATTATTTTGCATTTTGAGCATGAAAATAAAATTTTAGACAAAAATGATCTTCTACAAAATTGTTTATAAAAATGTAGGCTTTCATACTGAGTCATTCAAAACTAGGGTGGTCCACAATTTCACACAAATCATATAATCAACTTTTTTATTTGCAAAAATACTGGTATATACTCTTAGGCAAAGCGGTAGAACTTGGAATTTTGACCAACTTTGCCAAAAAAAGTTTTTCTGTAGCTCAACATTTGACCAATCTAGAGCATTTTTTCCTAATCATCAAAGGGTGGTCCAACAAAAATCAGTTTTTCAATTCTAGTGTTTTTAATATTAGTTTCTCGTCAAAGTCGTCTATGAACGACTTTTAGAACTTAACAAAACGCAAATTTTCATGCAAAAATATTGCTGATATCTATTTTAGTTCAAAAGTTATTAAAGTTTTTGTGATAAAAAATATTTGATTTTCAAGGTGTTTTATTAGAGTTACAAAAATAACACATCTGTAATTTTTTGATATAATTTAAAATTTTTTTTTGTCTTTTGAATGCCGTCAAAAGATATTTTTTATGTTTGCCCCAATCAGAAATATTCACAATCGAAGTAGGCATGTTTTTGAGAGAAAAACAATAATAACTCCCAAACGGAAAGAGATAGCGAGTTTCTTCACTCACCTGGAAGTACTAATACAGTGGATTCTGTTTGATATGGCCCGCGACTCCGAATGTATTATGGGGGGAGCATGGGTCAAAATGTTCCTTGGCGCTTTGAGAAGCATGACTGCACATATAATGTGCCATCTATCAAAGACATTCTAGATTCTAGAAGTTCTCGCATAATTTATCTTCTTCTTCTTCTGCTTGGCATTACGCGTCCTCGCTGGGACAGAGTCTGCTTCTCAGCTAAGTGTTCTTATGAGCACTTCCACTGTTCAGGGTGACCAGCGTACCGGGAAATCGGGAAAACCGGGAAAAAGCCGGGAATTTCGAATCACCGGGAGAAAACCGGGAAATATACGGGAATTTCAATTAGCACCGGGAAAATTTAGCATACCAAGTAATGTTTTAACCAGCACTATCTGAACTTTAGTGGATATTTACGAAGGCTTCTGAATTCGAATAAATCAACAAAGTCAGGAACATATTCTTTATATATTATTTTGTTTCATGGCTGTAGCGGTCATGCGACTCAAAGCTAAAGGGACTCTATAGAAGCCAATGATGGAAATGAATAGGTGGATAGGCGTCACAAGGGAGCGACAAGATTGAAATTTAATTAGGTGGTGAAAGTTGAGCAAGCCATTTTAAAGTCACTAAGCATCAAAGCGTCCTGTATTTTGCCTAGCATCTCTACTGGAAAAGGTTAGAGTAGCGAAGCTAGGCAAAATACATGACGCTTTGATGCTAACTTACTTTAAAATGGCTTGCTTAACTTGGTAAAATTCTAATTCATTTCAGAATTATGACTGTTATTTTTTATCAGAAATGATTGCCCTGAGAAAATGTTCCAGATTTGTGGGGATCAAACATAATAAAAAATTCTATGCTGATGACCATTAGAGTGATGCAAATTTTGAAATTTTAGCTCCCCTATGCTTAAACGATTTTTCTTATGGTGAATAGCATCCTCCCAATCTTTGAAGTGATTCGAAAGAAATTTGACTGTGCACAAGCCATTTGAAGTTTATATGGAGATTACTATGGAAAACGCCAAACTTTTGTGTCCAGCCCTCTACCTCTTCGTCATAAATTTTTATGAAAAAGTGAATAAATTCTTCTAATGTGGAATCCTCCCAGCTACAACTTTGCCAAAGACCACTTTTTGATTGGACATCAGGATAAATTGTTATTCATCATTATAAAGTTGATTTGCGTGTAGCATGCTTCACCAACTGTTCGGCAGGTAACAGTGGTACTCCTGGCGGGAAGAATAGATCAAAGTAATCCAGGCTACTATGCTCTACAGCAAAAAACCAGTGTTGCTCTGAAAGTAGTTGAATGATCAATCTTAGCATGATATAGACTTAGTTATCAATAATAACAAATTATCCTTACGTCCTATCAAAATGTGGTCTTCGGCAAAATTGTAGCTGGGAAGTTTTCACATGAGATGAGTGTTTTCACTTTTCCATGGGTTATTATGACGAGCAGTTAACGGACTGAACACAAAAGGTTTGTCTTTTCCATAGTAATTTCCATATAAACTACAAATAGCGTGTGCACAATCAAATTTCTTCCGAATCACTTCAAATTTTGAAAGGATCATTTTCATCATAATTGGCATCGTTTAAGCATAGGGGAGCATAAACTTCAAAATTTACATCAGTCTAATGACAATGGAACGAAATGTTGAAAAATTAATAAATTCATTTGTCTTCTTCTTTCTGGCGTTACGTCCCAACTGGGACAAAGCCTGCTTCTCAGATTAGTGTTCTTATGAGCAAATTCATTTTTATGTCTACCAAATCTGTGACTGTTTGAAATTTAAACTATGATTCATTCAAAGATTGACTCGATCCCATCATATAAAAAAGGGTCAAACTTTTTTAACACTGAACTTTTTTATAACAAATTCCACGATTAGGGATCATCCAAAAATGACGTCCATCATTAGGGGGAGGGGGGGGGGGGGTCTACGAAAGTGTGACAGTACGTGTAGAAGGTATTGGAAAAAGCGTGATAGAGGGGGGAGGGGGGTCTAGAAATCTCAAAAAACAATGGACGTCATATTTGAATCGTCCCTTACTTAAAGTGATCGTCGTAAAATGTCGTTTCATATATTGTCGCGTCACCACCCATCCGGATCGCGCCAGTGAGACTCGCGACGCACGTCAAGTCGCCGCTTTTCGAAATCAGTTTTTAAATATGCTGCATTCTTACGATGTTTATGAACACAGCGCGCTATTAGTCGCGACGCTTGAAGATTGACAAAATACTAATTAAAAAAAGGTTTGTCCTTATTTCTGCCGGATCTATTATATCAAACTGGAATTTATCACAATCAGTATAAGCCCAGAAAATTTGAATGCGCAGCAAAATATCTGATTTCCGTCTACCCCTAATAGAATTGCTTTGGTTTATGACCAAAAAACTCTTACTTAAAAGTCTTTTTAAATGGTAAAAAAATCGCAATAATGTTTCTTAACATTTCATCAAACCGGGAATATTGTTTAAATACCGGGAAAAAACCGGGAGAAAACCGGGAATTTGAAATTGACTTTTCACTGGCCACCCTGACTGTTATTAACTGAGAGCTGTCTTTGCCAAAGTTGCAATTTTCGCTTTCGTATATCGTGTGGCAGGTGTGATGATATCCTATGCCTTGGGGAAGTCTAGGGAATTTTCTTCAACCTACACTCAGAATTAGAAAAAAACGTAAATAATTTAAATTTCACGCTTTTTTGTCTTTTGTATTGTTTATACTTGACTATGTTTAAGAAGTATACTTGCTTCCCCTAAAAAGTTAATCTAAAATCGATTTCAGCTATACTATTTTTTCCGTGTTTAGCTGACGATGTCAGTTTGCTACAATCACCAAGTCAACAAACGCGTTCGGAAATTTGCTCTTGGTCGGATGTGATTTTGTAGGCGAAATTGCTTAAAAAGAAAGTGTTTTTCGCGAAGTAAATCAAGTTTACAGTTTTGCGAAAAGTGAGAAGTGTCTTTTGAGCCGTGGCACCCGATTTCCTCCGAATATCAAGCGTCATCCGTCGCGGTAAGTTCCTCTTCTTCTTGGCTCGCGATTAGTTGTAACCTCAATTATCCGATTCGATAAATCTGACATTTCGCTTCCCTTTCGACGATTAGCCATTGTGGAATGTCCGGACCTCTGCTCCTGAAATAACCCTGAAAAGTTTCCGGTGGTTTCAGTGTCCTAACCGGAACGCCCCAGAAACCAAACGCCCCAGACGCCGACCACTTCTGATTGATGCACAGCAAGAAAGGTGAGTTATTTTTTAATTGTTCGATTTATCAAATAGTGATTCATTTTTTTTTTTTTCATTTTCAGTGAGGGAATCCGACATCTGCAAATCCAAGCACTCGCGGGCCGCCGTTGGTCATCACTTGGTCCGTTTTTCAACCGGCGTTAACGTGCCGCTGCTCAACTACCGTAGAGTGTGCTGAGTTACTTTTGGTTTTCACTGGACAATGCTTCCCCGGACCGCCCCAGACGCCGAACCAATTTGAACCGCACCGCCCCGGACCCTGAACCAATGTAAACCGGAACACCCCGGACCCCGAACCAATTTTAACCGTGCCGCCCCGGACCCCGAACTAATTTGCACTGGAACGTCGCGGACCCCGAACCAACTTGAACCGGACCGCCTCAACACGTCAACTGCCTCTTGATTGCTGCACAGTTCTTTCAGCATGGACAGGTTGCCACAAGAACTTGGTCCGGAGGTCGCAGCGCAGTTAGCTGGTAAGTCTGTATGCATTTTAGTAAGTGTCAACAAAGAGTGACATGGTCCAAACCAGACTCCTCAGACATACAGTCAGGTTTTCTATCCGACGTTGTCACTCACTTTACGCTCACCATAACTTCTCAGATGTCTTTCAATCGATCCTGGTGAAATTTAGTAGTCTTTTTTACATATTACGCTGCAGCCACAAATTAAAAGTTAAATTGACTCCATTACTGCTGAGAAATTGCAGTGGGAGTGTCTTACAGGGAGACCTGTAGTATGGGTTATTACACATGGCCTCGATTTTTCCAATAGTTAGGTTTAGCAGGTTTATTTCAGAGTTTTTGAAGAAATACGTTAATGATTTTTTCCAAGATACTCTGCAATAATGGAACACCTGCTTTGCGCTTGTCCACAGTTGATCAGAAGGAGTTTTCCCATAAGTGACTCAGATATAGCCCTCTAAAATTGGTCATTTTGTATGAAAAATTTAAAAAGGTGCGAATGTTTTGTCCAATACAATATAGTGTTTTTAGGAATCCTTGGAAGAGTTCATAGGGAATTTCTACAATGATTACTTTAGGATTTATTTTAGACACACCCCCAGGATTTCAAAAGAAATTCAATAATTTCTATATAATATTTTTGACAATTACCTGGAGATCCTTGGATAAATTTTTGGAGTACTTCCCGACAAGACGGCAGAAACAATATTATAACAGAATGTGTTTCTCTTATATGATTTTTTTTAATCACCAGTTGTTATTAAACATGTACCGTAGTTATTAGATAAAATCACAAAAATTCTATCAAAATTTGATTTGCATCCTTTCAAATGTATAACAAGATTGTTACAAAATGTGTTTCAATGATGTAACAAAATAACTGTTTTGCAAATTATGTTATGGTTTGTTTTATGAAAGTATCATAAACAAAATTTATTGAGGATTTATTATATAATTATTAAATGTAATTTTGAAAAAAATCTTCGCTGTAATATTTGAAGAAAACTCCCGGATAATACCTGAATTAGTTTCTTATTAATCTCCTCGAAACAATATCTTGAAAAAGGCACACATTAATACATGTTATAATGTCACGAGTAGTAATACGAATAAAAAAAATATTCATAGAGAAATGTAAGGCTGGATTGTTTAAAACATTATCTTATCACCTGATTCCTGTGTGTTCTTTATTTGTTTTCTGTTTTGATCTCTTTTTAAACTTGAGGTCTCTAAAGTCGCTACCACTTTGAAACTCAGTCGCTACCAGCCTTGTGGTTAATCAAAGTCTTTACACCTTTTTTCTAGATTTCACCAGGAGATTTAAAAAAAAGTTCGTTGATTTCTGCCTTTTTTGTTTTTTTTTTATTACAGACAGTATTTTTGTAATCAAGAATATCTTAGGGGTTTCCCACTTATTCTACCAAAAAAAAATTATAGACTTTAACTCCACAAGGATTTTTTCAAGAAGTTCGATCCACAAGGATTTCTTCAAGAAGTTTAATTAGTGATTCCTCAGGAATTTCTCGAATCAGATTCACCAGAAAATTCCTCATAGATCTACCACAGAAAATATTTTTTGCAGGATTTCAAAAATATGATTGAAACAGTTCCTCACATCTATAGAATTCTCTCAAGCATCCTAGTACAATTTCTCCATGCATCCCTAATTTAATTTTTTGATGAATTACTCCAGGGAGCCCTCCAATAAGGATTCCACAAAACGTTTCCTCAAGATTATGTCAAAAATTCATCTTAAGGGTTTCTTAAAATAACTCAAATAAATCTTTTTTTATTTCATTTTATCTAGCAAATGATCCTTGAGTGACAGGGTGCTTGAGGGGTTGTTCTATAAATTCCGTTGAAAATCTGAGGATTTCAAATCTTTTCATAGAATATACATAAAATAATTATGCATTTCTATTATTTTTTTCTAAGACGAATTTTTTTAGCAATATTTTTTTCATGAATGCTTCAGTTATTCCTATAGTAAAAAGAGAACTCTCGAGCTCACAATAACTTCTACAAAAAATCCACTAGAATTTACTTTTTCTAGGATCTCCAGATAGTACTTCAGGGCATGTTTATGTTGAAAAGTCCTTTAAATATTTTTTTTTTGTTGAATTATTCTATGAGTTTCACTAAGAGTTGATCCAAAACTCTTGTACGATTTCTAAAAAAAAAAGTTCAGAAATTGTTCCAGGTTCAAAAGGCCGGTTAAGAAGGCCGGTTAAGAAGGCCTCCGAGAAATTCCCCCTAAATATACCTTAGGTTTGGTTGAGAGATTCTTCTCAAGTTTTAGCCATGAATAATATAATAATCAACCAACCCTTAGGAATGTATCTGATCATACACATTTAGCTCATTTTACTGGGAATTCCTCAACATGTTGATGGTTTGTTAATTTAAGGTGCAAATAAAAATGAAGCAAATGTCAAAAATGAAACAGCAGTTTTCGCCCTTGAAATCAACAAATCGAAAAAAAAAAATAAAAACACACAGGCTTTTTATTTTGGAAATAAAACAGCTGTGTGTGTGTTTTTTTTTTTTTTTTTTTTGATTTGTCGATTTCAACGGCGAAACCTGCTTTTTCATTTTTGACATTTGCACCAGTTTTACTTGGGCCTTAATTAACGTAGTTTATTTAAATTCAACATATTTTTTAACAGGAATCTGTAATAGCGTACCGTACTCAATGAATTTGTTAAGCTGTTGACAAATTCATCGGAATCTGGAAAATAAGCTTAGTGTGGTTGTTTAAGAAATATGTTCCATCAATATTCATCATGATATTTTCACAATTCACTTTAATAGTTCTTTTAATATTACTTTAAGTATTCTTAAATGTCACCTTTAAAGCATTTTTGAACGATTCCTCATGCAATCGTTTTAAAGTTTACTGCAGTAAATATAAAATTTCTAAACATATATTTTTTTAACCTAGAAATTACAGGCAAATTACTTTCAAATATAATTAGATTTAATGCGAAAATTATTTGATTTTGTTATTGACATTTTATTTTCAACTCCATTTTTATCTACTTTTTTTTTCTTGGTATTACGTCCTCACTGTGGCAGGTACGAGGATACATGATACTATATGCCCAGAAACCCAGACACCTTCACCATGGCTTTGTTTTGTAGCCGCGGAGTTTAACCACTCGGCTAAGGAAGGCTCCATTTTATGTAAACTACATGTACTCAGAATAATCTTGTTATGTACAGTCTTACCGACTTTTGCAGATGAATAATTATTAATTAGTAATTATTTTCATGCCAGGAATAAGAAGAAGGTATGGTAAGGTAAGGTAATAGATGCAAGTGTTTTTTAATAATGAGAAAGTATGTACACAGTTAAAGATAAACATATCCTAGGTTTTTTTTAACTTACCGATAATCTTAATCCTAACCTTAAAACATTAAAGAGTTATTTATTTTTGTCATTTCAGTCGGTATACAGGCGCTCCTGAAAATAATGGCGGAGCTGACACACCAGGGCAACGTCCGAAAATCAGAACCTTCAAACTTACCGCCTTTGGAGGATTATGCTTCAGTGTTTGTTAAATGGAGGCAAGAATCACCAAACGAGGAAATGGAAGTGTCAGAAGTTCCCTTCGTTTATTGCGATGCGCTACCTTTCACTGAAGGAACATATTTCGTGGTCATGGAGAAAGGAGCAATCGATTGTGGGGAAGACTTTTTCTTAGCGTTGGATTTGCTTCTAAAGGCGTATAAAGTGTTTAATATCAATATTCCTAGTAAAGCTAAGAAGACAATTGACTTTTTCAATGTTTTTGTATATAAAATCATCAAACGCAGCCGAGTAACACGAGTTAACGGCCTCTGTGCTCATTTGTCCAAGGCTGCCAATGCACTTCCATAATATGTGAAATTGGAAGAAATATTTGAAAGAAGTTATCAATGAACAACTATTGAATTGAAGTTATCAATAAAGATCTATTGAATTGAATTTTTGATAATAACTCCAACAAATTGAAAGTGGAACTGATTTGAAAAGGCTTACCATGAATTTTAAAAATCGTATCGGTTTGATTATGTCATTAGAATCAGTCACATTTTCAATTTGGTAGAGTTAAAGCACTGTTTTAATTTTTATGATCGATTTTAATCAAAAACGTTAAATAAAGTAATTTTAGAATAGATAATGGTTAGTTTGTATGTAAATATACGAAAGTTATACTCCATTCATTATAAGCAAAACTTATACTAAGCCAGTATTGTCCCCAGTTACACCATGCTTGGGGTCAACCAGGCGAATAGCATTTTAGTGAGCGATTTAAACTATCTAGTTTAGATTTTTTTCAGAGTGTAGAACACCATCAATATTCGGTTCTACACTCTGAAAAAAATCTAAACTAGATAGTTTAAATCGCTCACTAAAATGCTATTCGCCTGGTTGACCCCAAGCATGGTGTAACTGGGGACAATACTGGCTTAGTATAAGTTTTGCTTATAATGAATGGAGTATAACTTTCGTATATTTACATACAAACTAACCATTATCTATTCTAAAATTACTTTATTTAACGTTTTTGATTAAAATCGATCATAAAAATTAAAACAGTGCTTTAACTCTACCAAATTGAAAATGTGACTGATTCTAATGACATAATCAAACCGATACGATTTTTAAAATTCATGGTAAGCCTTTTCAAATCAGTTCCACTTTCAATTTGTTGGAGTTATTATCAAAAATTCAATTCAATAGATCTTTATTGATAACTTCAATTCAATAGTTGTTCATTGATAACTTCTTTCAAATATTTCTTCCAATTTCACATATTATGGAAGTGCATTGGCAGCCTTGGACAAATGAGCACAGAGGTCGTTAACTCGTGTTACTCGGCTGCGTTTGATGATTTTATATACAAAAACATTGAAAAAGTCAATTGTCTTCTTAGCTTTACTAGGAATATTGATATTAAACACTTTATACGCCTTTAGAAGCAAATCCAACGCTAAGAAAAAGTCTTCCCCACAATCGATTGCTCCTTTCTCCATGACCACGAAATATGTTCCTTCAGTGAAAGGTAGCGCATCGCAATAAACGAAGGGAACTTCTGACACTTCCATTTCCTCGTTTGGTGATTCTTGCCTCCATTTAACAAACACTGAAGCATAATCCTCCAAAGGCGGTAAGTTTGAAGGTTCTGATTTTCGGACGTTGCCCTGGTGTGTCAGCTCCGCCATTATTTTCAGGAGCGCCTGTATACCGACTGAAATGACAAAAATAAATAACTCTTTAATGTTTTAAGGTTAGGATTAAGATTATCGCTAAGTTAAAAAAAACCTAGGATATGTTTATCTTTAACTGTGTACATACTTTCTCATTATTAAAAAACACTTGCATCTATTACCTTACCTTACCATACCTTCTTCTTATTCCTGGCATGAAAATAATTACTAATTAATAATTATTCATCTGCAAAAGTCGGTAAGACTGTACATAACAAGATTATTCTGAGTACATGTAGTTTACATAAAATGGAGCCTTCCTTAGCCGAGTGGTTAAACTCCGCGGCTACAAAACAAAGCCATGGTGAAGGTGTCTGGGTTTCTGGGCATATAGTATCATGTATCCTCGTACCTGCCACAGTGAGGACGTAATACCAAGAAAAAAAAAGTAGATAAAAATGGAGTTGAAAATAAAATGTCAATAACAAAATCAAATAATTTTCGCATTAAATCTAATTATATTTGAAAGTAATTTGCCTGTAATTTCTAGGTTAAAAAAATATATGTTTAGAAATTTTATATTTACTGCAGTAAACTTTAAAACGATTGCATGAGGAATCGTTCAAAAATGCTTTAAAGGTGACATTTAAGAATACTTAAAGTAATATTAAAAGAACTATTAAAGTGAATTGTGAAAATATCATGATGAATATTGATGGAACATATTTCTTAAACAACCACACTAAGCTTATTTTCCAGATTCCGATGAATTTGTCAACAGCTTAACAAATTCATTGAGTACGGTACGCTATTACAGATTCCTGTTAAAAAATATGTTGAATTTAAATAAACTACGTTAATTAAGGCCCAAGTAAAACTGGTGCAAATGTCAAAAATGAAAAAGCAGGTTTCGCCGTTGAAATCGACAAATCAAAAAAAAAAAAAAAAAACACACACACAGCTGTTTTATTTCCAAAATAAAAAGCCTGTGTGTTTTTATTTTTTTTTTCGATTTGTTGATTTCAAGGGCGAAAACTGCTGTTTCATTTTTGACATTTGCTTCATTTTTATTTGCACCTTAAATTAACAAACCATCAACATGTTGAGGAATTCCCAGTAAAATGAGCTAAATGTGTATGATCAGATACATTCCTAAGGGTTGGTTGATTATTATATTATTCATGGCTAAAACTTGAGAAGAATCTCTCAACCAAACCTAAGGTATATTTAGGGGGAATTTCTCGGAGGCCTTCTTAACCGGCCTTCTTAACCGGCCTTTTGAACCTGGAACAATTTCTGAACTTTTTTTTTTAGAAATCGTACAAGAGTTTTGGATCAACTCTTAGTGAAACTCATAGAATAATTCAACAAAAAAAATATTTAAAGGACTTTTCAACATAAACATGCCCTGAAGTACTATCTGGAGATCCTAGAAAAAGTAAATTCTAGTGGATTTTTTGTAGAAGTTATTGTGAGCTCGAGAGTTCTCTTTTTACTATAGGAATAACTGAAGCATTCATGAAAAAAATATTGCTAAAAAAATTCGTCTTAGAAAAAAATAATAGAAATGCATAATTATTTTATGTATATTCTATGAAAAGATTTGAAATCCTCAGATTTTCAACGGAATTTATAGAACAACCCCTCAAGCACCCTGTCACTCAAGGATCATTTGCTAGATAAAATGAAATAAAAAAAGATTTATTTGAGTTATTTTAAGAAACCCTTAAGATGAATTTTTGACATAATCTTGAGGAAACGTTTTGTGGAATCCTTATTGGAGGGCTCCCTGGAGTAATTCATCAAAAAATAAAATTAGGGATGCATGGAGAAATTGTACTAGGATGCTTGAGAGAATTCTATAGATGTGAGGAACTGTTTCAATCATATTTTTGAAATCCTGCAAAAAATATTTTCTGTGGTAGATCTATGAGGAATTTTCTGGTGAATCTGATTCGAGAAA
This sequence comes from Aedes aegypti, assembly GCF_002204515.2. Taxonomy (NCBI): domain Eukaryota; kingdom Metazoa; phylum Arthropoda; class Insecta; order Diptera; family Culicidae; genus Aedes; species Aedes aegypti. The sequence goes on from NC_035108.1 coordinate 45,571,786, forward strand.
TTCCTGAGGAATCACTAATTAAACTTCTTGAAGAAATCCTTGTGGATCGAACTTCTTGAAAAAATCCTTGTGGAGTTAAAGTCTATAATTTTTTTTTGGTAGAATAAGTGGGAAACCCCTAAGATATTCTTGATTACAAAAATACTGTCTGTAATAAAAAAAAAAACAAAAAAGGCAGAAATCAACGAACTTTTTTTTAAATCTCCTGGTGAAATCTAGAAAAAAGGTGTAAAGACTTTGATTAACCACAAGGCTGGTAGCGACTGAGTTTCAAAGTGGTAGCGACTTTAGAGACCTCAAGTTTAAAAAGAGATCAAAACAGAAAACAAATAAAGAACACACAGGAATCAGGTGATAAGATAATGTTTTAAACAATCCAGCCTTACATTTCTCTATGAATATTTTTTTTATTCGTATTACTACTCGTGACATTATAACATGTATTAATGTGTGCCTTTTTCAAGATATTGTTTCGAGGAGATTAATAAGAAACTAATTCAGGTATTATCCGGGAGTTTTCTTCAAATATTACAGCGAAGATTTTTTTCAAAATTACATTTAATAATTATATAATAAATCCTCAATAAATTTTGTTTATGATACTTTCATAAAACAAACCATAACATAATTTGCAAAACAGTTATTTTGTTACATCATTGAAACACATTTTGTAACAATCTTGTTATACATTTGAAAGGATGCAAATCAAATTTTGATAGAATTTTTGTGATTTTATCTAATAACTACGGTACATGTTTAATAACAACTGATGATTAAAAAAAATCATATAAGAGAAACACATTCTGTTATAATATTGTTTCTGCCGTCTTGTCGGGAAGTACTCCAAAAATTTATCCAAGGATCTCCAGGTAATTGTCAAAAATATTATATAGAAATTATTGAATTTCTTTTGAAATCCTGGGGGTGTGTCTAAAATAAATCCTAAAGTAATCATTGTAGAAATTCCCTATGAACTCTTCCAAGGATTCCTAAAAACACTATATTGTATTGGACAAAACATTCGCACCTTTTTAAATTTTTCATACAAAATGACCAACTTTAGAGGGCTATATCTGAGTCACTTATGGGAAAACTCCTTCTGATCAACTGTGGACAAGCGCAAAGCAGGTGTTCCATTATTGCAGAGTATCTTGGAAAAAATCATTAACGTATTTCTTCAAAAACTCTGAAATAAACCTGCTAAACCTAACTATTGGAAAAATCGAGGCCATGTGTAATAACCCATACTACAGGTCTCCCTGTAAGACACTCCCACTGCAATTTCTCAGCAGTAATGGAGTCAATTTAACTTTTAATTTGTGGCTGCAGCGTAATATGTAAAAAAGACTACTAAATTTCACCAGGATCGATTGAAAGACATCTGAGAAGTTATGGTGAGCGTAAAGTGAGTGACAACGTCGGATAGAAAACCTGACTGTATGTCTGAGGAGTCTGGTTTGGACCATGTCACTCTTTGTTGACACTTACTAAAATGCATACAGACTTACCAGCTAACTGCGCTGCGACCTCCGGACCAAGTTCTTGTGGCAACCTGTCCATGCTGAAAGAACTGTGCAGCAATCAAGAGGCAGTTGACGTGTTGAGGCGGTCCGGTTCAAGTTGGTTCGGGGTCCGCGACGTTCCAGTGCAAATTAGTTCGGGGTCCGGGGCGGCACGGTTAAAATTGGTTCGGGGTCCGGGGTGTTCCGGTTTACATTGGTTCAGGGTCCGGGGCGGTGCGGTTCAAATTGGTTCGGCGTCTGGGGCGGTCCGGGGAAGCATTGTCCAGTGAAAACCAAAAGTAACTCAGCACACTCTACGGTAGTTGAGCAGCGGCACGTTAACGCCGGTTGAAAAACGGACCAAGTGATGACCAACGGCGGCCCGCGAGTGCTTGGATTTGCAGATGTCGGATTCCCTCACTGAAAATGAAAAAAAAAAAATGAATCACTATTTGATAAATCGAACAATTAAAAAATAACTCACCTTTCTTGCTGTGCATCAATCAGAAGTGGTCGGCGTCTGGGGCGTTTGGTTTCTGGGGCGTTCCGGTTAGGACACTGAAACCACCGGAAACTTTTCAGGGTTATTTCAGGAGCAGAGGTCCGGACATTCCACAATGGCTAATCGTCGAAAGGGAAGCGAAATGTCAGATTTATCGAATCGGATAATTGAGGTTACAACTAATCGCGAGCCAAGAAGAAGAGGAACTTACCGCGACGGATGACGCTTGATATTCGGAGGAAATCGGGTGCCACGGCTCAAAAGACACTTCTCACTTTTCGCAAAACTGTAAACTTGATTTACTTCGCGAAAAACACTTTCTTTTAAGCAATTTCGCCTACAAAATCACATCCGACCAAGAGCAAATTTCCGAACGCGTTTGTTGACTTGGTGATTGTAGCAAACTGACATCGTCAGCTAAACACGGAAAAAATAGTATAGCTGAAATCGATTTTAGATTAACTTTTTAGGGGAAGCAAGTATACTTCTTAAACATAGTCAAGTATAAACAATACAAAAGACAAAAAAGCGTGAAATTTAAATTATTTACGTTTTTTTCTAATTCTGAGTGCACTTAAACGGTTTCGCCGAGAATCCAACAGCTGATATCTCGGTAATAATTTGACGATTCTCGGTAAAACTTTTACCGAGATCTCGGTAAACGTTTACCGAATCTCGGTAACGTTCACCGAGATCTCGGCAAAAAATTCGGACTGCCGAAATCTCGGTAAAATAAGTACCGAGATTCGGCGTTAAAATTTACCGAGCTCTCAGCTGTTGGGTTCTCGGCGAAAAATTTTACTGAGGTCGGTGAAATAATTTAAGTGTGTAGTGGTTAGAAACAGTGTTCTTTTTTTCAACTTATAGAAGATACAGTAATAGAAAAAATGCAAAACACTTTAAATAGGATTTGAAATGCTTAACAATATATTGCATTGTATTTTTCTCGAATCCTTTCGAATGTTAGTTACGCCTGTTTGAAAAATCATGCTTGAAATATGTTTTAAGGGACCGAAAAATGTCGCTATAGAGAGCTTTTATCGCTATAAAAGTTGTCGTTATAACGAGCTTCGACTGTAGTCAATCAATTTGGTGAGCTCGTTCCATGCTTTTATTTTAAATGTACAATATAATAAACACCCAAACCATCACCACTGATGGGTAGGGGATGGTGTCCTCTTCATCATAGCGTTGCTAAACAGAATCCATCCGTTTACTCAGACACAACGAATTACACACGTGGTTAGGGTCATGGTGGTGCTCTTGAAAATGTGAAGTGTGGCTTCGATTCATCTTCACCTTAATGTTCATACAACAAATCTTACCATAGGGGAAGGGGATGTCAATAAACTGCCAAGATTGTCTTAGTAGACCGGCCCTTACCCATGGCTTTCAAGCCGTTGTTATCCTGCATTATGCAAAAGTTATAATTTGATTAGCAACCAAAGTTCTGAAGTACTGAGGACGTTATAATGCATCTGATCCCATTTTCCCCTTAACGGTTCACGGGGCTCACGAGCACGCTCTTATTCAGGGAAGAAATTGCATGATCGGTGAGGGATTGGGATAATTAGGGAAAGTCATTGGAGCAGCAACACGCCAGGAAACGAGAGCGCGCTGGGGAAAGGTTTTGTGCAATGGATCAAGAAGAGGTCAACCGAACCCATCGTTGCGAATCCGAGACATATACACAGACACACAATTCAGTCAAGAAATACAAGTAAACGATGGACGGTCCGTTGTCCAGTGAGCTGGGAATCAATGAAGCGTGCTGCTGTTGCAAAAAATGCATTAGATTCACGGGGTCAGGGGACTCGGTGATGGAGCGCTCTTGTCCGTTATAAGGTTTGTATGTCGACGATCATTTAAGATGACTCTACATCATCAACGTGGTTGACGCGTACACATTAAATGCATGAATATAGGTGAACATTTCACCTATACAAGTGAATCAAAATCATATGAATCAAGCAGCTGCTTCATACGGATTTCATCTGTTTGAGAAATTCCGAATGGGAAAAGGTGACTTTTATGCCGGCCGGCGAGGAATAAACATGAACGGAATTTCGCACTGCGAATTTTCTATATTTGGCTTATCTACTTGTTAATTGCCTCGTGTTGATTCTGGCTTATTATCGCCCCGAAAGCCGGCATTTGAGATTCGTGGCAGGTGGACCACACTACGCCACATTGTGAAATTCGCTTCACACACGTGGAACAACTTTTACTTTTCATTAATGAAAAGGGGGGACTCGGGCAGCTGGTGGTTGCCATCGTTAACCACTTGTTACTTGGGACAAAAACGACGATTTTTTTTATGGTTTGCCACCCTGACAACGTGGTAAGATGCCACAAGGTCCGCGTGGCACTCGACGCATGCTCAATGAGGATACCAAGCGAAACAGACCTTCCCATTCCCCATCATCAATGGACGACCCAAGCGGAACACGAATAGACGGATGACGAAGACGACCGACCGACCTGACAAGAGAGAAGGGAATTGTGAGCAAAGGAAATCAGTTCCAATTGTTCGCTACTTTTACGTGTTTTTTGAATCAATGTGAAACTTTTTTTTTTATTATTGTTCATCTAAAATCTTTTGAAAACAGTCTTATTTGAGTAGAGTTCCGTAAGTGTGTCAAACACGATAATTACCACACGCCAATTCCGTTCTCTCTTGGATCGTTACTCCTCTTCATCGAACATATGCCGGTTAAATGAAAATAAAGTAAATTGCTTCTTTCTCTAACGTAAAAATGTGAAAAAGTAAATAGTTATCGGATTTCCTTCCATCATTTTTTTATATTTAGATCATATCAGGAAAATTGTGTATATCTCCTTTTCCTATCTTCACGCATTCACAAACTGAAAAATGAATATTCCTGTTCTGTGTAACTCTAACTGTAGTAGAGTTTTTGTTTGCTGGTTTAAATATTAATAATATTGGGGTTATTAATATATAGTTGTGTTCTCTTAGCAAAGAAAAAAAGGAATGAACTGATTATCCCGTGTACTTTTCGTCTGAATGCCTTCCGATGGAAGCAGTGATACGGTTTGATGTTGATCAGGCGTCGCGACGTGGCTGCTGTTGGGTGTTGCTTGCTGTTGTTGTTGTTGGGGCTGTTGCGACCGATGTTGGTGGCCGCGTCAGACAGTTGGATGATAATAGCCGGAGTTGGCGGCTATTTCTTACCCTTCTGGGCCTTTTCGGCGGCCTTGGTAACCTTGCCACCGGAAGCGTCCTTGAAGTTCACGGACTTGATGACACCGACGGCGACGGTCTGTCTCATATCACGGACAGCGAAACGTCCCAGCGGTGGGAACTCCTGGAAGGACTCAACGCACAGTGGCTTGGATGGGACCAGGTTGACGATAGCGGCATCGCCAGACTTGATCGATTTCGGGTTCTCTTCGGTCGACTTGCCAGAACGACGATCGACCTTCTCCTTGATTTCGGCGAACTTGCAGGCAATGTGAGCGGTGTGGCAATCCAGCACTGGAGTGTATCCGTTGGAGATCTGTCCAGGGTGGTTCAGGACAATAACCTGAGCGGTGAAGTCAGCAGCACCCTTGGGTGGGTTGTTCTTGGTGTCACCGGCAACGTATCCACGACGCAATTCCTTGACCGAGACGTTCTTGACGTTGAAACCAACGTTGTCTCCGGGCACGGCTTCCTGCAGAGCTTCGTGGTGCATTTCGACGGACTTGACTTCAGTGGTCAGGTTGACTGGGGCGAACACAACAACGGTACCTGGCTTCAGGACACCGGTTTCAACACGACCGACTGGTACTGTTCCGATACCACCGATTTTGTAGACATCCTGCAGGGGCAGACGCAGGGCCTTGTCGGTGGGGCGGGTTGGGGGCAGGATAGCATCCAGAGCTTCGATCAGGCACTTGCCATCGGCCTTGCCTTCCTTGCGCTCAACGTTCCATCCCTTGAACCATGGCATCTTGGTGGATACCTCCAACATGTTGTCTCCGTGCCATCCAGAGATTGGGACGAAAGCAACGGCGGCTGGGTTGTAACCGATCTTCTTGATGTAGGACGAGACTTCCTTCTTGATTTCCTCGAAACGGGATTCGCTGTATGGTGGCTCAGTGGAGTCCATCTTGTTCACACCAACGATCAGCTGCTTGACACCGAGGGTGAAGGCGAGCAGGGCGTGCTCACGGGTCTGTCCGTTCTTGGAGATACCGGCTTCGAACTCACCAGTACCGGCGGCGACGATCAGCACGGCGCAATCGGCCTGCGATGTTCCGGTAATCATGTTCTTGATGAAATCACGATGTCCAGGGGCATCGATGATGGTCACGTAGTACTTGCTGGTTTCGAACTTCCACAGGGCGATATCGATGGTGATACCACGTTCACGTTCGGCCTTCAGTTTGTCCAACACCCAGGCGTACTTGAAGGAACCCTTACCCATTTCCTGGGCTTCCTTCTCGAACTTCTCGATCGTACGCTTGTCGATACCACCGCATTTGTAGATCAGATGGCCGGTAGTGGTCGACTTACCAGAATCGACGTGTCCAATTACGACAATGTTAATATGAGTCTTCTCCTTACCCATCTTGGTTGGTTACTGCGGAAAAAAGAGAAAGGCGGAAGATTAGCTTTCAGTTTTGTAAGGGGGAAACATCAACGATGTTTCAAGTGAATTTGCGACACAAAGAGAACGCGGTGCTAATTGTGATATTCCGTTCCATTGCTTGTCTATCAGTGATTCCCAATTCTTTACGAAGTTCAAAGATTGAAACATTCACATAATACGATTAACCCTCACAATTCAATATCGTTGAGCAGGGTATCAGTGATCAGCGAGATAACCCCACAGTTACTAAGGGTAATTTTTCAGAACGAAATATGCTTAGAAATCATGATGACGCTGTGCAAAACAAAATTTCCTCCCTGGCACTGCAAAATAAAGTTGTTTTCGGAAAATTCTCAATGATTTACAAAAAAAAGTGTCGATTTCGTTAGAAATTTCAAACGTTGTCCATCTTAAAAATGTGGATCAGTTGGAATTTATGAAATATTTTCTATTCAATTAAACATTGTTTCTTATCTGTGTGCTACTCATAACTGTGATGTGATTGTACATACTTTTTTTCATGTCGAAACGTTTCCAATGCATGAATGATGCTTCTCAATCTTGTACTCTTGAAGTTTAGTTTAGGCGTAAACTTTCCAAAACAATGCATTAGCAAGATTATGAATGGAGATTCATAAACTCACAAGAGATTCGCATACAATTACAAAAAGGATAACATTAACTAGAGTTAATGAAATAGATTTCAGTATTGTACCTTTAAATTTCGCTCTAATTGCAAATTTTTTGGACAGATGCGCGTATTTCAACTACCCCATGTAATCTTCTTCAGTGCCAGTTACTCGCATTCACTTGATTGACACTTAAGGAGACTACAAATGGTCGAAATACACGTATCTGTCAAAAGGATAAGCAATTAGGGTGGAATTAATAATGTGTAAAAATCACACATTTCCGTATGGACCCCTGCCTCCCGGTGGTGATCTGCAAGCATGCTATGTTTTGAGAACCACCGGTTTTCCCCCATCCAGATTTCAATGTGCGGAAAAATTCCATTTGCACAAGAGGCAATATTGGTGATGTGTTGGTGTGCCGACGTGTTACGTGTTTCCAGCGTCATCCGCTAACGGTCCGAAGTATGCGTGACCGGATGCCGCCTTTCACATCACGGCTCACTCACACAATTAAATCCACAGAGGGAACAAAAAAAAATCCGTTCCAGTCATCGTCTCGAAATACTATCCTCCCGGAATCATCACCAGCGGAGAGATCGTCTCATGACTCATCTGAATGGGTGGGATGGATTAGAATTTCACCACACGAATGCAATTTCACTGCGAATTTTGCTTCCGTTGCACAAGTCTACGCCCAAGGGGTAGGGGAGCGAGGGGTCAGGAGCCGGCAGTTTCGGCTTTTTCCATCCAAAATGGCGACCAGCTGCGGCTGCGGCTTCTGGGCGATGACTCTTGGATGCTTCTTTCGGCTGGAGATCGCTTAAAGTCGGCCATGTTTTCCGGGACAAAACCGGGCTTTCCAATCCTCTTTTGGTTAACGAATCTTGAAGCACCTTTCTCCACTGCCATTCGAACGTTTGAACACTTGCGAAATTTTAAGTCACGTTGCAACAGCCAAACCGGGCGAAAAATGTTTAAAATTTCACCAATCACCACGTGTTGAATATGCAGATTGCAGTTGATTTTTAACTTGGCAACCGATTAACCAAATCATAGTAATCGTTGAACCTTTCGAACACTTAGGCAGACTTTTTCAACAAACATATTTGCCACGTGCCAGCACCAAAAAGTTCCAGAAAAGAGTGTCCATTAGCAGGCCATTTGCGATTAATTTCACACCACCCACAAGCTTCACCAGAGAGGAACTTCCGAGATAATTTACTTCACCACTGATCAAACTTGTAATCGAAATTCACTTGAGAGACAATCACTTCTAATAACTTATAAGCAAAAATTCACTAAAGTCACCAAAACTTACTTCCGAACTAAGTTCTCGAACAAAAGCGCAATTGAATGTTATTCCGGCGAGATGCCCGATAGAAGTGAACGAGTCGAAGGTTGGTCAAGCAAGAACTACCCTCCGGTGGCACCCGAGTGTGACGGCGACCACGAAGACGCAAGCACGAAGCGAGCGAAACGCAAAATCGAAACGGAACGCAAACGGAAGTGGGATCACGAGTGCGGTTCCAGCCAGACAGCGGCCGACGAAAAAGTGACAGTTCGACCGTCGACGGGTCGATCATTTTTGGAATCGATGAAATTCGAGCGTGTGCTAGAATAAGGGCGTGAGGAACGTGATCGGTTTCTCTTTTCGGTGATTTTTTTTGTGACAAGATACAAGTTGAATGGCATTTCTCATTGCATCAGGTTGCAGTATTGCGTCGACGATAAGCATTCTGAAGCAAACATGTTCAATCTTGTCGCTATATTCGCGTAAGAAAGAATCGATAAAGGGAAATTGATAATGTTATTTATGCCCTTATTCTAGTACACGTAGGAAATGGGTACACGGAGAAAAACAATTATTATGCGTGGCGCGAAAAATTCTCGCGCCGAATATTTTATTGTGCTCTGAAAGATAAATCCATGTAATGCGGTTATCTGAAAATGTCGATAGACCGTCGCAGTGATAATAAAAATCACCAAATGTTTCAGATTTAGCAAATTTGAAACATTTGCGTCCTTGAAGAACGAAAAAATCCAAGACTACTTGAATTTTGCGCGTATATCTTCTGCGCGTTACCGCCGCCGCTGGATGTGGATTTAAAATGAGCGCCGCAATAAAAAAAAACGCTTGTAGATCGCCGCAGGTACTTCAAATCGCTTCGGTGTCTTCTGCGCGATCATGCCTTGGACAATCAGAAATAATCACGTAGAAGGCACCAAAAACGATTTGAAGTACCTGCGGCGATATACAAGCATTTTAAATATTGTGCTCTGCAAGATAAATCCATGTAATGCGATTATCTGAAAATGTCGATATACCGTCGCAGTGATAATGAAAATCACCAAATGTTTCAGATTTAGCAAATTTGAAACATTTGCGTCCTTGAAGAACTACTTGAATTTTGATGTTGCGTTTGAATTGCGCGCATATCTTCTGCGCGTTACCGCCGCCGCTGGATGTGGATTTAATATGAGCGCCGCAATAAGAAGTTTTCAAGATCGCCGTCGTGATAAATAAGGGTTCATTCACAAATTTCATAACGCCAAAAAGTATTTTTGATACCCACCCACCCCCTTGTAACGCTTTTCGTATGAATATTTTACACATTTTGTATGAGCTGTAACATTTGAAGGACACCCACCCACCCCCTTCAGCGTTATTAAATTTTTGAATGAGCCCTAATCGCGCAATGCACAGTAATATATACACGGAGAAAAATCAGCGCAGTTTGAAACAACCAATTTGTTGGTTGAATTTCAAACTAGAATATTGTTTGTTCTTAGGTCTACGTGTGATTGTTTCAAACTAATGAAAATGAACTAATAAAATAGTTGTTTCTAACTTGGGATTTTGTTAAATCTAACAATAATTCTGGTAGTTACAAACCAATTTATTTGATTATGTCAATTAAGCTTTAGTTTGTTCGTACCATTTATTAGGTTGTTTTTCTGCTGTTTATATATGTGAAATTCAAACTAAAGCTTTAGGTAGATTCAAGTAATTTTCAATATTAAATTAAACTGATATGTTATTTGAAAAACGAAACTACGAAAGGCCACTCCATCTTGCTTGTTCTAGTTTTGGAATTATGTTGATTATGGGAAATATAGAGACAGTGCTAGTGGAGATTATTTGGCCTGACAACTTTTCCAAGAGGTTTTGTACGGTAAGTGATGCATATTAATCTTTTTTTCATTTGATTTGATTTGAATTTATTGGGTGGCCCGACTGTTCATTAATTCATCTATTTTCAGATAATGGACAACCATCTTCTTCTCCTTGTAAGCTTTACGTTTTCACTTGGACAAAGCTTGCATCTCAGCTCAGTGTTCAATGAGCACTTCCACAGAGAGCTTTCTTTGCCAAAGTTGTCATTTTCGCATTCGTATTTGTGGCAAGTACGATGTACTCCATGCCCAGGATAGTCAAGGAAATTTACACTACGAAAAGATCCTGGACCGACCGGAAATCGAACCCAGACATCTTCAGCATGGCTTTACTTTGTAGCCGTGTACTCTAACCACTCGGCTAATGAAGGCTCCTGACAAACAATGCTTCGTAACAAGGTTCAATTGAACAATAATGATCATTTGTAATTGTACATCATTTGTCTAAAAATACACATCATGTACTTGTACTACTGTACTACTATTTATGAAACAAAAAAAAAACAGATAAACCAACCCTCATCTTACAACAAAACGATTGTTTGATTTAAACAACAAATTTATTTGTTTCGATCTAAGAAATGTTATATTCAAACTAAAGTTTCTAGTTTGAAATAACCTAAAGGGTTCATTCATAAATTTCATAACGGTAAAAATGGCCATTTTCGACACCCACCCACCCCCTCGTAACACTTTTTGTATGAAGATTTTTCAAATTTTGTATGAGCTGTAACGCTACGAGGACACCCACCCACCCCCTTCAGCGTTATGAAATTAATGAATGGGCCCAAAGAGTTGGTTGTTTCGTGAACTGTCAAAGTTCAAAGTTGAATATTGTTTGAAATTAACTAGATTTTGTTTGATTTTAACCAACTTTTTTCTCCGTGTAAAAGATGATGCAAGTTTCAAGCATGTGCTAGAATGAGGGCGTAAGTCGCATGATCGATTTCTCTTCATCACTTCTGTCAATAGGGTAACCACTGTTTATTCCGTTCATAGCCGCTAACAGTTGGAGCCAGCAGCAAAAAGTACAGACTACAATCTTTCGAACACTCAGTTTCTCTTACTGGCAGCCAAGCAGCGACACTGATGTTTGTATTCCACTCATCGCGCTACGCTGGATTCTCAAATTTCTCAAACTTCCAATACAAGCGCATGGAAGAATGGTAGTCGCGAGCTGTCAAAACGTATAAAAAATAATGAAAAACGTAAATTACTAGCAATAGGGTCCTAAAGCCCTGCCCCAATTTTAGTGCCAAACGCTTAAGTTTAGGCCAATAACACATGTTTACTCAATTTTCTAATGTTTTCCGTAGATTTGAGTCCAAAAAACATTTTTTTTAGATTTTGTCACACTCTTTGGCTTAAACTCAAATTTTGGGTGTATTTTGGTTTTCCGTGTCCCTTCCGAAATGTCAGATAGGAACAACCTCAGTGGTAAAACTAAAACCCCTGTGGTGTTTTTGTCGACTAAGCCAACGTCAAACATGATCTTAAGTGTCAAGGTTCATTTATGGACCCAATTTTTAAATTTTAGTTCAAACATGATATAGCCGTTATTTGAGCGGGAAATATTGCTAAAGTAGTTGCAGTAAGATGCTCTTTCTTGTTATTGAATAAAAACAAGATTTCATTAAAAATTTTAGGACCCAATAAGCCATTTTATGAGACTTTTCGAATCATATGGTTTCCGTTTGTTTACCAGCTTTGAAAGTTTCTGGCGGGCCGATTTATTTACGTTTCTTCTAGCGTTACATTTGGAAGGAGCATAATCAAGAATGGCGCTGGTGGCAGTGAACAAAGTTTTAAATTTTCGCATGTATAATTTAAATCAGTAGGCAGGGAAGATATTTTTCATCTACGTTACCTGTAATACATGTAAACCGGGTAGAAACATGCGCTGAAAGAGACGGGCACGTCATCGCCAACAAAAATGTGACCAGCGCCATTCAGATATCATGCTAGTTTTTTGAACAACAACAATGAGCGGCCCGCCAGAAAACGTCATTCGAACGTCTCGTAAAATGGCTTATTAGAAAACTGGATCGAAAAAGTAGTGATTAGAAATTAAGCGTAATGTAAATAGATAACTTTTTGTGTTTAGTTCATCTTCCATGGTTCTTTCTTTGCTTCAGGATTTCGTTTTTACTACCACTGAAAAAGAGTCATCTATTGCCTTTTCAGTTTTGAATATCGCCCTAGGTGACAATATTACAAGCGTGTGCTAGAATAAGGGCGTAAGTTGCATGATTGATTTCTCTTCATCGATCTTCTCTTCTGTGAATAAAGGTGACAAGATGCAAATTTGTCAGCATTTTTCCCTTTTTCCACCTTAGCACGCAAGATTGCATTACCATTTCACCCACCCCCTCATAACCACAGAACTGACACGATTGTCATCCACGAACAACTGGAGTGAAGCCCAAGGGCCCATTCACAAATTTCATAACGCTAGAGGGGGTGGGTGGGTGTCCTAGCGATGTTACGGCCCAGACAAAAATTGAATAACATTCATACAAAAAGCGTTACAAGGGGGTGGGTGGGTGCCCAAAAAGGCCAATTTCAGCGTTATGAAATAAATGGATGAACCCCAAATTTTGGTGCTGAAGAAGGTGCTGATTTGAAGCTTGCCCAAAAATATCGATCTAAGCCCGAAACGCACTTATTTTCGAATGCGACATTTCAAGCGTGTGCTAGAATAAGGGCGTAAGTTGCATCATCGATCCTCTTTTATGTGAAAAAAGGTGAAAATATGCAAGTTTTTTTGGCATTTTGTCTCTTCAAACCGCTTGACAGCGATGCAAACTTGTGTCCTGAGGTGAAAACATGTTGACAGACTTGCATCTTGACACTTTCATTCACATAAGAGAGAATCGATGAAGAGAAATCGATCATGCGACTTATGCCCTTCTTCTAGCACACGCTTAATTTATATTTCACTAATCATTCTGTTATTAGGTGCGAATAATTTTATCCAGTTTTCTGTAGTCGCTAGAAAATCCAACTTTTTACAAATGTTTATGGCCACCACAAGAAAGCTCGCTTTCTAGTAGGGATCTATCGATTTGACATTTGGCTTGGGTCGTTTAACAGCAAATCGATAAGCTCGATCATCAAACTTAGGGTTCATTCACAAATTTCATAACGCTGAAAATGACCATTTTTGACACCGAACCTGCGTAGTAGAGCTGATTTGATAACGTGGGTAACGCCTGTCATACAAATCAAATGGACCTTTCATTTTTCCGTGCGGAAAAATGTACCGGTCAATTATTCCGCAAGTAAAATAATAAACTTCGCTAATACAGGATCAGCTGTCAAAATTACTTTGGTAAGAATGAGACATTTTACTTATGCGCTTTACGTTTCAGGTGCATACTACGCATAGTGTGCGAGAGTTTTCATCAAGTTCCGCGGTTGTATAGATCCTTTTGGGTTTTCTTTCTTTGAAGACCACACATTTGTGTAGTTCACTGGCATCTTGGGAATCCTTCCTCGAGCACCTTTTTTCTCGCGTCGTCAATCCAAAGACGAAATAAATTCGTTTCTGGTCAATCTGTTCCATCACAACATCTCCTTAGGGTTCATTACTCAAGCAACCAAAAGTTCGGATAAGAGGGCATGTTTTGGCTTAACCAGCACAGTTTTTAAGTAGTTAACCGAACTTTACAGTTTACATAAAGTTCGTTTTTTTTAGTTATTTACCTTCAAGAAAGGAAGAAGTAGAATTCAAACTTGTTCTGAACTTTGTAGTTGTTGTCAAGTACACGAGTTACTCTTTCGAGAATCAAGTTCCATTCACATCTGTAGTGTTCTCATAATAAACAAGAAAGTTTCACTGGAACTAGATTTATACTAAAAGTGATCTCCACTGCTTAAGGGCGCGGCCAGGGCAGACGCGAATTGCGAAGCGAAGCGAAAATTGCACGGGAAGGAATAACAATCATTAATAATGAACTGTCAAACTCCAAAAGATTTTCGCGTCGCTTCGCGTGACGCGTCTACCCTGGCCGACACCTAAGTACAATCGTATCAACTTTTGTATAGAGTTTTAAATTTGTGTATGGACCGTAACACTATGTAAGACCACCTACCCCCGCCCCTGTTGCGTTACGTAATATTTGAACGATCCCTTATATGTATTGTCTGCAAACCATTCATATGCAGTCGAGAAGCTTCCGGATTGATGATCCATAAACAACCTGTTTACATATCGGATCTGAAATGCTGTGTTTTGAAGCACCGTGAATAAAACAGACCTATGAAGTGATTGTAATCTTTGAGCGACGGATTGATACTGATGTTTCGTACTGACGGTCTACGATTTTCTGCATTCATGTCATCTTCTGACCATGCTTCGGACGAAGAATTGATGTCGTCTAGTTGATTTTGTTCCCCGTCCAAAAGGATCAACTTCCCCACAACTAGATGGCAAGCAGTCGTTTTGGAAGCTTAGATCCAAACATTCTTCATCCTCGTAGAATATTCAGTGCACTGCGGTCGGCATCAGGCGAAGCGCACTATCCCCGGCGTTTTCCATTCTGGAAGCAATCAAATAACAACACTCATGAGTTACAAATTAGCGGAGAAGATCGAAAATTCACTTTATTAATTATAAAACATAGTTTATTTTAGGGCTCGTTCCCAAATTCCATAACGCTCAAGGGGGTGGGAGGGTGTCCTTGAAACAGTGCTGGGAATGGTAATAGTAGTAGGCTTGAATTTTCGCGAAAATCAAGTGGTGGCTCTCCCAGTACAGTAGTTCAAAAACGTGAATCTCATCAAGTAGCCTATGTTGGGTGCACGAATTTTCTAAATCATGAGTGTCATTGAAGGCTCGCAATGCGGGAAATGCAGCGGGAAATAGAACATTTTTCTACGGTAATAGGGTCCTAAAGCCCTGTCCCAATTTTAGTGCCAAACGCATAAGTTTAGGTCAAAAACATATGTTTACTCAATTTTCTAATGTTTTCCGATGGTTTAAGCCCAAAAAAAATTTTTTCAGTTTTTTTTCAATTTTGTCACACCCCTTGGTTTAAACTCAAATTTTGGGTGTATTTTGTTTTCCGTGTCCCTTCCGAAATGTCAGAAAAGAACAACCCCGGTGTTAAAAAGTTGAACCCCTGTGGTATTTTTGTCGACTAAGCGAACGTCAAACATGATCTCAAGTGTCAAGGTTCATTTATGGATCAAATTTTTAAATTAAAGTTTTAATATGATTTATCCGATATTTGAGCGGGAAAAAATGCTAAAGTAATGGATCATTAAAATAACCAAAACGGCCGCTATGGAAAGCAAAGATAGCGCCACCGTAGCCTTGTGTATTTGACAGAACAGCAATGCTGTCACAATGTTAAATCCCATATACAGTAGCGCCTTTGTTTTGATGCGGTGAACACTTGCAAAAACTACATTCAATGATCCATTGCAGTAAGGGTTCATTCACATATTACGTAACGCGAAATTTGCCAATTTTTGACCCCCTCCCTCCCCCACGTAACAGTTTTTGTATGGAACGTTTTAATTTTTTGTAAAGACCGTAACACTATGTTAGAACCCCTCCCTCCCCCTGTTGCGTTACGTAATATTTGAACGATCCCTAATATGCTCTTTCGTAATATTAAATGAAAACAAGATTTAATTAAACATTTTAGGATCCTATTCTGGGTTGCCCTTAGCAACGGGTGTTTTGCTATTTTCAAGGCTTTTTGCCTACAGCAGCAATGGGCGTGAGTTTCACTGGTTTCGCTGACTGTGATTGGCTTTGCTTGGCTACTGTAGAGTGAATTTCAAGATTTTTCCCAACCCTGCCTTGAAATGTTACAGTTCATACAAAATTCGAAAAATAGTCTTACAAAATGTGTTACGATGGGGTGGGTGGGTGTCAAAAATAGTAATTTTTTGCGTTATGGAATTCGTGAATAAGCCCTTACCTTGTTGAAATTTTGTATTTACTTTTCGACAAAAATGCACAATCATAGACGACAGGGAATGCGAGTGATTATTTGCAAACATTTTTTATAACAAATGACAGGAAAGGGTTGATTCGACAAATGGATTTGAACTATTTGAAATTTGAATATTCACTCGTTATGAGAGTGTTTGAAACGGTCGGTAAAAAAAATCAAAAGTCCATCTTTCAACTGGATGCACAATAATTTGGTCAACACAAATAATTCAGCAATGTTTCTAGCTCACAATGCAAGATTCGGCTATCTTTTATTGTATAATAAAAAAAAGTGAATCGGTTTTCTGTAATTTAACGAAGAGAGCGACGATGAAAAATATGAAAAATCAATCTCGAAATATTGTAAATTTAATATTGACTTTTCTCGCATAATCTGGGACAACTCCCTAAAAGCCATTGGTAACCACCTGGGAGAGAGAAACCAATACAAAATTTCTGTACGTCATAGTGAGCCGGGATTCCGCTGTCACGAACTGTCACTGTGAGCCCAGATCTCAAACATTGGACTAACATGGAAAAAGCGCGCAACTAATTAAAACACATTTTCGCATTTCATCAAAAGTGACAAAAATCGAATGAAAATCAATTCATGCACACAATGCAAGTAATGTCACGTGAGCACCTTTCAATCGGATTGAATATAAAGCATTGAAAAACGCATCGTTTTACTTTTTCCAATACAAAATGAATATTTAGTGCATAGAAAACTGTGGCCCTTTTTCCATGTTTGTCAGGAAAAATCGAAAGTACACAACAAAAGAAAACTAGCGATTTTCCCCAAGCCTGCCTTGATTGTTGTTGGCAAGCTGGACTTATCTTGCAGTTCAAACAAACATTGTTCTATATTTCGTGTGTAGTATCGGTGCCTCCCTCCCAGGTAATCACGTGTGTAGCTCGTTGTTTCTGAGAAAATAAATGAACAAACATCCAAACCAACATCACTGACAGATAGAAAATGATCCTTCCTTCACCATTGCGTTGTAACTCCATTCAAATTCATAGAAACAACGAGCTACACATATGGTTACCAATGGGTTTTAGGGCGAGATCAGAAGTTCTCGCATAACTTCTGATCTCGCCCTAAAAGCCATTGGTAACCATGTGTGTAGCTCATTTTTACTGAGCATCTGAATGGATTTTCATGTTATTTAATAACGCTATGGGGGAGAAAGGATCAATATCTACCTGCCTGTGATGTTTTTTTTATGCTTATTCCTTCATTTGCTCAGAAACAACGATCAACGCGCGTGGTTACCAATGGCTTTTAGGGCGTTATCTGAGAGTATGCGAGAGTTATGCGAATGCGAGTATTGATATTTTTTAAATTGGTGCACGAGAGTTTAAGCTGAATGTTGAATCACTTACCCCTAAACCAAACGATGTGTGATATTTTTAGCGTGCAACGTACAGAAACGCGCTGGACTCGCTAATCGACAAAGCACGAAGCCGACCCGAACCAAACGCCAGCAACACGAGAGACGCACTGACTGACTGTTGTTGGTAAACAAAACTGAACTTCACTTTTCGGCGGTTTATCTTTTTTCGCAACACCGGTTGTTCATTTTGGTCATTTTGTGCTGTGATTTAGTTATTTTTAGTGCGATTAAGTTTCCATTGCTGCTGTTCTTCTAAATTTTGATGAAACTGAATAATGGCGGATATGTTCAGTAACAATTTGGACAAAATTTTCGAAAGCATCAGCAACACAGTCAAACTTGCCAAAGAGTATGGCACTGCGGGTAATGTATCAGCGATTATCAATTTTCTTACAATAATACCAATTATTTAACAAACTGATGTGTTTTAATTCAACTTACAGAACACAAGAATATTAAGACTTACAGTGCACTTGCCGAAAAATTAGTGGCTATCGAGCAAAAGTTCAATGGCCACAACAAAGCCCTGCAGGCGGCGTCGAACGAAGTTTCACTGGAAGAATTTGACCGGGTATGCAACAGATTGTTACACGTTCCTAACAATACCCATACCTATCAAACTCTTCTAGCGCTATCAATCTAGCCTGCCGGCCGGCAAGAGCAACGTGAAGCAACTGAAACGCTACAAAGAATTCATCGCCCATACCGCTTCGATTCTGGACGTCGATGGCCTTCCGGGTGGTCCAAGTGTCCACTCGGAGGACGAGGAAATGCAAATGGAGGAAGCGATCCAGGACATGGATCCGATCACGAAGCGACCGTTGGAGGTTCCGGTGCGTAACAAACTGTGCAAACACGTCTACGAGAAGAGCTCCATTGAGCAGCTCATAAGGACAAATCCGCGAACGCGTTGCCCTGTGATGGGGTGTGCGGCGATGCAGTACGTGACCCTGGCGGATCTCCAAGAGGATGAAAAGCTCCGGCAGGCGCTGATGCTACAACGACAACGGGAGTATTTGTAAGAATTGTACGAGGTGTATTTAAATAAGGTTACATTCTTGTTCCCACCTTACATAATCTTTTGAAATCGACAAACGTTAAAATAATTGCAACTAATGTGTTGATATTTTTAGCAATCACATCCCCTTAGGGTTTATTCACAAATTTCATAACGCCAAAAAGTATCATTTTTTATACCCACCCACCCCCTTGTAACGCTTTTCGTATGAATATTTTACCCATTTTGTATGAGCTGTAACATTTGAAGGACACCCACCCACCCCCTTCAGCGTTATGAAATTTGTGAATGAGCCCTTATAGAATTAGTATTCATAGGTATAGGGGTACCGGGGGCAGTATGGACACCCGGGGCAGAATGGACACCCCCTGTATCTGCATATGCGAATAATTTTATACTTTAGATGCAAACAATACTTCAGTTGCCTGTCAAAAGAGTAAGTTGTCCACTAAAATTTCAGAAAAATTGTTTTAAACATTGATTTTAAACCAAAAAATGGAGCATGATTTTATTGGGTTTTAAAATTATAACCGCAACATTCACACCTCACCAAATAAGGTTTCAGAGGCAAATGACTGCAAGCTGACCGAAAATGTAGCTCTTGACTGAATCTTCACTTATTTATGCTAAATTCAAAAATATAGTAGATTTTTTTTTCTGCTACTTTGAGACACTGAAAAACTTATATGAAAATTTCCTATACTGTTGGGGCAATATGGACACCGATTGACAAAGTAGAGCTGACACTTTAAAGAAAAAGAAATGTAACTTCATACACAAAAGTATCCACAAATATTTAGCGTGCAATGCAATGATTATGATTCGGAACCACAAATCGGTTGAAAATCGTCAGTTCTGTATTAAAATTAATCTGGAAGCAATATTGAAAGCATCACTACGAAAAATGTCGTAAATTGGCTTTAATCATGTTTTCAGTGGCACAGTGATCTATCACTATGGTTTTCTGAATGTGTCCTTCATTTTTCGAGGTTTGGGAATGATCGTGGGACAATTTTCCTATAAACTTTAAGGTGTTCATACTGCCCCATGGGGGTGTCCACTTTACCCCGCTAGCTTGATGGTGACTACCAAATAAACTTTTTTTAACCCATTTTTGCAAACAAAATATTTTTTTCAAAATTTTGCAACAATGTTTAACAAATGCTTGAGAACTCTTAAAAGCATACTGCACATGAAAAACTGTATACTATTCGTGTCTTTACAGTCAAAATAGGAAAATTCCTTAGGGTGTCCATACTGCCCCGTGTTCCCCTAGTTGGAGAAGACTTGACACTGTCATGCGGTTAATGCTGCAAGATGTAAACTTAATTTGAGTTTTAAATTTTGATTTGGATTTTTTACGTTTCAAAAAGACTGGCAATTGTACAAGTAATGAAGAATGACCTAATGAAATGAACTGACAAAATAATTATAAGATAAGGGCTGCTGTGAATGTAAATGTCATGCTCTAGGAGCTTTTAATATTTATTTAACATTTCTACAAATATTCCAATTCAATCGATGGTAACAACTTTATGGGGCGGTCCATTAATTACGTAAGACAATTTTGAGCATTTTTGTAAACTCTAGATGAATTTTCACGATTTCCATATATACCTCAAACTTCAAAAAATAAGTCAAAAAAGTCTTTTAGTGAAAACGAAAGGAAATTTCCTCAGCAATCCATTAAAAATATAAAAATAAAAACAAAACGGAAAATTTTTCACCATGGAGAAATTGTCGAAAAAATAGCGGAAAAACTATCGTCTGTATGATGAAAAATTTTCAAAAAAATATGTTTTGTTTCATCAATCCATACTCTAAATTTCGTCCATAGACGCCAAAGTGGTATATTTTACCGTTTAGGCTTCAGAACTGAAAAACCGATGACCACCCGCACGCTTCCCATAGGAAAATGGGTTCTATTGTGGGACTCATAACCGTGCGCTAACGGCGGCAGTAATTTACACGCATTGTAAGTGTAACACAGTAAACCATCCTTCCCTTTCCATTCAGAAGAAGCTTGTCGTCTATCGTAGCACTCTCCATTGATCTGTTGGGTGTGTTGTACCTATACCTAAAAACGCTGACAAATTTTGAAATGGTAGCTCAAAACCTGATTGGACACATGACCGTAGCAAATCAGCAACAATATGCAACAGTATTGTTGCACAAGATCCTAATCAGTCTTCGGCAAAGATATTCAGTTTTCTGGCGGTGAAGAGTCTGATTGAAAATTCATCATCTAGGTGGCGCTAGTAAAAAGAAATCTTCAATATTCTGTATCTTAAGATCCATATCAGCTTGGAGGATGACCAATATTGGTCAAGCCGTTTCAACAGATTAACCCGTATTATAGGTCTGAGTGAAAGCAAAAATATAAAAACCCTCACCGCTCAGCGTATACCTAGCTAAATACTTAATGAATTCAAATAATTTTCGTCAGTATACTCGCACACATATCTTGTTTCTAAAAGTGAACTCGGGAAAATTCCTGTGGCCGGAGTTATTCCGGTGGGTCACTGAGTCAAGTCGGGTAAAAAGAACTATTTTCCGGGACATGCAAAGTTATCTTTATTTATTTGCAATGACAATCATTTCAATTTGTATAAATCGTTAAGATCTGATATTGAACATTATAAATGAAAAGTTTTTGACCGTTAAGAATGAACCGGATGTGGCTATTCGGTCTTAATGCGTGGAAGACCTAGCTATAGATTTGTTGGATACTAAACCGTTTGAATTCTCAAAAAGTAAAGATCAAACTTAATATAGTTCACAATAATGCGTTTCCATAAGCTTGACACAGATGTTTAGATCCAAATTGATAACCTTATAGTAAGTTTAAGGCTTCCCAGCAAACCGGAAATGGTCATTTGTAGGATCAACCAAATGCAGGTTATTCAATTCAATAGTTTCTCACAAGGTTCACACTGATGCGTTTCTCTTAAAATTCTTTGATATAGTGGCCACATAACCGATTCCGGAAACTATCTGCGAATTGAAATTTGCCTACCGCCAGGGGCATAAAAGCACAGAAATCTTTTCACCCGACCAGACCCAGTGACTTACTTATTTTTGCTGGCTCTACGTCCTTCAAGACACGGCTGTGCCCCAATGTTACGCCAACTAACTCGGTCCATGGCTGCTAACCTCCAATTTCTCGATCGCCCCACACTTCTAAGATCCTGCTCCACTTGGTCAAACCGATGATGCTAGTAACAATTTGTCTTCAATCTTATGTATCTCAAGATTCTTATCAGCTCATTAAGGCCTATCAGGCATGTAACGCGGGAAAAAAATCTGTGGTAAAAATAACTATTTTAGCTGACTACGCCCATTCCTAAAACTACCATGGAAATCCAGACCAATTTACTATGTTTACGGTACACCCCACCGCATTACGGGTACATTTGACAGAAATAATTTACAACAATCTGATTCCAGCGCTTAAGTTAACCCCCTAAAATGGTAGTTTTTACCGCACAATTTTTTTGCGTGTAGAAACATTTTTTATCTGCAGTACCTCGCAAAATAAAGGTTCCTGTCTGACGGTGGAACCTAAATGAGGTGCCACACACATGATCATTCTTATGATCTTATCGGGGAGATATGCGCATGATATGGACAAACAATCCATGACTGTGTAATAGAGTGGTTCAAAAAATCGTTTCTGCTCCACACCGCTCATTCGATTCGAGATCAAATTCTGAGTGTCCTCCCAAAATTTGAACTCATTCGGATGAAAACTGAGACTGCACAAGCCATTTAAAGTTTATATGGAAATTACTATGGGAAAAGCAAGCAATTCATTCAATCGTTCGTAGTGTTTGTCCATGTGCTCTTGGGGATTAAAACTACGTTGATACTATGAGATACATTCATCAGCTACAACTTTGCCGAAGACCGTTTTTAAATTGGACGCCCCAGTAATTAGTTACTGATTTTTGCATGAGTTTCTAAACTTTGGCTATAATTATTGGACTGTTCTGCAGGCATCACTGGATACATGCAGTAAAACATAAACTATAGTAGCCATGATTTGTGAGTGCTATCTTTTGCGCCAGATGCAGCAATGTTGCCTGTTCAGAAGTTAAATGAGCACTGCTGGAGAATTTGTGACTGGATATAAATCAATAACTAATTACTGAGGCGTCCGATTTGAAAACGGTCTTCAGCAAAGTTGTAGCTAATGAATGTATCTCACTATATCAATGTAGCTCAAATCCCCAAGAGCACATGGGTAAACACCATGACCGATTGAATGAATTGCTTGCTTTTCCCATAGTAATTTCCATATAAACTTTAAATTGCTTGTGCAGTCTCAGTTTTCATCCGAATGAGCTCAAATTTTGGGAGGACACTCAGAATTTGATCTCGAATCGAATGAGTGGTGTGGAGCAAAAACGATTTTTTGAACCACTCTACTGTGTAATGATTCCCCAAAAATATAAGCCACCGATCAATAGAACCTGCTTGATCGCCAAACAGTATTAGAGCGCTTGAGACCTCCTGGCTGTCTTGGTAGTGTCATTCGAAAAACACACCAAGCCGTTCCCATAGGGGACGTTAGCCACAAGGAAGAACGTCTCAAGTAATATATGGTATGCCCTCTTCAACATCTAATCCAATTTCTCTCGCCGTTCCCTTACGGTACCTATCCATCTAGTATTCATTGCTTTCTTCTCCATGCTCCCTCTTATTTCGAGCAAATAGACCGATATGCCGATAAACAATTTCAATAATATGATTATCACGGTCGATACCTTTGTATGGGAAATTCATAAATATTACTTAATTTGATGTTTGACCAATTACCATATTTGGATAGATGGTCAGAAATTGCAGCAATTTATGTGCAGACAGAGCGGACCAAGTGCTGGAAAGCAATAAACTGATTGATTATTGCATTTTTTGAGTTGATTTCAGAGTCCGATAGAAGTGCATGGTAGTTCTATGGTGTATGTATGGAATGTCCTAGAACCCGATTATTGGAACTGTATATTTTGGTCGATTTTTCACTTGATCCACTCTGACTGAACGCATATTTTAATATTTGTTCATTTGTTGTCTTCAATGTTCGGACCCTGCAAAACTTAGTTTTCAATCTATCGTAATGCCACAGATAAACAATATGAAAAATATGAAAAATTTACGATACTGATGTCGAAGGATCTTGATAATTTGTTTATCTTTGAGATATGCACCCAGTTTGACCATGCAAGCATTAAGCCCCACGCACAATGTGAGCGGCAGCGCGGTACAACGGCATAACGGAAAGCCCATCTTGAGCTACACTCTACTTGTCAAGTCAATGTTGAAAAGAATTTAGTCAACATGGGATTGACAAGTAGAGTGTAGCTCAAGATGAGCTTGCCGTTATGCCGTTGTACCGCGCTGCCGCTCACATTGTGCTTGGGGCTTTAGGGTACCGGTACCAATGTTTGTAATGTACCAGTAGATTGGACTATGGAATAAAACGCAGGGGGATTAGGGGCATAATGAACACCTGGGCGAAATGGACACCCCTTCTATCTCTGAGAATATGTATACTTCATCAAAAGTTCATACACTGCATGAAATCTGTATTACATTTGAAATGTTTGACGGAAAAAAAAGTTTATGTTTTGCTTCAATTGTCCTTTGACATTTGACTTTAAGTTTTTCTCTGCTTCAAATTGGCATATAAGCAAGGCGGTGGGAGAATTTGATTTTTGAGCAAAATAACGAACCCAGAAAGGTTCATTTTAGCTCTTATGGTAGAGGGAGAGCCCTTTTACACATCGGAACGACTGACAGACATTAAATATTTTGGAATCATTAAATTTCATGCAAGTGTTCATTTTGCCCCGATACCTTTTTACCAGCCTTGTTTTGGACCTAATTTTCTATCTCACTTTTCTGACATATGATATAATTTTTGTTACCATGAATGAATGTAACACGTCGTACTAATATCAAACTTGAGAACTACCCGGGAGAAATTTAAAAAAAATGTCATTGAATGGTCTTAAAAAAAGCATTTGCTTGATGTGTTTATTATGCCCCGAATTCCCCTACATTTTTCGATGAATACGACATGCGCTATTTTTGTTGGATAGATCGCCTGCTTCATATTATACCGCAATAAAAATATTACAACCTCGAAAACTTTTTTGTTTCTCGATATTTTTGCACCAAATTCTCAAAAAACTCTTCTAGTTTCAGAATCTATGTCGATATATGTCATTGGTGATCTGGTTTTAAAGTTAAAAGATTAAAGATAAAGACTGTATTAAATCCGTTGAAACTAACTTAAACGACGTATTGAATAATAACTGTTTATTAATAGATAATAACTAATTAATCGCTCAGTAATTACTAGGGGTTTTGTGGAGCAAGCTAAATTACTTGTGTTCTTTTTGGGTGTACGATCAGAAAGAACCTCTTGGTTCTCTTTATTTTCGTATTCGCTTTTGATAACAGTGTTGCGCATTTGCGCTGAACGATTTAGCTGAATACACGTTTATGTGTAATTACTTAAATATGAATACAATATACATTACACTGGTGGATAGGCAGTCTATTATTTTTCGACAATGCAAAATGTTATGCGTGAAGTTCTAGTGAGAAAAAAATCGAGCAAAAACTTGAGGTTCCTACGTTACGATTTTAGAGGTATCAGGTATAGGCGACCCACGTGCGCGAAATCGAGCACGTTGCCGATCTAGTGCACACAACATAAGTACAACAAGCCACATTAACTAAACCCTCTACGATTGATTTGCTCTTAATCGACTCTAGCCACCTTTGTAGCCAACTAGTTATTCATGCTGATTTTGATTCTGATCATGTCCCTGTTACATTTTAAATATCCCATGAAGCGATTCTCAATCCTATTAGCTCCACTTTCAATTATTTACGAGCTGGCTGATATAAATATGAAACATACATCGATAGTAATCTTGATGTTAGATTTATTTGCAAACTTGATGTTGACTCTCGATATTGCTCTCGAAACTTTAATGAATTCCGTTGTTGAAGCAAACGTTTAAAAAAATCACATTGAGGGCATTAAAGCCAAATATAACAAATATGAATCTATGACAAAAGGTCGAAAGACAAAAGGTCGAACGGACAAAAGGTCGAAGAACAAAAAAGAAGGGACAAAAGGTCGAAAATATTTTTTCAAAGAAGGAAAAATTTCCCACCATGCAAAAGTGTCTTTCGACCTTTTGTCCTTTCGACCTTTTGTCTTTCGACCTTTTGTCTTTCGACCTTTTGTCCATAAACCAACAAATATATAAAATGTCTTTATCCACTTATAAACAGAAAATCGAAATTTTGTTCTAAGAACAAGTTTCTGATCTTTAAACAAATTTTCAGGCCATCCATGTTGTATGTTGTAACAATATGAACTAGCTTGTAATAGGGTGCGGAGCCACTTGGGCACTTCCATAATTCACTTTGGCACGGGGGGTTTTTCTCGACTGAATTGTCTGAAACTTTGCAATAAGAAGCCCATCAGTACGACGCATATTGAGCTCGGTAGCTTTCAAAAAACCCCAATGCCCAAGTGAATCAAAAGTGCCAAGAATAGGATCCGGCTCCCTACTAGGAAGAAAGCTCTGCAGAGAATCTAACATAAAATTTAAAAAAAAACTGATTCTGAAGCTCCCTCCCTGGTCTCGTTAACTCGTTTTACATATGAATATTCAAAAGATTCCAGAGGATTGGAACATGTTCCAATCTTAATGAAACTTTTACAATTTTCTTTTCACTACGATATCTTTCCGAGAAAAATATAAAGATGATCAAAACAAGTTACATTTTTGTGTTCCACGGTGCGAAAGTCTGTAATGGAACTGATATGCGATTACTTTCATTATGGGACAATTTGACTTGCTGTTTTTTCCTTATTTCCCGAACAAATCATATTATTTTATTAGTGCAGCTGAAAGAGCATTGGAAAAGATGATGAAAACTTAACTCAACTCAATTTTGACGAAAATGCAGATGGGACTGACTTGCGATTCACGGCAGTATAGTACTTATGAATTACATAGAATATCCAATGTTGAAATATTGAAACAAGTGTCGAATAAAATTATTAATAAATTCGTCTTGTCATCAAGTAGGCTGTTGAAAAATGTCACGCAACGTCCCATACAAAGCAGGGTAACTCGGTGTAATACGCCCCAACGGGACAATACGCTCCACTTCATTTTCACGGGATTGAGGGTTCTTTCACACGTAGTTATGATTACATATCTTAAATATTCGCGAAAAAAATATGTTGCGCAATTATGTTCTTTGAAAAGTATAAACAATCAATAGAAATTCTAAAAAATATCGAAAATCAGGTTTTTGGTTTAAATTTTTGCTTTTGATATGCAAGCCTCATGGGGGATGAAGCCCATTCTTTACTATTGTACTTAATACAAAAACTTTTACCGGAAGACGACTGCTAATGGACCCTTTTAAGATTAGCAGGTAGTGGATTCTCCTTAGAAATATTTCTACAACGCTGTGGACCTTTTTTCTATGGGATGGGCATATTGCCCGGGTTGTTTTGAAACGTAAATATTGGGACCGTTCACAAAAAACATCGTGTAGGGTAAAAGCACCGGTTTTCGCCAGCCTAAGAGAAAATGTCAATAAAAATTAAATGGGAAGCTGTTTTTATACTACAAATATGTCAAATGCAAGCTTTCAATCTATATTATATGTGTAAAATATCAAAACTGAGCTATAACCATTTTTTCGCTTTGAAAATCCAGTTTATCAATATAGGCCAACAGAACCAGTTTCGGCCAGAGATTTATCTTCGGTTCCTAAATTGGCCAATCGCATTGATTTCTCACGAGAGTGGCCAAATTAGGAGTGCCCTGGCCAAATTAGGTGCATGGGAGTTAAAATTATAAGAAAATCGAATTCTTTTTCTTATGTTTTGAATCAATTTGGACGAGTAAATAAATGTAGCTCTATCACGTGAATGTGATCTATTGAACACAACCCAGACAACCAGAAATCGCATGAAAGTTCACGTTATAACTCGTTTATTCATACTAATTACATCAAACCCGCAAAACACCGTGGATAAAATCGCCAGACTGATGAGTTTCCTCGCATAAAACACTTTTTTTCTGAGTTCATTTGTAAATTTTGCTTCGTCTCGTACACTCGTACAAAGTAAGTCGAATCAATCCGTAGCAGCTGTCAAATCAACATTTGTTATCATAAGTTAAGTCGCATAAGATCATAGGTTATTTCGATAAAATATTTATACACTCGCATTGTATGTTATTATTCATCACATAATATATGCACGCATATCGCCTCCACATTTGTATGTAGAAGGCCTTTTCGCGACATCTTATAAGTGAAATTTTGCACATACAAAGCCTCCAGGTCATTTCGTTATACGTACATATTGGTTGTCTGGGAAAAGGTTCCATGCTGATTTGCTATCTAAAACGGGATATAATCCCCTATGGCTACAACTGGTGTATGGCCAAAACCGGTGCTTCTACCCTACACTTTTTTGAAGCAACCTGGAAAGAGAAAGTTGCGTGCAGAACATGGCTAACTAAGTAAGCAACACATTGACATAAAAAACTTAAAAATTGATGCATTTGCTTCTGCGATAGAGAAGTTTTTCCTTAAGGGGGCGTATTACACCTTTTTACCTTAATAGTTTCGTTCACTCTCGTTTTTTCAACTTTCCAAGTGAATATTTCAAACTTTTTATACTCACAAATACGTCGGCACACTTCAGAAACACTTCATTTGAACCATTTTCAAAATCTGGCAGCCCGTTCGCATGCTATTTTGACATACGAACACCACTCCATTTTCCATTTTTGTATAGATTTTA
This sequence comes from Aedes aegypti, assembly GCF_002204515.2. Lineage (NCBI taxonomy): Eukaryota > Metazoa > Arthropoda > Insecta > Diptera > Culicidae > Aedes > Aedes aegypti. The sequence goes on from NC_035108.1 coordinate 45,600,409, forward strand.
GACAAAAATCGTTGAACTGATACGGCAAACAAATGTAATATGTTGTTAACAAAATGTTAATAAATGCTTAATTTAGTTTTATCAAATTAGAATGATAGTATTTTCTTACGAAGAACACCTAGATATAAGAAACTAACGTTATATTTGGAATGATACTAAAAAAAAATTGGCAGTGCTTGAGCTAAGAACAAGAGCTATTCGATACTAAAGCAACATTGAACGCAGAACAACATAACTTTAACTGACCTTGCACAAATATGAAATTTACATATTTTTGTGCGCTCCAGTTAGATGCGTCGCATACCTAATTAGGGTAGAGAGAAACACAAGCCAAAGCCACAATAAAAAGAATAATCATCCAAATTCACGAATCATCAAAACAGCCTTCTCTCCATCGAAATGAGCCTATTGAATACAAATAGGTACGCAAACCAACTCCCACGAGCTAGCACGTGTACGGAGCGAATTTGTTGTACGAGCAGCTTTCGGTTCGTTCGTTTCTAATGTTCGCGAAACTTTCAGATATGATCGGGCAAATGTATACAAGCAAACTTTGACGCAGCGCATAGGTGTATAGTGAATCCACGTGAGGCTCGTTCGCTTCACTGTGGACTAAAATGAAGATGATAATGTCTAGGATTTGGAAATATGGATGTAAAGTGGCCGAATTGAACCTCTGCAATTCCACAGTTATTATAACAATAATAGAGAAACAGAACTTAAAATCCTTCATGCTCTCGATACTACACATAGCTATCTTGATCAATCGATCAAAATCGTTTTTCAAGTAAAACAAGATTTCTCTTCAAGAAAAGCGCACCACTGTGCGCCGAAAACTCGTACAGGGGAGCTAAAGCTGCATCGTTTGTTGGTTCAGTTGCCTTAAAGTTTCCGAATCCATCGGAAGGCCAGAAGTGGTGTGTGGCACAGTGCACCATCGCGAGCAAGTTTAGTGCCGAACGCGAGCTGATGATATTGTACGTAATCTACCACCTTATGGTCGAAGGAACGGTTCGACGCGGTTCGTGTGTGCGCAAAAAGATAAAATTTCCACCTACATAACGTCTGCCAGAGAGTGCTGCGGTAATTGTGCTGTTATTCGCGGTCGGTTCGTAAACCCCCATTGTATAGCAATTTGAGAGATACACTAGCAATATAAGCCCATCAACAAAAAGATTGACGACAACCTCCTAGAGTGACCCACAATGGAGAGAAAATGGAATCACTAGTTCTTCGCCGTCCACATACCGCTGCAGTGATCCATCATCAAGGTTAGAAGAGTACTTTCTCACTCAGTTTTGCCTTTTCGAGGATAGGGTCGATCTTGATTGTCGTCTAGCTATTCGTGCTGAGCTAGTTTGGAATTCGCATTGATCGCGTCCAACGTTTTTGTTGATTTCGTGCATCTAGACTCTAGTTCTCGGTGCGTCGAAGTCTTCTACTGTGGGGATCGTAAATTGAGACGCATTGTCTGGTTCGGCATCGACATCTCTTTAAAATAGATTGCATTGCACTATTTTTTTTTTTTGCGAAATCACGAAGTGTCTGCTCGTCTACGAGAATAATGATGAATGCTTTTAGAATTTCGTAGCATCCTGGCCATTGGAAGAAGCACACGTTTCTGCGGTGTCGTCGCGCGTGCTGGGTAACAATTTAGTAGTCAATGTGCAGTTATTTCAATTTGTGATGACAACGCCGGTCATTGCTAAAACGTGTTTGTGGTGATTAATTGCTGCTGATTGAAAATTTGAGATAACGCGCTGCATACTGCTGAACATAGGTAGGCTGGTTATTAGAAATTATCGCAACGTGGTGAAACCCCGCACTAGTCGGGACGATGGTGTAGGTAGATAAGATTTTTGTGATATTATACGCGAGAATTCGTTATCAGGTTTGCACGAGTGAAGGCGACAGTTTAGGACAGGTAAAAGTTTACAGAAGTTCCTAAAATTCAACAACTGAATTCAACATAGATCTTCGTAGCTGTTTTCATAAGAAATCCAATGCGTCGATTTAATCATTGAGAGCCTGCGTCCCAGCTTAGTTTTCGTGTGAGCATTTCCACAGTTATTAACTGAGAACTATTTTTTTGCAATTTCTCATCGTAATAGGCTGTTTTTCATCACGCCAATCTGTCATGAAACGGCCTACTTTCCTGCACTGAAGTATGCAGTGCGGGAATTGTCATAACGCAACTGAAACCAGTACTGTAATGATTCATTACGCAACGCTTTCTCATTACGCAACTGTTTTGAGTTGCGTAATGAATCATTACACAACAGTTTTTCAGAAACTGTAAAATAATGGTGAATGCATTCCGATATAATTTCTGATACCTTCAAGTTGTCTTCAACGAAATTGCAAAAAATGTTGTACGTAACTCGTTGCCGAACTCGATTTTTACAGCACTCATCGTAATTATCCTACTCGGCAAGCCTCGTAGGATAAATTTACGACTCGTGCTGTAAAAATCATCATTCTGCAACTTGTTCCGTAAACTACTATTACCAGTTTTTTTTTTTTGCATTCGTATTATTATGGCAAACATGAAGAATCGCAAAAAATTCCAACCAAAGAATCGGCGTTAACCAAATCCGCGGCTTAGTCTTGCCGAACAGCTGCGCGTTTACTACTACGGTCTTCTGGGTCTCCTCAGGTAAGATGATAGAATAGGCTCAAATATGACGATGGTACAAATCTCCCAGTTTGGCAGGGAACGTGTATCCAAAGCTGACCTTCTGAAGCCTGATGGTGCAGGTTCCGAGAATTATCACTGGCTTTGAATTGACTTCCTGCTCATCTGTGTATTCCTTGGAACGGGACAACCCTAAAAGACGTAGATAATGCTCTTCTAGCAGGGTGTCGACTCAATTCTGACTTCCCCCTCCAATTCCCGACAAAAAAGATCACTTTATTAGGTTTGTACAAAGGGAACAAAATATATATTTCTATTTACTACTTTACTAGCTAGTAGCCTACACTAGCCAACATTAAATATGATTTATTCTATTATCTTTAAACGATTGGCTTCCAAGATATCATTACCTCGTTCAGAAATCACTGACGAAATACGTTCTTGACGAAAAGTGGGAATCGAACCCACACTCCTTGACTCGATACGGCTAAATGCTTGGTAACACTAACCGCACGGCCAAGAAGCCCAATCTTATTTTATGAATAAACATCTAAACATGTGTTCAAAATAATAGTAACGTAAGCAAAATTCCATATAAAATTAAAATCATTGAAATGCCATAAGACAGGGTTTCTCAGTCGGTGATCTGCGGACCCCAGGGGTCCGCGAAGCCATAGTAAATATGTGTCGTGTTCTTTGATCGATGAATAGATCTCACATCTAATTTAACTTGCTTTACTAGAGTTCATTATTACCTAATTGCCGGTTTTTGTAAGTCTTTTATTGTCATTGCAAGCCAGGTATTTTCTTACCTGCATTGCTTGAATATTATACAAGTGCGAGCTTTAAAATGGAACTTGGATCATTCCTGGAGGCATATATTTTGTTGGTTTTTCTTGCAAGATTTGACCAAAAATCACTTACCAACTTCGTGGCCCGAAATTATTCACCCTCTTCAATCAAACCACTGGCGGAATCTTCTTAAATCTATCAGCAGGATTTTTTATTAAATTTTCCAATGATATCTGCAGTTATTGCAATGTTTTGTAAGAGTTTCTGGTGAAATTTCTAATTGCTGATGGTTCATAAAAAATAGGCTTCTTTCATAAAATATGAATAGCAGCTTCCGGAACTGATTCATGGGGCTACCTAAAATATTTTTTAAATTCCTGAAAAGGCCTTCTTGGATTATTGGAGAACCTTGGAAAATATCAGAGGAAATATTCAAATAATTTCGAAAATCTTCTAAGAAGATTCCTGAAGAAATCTTCAACAAGCCAACAATATTGGTAAAATACGTTTTGGTGGTTAAACATTGGGCATTTTTTATGCAACAATGGGATCCAGGTATCTAATTCGTATTTTGTTCAGTTCAGAATCCTGGCTAATTTTCTACTGAAGTTACCCGCACGATCATAGCCGAATTCTTGAATTAAGGCGCAATGTTTGGGTTTGTCTGTCAAGTATATTTATTACTTCACTCTGAGACCTTTGACACTTTTAGACTAGTATAGTAAATCCTGCTCCAACTGATATTGTTGGTGCTTAAGGTGATTATAAAGCAAAGCCAAACTTCTGGAGAATCTGACAACCGTTCGCAATGAAAATCGACCAAATTGCTTGTTAGCTGGAGGTAATTAAGCGGATAAATTTTCAACGAGCAGCGCTTTATGGTTCTCAAGTCTTGTGCTCTTGAAAATTTAATGTTTGGCTTTGTTCTATAATCATCTTAATGTGATCATTCGCGAAAATCCCGCAAGATATAGCTATTTCAGTCATTCAGTTTGGTTCTCAATTTGAGCATTTTGAGTTACACTATGGGCAAAACTTTCGTTTTCATAAGCTTCGACTGCAAGATAAGCTATTATCAGTGCACACTGGGCCAGGAACATAGTTTAGTCAGACAAAACCTCTTTAGAAGTGCATTTTATCGGGTTGGTGTCTGAGGAGACTTGTTTTGGATTTATTTGTTCTTTATTTTGATGATAGAAGATAGTTGAGAATGTCACCCCATAGGTGGCGCTGCGATGTAAACCTTTTTGTTTCGCTTCCAAGAGCTTTCACGTTTTCGGCAAAGTTTTAGAACGTGTAAAATTACGACAAGTTGTCGAGATTTTCACAACTCAAACTAGAATAACAAAAACAATGCGCTAAACTACAAGAAAACATTATAAATAGTTACTGGATAGCCATGGATTAGTTTTTAGACTCGCGTACTAGCCATGAGATGCATCGAAAAAGGCAGTCAAAGTCACCACTTACGCTCAATGTCACTCCACACGACGGTGACTTTTATAATCAAATTAAAGAACAATTAAATCCAAGATAAATCTTCGGAACCACCAACCCGATAAAATGCACCCCTGAAGCGCTAGAGGTTTTGTCTGTCTAAATTCTGTTCCTGGCCCAGTGTGCAGTGGTCCGCAAGAAGTTTGTAGACCGGTATTCAGCCTAATGGCCCTTTCGACCTAACGACATTCGGCCTAACGAGATAGAACCGTTGTTGGTTTTACAAATAAGTTTTGCCATCAGCCAGAAGAAAACGAAGAATCCGTTATTGAGAAATAAGATCTCACTCGAGCCTGAGGAATGAATGATTGAGTAAAAAGAGTAAGATCTTTTGCGGATTTGTTTCGGTGAAATACTGAGCGTACTTTAAAGGAATTTTCATAGAATTTAATTAGGATTCCTGACATCTGTGTAGGAGAAATCAACGGATTTCTGGCAAAGTTTTTGATGAGATGCTTGATAGATTTTTAATAAAATTCCTGGCAGTCTCTTGGTGCGAACTTTGCAAGAATCGTAGTCTCTTATTGACAAATTTCTAACAAGATCTTTGGGAACTGACTGAAATGCTTACTGAAGCAAAATAAGATTTTTGGGAAATACTTTGATAGCTTGGTAGATTTGTCCTATAAAAATTTTCATCTCAGCATGGAAAAAAACGAGGAGCTCCGGGTATGTGGCTTTGAAATAGCAAGCTATTGATTCTGCGGGACCCCTTACACATTATTAGATCCCAAGTCCCTCAAATCTAAATCCTGTCCTGGCTTTAAAAGAACAAAATCTGTAAAATCACTGTTGGGCTTCTTGCGAGATCGTTGACGAATATATTGGAGATCTTAGAGATTTTTTTCTTTTGAGGTTATTGGCAGACTCCAGATTCATGAAGAATCTCTGCCGGAGGATTTTTGTAAATGCGTATTTAGCCTTATGTTTAAGCTTTATTTGATGTTAATCTTTGATCGGTTTTATCATACTTCTTCTGAAGTTCCTTAAATGTCACATCTGTACCCAAAACATCCAATTTATTGCATCCTTAGCGAATTCTCAACAAGATATCCGGTGTATTACTTCTGATATATAACGATGTATTTGTTGGAAGGTTTTTTTTGTTTGTTCCTAATAAGCCTAGGGGGAAAGCACTAATTTTCGACCCACAAGAATTCTGCGCCAATTTTCGGATTTTCATACAAAAAAGGCCAAAGTCGTATGAAATGGTCGAAAACTAGTGCTGGGTCGAAAATTGGTGCTCTTCCCCTATTGGAAAAATCCATGGAAGATGCTGGAAAACATTCACATTTTTGTGATACATAATATTTGAAAGGTTGCCTTCTTCCAGTAAAAACATCATTACTATAAAAACCTTTCCTAACTCTGAACAAACATGTGTCAAAATATTTACCCATTTTTAGTTATAACAGTTTCAAAATTGATTGTCTTAAACGAACTTTTGCCCCACCGGTGGGATAAGAGTTTGAATCCAGTGTGGGGCAAAAGTTAGCTGACTAAAACACAAAATAGCATTACTTTTATGACAGGCATACTTTATACCAGCTGTAAACTTAAGTTTGCCGAAAAATACACACTAAATTTTCATCAAAAGATTTCCGAAAACAGGATTATTCTTGATATGCTCAAAACTAGCAGTTTTCGCAAAATTAAATGTAAATGTGAAATTTTGCTGACATTTTCCGCACGATCAGGCAAATTTGGCTAAATTTGAAGATATTATGTGGATTTTAGGAAATTTGCAAATTTTTCCGTGAGTTTATACATGAGTCGAACTTTTGCCCCGCTGATTTGAACTGTTGCCCCACTATGGGCCAAAAATTGTTTCCAAGCATTTATGCAAAAACTAATACACCTCAACGCATCCTTATGATGGGCCTAGAAACTCCCATACATAAAATATTGAAAAAGATTGTATCTTTATTTGGTTCCATGTAACGAAAGTTTGACCGAAAACTACAATATTCAAGTCAAAAAACAACAAATAGACAAAATTTTTCTAAATCTCAATCAATTTTTATGATATTTGGAGTGAAAGTCTCTTACTTGAATAGAATTCAAACCATCATGACATCTATAAGTTTTGTTTAGAAATGAGCTAGAAATCTTAAAAAGAAACTCTTACCCCACTCGAACTTTTGCCCCACTTTACTCTAAAGCCAAATAGCCAAAGAATATAGTCTATTAAATTACTGAATATTGATTTGGAGTTTTTTCAAATGCATAATTGTTCAATGAAACAAACATTGTTACAAAATTCATCCGAATTATATTGAAACAACACGTAGCTACACAACTAAACTCGTAAATCGACTTCAAAATTTGAATTGCCGAAGTTTCGGTAAAATAAGAGTACCGAATTCTCAGCTGTTGGGTTCTCGGTGATTCGTTTTGCTGAGGTCGGTGAAATTGCTGCCTCAGCAAGGTGTTTGAAAAACTCCTACATAAAGTGCTATATAATGCTGCATCATCGATAATGTGTGAATACCAACATGGATTTGTAAGAAACCGCTCAACTACATCCAACTTGATGTGCTATGTTACCCCGAGCAATGGAGTCAAAACAGCAAGTGGACGCAATTTACATCGATTTCGCCAAAGCGTTCGATACGGTCCCACATCTAGTGGTCGTGGAAAAAATGGAGCATCTTGGATTTCCAAGATGGATTACATCGTGGCTGTTTTCCTATCTGTCAGATCGAAATGCTTTTGTAAAGGTCAATTTTGCGCGATCTAAACTCTTCGAAATCTCTTCAGGGGTACCGCAGGGCAGTGTACTCGGACCTTTAATCTTCATTATTTTCGTGAATGATTTAATTTTGAAGCTTTCGTCGTACAAACTGTCGTTCGCCGATGATCTTAAAATCTTTCGCATCATTTCTACCGCGGCAGACTGCCTTGCACTTCAAAACGACATCGACGCACTGCTGGTTTGGTGCGACGACAACGGTATGCGAGTCAACAGCGGGAAGTGTAAAATAATATCATTTACACGCAATAGTACACTTCGGTTACATCAGTACACCATTGGAGCGACACTATTAGAACGAGTCCAATCCATTTGCGATCTTGGAGTAACTATCGACTCTAAGCTCCGATTCAACAAGCACATTTCTACCATAACCGCAAAGGCGTGGTCGGTTCTAGGGTTCATTCGTCGACATGCATCGGAGTTCACAGACATCTACGCTCTGAAGACGCTGTTCTGCGCCCTGGTGCGAAGTATTTTAGAGTATGCAGCTCCGGTCTGGACACCGTATCATTTGTCGTACTCTCTACAACTGGAGCGTGTACAAAAGTGTTTTCTGCGATTTGCACTGAGAGGCCTTCTTTGGAGAGACCCGGAAAACTTGCCAAGCTACCCTGAACGATGCCAGCTAATTAACTTAGAGACTCTCTCAAAAAGAAGAGCAAAATCGCAACAAGTTTTCATTTTCGACATCATTACCGGAAACCTGGATTGTCCAATGCTTCTTTCTGAGGTACCTTTCTATGTTCCACCACGAAGTCTTCGCAATGCACCCTTCCTCGCCAATCCTGTCCACAGAACCAGTTATGGTCAAAACAATCCGTTTTCCGCTGGCGTAAGAGCATTCAATAATGTCAGTGTGTTGTTTGATTTTGATATGTCGAAAGCTGTTTTCAAAAATAGTTTAAGAAATGTGATATCGTAATTTTATATTTTACCATCTGTACGACCAAGTCGAAGATATGAATAATAAATAAATAAATAAATAATTATAGTGTGTATTAGGCTTGTGGTAGAGTAACGATTATTTTTTCCCTGACCGTAAGTGAACTTCCCTGACTTTTCAGCTTTTTTCAGGTAGTCCTGTCTAGACTACATATCTGATTGATTCTTTGTAAACTAGAAATCTATTCAATGATTACTGATGATAAGTGTTTTTTTTTTAAACTTCACTATCAAGAAAGTTTGTTACAATTTTCGATATGAAATATGTTTATTCTTGGTTACCAACAAAATGTTCTTGGGAAAGTGAGAGGAACTTGTTTTCGTTATGATGATCAAACCATGAACGTAGATTGTTCTATAACTTTATAATTTCATTGAAAAATATACTCTTAAAAAGGTAATCTAATCAATTTTGTATCAATAAGAAAAGCAATTAATTATAATTTACAACATCTACACGAGTGCCACAATAACGGTAAAGTGTTTCAAACCATTAATAATGGAATGGGCTTTGATCCCACGACTCCCCAGTACGCTAGACTCGGCGCGTTAACCAACTACGCCACAGAACGGATGACGATTCTACAGCGCCGTCGCACAGTGCTGCGAACCTTGGGAAAACATCATAAGTTCCTTTATAGGCGTTTTAGCTCAATGGTGTTTATAGGAAAGTTATCAGGCATCAAACCACCACGTCATTCTATCAAACTGTTCAACAACTTGGATTATGGCCTGACCTTCTAAATATTTGAGTTCACGATATTTTGTTACTCATTTAACTCATATCAGATATATGTAGACAAAGTAATTACATAACATAACATACTCGATTTGGTGCAGTCAAATAATTGATTTTTTCACTTTTGTCCAAGGGACGCAGCACTGTGCGTCGCCCAACCTGAAATCTTTTCCAAACAAACAACGTGGACCTTTCATTCAGACCCACTCCTCTTTCAGTAGACTTGTGTGTAATTCTCATACCCTCCTAAACTCTGTAACTCTTCAAATGCTCATAAGAGCACTTATTCAAAAAGGATAGATCTAGATCTAGTATAGCTAATTCAATATAATATCATACCGTATGTCCACGGTTGCTTAATCGGTATGACAATACAACAAATCGAACAAAGAGAAAAATATTCCAAGATTATATTATTCTTCACATCATTGCTCATCAGTTTAGCACCTCCACAGGAAACTTTTCTTTCCTTTATACCGCCTGCTACCTTGTCCTAACCAGTATTATTGAACTTTCTGCCCTATTGATACTTTAACGGCGGGCAGATCAACCTCGATGTAACGTAACTAGGTCTATAACGTGATTTTTTACTTATCAGAGCCCGGAACGTATGTAAAACGTGGTTGTTTCATCCACGAATCGTTTACGATTCCAAAAATAGTTATCATGATCCAAAGTTGACATTCTAAGGGAAAGTTGGCTATAAAAATAGAAGGAAGCCAATATATTTTGGATGGAACGCTCAATTAGGGTGAATTAGTTGAATTATCACATTGCGATGTGATTCGATAAAGATAATCGTAGGTGTTAAAAAACCTGTGAAAAATATTGGCGCATTTGCTCTCGGGTTTCCTTTGAGGAGAGATAGAGCCGCTGTTACTGCTTTCTAGCCATCTTTTTGAATTCATTCATATGATGGATGATAACGTCCTTAGAGACCTTTGTGGTCTATACTAGAAATAAGTTATAAAATTCAATTCAGAATCGTAGAAAACATTCTTGCGACCCTTATCTGAGTATATCGAACCTGTCCTTATGATAAGGCACAGAAAGCCGTAGCGGTAAACACGCAGCTATTCAGCAAAACTAAGCTGAGGATGGTGGGTTCGAATGCCGCCGGTCAAGGAGCTTTTCGAGTAGAAAATTTTCTCGACTTCTTAGGTTACGGAGTATTTTTGTACCTGCCACACGATATATACATGCAAGAATGGTCAATTGGCGAAGAAAGCTCTCAGTTAATAACTGAGGAAGGGTTGGAACGTAACGCCAGAGAGAAGAAGATGATAAGACTAAAAACCACTACTGCTATTATTTGCATATAAGCGCAGTTTACTCTCTAATTTCAAACGATACGGTCGACAAACACATCATAAATCCATAAGTAGAACTGTAAAAAGTCAACAGAAAAAATAAATTTGGAAGAGAGGTGAATGAATCAAACCAATCGTAATTTTAAATTTGTATTAATTGTTCATAATTGTTAATATATAAATTCATATATAAATACAGCCAAACCGTGGTGCCAATAGTCTTGACCAGTTGCACTGAAATAAATTACACATAAACAAAGATTACACGTTTATCAGCTTCAGACTTTATGTGCCGCGAAAAATGGGCATTTTGAGACGAATAAATAGCTTCCGATGAGGCATCACTCCAGACCGGACATTCTGAAACCAGTATTGTACGGTATCAGCTAGCAAATGGGATCGTTCGCAACGTCATTGCCGATTAATTATACACATGTATAATAAGGGTAGGGTGTGGCGCTGGTTTTCGGTTTAGGGATCATTATTTTGACTAGACCTGTGTCTATGCTTTATTACTGGATTACTTAGCTAGATTACGTCCGCTTTTGTACAGAAAAGCCATGCTCCAAGCGTCTTGGTTCGATTCCCGGTATTGTTCCAGGGTTTTTTCGTGGTTTATTTTTTTTTTCTTTGACTTGCCTGAGCATAAAGTAAGCATTATCGTTTCGAATACAAAAAATGTAATTTGATCAAAAAATCTCACTTTGTGGAAGTACTCTCAGAGCATTGAGCTGGAAAGCAAAATCTGTCCTGATAGGGATGTATGCAATGCCATTGAGAAAACGAAATACGGATACTTTTTATATCAACAATGGATACTTGGAAATATCAACACACTCTAACATAAAGAAAGTACTTATATCGTATATTTTTAGAAAACATGTTGTCATGTTTTACATAATTGTCTCCATACAGCAATACAGAAAGGGGATTGAAAATTGCGAAAATTTGTGTGGCGTAATTTGTGGACGTTCCCCAAGAAACACTTCAAGTATTTTAATAATGATTTCTCAGATAATCTGACTAGACGTTTCTCTAAGGGTATTTCTGAGAATTTACTTGATTAATTTATGTAGGGCAGAAGCACCGGTTTCGGCCATACGCCAGTTGTAGCCATAGAGAATTATACATCGTTATATATAGCCAATCAGCATGAAACCTTTTGTGTTCAGTGGATCACATTCACATGGTAGTACCACATTCATTTACTCGTCCAAATAGGGTCCTAAAGGCCTGTCCCAATTTTAACGCTTAAGTTTAGGCTAAAAACACATGTTTACTCAATTTTTTAATGTTTTTTTTTTGTTTAGGTCCAAAAAACATTTTTATGGATTTTATCACATTCCTTGGTATAAACTCAATTTTTTGGTATATTTTGCTTTCCGTGTACCTTCTAAAATGTCATATAGGAACAACCCCAGTTTTAAAACTAAAAGCCCTGTGGTGTTTTTGTCGATTAGGCGAACGTCAAACATGATCAAAAGTATCAAGGTTCATTTATGGACCCAATTTTTAAGTTAAAGTTTAAATATGATGTAGCCGTTATTTTAGCGGGAAAAATTGCTAAAATAGTCGCAGTAACATGCTCTTTCGTGTCATTAAATAAAAACAAGATTTCATCAAACATTTTTGGACCCATTCAAAACATAAGGAAAACAATTCATTTTCCTTATAATTTTAACTCCCATACACCTAATTTGGCCACGACACTCCTAATTTGGCCATACTCATGAGAAATCAATGCGATTGGTCAATTAAGGAACTAAAGTTAAATCTCTGGCCAAAACTGGTTCCGTTGGCCTTTATTGATCAAATGGATTTTCAAAGCGAAAAAATGGTTATAGCACAGATTTGATATTTTACACTAATAATATGGATTGGAAGCTTACATTTGACATATTTGTAGTATAAATACGGCTTCCCATTTAATTTTTATTGACATTTTCTCTTAGGCTGGCCAAAACCGGTGCTTTTACCCTATATTTTCATTATTTTCTCCAGCAACTTCATCAAAAAATAATTCAATTGACCCACAGTTTTCTTCCGGTATTCGTCCATTGATTCAAAGAATTCCTACACGATTTTTGTTTAGGATCCTTCAAGAATTGAGTCAGTAATTCCTATCAGGATATCTGCATAAATTATGTCAGAGGTTCATTTAGCTATTTTTTTTTTTCAAAGATCTCAATCAAGTATTCCAGAGATTTATTTAGGGGCTTTTTGGGAGATTCTTTCAGACACTTCTCACTTTCATCTTCAGAAATTACTGACGAGTTATTCCAAAAAATATCGATAAATTTCTATTTTTTTTTTCAGTAATTCTTTCTGGGAGTTCCACGGATTTCCTACAGAAATCTACCCTGAGATTCTTCCGGAAAATCGCTACGAATTGCTGATGCATGAATTTCTTAAAAAAAAAAACTCCGGTCGTTATTTCTGGTAAAATGTATGTAGGGATTATCAGAGGAATTACGAAATTATTTTCTGCCATACTTCTCGATAACAATATATTTATTAAAATTTCAAAGAATTACTTGAGAGAAATCTTAGAAAGAAACTACAGGAGTAATTTCTTTATGAAATTTTACATAAATCTCTAGAGAAATCAATAGAGGACTTCATGAGAAGTCTCCGGACATCCATGAAGAAATGTTTGTGAAAATAACTGAAAGCACTGTTGAAAGACGGCCAAGAACTCATAGAGGAAGTTTTGTAGAACTGTATGAAAAAGTCCTTGAATTAATTTCTTCAGAACCCTGTATTTTTTGTAGAAGAATTCGTTTGGAAATCTTTGGAAGATCCTTTAGAGTAAAAACTGAGACAATATCTGGAGAATATCAAGTGCCTGATGGAAATCCGAGGAGTTCTCAGAACAATCAAAATTGTTCCCGTTGTTATTTATCGGAGTAGATTGTGAACCCCTGTTCGATCTCTTTGGGCAATTTACAACGACCGTGTTTTATGTTGTAAATGTAGCTTTAGCTGTAAGTTTATTTATCATTAGTTTTAAGGTAATTCAATTGTTGTATGGTACTTACAAGAATCGGTATTAGAGGATATTTTGACACAATTCAATCGTACTAATGAATTCTCACACGTGTAATCTGTAGATTTACTATAAGTTAGGTTAAGCTTTAACAAATTAGATATAACAACTTACAATTTGTGTGTGCATGAACTTTTATAATAGGGAACAAATTTACTGTTTAGAAACAGCTTGAGAATAACTGTAAGTTCAAATTTAGTTGTAGTTTAGAGTAATCAAAATATAGTTTTAGAAATCACATTTTACAAAATACTTGCAATCTGCATGTGAATTCCAGCGCACATTTTCTTCGAAGAGAAGAAATTTTCTTCCATAATCCACCAGCAAGAAAATTTTCTTTTCTTCGAAGAAAATACGCGCCGGAATTCGCCTACTGGTTTGGTCTCTAGCTATCAATTTTTTTTTTTTTCTATCTTTATTAACGAGATTTTTAGCCCTGGGATAGTTCATCTCGGAACCAACGGCTTTACTTGCCTTCCGAAGGAAGTCGTCAATATAACATTTATGTCATAAGTGACTATCTCGGGGATGGGATTCGATCCCAGGTCCTCGGCGTGAGAGGCGTGAGATCTAACCACTACACCAGGCCCGTCCCCCACTAGCTATCAATGATAAGAATGACATAGCAGATCATTGCATTGTCTCTTTGTCATGCCATCGGTTTGACAGGCCGATGAACGGTTGACTCCTGTCGTCATTGACATGTGACCATAAGTGCTGCCAGTGTCAACAATCTTTGTGAAAATATTTTTAGGTATCAGCAGTGTACTACTGAAGTATTCTGTAAGAGTTTCTTTAAGCAAACCTCGGTTGGAAATTGGAAGGATCTCTGTGAACAAATATTTAAATCTGTGAATCCAGTGAATACTGGAAGACTTCTACCTCGAGGAGTCTATAAGGGTCTCCCTGAACGGTGGTGGATACGCAAAGAAATCTCTGGATAATCTCTTGAGCCTTAAGGATTTATACCGGGTTTTTAACACCATTTTTTTTGCAGAAATCGCTTCTAAATTTCCAATAGGACAGTTTCTTTATTAACATCTAGATAACTTTCTAAAAAACAATAGCAGGGTTTATTTCAGATAATTAGCTACCAGATATTATGAAATAAATTCCTTTAGGGATGGTACACAAATTATGTCACGCTAATTTTCAACTTTTTTGACCAACTCCCCCCCCCCCCTTTGTCACATTTTTTGTATGAGTCCTCCGAAATTTTTGTAAGGCTTGTCACACTTGACTTGACCCCCTCCCCCCCCTCAGAGCGTGACGTAATTTTTTCATCTTACAAGTAAGAAGCAGGCATGTTACCACTTAACCAGTTTTCACAAATGATTAGTATTGTGCACGAACTGAATCAAAAAGAGCTCATGCCTGCATGAGTGGCTGTCGAGTGGTGTCACAACAAAGGTGAAATTGTTGATTACTGAATTGTTGGTTGCTATTTTACATTAGTTAGGTAATCTATTTTTAATGAGTACGTATCAAAATCTTTGGAAATCGCAAATAACAATATTGTCACATTTTTCATAGACTTCGCCATCGGTTCCTGATAAACCGACTAGCTCATGTAAGACCACTTACATGTCAGTGTCTAACCTAATTTTGTATTACTTCTAAGAGTTTATTGGACCAACCAGCCCATATAAATATAACAGACACATAAATTTTCCGTAGTCGTCGTATCCTTGTTGAAATCAAATGTTACTGGATTGCATTGCTCATTGCTTTATCTAATGGAACAAAGAATAAAATCTTAATCAAGTTTCTTCTTGAACCTATAATAATTATAATATAATGAATAAGATGTGTGAAATACAAAAAAAGTAGTATTTATATGATGCACATCCTCACGTACTTGCTTAATGATCGTTAACATTCCAAATTCATATACAAAATAGATGCCAATATTCTTCTGAAATGGTGCACGTTTCCCTGAAGTCATCCAGTGCAAAAAAAAAAAAATTAATTTGACAAATTTAATGGTTGTATAATTGAATTGAAAAAGATATTGATATTTTTCTTATTCCACTTTTTGTGATTAAAAATGCCAAATTTTCAAGCTTTATCAAAAAATAATCCAGGGGTGCTGCAAATCATTTGAAAACGGCCTCTTTCTATACTTTTCTTGCACTTCAAGACCCATATAAACGCGTTCCTGATCCATCCAAAAAAATTTTTTGTCGAACAGTGTAGTATTTTGCTCGTAAAACATTTTATTGTTGAATGACGTGCTTGTTTCAAGGGAAATTGCATACATTTAGGCGTATTAGGCAGATTTACAAAGTTTGATTTTGCAATAAAATTATGATATACCCGAGTTGAAAGGATTTTGTAATCATTTTCAGATTCAGCAGAACCAAATTTAGTAGATAGGGAAGTTTTACATACTAAAATATGCTTCATTATATAGTGATCAATTTCACCCCAATCAGTCATTTTCAATTTTTGATATTAAAACTAATTTTATGAAATGTTAAATTTTATTTCATAAAAAATCGATTACATAAACTGATAGAGAGCAATAAAGTACTGATTTTACCGAAAACAAATTGACAATTTTTGAATTCCAAAAGAAATCATGACACAAAGTTGTGAAATAGCGATCAATTTGCCCCCGGATTACGGTACCAGAAGGCAATTCCATAGGAAAATAATTGAAAAAAGTGACTTAGAGACCATTTTACTTAACCCTCGTTCCCACGTTTGCTCCAGAATTCATCTAACTCATGTAAGATATTCTGCAACATTTCTTTGTTTAAATAAATATATATTGTGAATCTTTCATTCTGAACACATCGTCAACACGGCACAAGTCTACCGAAAATTTTTACTCCAACGGTCTGCTACCTCAACGAGAATTGGTCCCGAACCCTATGTACCCCAGATCCATAATAATTCGTTCTTAATTTCTGTTATCTCCGCTTCGAATGCCTATAATTTTTAATTATAATATTTCTACATTTGCGTTTTTATTGCTGTTCTATTCCATGTCGAAGACGTCAACCTGTTGGAGGAGTTCCTGGAGCGCCAACCTGCTCGTACGATGCCTGGGGAGATTCTCGTCCCACGCACTTGGTAGGGCAGTTTTCAAGGGACTCCCAATCAAAACCGGAACAGGCTCCGTCGTGGAGTTCTCAAGATTTTTGTTGTTGCGTTGTACACGTAAAACGAAGAAAAAAAAACAACAAACAGATTTCCCAGGGGCGCGGATCTTCTATATAAACTGGGAGCTGCAGTGGCGAAAATATGTATTCCTTAAGTCGCCGCGTGCTCATCATGTTGACAGGAAGCGTAGTCATCTCGCTGCTGATTGTTGTAACCATCTACGGAGTGAACAGTGCACCCTCGCCGACCAAAAAGTTAATTGAAGTGGCCGATCATCAGCTGGCAGGTGATAGCGATAGTGAAGATTACGAAAAGGCGGCACGAGATTACGAGTTGAAACAGGTGCACGTGGTGAGTGAGTTACTTTACATAGATAGTTCCTAAGCCGAGTTTTAGCGAGGGAGCAGATCCAAACAGCTACGTGATAGCTACAGTTTCGTATTATAACATATTTAAATTGACCTGTTACACTGCTCAACACTGATCGGAATCAGAAGTTTGGAGTTCTGATTGATGCAAAACGGTAAAGTGGTGTTTCACAGTGTAAAACCAAGGTTTATATATCTAAGCCTAAATTTATTTCGAAAATCTGACAAATTTTCAACCATTCAGATCCATCGATTTACTGATATAAAGTATAATTTAATTACTGTAATAACGATTAACGTATGAAGGGACAGAAGACACCAAAACGTTTTGAAGCAACTGTGAAGATCTACAAGCGTCAAGATAACCCACGCGAGAATGTTTCGGACAAACGCTCAATATCCACTGTGATTTTCAGTATCGGTACAGTCGTGGATTGTTTTTGGCTGGAGTTTCCTGGGCCTATTGTGTTATCATAACGTGTATTTCATAACAGAATTGTTCACGATTGTGGAGATCTAGAAGGACGAACACCAAGCTGTTAAGCAAGCTCTGTTCTGTAGTCAAAACTAGTAGCGACTAGAGACCAAGTTAGACAGCTCATGCCTGAAAAAAAAGGGACCGAACAGGAACAAAAAGGACAACTGGGCTTCGTAGCCGTGCGGTTAGCGGCGTCAGTCGTTTAGGCGTATTGTGCTACGGAGTGTGGGTTCGATTCCCGCCCCAGTCGGAGAAAACTTTTCGTCAAACGAAAAATTCTTCACTGGTCCACTGGTCGTTCTGTGTGTCCGTTGTCTAATGTTAGTTATGTTCAGTCTGTGCAGCCTATGGCTGAAGACGGTGTAAATTGTCTTTTTTTTTTTTTAAATTTTTTTTTTTTTAAAAAAGAAGAAGGAACCAAAATCAGACCAAACAGGAACCGGAAAAAAAACTTAGAGCTAATCAGAACTAATAGAACTAATAGAAATTAATAGAAAGCAAGAATTAAAGAATTAAAAACAATCGAATCACCGATAAGCAAAAGTTTTTGTTGTAGTGATTCAATTTTTTTGGGGGTTTTGCAATATTTGAAATGAGTGTTGAAATACTAGGCGAAACGATTCCATGGCGTGTAGTGTGTATATTAAGGTGGTTGAACAATAATTCTTACTTCACACCACTCATTCAACTCCAAGTCAGATTCTTAGCTTCATCCCAAAATTTGAGCTAATTTGAGCATGAGCATGATTGACCGCCTGCAGTTGCTATTCTGTCATTGCAAGAACAGCTGTACTTACACAGAGAACCAACTGACGCTACTGAGGATCAGTAGCATCCTCAATATGTAAATACTGGTGCTCTCATCATTATAACAAACAATGCAGGTCAATTTGGGAATGGGAGGGAAATGTTGACGTGTTACTTGCTTTATAGAAGTCCTCTGCACTTCCGCAAGAAACACTGGGAAGGCAAAGGATTCGCTTTTTTAAACGATAGGGATATAATTTGAAATTAATACGTCAGCATACACACGGATAAGCAACACCGATAGTGCGGTTGCTAAGCGAACCGGGTACTACTGACGCACTTTTTTCACCCGAACAACGCGAACCGGACACAATTGATCCGGATTCCATCGCTCACCCACAAAGGAGCATGCAACATATTCAACGGATCAATTACTCCATCCCAAAATTTGAGCTAATTTATATGAAAACTGGGACTGCACAAGTTGAAGAGCTATGTATATTTGTATGTGAATTACCACAAAAAATAATTAATTACTTATTTTTTTTTTCATTTGGTCAAAGCTTTGCCCATGTACCTTTGAAGGTTAGTATTGTGCAGAAACTCCTAAAAAACCTTATCAGCTGCAACTTTGTAAAACACCGTTTTCAAATCTGACGTCTCAGTAATTGATCATTGATATTCATCCAAAGTAAAATCTTCAGTGTTCATCAATACTCTAAAAGACACAACATTGCTGCATCTGACATCTAATACCAATGTTTTGGAGTAAAATCCATCACATTGGTCTAATACTAAGTTCAGACTAAAGCTGATATTACGTACCTAATACATATGTTAGGCCGTCCCTTATTTTTCAAAAATGTGAAATTTTATAAGTCAGGTAAAAATTTGAAGTCCGTACATGGACGCTAAGTGGTCCCCCAACGGCCCTGAAGGTAAATGACATCGCTAAAGCGAGCTCGCTGCTCTAGTGGAGGAAATAAACTTCTGTGCTGACTACCAAAGCACGCAGGAGAATTTTTTACTAGTGGAGTACGAACTCATCTTCTTATTGCTAGCGTTACGTCCCCATTGGGACAGAGCCTGCTTCTCAGCTTAGTGTTCTTATGAGCACTTCCACAGTTATTAACCCGTATAGGCCTGAGTGAAAGCAAAATACTGAAACCCTCACCGCTCAGCGAATTCTTAACGGATTCAAATGTTTTTTTGTCAGTTCACTGGCCCATACATCTAGTTTCTAGAAGTGGCCAGAGGAACTCGGAAATATTCCTGTAGCCGGAGTTATTCCGGTGGTTTACTGGGTCAAGTCGGGTAAAAAAGGGCTATTTTTGGGACATGCCAAGTTACCTTTATTTATTTGCAATGACAATAATTTTAATTTGCATAAATCATTAAGATCTGATATTCAACAACAGAAATGAAGTGTTTTGCACCGTTTCAAATATACCGGATGTGGCCATTCGGACGTAATGCCCGAAAGAACCGGCTATAGATTTGTTGGATACTAAACCGATTCGATTCTCGAAAAGTAGAAATAAAACATAATTTTGCACTAAAATGCGTTCCCACAAGCTTGGCACAGATGTTCAGGTACAAATTGGTCACTTTATCATAAGTTTGAGGCGCCCCGGGGCTCAAAAATGATCATTTGTAGTATTAATCAAATGCAAAACTCATAGTTATCCAATTCAATCGTATCTCAAAAGGTTTATACTGATGCAATTTTCTTAAAATTCCGTCATGTAGTGGCCACATTATAGCCGATTCCGGAAATTATGTGTAACTTGAAATTTCCCTAACTTGAGGGGCACAAACACACAGTACCCTTCTCACCCGACCTGACCCAGTGATCCACCGGAATAACTCCGGCCACAAGAATATTTCCGCGTTCCTCTGTCCACTTCTAGAAACTAGATATGTGTGCCAGTATACTGACAAAAAATCATTTGAATCCATTAAGAATCCGCTGAGCGGTGAAGGTTTTAGAATTTTTGCTTTCACTCAGGCCTATACGGGTTAACTGAGAGCTTACTGTGCCAATGACCATTTTGCATGCGTATATCGTGTGGCAGGTACGTAGATACACTATGGCCTGGGAAGTCGAAAAAATTTCCAACCCGAGAAGATCCTCGACCGGTGGGATTCGCACCCACGACTCTCAGCTTGGTTTTGCTGAATAGCTGCGCGTTAACCTACGACTATTTGGTCCCTTTGCAGTACGAACGTCAGCCGATAACCTTGACGATACAGAAGCCAGTGTTACCAGTATCTTTTTTAAGCAAATCTTGTGTGCAAATATCAAGGCTCATAATTTGATTGTTTCTTGCACGCGTCATTCATGTACTGCAATAGAGGGTGCTATATTTAAAATAAATCAGTTTAAAATTCAAAACCGATGATATTTTAGAGAAAATTGACGCAATTTCCATTATATTGGCCTCAATTAGTTTTTTTACTTATTTTGGTATTGTAGGAGCACATTCTTTAAACTTAACGTCAAATATAAATAGACTTGAAACAAAAAGATTTCATGAAAAATTTCGAAACTTTTGATAAAATCTCTAATGAACTAGCAACACGGCCGGGCTAGCAACAAAGTGCCCTGTAGCAATCCTACTCAACGATGGGAGAGTAGGCCTTTGCCAAAACGACCAATGAGAAGTGGTCTTTTCTGACAGGCAATTGGTTTCGTTTTTGTACTTTGACCTGTCACGCCTTGTCTTCAGTCTGAACGTAGTATAGATAGCACACACAAATCATGGCTAATATGTTCCTTTGCATATGTGTATTCAGTGATGCCTGCAGAGCAGTTCAATTATGCCAAAGATTTTCAAATCAGATAGAAATCATTCACAAATAACTGAGTCTTCCGACTCTGAAAAGGTCCTCGAGAGAGTTGTAGCTAATAAACTCATTTAATAGTTTCAGTACAATACTAACCTTCGAAGGCACATAGGCAAAATCTAAAACCATTTAAATGGATTACTTGGTTTTCCGTAGAAGTTTCCAAATTATTGGGCAAAAATTTAGGAAGAACCACCAAATTGATATTTTTACCTGAAATAAAGTAGTATCCATAAAGAAATTTTATTGAGAAATTACTCAAAATCTATGGAAGAGACTAAAATTTAGGGAGAACCACCAAATTGATATTTTTACCTGAAATAAAGTAGTATCCATAAAGAAATTTTATTGAGAAATTACTCAAAATCTATGGAAGAGACTACAGGAATAATTCATAGACGAAGTTCTGGAAAAATGCCTGGAAGAACTTCATGAGAAATCATTGAACGAATTTATGGCGGAATCCTTAAGGTGATTATAGAACAAAGCCACACCTCAAATTTTCAAGAGCACAAGACTTTATAACCAAACAGCGCTCCGCGTAGAAAATCTATCCCATTGGTCACCACCAGCTAGCAAGCAATTTGATTGGTTTTCAACGCGATCTTATGTCAGATACTCTCGTCTTGTGCACTTGAAAATTCGAAGTTTGGCTTAGTTTTATAATCACCTTAAAATATTCTTGGAAAAGTTTCTAATAGATTATGTGAAGGAAATTCTCGGGAAAATTGTTAATGAAACTATTGATGGAATCCCTGTAAAATTATAGTTTGAAGAATTTTTGACAAAATCGGAATAGTAACGACTGGAGGAATCCTTATAGGATTTTAGTATAGCATAGACTGTACATGTCAATGGTTGCTACTCCGTGATTGAACGGAACTGGTGAGAATTGAACTTCGATCGAAATGAAAAGGGATGGGACTTTCCGCTTCCTCTCGAAGTGCACATTTTAGCAGCTCTCATATTATTGATCGATAACGGCACCGAGCAAGCACTTGTTCAGTCAGTTGGGGTGGGGAAGGAATGCTAGTTTGTAATGATTGTTGCTTCTAGAGACCGATAATACCTCTGCATCTCCACAGCCACTACGGAAAGGGTGTTGATTAGTGAAGGAGGAACAAAATCTGGGAGTCACCTTTGATCAGTGATGCGGTCCATGGATAAGGAGGAAAAATACGATTCTTACTTTAAACTAATTTTGCAAATATGTCTCGTGATGGAAAAATATTGGAAGTACGTTATTCAAAAGATATTTAAAAAAATGACGAAAAAAATGTATGTGTATAACAAAATTATATAAAACAAAAATAAGAGTTTACGTCCAAACTTGCAGTGACGAACCATCCATAGTTTGTTTGAAATAGGTATGTTATTTTCGCAACGTTGTCACTACAAAAATATGTTATCATAAGCATGAAACGAGCTCACCAGTTGGCATTCCATTTTCGACTGAACTTTTCACATTCACACAAAGCGAACTGATGCCAAGGAACCTCTGTTACAATTGATGCAGATTAACTCTTATACGACTATATTTAGTCATATATCAGTTGATATGCCTTAATTATAACAAGAGTGTTACTCAAGATTGATCTTGATTCCGTCGCTCACCTCACAGGAGCATGCAACGGAATCAAGGGTTCCGCAAGAGTTCCTTCAAGTATACCTCGAAAAACTGTTTTCAGGGTGCCTATGAGAATTGTGAGTGAGTCTCTAAATATGTATTTGAAGGAAACAACTCCTGTAGACCTTCCTCTAAGTAGAAATTCCCGAAGATCCTGTGGGGGATACGCGTAGGAATTTCTACAGACATTTCATGATCCTCCCGAGTTTATAGTAAGACTCTTTGCAAAGGTTCTTACACGATTTTTTGTTTTGTATTCTATCTATGTAATTCTGTCGGAATTTCTCATGGGAAAATGGACAAGTAGTTCTTTTAGAATATCACTATTTTTTCACGTAACAGTTTTCTTACAATACACATTCAAAAAAAATCTCATAAAATTCCTTTAAGGGCTTATTCGAAAGGAACTTCTTCAATCACATTTTCAAAAATTCTACAATGAAAATCACCAATGATTTTTAAATCATTGTATCTCTCAAAAGATTAGTAATACGAGAAAATTGATCAGAGAATTCGAACATTTTCAAAAGAAGAATCTATCTTAGGATTACTGTTAGAGCGTTTCCTAAGTTTCTTCTACAATATTATCACTAAGATTTTGATCAAAATCTCTTTTATGAGTTCTTTGAGAAAGTCTTTTGGAGATTTCTCCAGAAATTCACACGCAACAAGAATTTTCCAGCGTTATTTCGGACAATCCTCAATCGAACCAAAAACTCCTCACCAGATTATTCGTGGGATTTACAGTATAGCCCATAAAAAATGCGAAAATTGTCATATCATGTTTTATGATAGCTTTTACATATAAAATGTGAATGAAACATAAATATTATTCATAACTTGTATTGTTTAATCTATTTAGACTCAGTTTTTCGCTTTGGACATGAATTTTACCTGTTACTTTCACCTTACCAGAGAGGAATTGGAAGCATACCTTCAAATTTTATCATGCGGACGTCGAGTTCAATATCTGTGTGATGAAAGCTTCTAAAACATCAACGATGCCGTGAGATTGTTCACAGGCCTTGTCTCCAGCATACGCCCATATCAAATGATAGAATTGGTTCATACCTGGGTAATTGGAGACTTAAACATATTTTCGAAAAAACGGCTCATTGTGGAGAGCTTTGATTGAACCGTCATATAAGTGTGATAAGCGGCTCCGTTTTGCTCAAAACCTATAAGCTAGTATTGATATAAGTTGTCTCTAACCGAAGGAACAAATTTCATCCTCAAAAATCTGTTATAGGCCGCCGTATTTGCTGTTTTATTCCATTTTAACAAAAAATAAAGGCATATCAAACCTATAAGACGCAAATGCCCTCAAAACTATGACCCTGGCAAAATATTTTATTGTGATCATGAAAAACACGTTCTCTAAGAACTCCTCCATCCTCTGATACCAAACAAACTAAAATTTTCAACAATAAAGTGTGATTTTTAAAGGTGGAAAGTTTTTCACCAGAGTATACGACAATCAGACACTGTTTCTAGATTTGGGCGGACAAAACCTTTGAACTTATTTGCTTTATTGCATTATTTAGGACAGTAAGAAAAATATGACAAAAATTGCCCTAGATAGCGAAGTTGTGTCAGAATATACTGCAATAATCAGAAATTACATTCACTATCAAAAACAATGAAAATAACGCCTTTGGATGCTATTTTTACGTTCAAATAATTTTCGCATTTTTTTATGGGCCATACTGTATACAGCCTTTACTCCGGTCATTTTTAGTGAGATTTGAATTTCTTCAGGTTCATGATTTCTCTCAACAAATCTTTTTTTCTAAAACCACCGAAAAAAAGCTTAGATTTTCTTGAGACCTGACGTTTAACGAACAAAAAAAATCTTGGAAATCTTACAGGTTTTGTGATTATGTCAATAATATCTCCGGATAATCCTTAACAAAGTTTTCATTTCTTTGAAGCTCTCTGCATGTTTTTCATACAAGGGATTCCTTTAGATTAAATCCATATGGGAATATATGTTTTACGGAAAGAGAAGGAGATGTAACTGTGAATTGTAACACAAAAAATTGGACGAGCGAGATTCTTTGTCTGTTCAACCTTTTACGTCTGCATTGCCATGATGATAATCGCACGCTACCACCTCGTGTACTGATTGACTACATAAGACCATTAATGGACATGACGATAGTATTTTCGTGACGATGATTCTGATCGTAAATTGCTCTTAAAGTGTTACGTTTATGGTTCACAAGTATTATCATCATTCCAAAATAAACAGAATTACCGCTATTAACGCCGACCTCAGCATCACAGTAGGGGCGATTGGGGCAATATGAGCATTCTATATGTGTTTTCTTTGACCAGGTTAAATTATTACTATTTGCGTGTATGTACACACTTAAATTATTTTACGGATTCCTGTGAAATCTCAACAGCTGAACAGTTCGGTAAAATAAATTAACGGAGTACGGTAATTTTTTACAGTATTCGGTAAAAAATCACCGGAATCCGTTAAATTCCGACGAAGTTGCGGTGTTTTGTTTCACCGTACTGTTCAGCTGTTGACATTACGGTGAAATTCACCGTGAGAGCTTAGTGTGTAATAAGTTTAATTTTCAGCTTGGTGCTAAGACAACAATAAAAACTCTTTGCTCTTATATATCGTGTGGCAAGCATAAAAATACTCTATGAACTGAAAAGCCGAGAAATTTTCCAATCCGAAAAAATCTCCGGCTAGACCGGAATTCAAACACTTGCCCTTCATCATAGTCTAATTAAATATCTATGCGGTAACTGCTACGACTATTTGAACTTCTTACCAATCATATATCACAATATTATCAAGAAGGAAATCAAATATTATCGAAAAGGAAATCAAAATTAGCTAAATCAGTCTTGCATAATACTTTTTTTTTGTTAGGGCATGTGATAGTCCTATTCATGAACTCATGAATCATGAGTTTCATGTTAAAGTATTGATTTTGAATTGAAATTTCAAAGTGACTCATTGCATCCCTTATGCACATATTGCCCCATAATTCTTCTTAGCTATTTTACGACTCATTAAATTAAATTATTCTATTATTAACATCATTAATAGGCGATGCCTTAACTGAGAGCTTTTATTAATAAATTGTTGTATTTCTTATCTGTTGATAAGCAAGTGACGCGGAGGTCTTGAAATTGTCGTGGTGTTGAACATGTTTCAATTTGATGATACCACAAGCAAACGTCACACTCTACTTATTTTCTAGCGCCTAGCCCTAATGCTGTAGTGGTTGGCGCAAATACAATTTGAACTACAAATCCAAACCAAATTCAATCCACATCAAATCCAATATGAATCCAACCCACATGCAATCCAAATTGGATCTATATCCAATCCATTCCAAAATCCAATCGACAAGCTAATTAAATTCAATTGAAATTCAATCTATTCTTAATTAAATAAAATCCAAATCCAATCCAAATCAAATCTAATCCAATCCAATCCAAAATCCATCTAAGTCCAGTCCAAATCCAGTCAAAATCCAATCCAAAATCCAATCCAAATCCAATCCAAATCCAATCCAAATCCAATCCAAATCCAATCCAAATCCAATCCAAATCCAATCCAAATCCAATCCAAATCCAATCCAAATCCAATCCAAATCCAATCAAATCCAATCCAAATCCAATCCAAATCCATCAAATCCAATCCAATCCAATCCAAATCCAATCCAAATCCAATCCAAATCCAATCAAATCCAATCCAATCCAATCCAAATCCAATCCAAATCCAATCCAAATCCAATCCAAATCCAATCCAAATCCAATCCAAATCCAATCCAAATCCAATCAAATCCAATCCAAATCCAAATCCAAATCCAATCCAAATCCAATCCAAATCCAATCCAAATCCAATCCAAATCCAATCCAAATCCAAATCCAAATCCAATCCAAATCCAATCCAAATCCAATCCAAATCCAATCCAAATCAAGTCCAAATCCAATCCAAATCCAATCCAAATCCAATCCAAATCCAATCCAAATCCAATCCAAATCCAATCCAAATCCAAATCCAATCCAAATCCAAATCAATCCAATCCAATCCAAATCCAATCCAAATCCAATCCAAATCCAATCCAAATCCAATCCAAATCCAATCCAAATCCAATCCAAATCCAATCCAAATCCAATCCAAATCCAATCCAAATCCAATCCAAATCCAATCCAAATCCAATCCAAATCCAATCCAAATCCAATCCAAATCCAATCCAAATCCAATCCAAATCCAATCCAAATCCAATCCAAATCCAATCCAAATCCAATCCAAATCCAATCCAAATCCAATCCAAATCCAATCCAAATCCAATCCAAATCCAATCCAAATCCAATCCAAATCCAATCCAAATCCAATCCAAATCCAATCCAAATCCAATCCAAATCCAATCCAAATCCAATCCAAATCCAATCCAAATCCAATCCAAATCCAATCCAAATCCAATCCAAATCCAATCCAAATCCAATCCAAATCCAATCCAAATCCAATCCAAATCCAATCCAAATCCAATCCAAATCCAATCCAATCCAAATCCAATCCAAATCTCTTAGCTTGGTCTTGCTGAATAACTGCGCGTTTACCGCTACGGCTTTTTGGAAAGATTATGAACTTGTTGGAGGGATAAAATTAAAATTTATACTTGAGTTTCTAATCCAGATCTTTCTTAATTTCCAACAGGTTTTCCGCCATGGCGAACGAACACCGGTTGACACTTATCCCAATGATCCTTTGGTGAACAGTACGTTTTCCCCTTACGGATGGGGTCAGCTCACAAACGTAAGACCTAAACCTATCGACATTACAGACCGCGAAAATCCTGACCAAACTCGTGTTTTCAGTTCGGCAGAAGAAGTCTCTATGACATAGGCACGTGGCTACGCAATCGCTACGGAAAGCTACTGGGGAAACTTTACCACCCGGACAAAATATTTGCCCAAAGCACGGGCGTTTCGCGGACCCAGATGTCCATCGAGTTGGTGCTAGCTTCGCTCTATCCACCTGCAGACACTGCCCAAGAGTGGAACAAGGATCTCAACTGGCAGCCGATTCCTTTCTTCAGCGAGCCTTTGGATGAGGACACGGTTCGTAACGGCGGTAATACCCGATGACAATATCTGTTTTATCTAATTTTCGTCTCAATTACAGTTACTGCTGGTCCGGAAATCGTGTCCTCGTTACCACGAAGCTCTGATGGAAGTCATGGAGAGCTCTGAGGTGCGACAATTCCTCAACGACAGTCAAGAACTGTTGGATAATCTCACCACCATAACCGGATCCGATATCAAAACGCCGGACGATGTCCAATCGCTATTCAGCACTTTGAAAGCGGAGGACGACTTTGGCCTTGCGCTGCCCGAGTGGATCAGAGAATACTACCCGGACAAGATGCTTCCACTGGTCACATTTGGCTATACACTGAACGTCTACAACGACGAGCTAAAAAGGCTGAAAGGTGGACCGTTCCTGAAGAAGACCATTTCAGAATGGGAAGCCGTGATAGCTTCGGAAGGAACCCGTGACAAGAACAAGAAAATGTTCCTATACGCCGGGCACGACTCATCGGTGGTCAACATCCTTTCGGCGTTCAACGTGTGGAAGGAACAAGTTCCGGGCTACGCCATTATGGCCCTCTTCGAACTGTACAAACACCGCTGGACGGACGAGTACTCGGTGAGAATTTACCAGAAGAACGTCGGAGAGTCACCGATTAGTTTGAAGATTCCCGGTTGCAGCAAGTACTGCCCGGTGGAAAAACTGAAAACGCTGCTCGATAGCCATGTGCCGACCGATATGGCCGTTCTCTGTAAAGCGCATGACGCCGGCTTCGAAGAGCCACCTCCCAGTGGACCCTGAATCTGCACTGTGTTTGGGTGGGGTCGTTTATAAATCTAAGGTAGGTAATATAGATACTAGTGTGAAATGTGATTTTAAGTAAATTGTGATTTAAAAGATGTTATGAGTATGAAATGTGTGTTTCATTATTGGCTGAATCGATTATGTTTGACTTCAAGGAATGGGTCATTTTTGGAAAACGGGATTGAGTATATGGACAGTAGTATAAAATCGGTTAACTTTTTTTCTGATAGTCCATAATCCATTATAAAATAAGATGCTTTTCAGCTCATGAAGTACGAACTTTCAGGTATCTGAAGAAAAAGCAATCTAGCCTCTGGAAATTTTTCCCGGGTCGTGATGTTTCCCCGTCGACGAGCTTGATGGTCTGGCTACCACTTCAAGAAACCGTTTCCCTACGTTTCCATTCTTCCATCATTATAGCACTTCTTTCCTTACGCCTGATGCATGGCGTATATGCAGGGGTATATCCGGTCTACTGTGGGCCAGTTTTAAATGCAACATCAATTCATGTCCCTTCCTCTCATCGGTCTGAATTCTGGCGTGGCAGGCGCCATTTATGCCTAAAAATATGAGATAACCAGCACCTATACTGAGGGTATCTGTTAGTCCCAAGCAGTCATCTGGTTGGTTTATTGTGTAAGTGCAGCTGATCTGGAGTAGCAACCACGGGCGGTTAAAAAAGCTCAAGCTCAGGCTCTTCAGGTCGAGAAGTTTCCCAACTTTCGGAGGAAGCTTTTTATTTGTGACGTAGAGGCTTCTCAATTTCTGGTAGAAAAGCTTTTTAGCTTCTGGAAGAGAATCATTTAAGATTCTGGAAAAGAAGCTTTCCTATTTCCAACTAGAAGAAAAACTTTCCAGCTTTTGTAAGAGAAGCTGGAACATTTCTGGATGAGAAGCTTTCTAACATATTAATAAGCTATCCAGTTTTACGAATTTTGGTAGAGTAAATTTCCAGCTTCCGGAGAAGAAGCTTAGTATCTGGCGGAAAGATTTCCTGTTTTTGGTGGATAAACTTCTCAGCTGCTGAAGAAGAAACTTTCCAGCTTCACGAGAAAATACTTTCTAGCTTATGAGAAACTTCTTTCCAACTTTTATGAAAGCTTTTGCAACGTCTGAATAAGCTCTCTAACGTTTGAAAGAACTTTCCGGCTACTAAACATATTTTCCAACTTCTGAAATAAAAGCAGGAGGAAAAGATTCACAACTTTTAGAGAAGCTTTCAAATTTCTGGCGAAGGAGTTGCTAGTGCTACGAAGAAACTTCTAGGTTCTGACCTTTTAAACCATTTTAGCGGTCGATACGAATATATTGGAGGTGGTCAATCCACCACCCGCAGCGTTCGCATAGTTTTTGTTCACGTTTGACAAACACACTGATTTAAGCATTGGGCGTACATGTTCTCTCGACTATGATTTTGATCGCGATTTATTCTAAGTGTTAGGTCTGTCTGTCTGTGTCTCCAGCTTTTGGTGAAGAAGCCTTTCAATTACGGGAAGAAAGCTTTTGGTGAAAAAGCTTTTTACCTTCTTATAGAGAAGTTTTTCAGCTTTGGTAGAAAACATTTTCAGCTTCTTGTAGAAAAGCTTTTAAACTTTTAGCCGAGAAGCTTTTAAAGTTTTAGCCGAGAAGCTTTTTAGCTTCTATCCGAGAAGCTTTTAAGCTTCTAGCCGAGAAGCTTTTGAGCTTCTAGCTGAGAAGCTTTTAAGCTTCTAGTCGAGAAACTTTTAAGCTTCTAGCCGAGAAGTTTTTAAGCCTCTAGCCTAGAATCTTCAAAGCTTCTAGCCAAGAAACTCTTAAGCTTCTAGCCGAGAAGCTTTTAGGCTTCTAGTAGAAGAGCTTTTAAGTTTCAAGTAGAAAAGTTTTTCAGTTTCTGCAAGAGCTCTACAACTTCTGATAGAGAAGCTTTCCAGGTTCTCTTAGAGAAGCTTTCCAGGTTCTTTTAGAGAAATTTTTAGGCTTTTATCGGAGAAGCTTTTCAGGTTCTTCTTTTGAGCTTGTAGTAGAGATGGTTTTAAGTTGCTAGGAGAGAAGCTTTAAAGCTTCTACAGTCGAATTTCGTTCGTTGCACTATCTTTAAGTGGGCTACGTTTTAATTGATTTTGATCGCGATTTATTCTAAGTGTTAGGTCTGTTTGTCTGTGTCTCCAGCTTTTGGTGAAGAAGCCTTTCAATTACGGGAAGAAAGCTTTTGGTGAAAAAGCTTTCTAGCTTCTTATAGAGAAGTTTTTCAGCTTTATAGAAAACATTTTCAGCTTCTTGTAGAGAAGCTTTTAAACTTTTAGCCGAGAAGCTTTTAAACTTTTAGCCGAGAAGCTTTTTAGCTTCTAGCTGAGAAGCTTTTAAGCTTCTACCCGAGAACCTTTTAAGCATCTAGCCGAGAAGCTTTTAAGCTTCTAGCCGAGAAGCTTTTGAGCTTCTAGCTGAGAAGCTTTTAAGCTTCTAGTTGAGAAACTTCAAAGCTTCTAGCCGAGAAACTCTTAAGCTTCTATCCGAGAAGCTTTTAAGCTTCTAGTAGAAGAGCTTTTAAGTTTCTAGTAGAAAAGTTTTTCAGTTTCTGCAAGAGCTCTACAAATTCTGATAGAGAAGTTTTCCAGGTTCTTTTAGAGAAGCTTTTAGGCTTTTATCGGAGAAGCTTTTCAGCTTCTTCTTTTAAGCTTGTAGTAGAGATGGTTTCAAGTTGCTAGGAGAGAAGTCGAATTTCGTTCGATGCACTATCTTTAAGTGGGCTACGTTTAAATGGGCTCCCGTTAGTTGGGCTATAGCCCACCTAAAACAAAGGCAAACGTCATTTTCTGACATTAGACGCAATTTATCAATGTTGGTAGCTCTGTTTTTCTTTTGTTCTATGTTATTTGACAGCTCGAAACTCAGCCCGATTAGTGAAAGTCTTTCACTAAGTGGGCTATAGGTTTAGTGCAACGAACGAAAGTTGACTGTAGTAGAAAAGTTTTTCAGTTTCAGTAGAGAAGCTTGACAACTTCTGCACACTTAAACGGTTTCGCCGAGAACCCAACAGCTGATATCTCGGTAATAATTTGACGATTCTCGGTAAAACTTTTACCGAGATCTCGGTAAACGTTTACCAAATCTCGGTAACGTTCGCCGAGATCTCGGCGAAAAATTCGGATTGCCGAAATCTCGGTAAAATAAGTACCGAGATTCGGCTTTAAAATTTACCGAGCACTTAGCTGTTGGGTTCTCGGCGAAAAATTTTACTGAGGTCGGTGAAATAATTTAAGTGTGTGGTAGATAAAACTTTCAGCTTCTTGTAAAAGCTTTTATACTTCTAGCTCTTAACCCTCTAATACCCAAATTTTTATTTTCGATCTAAATATTATTTTTAGTTATCTAAAATTGTTCTAAACACGTTTTGGCAATGATTAATTTTTATTCGCAAATCTATGAATTTTGGTTTTTGATTTTATTTTTTTTTTATTTTTGAACATCCTTACCCTTTTTCGTTTTTTCTGGAAGCCTCTTCTAGTTACTGATTTTTGGCAATAATAAAAATTCAAATTTTTACAATACTTTTAAAAATATTAAATTTTTAATATTTTTCTGGAAATATTTTTATTTTCCTTGCAATTAACGGAAAAACAGGTTTGGAATTGTTTCAATACCACCAAGCTCTTCTTTTGTGATAGGTTGATCGTAGAAAAATATAAAAGATACGATTTTTTTTTATTACACGTTAAATGAACTCTGGGAATTTGTAGGTTATATAAGAATACAATTTTTCAAACAATTTTCAAAAATGCAAAAAAAAGATTCAAAAGTCATAAAAAACTTTTCTTATATGCGTGTTATGAGTCAAGGTTTAAACCAAAAATAAAATTATTTTGATTTCCGAGCTACGAAAAAATACACAAAATTCCAAAGTGTACCCCGTCTAAAGGCGGGGTTGGGTATTAGTGGGTTAATAGTTTTTGGTAGAGAAACTTTACAATTTCTGGTGGAGAAGCTTTCCAGTTTCTGGTAGAAAAGCTTTTCAGCTTCTGGTAGGATAAGGCTTTTTAGCTTTTGATAGTAGAAAAGCTTGTTTTAGCTTCTGGCAGATGTAGTAAACAAAGCTTTCAGCTCAGGAGAAGAAGCTTTCTACTCTCGAGAGAAAAAGTTTTTAGCTTTGGTAACTTTAGCTTCTGGTGAAGCAGCTTTTCAGCTTTCGAACGATAAGCTTTCAAGCTTCAGGTGAAAAAGCTCTCATACTTTTGACCCTGAAGCCATATAGCTTTTGGCCCAAAGGTATTCCAACTTTAGACCGAAAAATCTAGCAGTTTTTAACGGAGAAGTTTTTCAGCTTTTAGCGTAGAAGTTTTTCAGCTTTCGGTGGAGAAGCTGTCCAATTTTTAACGAAGAAGATTTTTTACTTTTGGGGGAGCAGATTAACAGCTATTGGCAAATACATTTTTCAGGTTTTCGCGGAGATGCGTTCCAGCTTCCGGCGGAAAAGTAATCCAGCTTCTTACAAAAACGCGTTTCGGCTTTTGGCGGATCAACTTTCCAGTTTTTAACGAAGATATTTTTCAGGTTTTGGTGGGGAGGCTTACCAGCTAATGGAAAGCTAATGAAATGTTTTATTTTTCAATTTTCAGAAGGCATGCTTTCTAGATTTTGACGGAGAAGCTTTCAAGTTTATCATGGAGAAGCTTCCCAACTTTTGAAAGATTTTTTTCTATCGCTTTAGGAATAGAAAAGCCTTTGGTGGTGAAGCTTCTTAGCTTTTTGCAGAAAAGCTTTCCAGCATTTGGACGATTAGCTTTCCAGCTTATGGAGGAAAATTTTTCAGCTTTAGGTGCAGAAGTTTTCTAAATTTTGACAGAGAGGTCAGATCAGGTCCCAAAGAAAAAACTTCCTAGTTCCTGGAGGAAAAGCTTTCCTGGACGATAGGTTTTTCAGTATCTGGAAGAGAAGCTTTCCAAATTCTTCTTGCCAGCTTCTGAAGAACAATTTTTCCAGCTTCTGAACTACAAGCTTCCCAAGAAACATTTGCCTATTTTATAATCATTTATTAAGCAATTTTTCACAACTACATACTGAATAGTTGCTTTATTATATTACTTTGCAGCTGCTACGCACACATTGTTCAAGCAAATCTGGCGAAATTATTAAGCTTCTTATCATTTAGTGACTGTAATCATATATTGTAATGATGTTTATTCAGGTTTCACTTAGCTTAATAAGGATTGATGATTTAACAACGCTAGTTTAACAAACTACATTATTGCAGTTTAATTCAGCATCATGTTTAACAACATTTTAACTATTTCCAAGTGAAGCCTTTGTTCAGGCGTTGTTCACACAAATTTGGAGAAGTTATAAAGCGTATCGTTGTATGTTGACTTTATTCTACAACTTCAAAATCGCTTTATAAGCATTCATCTCAGCTTTTATTCAACTGCCACAAAATTGATTGAAAACAAATAAATGACTAAAAATAGCTAACACTGTATACAACAAATGCAGTGTATACCTTTTACCATGAATTAATAACCACACTTTTAATAGTTACCTGAATACTGGATTCAAACTCGAGACCTTCCCATCGTCAGCGGTATACCTTGCCATCTGCGCCATCCTTGAATTCATATATCAGCCTTCCAATGCCCAATATAAACCTCTTGTAGCTGATTATTGATCATGATTGAGCTTCTATTCAACAATAACTAATCAACACGTGCTATGCTGATCAACAACTGAATAAGCGCATTACTTCTGCTGCTGTTCAGTACTGATGCGAGCTGAACTCAGTCGGCTATTTATAGCGCACAGTGAGAAAATTTATTTCAATGCCGGTCAAAAATAAAGTTTATTCACAAAGTAAAAACAGTCTGAAATGAATAAGTTTTAACTTGTTAAAACTTTAATTGAATTGTTCATCTAACTATACTAAAATTCATTTATTAAATGTATAATATTTCTACTAGGTTAATATTTTAATTATGTGTCGTACTTTTTCCATCTATTAAACATTATACAAATATAAAATACATTTCAATCAATAATCCTATGTCAGAAGACTGATTTAAAATATTTTCTAAACGTAATTGAATATTGTATTGAGAAAGCATCAGTTATTATTGTATCCAACATGTTTTTATATATTAGTAAGTTAGTGGCGAATTCGCCAAGGGCGAAAAGCCACTCAAATAAAAATAAATAATAAGAATATTAGTAAGTTGAACTTTGCAATACATTAGGAATACAACGCAATTTTTAGATATTTTGTCCATTTGTCAAAAATTTGGCTATGGTGTGACCTCTTTTGTAAAGCTTCTTTGTTGCTGAACAATGTGTTTAGTAATCGTTATTTTGGACTTCTTTGGATGACCTGCTCGGATGATATATCTATGTTGTATTAGGATTTTATAAAAAACCTATTCAGCTTTTAATCATGTTCATGTTAAACATGGAAACAGCTGAAGTGCGAAGCAACCAAGACGTTAATTCGTCTCCTGTACATCTGTTTACACAACTATATTTGTTTGGTGGAATATTGGCTCTTTAATAGAAGGAAAAATGACTTGTTCAACTTATTAGTAAAACAATTTTGACAAGTCGACAGAGATTCTTTGGAGAAGTTTAATAAGTGTTGATTCTACTATTATTCATTCCAATGAAAAATGTTGAACATTGACTTAAATTTGGATCTAAATACCATCTTCTCAGCTCTTTGTAGGGCATTTTTTCAGCTGTCACCATTATTCAACAATAATTAACTATGTATGTTTATTTGTGACACTTGACTGTAAGTTGGGTAACCACTTTCATGTAACTATTGTTAAATTATTATTTATACTTCGATTATCATTAAAAATTGTATGTTTAGTAACTTTTTCCGATATCAATAACGTCGCAGATGATAATCACTACATATGGAAAATTTAAATTTTGATATTTTTAATCCAATGTGATTCGAACTTTACCCTCGTTGATCCATTACGTCACCATTCATATTCATTTGAAAATAACATAAAAAGACATAATATGTTTTGCTTGAATAAGAGCATACTCATATACTGTTATTCACATTGTTTATAAGTTTTACTAATCATGCTGGTCAACATTTTAAGTATTAGACACTGAAACTTTTGTACGATTTGTTGTTAATCAAATGTTCAATATGCTACTAAAATGATGGCTACAACCTATAGAAGCTTTTAATCAGTCAATTGTTAAACTTCTTATGTGTTGTAGAACAAAAGCTACTATATTTGCATTTTCGGAGGTTTATTCAGCTCTTATTCAAAACACAAACTGCAAGAGGATTAACAGCTTTTTTATAAGCGGAAATTAATTTTATTGAATTAATGATTCAACTAAAAATTTGTTCAGCAATGGTTGCTGCTATGCAGCTTGTATTAAACACGTAAGTATCTTAAAAGCTACCAATTGTTCCTTGGGTATACTGCTGTAGATGACCGTTCTTACGTATAGATTGTACCGAATGTAGAGGACGTATATTCTCAAGACTATGTTAAGGCACCTATAGAAGGCTCAAGTGACATGTGCCAAACGGAGCCATGTGTGGGGAAGTGAAAAAAAAAAAACGATTGTATAGTTTGGGATGGAACGCAAAGTTTTCTGTATGTGTGATAATGAGAAAATGTATGAGTTAGTGAAAGAAAGATTGGATGAGTAAGTTAGAGAGTTTATAAGAAGTAAAAATATCCTATATCGACTCTTCCAGCTGCAGGCTTGAGAGGAACTCATCTGCGAATTCAAGGTTATTCTGCGGAGTAAATATTTAATTCAAAATCCACGACACAAATCTCGCATAACTTCTGAGCATTTGAATTGATTTTCATGTTATTTAACAATGCTATGGGAAAGAAAGGATCATTATCTAGCTGCCCGTGATGTTGGTTTGGATGCTTATTCTTTCTTTTGCTCAGAAACAACGAGCTACACACGTGGCTACCAATGGCTTTTAGGGCGTTATCTCAGAGTATGCGAGAAATCTTCACACGATTTGATTTGACATTTCTTTGGTCATGGTTTGAAAAATCATGATATTCATCGCAAATTGAGTTTTAGAACACCATCATATTTGCCACTTGCACCGAAGAACCAGTTATCCGGAATAAGCCAGTTTGTGGCGAGGTCATCCACAATATCTTGAACTATTCTTCTTTTGACTTGATGTGCAAATTCATAATGTTTGATATATCGCAAGATAGATCTCAGAACCGCCAATATAATGACCACTTCCTCTGGGGAACAAGGTATCCAAAACAACCTGGCATGTTATCAAGTCATCCAAAAACGTCTGAATTACCTTTCTTTAGCTTCGATTTGGGAATTTATGAAGATTGATGTTACCAGCTAGGTTTCGGAGCCGACAATTTAGTGATCATTTCCCTCTGGGAACCGAGAACTCGGAACAATCCGACATGTGGTCAAGTCATTCAAATACCTTTGAACCACCTTAAGACTTGAATTCATGAAAATTGGTTTGTCGCAAGCCAGGTTTCAGATTCGCCAATATAATGGCCACTTTCACCAGTGAACTGGTATTCGGAACAACCCAGCATGTGACCAAGGCATCAACAACCGGTTGAACTATTTTTATTTAGACTTGATTTGCTAAATCATGAAGTTGATTTGTCGCAAGCCATGGACTCTAAAGTGGTTACTGATTCATCAAGTGGGATTACCTCAGTAGTCTCCGTGATGAATCCAAAATAACGGTAAATTTTAATCGTTGACCGCGGTTCCAAAAACTAGAAGAATTTTGTGATCGTTCTTGAAAATTCAACTAAAATTAATTGAAAAACGGATGGGATAATATTTAGATATTGAAAATTTCAATCAAATTTGACGTTAGGCTCGCATGAATGATGAATGCATCCCGATAATACTAACACATAAAACAGGTCGTGTTCCACATTGGATGTAGTGCCAACGTAAAACGATATTCAAAACGATTTTCCCAAACCACAGCTAATTAAAAACTGCGTACTGAATATTTTTTTCTAGATCAGCGCTACGAATTGTATAGTGTGACAGTTATGCGTTTAAATACAGTAGTGGGACAGTTATGCGTAGAAATTCAACAATGGGACAAATTGACTTGGCTTGCTTTTTATTGAGTTTGCGAACAAAGTAAATTTTTGGGAAGTGTTTTCTAAAACTATACGTAAAAATAAACTGCTCGATGACAAAAAGTCAAAATGCACTAAAAGTAACATGGGACAATTATGCGTATAACGGCAGTATCGCACTTACGTGAAATTCACGTAAGTGCCTAAGTTCATTTTGACATCTGCATATTGTACGTACATTCGGTGTTGAGCTCAAATCCTAAGATGGCGCCTGCTTGATTTTAGAAGAACTTCAGAAGCTGCTGCCGCTTTAAACCTGTGTAAGATTGATTTCAAGGTAAATATGCTTTGAATACCGAAGAATCCCTGCATTACTTCATATTTTATACCTGATTTATAACCTCTATCAATTATAGCACGCGAAGGCTACAACAAGACAGACCAAACTCACAAAATTGGGGAAACATGATTCAAAATGCTCAGATTGACAATAAAAATATCACAATCTTTTAAATTTGTTTACATTTTCCTATTGGTAATTAGTTTTTTTCCAAAGCCTATTAGAAATAAGATTGGTCTTTATTACAGTTAAATTTAATGCAAAACCATCTAGGTCCTATTGAAACGCTTCGTAAAGGCTACCGGAAAATCCACGTAGCTCTTACGTGTAGCGCCGGTGGAATGGACGAAGTTCATAAGTTCATGCGTTCATTCTGGGCTACCTATGATTCACGTAAGAGCTACGCGAAAAGTGCGATGGAAAAAAATCACGTATGTTTTCACGTAACAATGACGTTCGGATTATTTTGAGTGTACGAAAATCTTCTGAGCTTCAGATGCAGAGGAAAAGCTTTCCAGAATTTTTAGGAGAAGCTTTCCAAATTCTGTAGAACAAGCTTTTCAGATTCTGAACTGCAGCTCTAGAGAATAAGCTTTCCAGCTTTTGCAGGAGGTTTTTAGATTCAGAAGAAACAACTTTTATGCTGGTGGAGAAAAAGCATTCCCATTTCTGAAGAAGAAGCCTTCTACATTCTGGAGATGAAGCATCCCAACTAACAATTTAGTCGAATATGAGTTGAAAAAAAAACAAACTCAAGCATATTTCAGCTTAAAACTACATGGGATTTCAGCTTTTGGAAGAGAAGTATTTCAGCTTCTGAAATAAATGTTTCTCGGGGTAAAGCTCTCCCGTTATTTGATAAAGATTTAAAAACTTTGTAGCACAGGCTTTCCAGCTTCTGGAAGAGAAGCCTTTTAGTTTCTAAAAGAGATGCTGTCCAGCATACGGAGAACTAGCTTTCTAACTTCTTTGTCCTTGAAAACAGGATTGACATTTTTGTGCTCTTAAATATTTGGGATGCAATGTGTTGTTATAGTATAGAATATATAGTCTATACCAGAGTCCATAAATGATGAGTTGCGCAAATAGTGAAACCAAATCTACCTATCGAACTGTCAAACCGTCAGACCAGCAAAATAGATGGCAGTTTTTTTCGAAGATGAAGAAGAACAATCATTCAAAGAAGTATCTTCGCGCAACTCTCTGTAGAGACTCTGGTTTGTTCCTATTCGTGTTTCCGTTAACTTTGTTGTAATTTATTTAATTTTGAGAGTCACGCTTTTCAATTCAATTGTAATATTTCATAATTTATTTAAATTTGATGCCATTATGAATTTTTCATCAAACAGTTGTAACAGGGTGCATTCGGTATGCCTTAGAGTGTGAAAATGCGTTTGTAAGCTTTTTCCTGAATTCATTAGTCAAGATCGAAAAATCTGATCAGTCGAAAAATACTCTGACAAAATAAAAAGTATAAAATGTCCTACATACTTGGCTTGATTACCAGTTGTCATCCTCGGCGAATGGTCCCTTTTTGGCCTTTTTAGGTTGACTGGCAGCGCCGAACGAAGCCACATCTTCGGCGGAAACCTGCGGTGGTACTACCGATGTCGATTTTTCTTCTTTTTCTGCTTTCCCTTTGTGGTGGGTGCTGTGCTGGTGATGATGGTGGTGGTGGTGATGCTGATGTCCTCGATCGGAACTATCACTATCGTGTCGCCTTTTAACCCCAGCCAACTGTTGAAAGATAAAGGAAACATTCGGCTATTATGCGGCTCTGGAGGATACGCCCTTGTAAAAACAATACTTGCTGCTTGGCTTTGAATTGAGTCAAAGTACAGATGGTGATGCTGGCTTTATCAATAGTTTTGATCACATGACTGGCGTAGTCGCGATTGTGCAGGGTAACGAACGCCGAGTTGCTATTGACCCAATTCACGTACACTTGACCGTAGTTGCGGAAACGGTTTACGATGTCACTCTGGCGCCAAGTCTCCGGGAAGGAAACGAAGAACACATGCTCTCTCGAGAAGGATGCTGAAAATTTACATTGGAAATTGAACGGAAATTCGGTAACAACTATACAAATCTCGCGTTCAAGATCATAAGGGCGTAACTGCAATGATCGATTTCTCTTCATCGATTTTCTCTTTACCAAATTACTCGGCTGGTCAACTGTTCATCACTGCTTTTTTCGATTCAGTAGAAAGAACTCATCGTCCTTCGGCATGTTACATCGAAAAATGTTACCAATATCGATTGGCTTTCATGTAGTAGTCCAAAGAGAAAATCGACGAAGAGAAATTGATCACTGCAGATACGCCTTTATGATACTAAATGCGAGAAATGTTTGAAACTTACGCTCTTTCCCGTGAGTGTAGATGTAGTTTATTTCAGAGACTCGTAACAGAAATATTCTGCAAAGAGCAACAACGTTAAGATAACAAATGATTCATACCACTGCCCTAGCTTACCTATTGATATATGCTTTGAGAATTGGATCGCGAGTAAGATCCTTCAGGTCTACTTTGAAGAAACTGGCCAGCCCTAGGAAGCACAATCCAGTTAAGTATGCGTCGTAACCGGCATCGTGCTGTTTCATGTCATCCGGAGAGTACTTGTGTTCCTCAAATCCGCAGGTCACCTCTGGAATGTTGAAGGGGGCCTTATTGACGGCTTCGAACACGTGACCCAACACCGATGAGTAGACGTGAACTTTGAGTTCCCCGTTGGTGCACAGGTACTTGGTGTCCAGGATTCTGAAAGGAAGGTTCGTGCCGTCAATGATTCTTTAGCATTCTTCAGAAAACCATTCCCCAGAATTTACCATTTCTCAGAATTTTATTCCTTAGAAATCCAATCCCCAGAATGTATCATTCCTTTGAAAACTACACGCTTAAATTCGAAAATCGACCTCGGCAACCGGATTTACCGAGAATCCAATTGATGATATCTAGGCATTTATTTGCCGAATCTCAGTAAATCTTTTACCGAGATCTCTTTAAAAACATTCGATTGCCAAAATCTCGGTAAAATAAGTACGAATAAAAGTTGGGTAAAATTTCGGAAGATTTGGTTAAATTCTGACTTGCTGTTACCTAAATTATGTAAAATTTGATAAGATTCTAATTAAAATCGTTTTTCCTATATTTTCATCACAATTGAAGTTTTCTGGCAAACGCCATGTTTGAGTTTTCAATTTGTAGCTTCATAAAAAATAAAGAATCGTTTCCATTTTGAAGAACATGAAAACGTCAGCATTGAGTAGATGAAAAAAAAAACGAATTTAGTACTATACCGTGGACGTACCATATTTGACGCGATTAAGAAAATTCTAAATTCAAACATTTGTCAAATCGTCAAATTCTGTCCGATTTTGTTGAAATTTGAACCAATGCTAGCTCAACTATTATAGAATAAGGGAAAAATATATTAAACGTTTTTTTCTTCATGTTTTATTGACTTTTTGTAGAACACATTAAGTTCCTTAATTGACGCATCAATTCTTCAATGTGCCTAATTTGACGCACTATGTTCCTTATTTGACGCACTAAAAAATAATTGCTAAAGTTTAAAATAACCAGAGTTTTAGTATTCAATAGTTCAATTAATTGAAAAAAGCGCTTTAGAGTGAACATAAAAGTTAGAACTTTTGAAGAATAGTTTTGAATGACGTCACCCAGTAGTACTTTTTCTGTGCGTTCAGATGAATTGTAGAAAATAAAACCGGCGATTCAGTTCAATCCATAGTCAAGCATTATTGTTTAGATTAATGTATTTTTGTCGTGATATCAAACAAGGGAAATGTTTGAAAACTACGTTGCGCTGGAACGGGGAAGGAAGTTGCAGAAAAAGGAAAAATTGGTCAAAAACTAGAACGAAAACAATCGATTCCAAAAATGTTTGTTTGAGAATCTTCATTACTTATAACATGTGAACTACGCCTACATGTTCCATGTTCTATGCACACCTTATGGACTGTGGGACAAGTATGCGTAGAACCAACGGTAATATGGGCCTCTAAAACGAACGAGAACCTTATATGAGGTCATCCATTAAGTACGTCATGTTATTAGGAGGAAGGAGGTGTTGCAAGATGTGCGACGGCGTTGTTGTAGAAAATGGCATGTTTTTGTGACATGTATCTCATGGACACCCCCTATTCTATAAATTTTACTAAACTAACCATTGAACCAACACCAAAGTGTCGACGTCAATTCATGAATAAAATAATATTATTGGCTGTTGTTGATGACATTGCTGTAAAAGACCACAATATTTTAACGAAAATTGATTAACAATATTTAGCACATTCGCTAAGGAATGAAAAAATTGACGCGCTCATCGGATGCATTTTAAAATAAATTTTATGTTTTGCCTATTATTATTATTATTATTTTTATTTTTTTATGGTGTGCTCAGCTGGAGCTGTATGACAGCTTCGTTGTCTGTGCTGGACCCCGTAGTGCAAATTTTTACCTCTACTTTTGCCAATATTTAGACGGAATAGGCTATGTTGTCCGCTTTAACACTATTTTGGATGAATATTGTGCAGAAGTAGTTTTATTAAATTGTTTTTGCTTCAGTTTCCCTCCCGTAGTCATGTTTGTATAGTCATCCTTTAGTTCTGAGCAATCGGATTCTTGTTTACGCATGGAGAAGCGACATGAAAATATATGTTACTAATTAATGCATTTCTTGGAAATAACATACAGAGCTATGTTGTAGTAGTCTATGTTGACAAATTGTAGCACAGATGTCATCTCCAAGCATCTTTTGACAATGATAGACAGAAAATTGTTGTCAGTAATAGTAGGCGTGCAGAACTAGAATGTAAGAACATTAAACATAGTATGCATTGAATTATGTAAAATAAAAATTTTTCATTCCACTCTCAAACGTCAACCAAACTAGAAGTTATTTTCTACGGCTCTTTCTAAAAGGTTATGGGCCCAGTGAAGAAGTGAAGAAAACTTTGACCATGTCCAGAAGTGAAGCAGGAAGAAGCGGAGTCGGAGATCCAGCCGCAAACCCAAATCCCGTTCAAATTTCGTCGACGCTGCCGTCCATAGAACGTCTGTCCGGCCGTGAGAACTGGGCAACATGGAAATTCGCAGTTGAAACATTTTTGGAACTCGAAGATCTTTGGGAAGCCGTGAAACCGATAGCGAATTCTGACGGAACATTTCCGGATGTGGACGCACGAAAGGACAGGAAGGCTCGTGCTAAAATAATCCTGTTACTCGACCCCGTTAATTACGTGCACGTGAAGGACGC
Source organism: Aedes aegypti (assembly GCF_002204515.2). NCBI lineage: Eukaryota > Metazoa > Arthropoda > Insecta > Diptera > Culicidae > Aedes > Aedes aegypti. Next base: position 45,643,830 of record NC_035108.1, read on the forward strand.
GAAGACTGCTCGAGAAACTTGGGCGAAGCTTGAGGCAGCTTTTGAGGACACCGGTCTAACCCGGCGTGTAGGCCTGCTCAGGAAGCTCATTTCAACGACGTTGGACTCGTGCAATTCCGTTGACACGTACGTAACCCAGATTGTTTCCACCGCTCATCAGCTGCGAGGTGTTGGTTTCGAAATCTCTGAAGAATGGGTAGGAACTTTGCTGTTAGCAGGACTGCCGGAGGAGTATAAGCCCATGATTATGGCACTTGAGAGCTCCGGAACCGCGATCACCGGCGACAGCATAAAAACCAAATTACTCCAGGAAGTGCAGACGACGACTGACAAGACAGCGTTCGTTGGACGACGGGGCCCACCGGCGAGAAAGCAGCAAAGCGCAACCGACAGGCCAGCTGAGCAACCAAAAGGTCCCCGGTGCAAGCGCTGCCGGAAGTTTGGCCACATCGCTAAAGATTGCAAGGTAAACCGAGGATCAGCGTTCAATACCGTTTTATCGACAAACCACAGTGTCGATTCCGAAGCGTGGTATTTCGATTCAGGAGCATCGGACCATTTCACCAACAACAGCAACCTTCTGGTGAACCCGAGGACAGCAAGCGGTACGGTAATGGCAGCAGATAAAGTGGCGATGAACATCGTTGCGACTGGTCTGGTAAAACTGAAAGCGAAGTGCAGTCCCGAGTGCCCACCGATAGAAGTGAACAACGTGAAACTCATCCCCTCGATGTCCAATAACCTCCTCTCGGTAAGCCAAATCGTTCGCCGTGGTCACGTGGTGCAATTTTCTGCTGGCGGTGTGAAGGTGATCGATCCGTCAGGTACCGTCATAGCAACGGGATGCCATGATACGGAGAAAGGCCTGTTTCGATTCGAGGAGAAAACGACAACAGCTTCATCGTTAGCATGCACGACGAGCAGTATGGAATTGTGGCATAGAAGAATGGGACATCTGAGCATCGGCAGCCTGAAGCAACTGAAGGAAGACTTAGCTTCTGGTATCCAGTTTAGCGAGACGACCACCGGAAATTGTACCATATGTGCGATGGGGAAGCAGTCCCGTCTACCATTCCCTAAGAAAGGACATCGAGCCAGCGAGGTGCTGGAAATGGTACATTCCGACATCTGTGGCCCCATGGAGGAGACGTCCCTGGGCGGAAGTCGGTACTACACGCAGCGAACTGGACTATCGAATTTCATACATTTTGCCTTATGAAGAGTGGAACGATTAATGAAATACGAACGCTTTATGTATCGTTTTAGCATCACTTAACACCAAGGCGTCGATAGGCGCGTGGTGTACGCTCGGGCCTATCGATCGCAAGGTTCTTGGTTTGATTCCAGGTTGCCGCGAAAACGTTTTTTTGTTTTCAAATTCTGGTTTCATAAGGCAAATTTATGAATTTCAATCCGATTTCTTGTGGCGAATTTTCATAAGGGGTTCCTATGTTTATCGATAGTCCATTTGCCTGAGTGTACGTGTCGTTTACAGATGACAAGACTCGGCGCATATTCGTTTATTTTCTGGAGAGGAAGTCCGAGGCCGAAGTACTCAGAGCGTTCAATAAATTCCACAGTCTGGCTGAGCGGCAAACCGGATGCAAGTTGAAAATTCTGCGAACAGACAATGGTAAGGAGTATGTTAATAAGTCTTTCCAGAAACGGCTGAAGGAACTAGGCATCCGGCACCAGACGTCAACGGAATATACCCCGGAGCAAAACGGTTTGGCGGAGCGCGTGAACCGAACAATTGTCGAGAGGGCTCGATGTTTGCTGTTTGAAGCGAATCTACCGAAGGCGTTCTGGGCCGAAGCGGTGGCAACAGCAACATATTTGGTGAATCGTTCCCCAACCAAAGGGCACAAGCGGACGCCAGAAGAAGCATGGAGCGGTCGCAAGCCGGATTTATCGCACATCCGTGTGTTTGGTGCCAGGGTCATGGCACACATTCCAAAGCAGAAGCGCCCGGTGACGTGACCATCACTGCGCTCCCTCCGCGACAATCTTCATATCCACCCGAGTCACAGGTGTTGAGGCGCAGCGGCAGGGAGCGCGCTTTACCAGGCAAGTACCTTGATTTTTCTCTTCCGAGCAAAGGTCTACCGTCCTACAAATTTGCAGGCCAGCACAGCGTTCGACCAGCCGCCAATTCCCGCGGCGATACATCTTCAGATGGGACATCGGCCCCCGCATCAAATCTGCAAACGCATCAAACCCCAACGATAAGCAACTGTCTCGTCAGTAAGGAATCTGGCGACCCCCGGAACTGTTCGGAAGCCCTGCAATCCGCAGATGCCAACCAATGGAAAACTGCAATGGAGGACGAATATCAGGCGTTAATAAGGAACAACACGTGGGAGCTTGTCAACCTGCCACCCGGTGAGCGTGCAATAGGATGCAAATGGTTGTTCAAAACCAAACGGGACGAAAGAGGCAACATCGTACGGCATAAGGCGAGGATTGTAGCACAGGGCTTTACGCAAAAGTTTGGTGTGGATTACGATGAAGTTTTCGCACCGGTGGCGAAGCAAGCCACATTTCGAGCTCTGTTGACCGTCACCGCCCGTAACAATTGGTTCGTGAAGCATGTAGACGTTAAGACGGCGTACCTCAACGGAGAGTTGGACGAAGTCATCTATATGCGTCAACCAGAGGGCTTCCATTCCGGAAACGAACGAACGGTTTGTCGTCTCAGGAGGAGCCTGTATGGCCTCAAACAATCCGCGCGCGTATGGAACAAAAAGGTGGACTCCGTCTTCAAGGCGATGGGATTCGTCCAATCGAAATCCGACCCTTGTTTGTACATACGCAGAGAAGGAGGATCATTCACGTACATTCTCATCTACGTGGATGACATGATTGTTGTTACCGAAACTGAGGAGGAGTTCCAATCAATTTTGGACCATCTTGAAAAGCATTGCGCTATGACAAACCTTGGCGACGTCAGTCATTTCCTAGGAATGCAAGTGGAACGTGGTCGTGACGGGTTCAAGCTCAACCAGCAGGCGTATATCCAAAAGCTGCTCAAGAGGTTCAGTCTAGAAAACGCCAAGCCAGCAAAGGTTCCGCTTGATCCTGGATACCTACAACTGAAGGAGGAGGAGTATGCCCAGCTTCCGAATAATAGCCAATATTTGAGCTTGATTGGAGGTTTACTATATGTCGCATTACACACTCGTCCGGATATCGCAGTAAGTACCACGATCTTGGCGCAAAAGTCCAGTTGTCCAAACCAGCAAGACTGGAATGAAGCGAAGCGAGTGCTGAGGTATTTGGGAGCAACCAGCCATTTTAAGTTGACTCTCGGATCCTCGAACACCGGTCTGGCGATGTATGCTGATGCAGACTGGGCAGGTGATCAGCGAGACCGGAAATCCAAGTCCGGACATTTAATCTTGTTCGGAGGAGGCGTAATCCACTGGAGTTCCAGGAAACAGTCATGTGTGGCTCTTAGCTCAACCGAAGCAGAACTGGTAGCTCTAGCAGAGGGTTGCCAGGAACTCATATGGATGAAGCGACTATTGGAAGAAATCGGAGAGCAATCTACTGAAGCCATCACCGTATATGAAGACAATCAGAGCTGCATAAAGTTGGTTGAGAGTGACCGCTTGGAACGCAAGACGAAGCACATTGAAACAAAATTCTTTTTTGTCCGGGATCTTCACCAACAGCAACAAATCAATTTGCAGTACTGTCCGTCTGAGGAGATGCTTGCCGACTTATTGACCAAACCACTACACCGTGTTCGTTTGGAGAATCTGCGAAAGCAATTAGGAGTCAATCCAGATCCGCACGAGGAGGAGTGTTGTCAGTAATAGTAGGCGTGCAGAACTAGAATGTAAGAACATTAATTAGCGATAGGGAAATCTTTTTTTCCCGAATGGAATGAAGGTTATGGAAGTGAAACACATGAAATGTACTTCCATCTATACGCGAACAAGAACTATCTGAAGTGCCTCGTCATTGTACGTCATGTATTCTCTAGTATTTTAGTCGTTTATGCTACTAGTCTGAAACGTGATGTGTTATACTATATGAATAAATTTCAAAATATGAATCAAGTGTTTGGTTTTAAATAGTCTTTATCTTCCGAAGGTCGTACTGGAATGCTAATCAATACAATACTTTTCTAGGAGAGATGACTGTCTATGTTGCCATCTTGTAGTGCCGAATCCAAGTTGTAGATAATTAATATGAGGAGAAGTATCAAATCTAAATGTACTGTAAATGTGTTTGGTGTGGTCATCGATGTGCTTTATGTTCGTCTTATTGTTATTGTTCTGAGGTCTTCTCAAATGAGAATTCAATTGAATAATGTCTCAAGTTAGTTTACAGTTTGGATAGACAGTTATTGGTACGGTATTATTGGTACGGTATTATTGGTACGGTATTATGAATATATATAGGGGGGCTGAAATGATATACAATATGTGTTCGCTAAGAACTAAAAATGTTACTTACCCCTTTCTTAGTATACCCACCAACGCATATGGATCGTTTTTACCTCAGTTTGATGGTAATTCGATCCGTGTCCGTGCTGATCTATGTGCTTCGGCTCCTAACACGACGTTTGATACATACGACAGACGACTTGCTCCCTCGTGATGGTGTTGTTGTTAGTTGTTATACATGAAAAGAAAGAAAAAAAGAAAGTTATTAGTATTAGGAATAAACAGGATTTAGTGAGTTTTCATTGAATTACATTTGATTACATCGCTGATTATAGTCAACGACATCGGAAACTTTATGTGTTGACTGTTTATCTAGTTTTTCCTCAGTCCCGTTGGTCAGTATTGCTAAAGGTTTAAAATGCTTTAAAATGTTCAGGTGACCGAGAAAAATACGGAAATTGGAAAGCTGATTATGCATAGATATCATTTTTATGAAAAAAAATCTTCGATACACCCCAACCTCTTTTTACGACCGTTATCGGGGGGTCGTAAAAAAAATCGGTCGAAAAAAAATCAGGGTTATAATAATGTTTTTGAAAAATGCAACGTCTAGATGCGAAAATACTGATTCGACATATTCGGCAAATTTGAAGCATGAGTTGAGAACTTTCCAAAATGGCCGTTCAAGTTTTCATATTTTGATAATAGATGGCAACACTGCTCGATTGTTATCAAAAGAGCCAATTTTATGGGGGTGTGATATGCAAATACCAAAAAAAATAATTAAAGATAACGATACCGAATATTCACCAAAGTTGAAGGAAATGTTGCGTGCCATACAGTCGGCCGAATCACAAATGTTCATGTGGCTGGCAACACTGTTTAAGAAGAATAAAGTAAAGATCAAAACCATCAAACTTAAACAAAACAGAAAAATATAATGCTTAGCAACATAGCAATACTCTTCAACTGTAATCCAGTTTTTCATGACAGGTTAAATTTTTTTTTCGTAGCTGGCAACACTGCTTAAGTGAAATTGCGCCACTAGGCAGTACAAGTGCGCATGCAACTATTGTTTTGCGTATATATCAGGATCCTGACCACTTAGAAAGATGGCGCCTTCGGCAAAGTTGTTCAGTAGCTCAAGCGCTATCATTATACAAGTTTTGAAATTCGAAATTTTGCCACCAGGCGGCGCTAGTGAGCATAGAATTTGTGTTTTGAGAATAGCTCAGGATCCTGGCCACCTAGAGAGAAGGCGTCTTCAGCAAAGTTGTTCAGTAGCTCAAGGACTATCATTATAAAAGCTATGAGATTCAAAATTTTGCCACCAGGCGGCGCTAGTGAGCATGAAACTTTTGTTTTGCGGATATTTCAGGATCCTGGCCACTTAGAGAGATGGTGCCTTCGGCAAAGTTGTTCAGTAGCTCAAGCGCTATCATTATAGAAGCTATGAGATTCAAAATTTTGCCACCAGGCGGCGCTAGTGAGCATGAAACTTTTGTTTTGTGGTTATCTTAGGATCCTAGCCACTTAGAAAGATGGCGCCTTCGGCAAAGTTGTTCAGTAGCTCAAGCGCTATCATTATACAAGTTTTGAGATTCGAAATTTTGCCACCAGGCGGCGCTAGTGAGCATAGAATTTTTGTTTTGCGGATAGCTCAGGATCCTGGCCACTTAGAAAGATGGCGACTTCGGCAAAGCTGTTCAGTAGCTCAAGGACTATCATTATTCTAGCCAAGAGATTCGAGATTCGGCCACCAGGCGGCGCTAGTGAGCATAGATTATGTGTTTGCCGAATAGCTCAGGATCCTGGATTTTTTTTTTCGGCATTAGATATTATATATATGGGGATTCGGGGTAAAACCGACACCCTAAGCTTATTGATAAAATTTGTGTACTTTCGCTTGTTAAACGAACCTAAAATTGTTGTAGAATCACATACTGGTTATAAATCTATCAATCATTGCGATCGCTGGATGATATTTGCAGGTTATATAGCGATTTAAATCAAATTGATATTTCTTCATTTTTACTTGTTACACTTTCATACCGATGAAAGTTGAGCTTGCCGGACATTTCGTTGACAATTATCCAAATAAGTTGACAATTGGCCAAACCTTGTTTCAAAGAGAATCTATTTTGCTTGTTTTTGTTTTAGCCTCGCAAGCACACACTTTTAGTTGTGGCTATACCACTTATCGCAACAGAAGTCACTCTAGAAAACTTTCATGCCAAGCTAGAATAAATATTTCTCGTGAATAAACATGGTTTTAATCAGTATAGTTTGTATTATTCCTTTTTTAATGAAATAAAAACCACGATGCCAATAAATTACCTCTCGTCGGTTTATCTTCGCTCCATTTTGAGCCAGTCCTAAATAGTGTCTGCTTGAGTAGTTTTGATAGCATTTAGAGCGTAATATCAAATATTAATTGTGCTGTAGCCTCGGATCAAGCTTTTGATTTCAGAGCGCTGTGTGGAAATCAAACAATAGAGCTGATTGCCATTGTATGCAGCTAAGCAAAAATACCGCCTAGTGAGTGGCATCTCGTGCTGTGAAACTTGTTTTCTCTTTCGAGCTGGTGAACAATAAGTGGTCTACCAGTTCCCGACATGCTGTCGGGGACTAACCCTTTCCCCATCTGGGATACGGGTCCAGCTAATCGTCGGAATGGAGAATTCACAGGACCCTCCCTGAATGGGGAGATCCGGATGGTAACCTCGGTCAAATGGTAATGCTAAGGATGGAAGCCGTGGAAGGTACTCTTCCCCCAGCACCTATCCTTCTGAGGAAGTCAGTAGAAAGCTACTTGGGAGCGAAGGTGGAGGGAGCTTATCCTGAAGCGAGAGGCACTTCGTATGTCTTGAAGCTAAGGAATACTGCTCATGTGGAGAAATTGAAAAGAATGTCTCAGCTTGCGAACGGATTCCCGATTAGAATCGTGGAGCACCCAATCCTCAACGTATCCAAGTGCGTCATTAGCTGCAGTGAGTCGTGTAACTACTCGGACAAGGAACTACTCGAGGAACTGCAACCACAAGGCGTGAAGGAAATACGCAGGATCACCAAATCTCACGGCGAAACACGCATCAATACACCCACCATCATTTTGACCATCCAAGGCACCACCGTACCCCAATATGTGCACATCGGTTGGATCCGCTGTCGAACTCGCCTATTCTACCCTTCACCAATGCTTTGCTACTGCTGCTGGGAATTTGGGCACACCCGCGCTCGTTGCACTCAGCTTAACAACCCGACTTGTGGCCTCTGCTCCGAAAAACATGTGATCGACAAAGACAATCCGTGTACTGCTGCTGCTTTCTGCAAACGATGCAACACTATCGACCACCCACTCTCAAGCCGCAAGTGCCCCACTTATACGAAAGAAGAGGAGATTCAACACTTGCGAGTGGATATGGGAGTTTCGTATCCAGCAGCCAAACGTCAATACGATTTGAATCACAGCTCAAAATCAATGGCTTCCGTCGTAGCCGCTGGCAACGATCAACGTTACGCTGAGCTCTCGTCTAAACTGGACAACGTGCTAAAGGACATGAAAACCAAGGATAACAAAATCGAAGCGCTGATTACAGAAGTCCGAAATAAAGATGCCCAAATTGAAAAACTCCAAGCAGCGCTTAAGGCCAAACCGCAAGACAGACTAAATCTGGTGAAGGAACATGGTACGATTCAGGACCTAGTCGACAAGATTCGTTCTCTTGAGTCTGCTCTTGCCAGAAAAGACAGGGAAATTGCCACGATTCGAGACATATACATCCCAAAAAGAACCGCCGATAATCTTTCTACCGACCGCTCCACCAAGAAGCAAACTACAAAAAACCAAGAGTCGAATTCCACCAAAAGCTCTAACAAAGGTATGAAGAAGAAAGTGGATAAAACTGATAGTTTTGAATCTCTCAATAAACGCACCAAAAATCGCCCTTCGCCATCAGCCACTCCTGAACGTACAGATCCAGCTCCGGAGTCCCCCTCGCACACTGTCCACATGGATTTCTCTTCAGGGGACGAACCGATGCTAAACGCATCCGGTTACATATCCGACACGTAAATGTTTCGGCAGTAAGACTAGTTTTCCCTCGATTCTTCATAAGATCAACAGAACCACCAACGACAAACTTCAATGTTGCCCCATCGAAGCAGAATTGAAGCCATCAACCGTAGTATACATCTGGAAACTAGTCTAGTATCTACTCACACACCAACAACATCAACCACCAACAGCATCTTTAACCTGGCATCCTTCTACGACAGTCAACTTTCCACCCCTTCAACTTCCCCGGTGGAGCTACCGAGCAGTCGAGGCCCCGTCAGTGCGGAAGTCATGACCACACCGGAACTGGCGGACAACCCCCGACACTCCGTAGCGGCCGGAAGAGGGACGGACAAGGGAGGAAACTCCTATCCCCCTGAGGACAACGCGGGACTCAAGACTTCAAAAAAGCCGGCATCCAATCCTGTTAAGAAACAATCCTGGAAACGCTGTAGTACTACTCCATCGGCATCTGGCCGATATCCACAAAGAAGAGCCTTGCCTGAAAGTGCTAGAACCAATGCAGCATTATACGACTTAATACAATTCAAGCATACGAGAACTCCTTTTCCAACAGCGGGACGTTCTAGCTCGCCTCTCCACGAATCACAACATGTCAACCAAGAAGAATCGTCCGAAGCACCAAGTCTCATTATTGTATCTTCAGATAAGAAAGAAAACGACTTGTTCGTTTAACGTGTGAACAGAAAGTGAAAAATTTATTTAAACCAAAGTCATGGCTTACTTATATCTAACACTCCTCCTTAAGCTAGGACTCCTATGGCTTCACGATTCTTTTCAAGCTTCATGCGTGGTAATGGTTTCGTGAGGCCATCGGCGAGTTGATTGTCCGATTCAATGTATTTGATATTTATTATTCTTCGTTCCAGCGCATCCCGTATGTAATGGTGACGGATGTCGATGTGCTTGGTCCGAGGGTTGTAGCCACCGTTCTTAACAATCGCAATGGTGCTCTGGTTGTCGCAGTTGATGGATATTGGACCCGTCGCTCCGAATTGTGCAGTGAGTCCTTGCCACCACGATGCTTCTTGAACAGTAGCAGACAGTGCCATATACTCTGCTTCGCAGGTCGATAAGGCAATCGTCGGTTGGCGCTTGCAGCACCACGAGATAGCTGCCCCTTGCAGCGTGAAAACATAGCCGGTGGTGGATTTTCTGTCGTCCACGTCGGCCGCCCAGTCTGCATCACTGTAACCATTGATGTTGTTGTCGCCATCCTTGCGGTACACCAACTTCATCGATGCTGTTCCGCGCAAGTAGCGAAACAGGGTTTTCACAGCACCCCAGTGCTGCATTCCGGGATTGGAATTGTACCGACTCAACTGATTCACGGCATACAGAATGTCTGGCCGAGTACATTGAGCGAGGTACATCAGGCTTCCAACTGCTTCCTGGTACGGAATGTTGGTCATCTGCTTCGCTTCTTGATCCGTCTTGGGAGACATGTCCTTCGTGAGCTTGTCGGTCATCGGCACCTTCGCTGGTTTACAGTTCGCCATGTTGAACTTTGCCAGCATCGCTTCTACGTACGCTTCCTGATCAAGCGCTATGGTTCTATCCGTCCGTGTGATTCGGATTCCAAGACAGTTCTTTGCCGCACCAAGATCCTTCATCCGGAAATGACCACTCAGGAACGCCTTCGTTTGCTCAATCCATCCGCTGTCATTGGAGAATATCATAACGTCATCCACGTAGACTGCCACGAATATCATGCTGCTACCCTCGATGCGGTAGTACACGCAGGGATCGTACTTCGCTTGATTCAGCCCGAACTGCTTCAGCATGTGGTCCAGCTTCTGGTTCCAGACTCGACTGGACTGCTTCAGCCCGTATAGCGCCTTGTTGAGGCGACACACCAGGGATGGATTCCGCCGATCGACGAACAGCGGAGGCTGCTCCATGAAGATTTCTTCCGTCAGTTCACCTTGGAGAAAAGCGGTGACAGCATCCATCTGTTGAACCTCCAAATTGTGTTTCGCCGCCATGGCGAACATATATCGCAGCGAACTGTGACGGACTACCGGGGAGTAAGTTTCGTCATAATCTACCCCCTTTCGTTGCGAAAACCCTTTGATCACAAGTCGCGCCTTGTGTCGATCAAGGTTTCCATTGGCATCCAGCTTCGTTTTGTAGACCCATTTGCAACGGATCGCCTTCCTATCCTCAGGAAGTTCCGTCAAGGTCCACGTTTCGTTCGCCATATGAGCGTCAAACTCCTCCTGCATGGCAACCTTCCATTTGTCCGAATCATCTCGACTCATTGCTTGTTGATGCGTGGTCGGGTCGTCAGAAATCGTGGCTTGTTCGTCACTCTGCTGCTGAGAGGCCACACCAGTGAATTGGCTCGAGCGCTCAGGACCCAGGGATGAACCGCTTGCTTCACCGCTCGCCACATCGGAATTCAATGGGTTGTTGTCATCGTTTGCAGGAATCTGGGAAAAACGAGAACAGGGCAAGCCTTTGCTCGAAATAGCAAAATCTCTATACTTGCCTGGAAGTTTGTGCTCCCGACCACTGCGCCTCAACACCTGTGACGGAGGTGGATTTGAAGTTTGTCGTGGGGGGAGCACGGTGATGTCAGTCACGGTATCTGTGGAAGAACTACTGATGTTGCTTGCTGCTTCTTCGAATTCTTCTTCGTCCCAATCGCTTTCATCGACTTCAACTGAACCAGTTGCACCATCCGCGGGAGTCGGATGCCCGCTGGTAGCTTCTTCTGGGTTGGGAAACGATACCGCCTCTTCTACGTCTAGCTTGATAATCAGTGGTTTGCTGCTTTTGATTGTTGCCGCCGGTGTACCGGCGTCGCTCTCATTGATGAACGTTACATCTCGACTTCTTGATATAGTCTTCGTTGCCGGGTCGTATACACGATAGCCTTTCGTGTCTTCATCGAATCCAACCAGACGACATTCATGGGCCTTCGCATCCCACTTACGCCGCTTCGGTTTCGGGACATGAACCATCACCTTTGCTCCATAGATCCGAATGTTGGACAAATCCGGCTTCTTTCCGCTCCAGCATTCTTCGGGTGTCATCCCATGACCGCGAGTCGGTGATCGATTGATGAGGTACACCGCCGTCGAAACCGCTTCTGCCCAAAACGATTTTTGCAAGTTTGCTTCAAATAGCATGCACCTAGCACGCTCGACGATTGTCCGGTTTGCCCTCTCAGCCATACCGTTCTGCTGCGGGGTGTAGTCATTTGTTCGCTGATGCCGGATACCAAACTTTTCCAAATAGCTCTGGAATTTCCTGTTGGTATACTCCAGCCCGTTGTCGGTTCGGATGGTTTTGATTTTCGAACCGGTCTGCCGCTCAGCCGTGGAAAGCTTGAAACACCCTCAAAACTTCACCTTCGCATTTCGTTCGTAGGAAGTATACGAACATGCGGCGTGATTTGTCGTCCACAAACAGGATGTAGTATCTGCTACCCCCTAGCGACGGTACCTCCATCGGACCGCAAATATCCGAGTGAACGACCTCCAACAATTCCTTTGCTCGGGAACCCTTTTTGCCAAATGGTAATCGGGACTGTTTCCCTTTGGCGCACACGCTGCAATCACTAATGCTACTTGAATTGAAATTCATGCCACTCACCATACCGCTCGCTAGCTTTTTCAGATTCGCCTCGCTGAGGTGGCCCATTCGCCGATGCCAAACGTCCATGGAATCATCCGTCGGACAAGCCAACGCCTTGCCGGCTCCGCTGCGCTCGTGCTGTTCCAGCTTGAATAGTCCATTTTCGTGGCATCCAGTAGCCACTAGGTCGCCGGTCGAATTCATCACCTTGCAGCCAGCGTTGTCGAACATCATCGAGTAACCTTTACTTACGATTTTGTTGACGGAGAGGAGATTCACGGACAGCTGTGGAATGTAGTGGACATCGCTCACGGATATTTCACTTCCTTGGTCCTTGCAGACGGGCTTGAGAGCAGCGGTTCCTGTTCCCTCGATCTTCATAGCGGCCTTGTTCGCGGCCACCACAGTGCCACTGGACGGCTTCACGTTCTGCAACAGAGCCTTGCTTCGTGTCATGTGAGTCGTGGCTCCAGAATCGAAGTACCAGTCAGCATCACTGGCGGCTTCGAACGTAGACAGGACGGTGCAGAAAGCGTCTCCTTTTTTCGTGCTTCTGCAGTCCTTCGCAATGTGCCCGTAGTTGTGACACTTCCTACATTTCGGTCCCTTCGATGATGTGGATTGCTTCGATTGATTTCCACGGTTGTGGTTGCTATCGTTGCCGTGGCTGGGGTTACCATGGTTACGTTTACCCTTCGACAACAACGCCGCATCAGCCGATGGAATTTGCACCTCTTGAAGCAGCTTCGTCTTTATCGCGTCGCCGGTGATTCTGATTCCAGAATTTTCCAGGGCCATGATCATTGGCCTGTATTCCTCCGGCAGACCGCAAAGCAGCAGGGCACCAATCCACTCCTCCGAAATGTTGAATCCGATTCCGTTGAGTTGATGGGCCGTGGAAATTATCCGATTTACGTATTCGGACATGGACGAACAGCTCATCAGATCGGTTTTCACCAGCTTGTGAAGGAGACCGATCCGCCTGGTTAGGCCGGAATCTTCGAACGCCCGCTCCAGGTTTCCCCACACTTCCTGTGCCGTTTTCGCCTCCTTTACGTGAACATAATTCACCGGTTCGAGGAGAAGAATTACCTTGGCTCTTGCTTTCCGGTCCTTCGCAGGTTCCACGGCTTCGTACGTTCCGTCCTCTCTCAGCGCAGGCTTGACGGCTTCCCAGAGATCTTCCAGCTCGAGGTACGTTTGAACGGCAAACTTCCACGTAGCCCAGTTCTCTCGTCCGGATAACCGCTCGATTCCTGGCAGACTTGAAATCCCTTGCACGGAACTGCCGCTTGATCCTGCTTGACTTCCGGAATTCATCTTGAATTTTCAGAGCTTCGGCTTGAAAACGATAGGCCCATAACCTATTGTATCTTCAGATAAGAAAGAAAACGACTTGTTCGTTTAACGTGTGAACAGAAAGTGAAAAATTTATTTAAACCAAAGTCATGGCTTACTTATATCTAACACTCATCAGGACTTCACGTTTACCTGAAGCTGGTACTCGCCTATCTATCGCGGAATCATCAATCCTGACAACAAATTCTCCTACTCGACTATCTCGCGACAACTCAAGCAGGCTTACTACCAAAGCTCCGCTGGCCATCCAATGGAACATGAATGGCTTTTACAACAACATCGGGGACCTCGAATTACTTATCCGTGATCAGCAACCAATTATCCTTGCCATTCAAGAACCCCACAGGATCAGCACCGATGGACTAAACCGCTCTTTGAGGGGGCAATATAAGTGGACCCTTAAATGTAACGAAAACGTCTATCACTCGGCTGCTATCGGTATTCTGTCATCTGTCCCCCACTCTTCTATCCCATTGTATACCGATTTACCAATAGTAGGCGTGAGACTTGATTACCCCTTCCCCCTGACAGTTATCTCGGGATATCTGCCTAATGGAAACGTACCGAATCTCGAAACTCAACTCATGGATATATTAAAAAGCTTGGATACACCAAGCCTGATCCTATGGGACACTAATGGTCATCACACAGAATGGGGTAGCCCTTCTTCCAACGCTCGTGGTTCGCTTATCATGAGAATTGCAGAATCGCTTGATCTGGTAGTTCTTAACGACGGAGCTGTAACCTTTACTAGAGGGGATATACAATCTACTGTTGATATCAGCTTAGCTAGTGTGAATATAATCAACCGACTTTCCTGGACAGCCGGAGAAGACCCTTTGGGTAGTGACCACTATCCGATTACAATCCGCTTTGACGAACAACCAGTGGCGATTACACGCCGCCCCCGCTGGAAGTATGACCAGGCAAATTGGTCCCAATTCCAAGAAACCTTAGACACGACAGTAGCAGATATGAATCCGAACAACATCGATGATTTTCTGAATGCTGTTCACCACGCGGCATCATCTACCATCCCTCGAACAAAAGGGAACAGTGGCCGAAAATCGCTTCCGTGGTGGTCTCCAGATGTAAAAAAAATAATAAAAGAAAGAAGAAAAACTCTCCGTGCAGCTAAACGATTGCACAAAGACCACCCGAATAAAGACCACGCTGATGAAGTCTACCGCAAGAAACGAAACGAAGTAGCGGGAGGCCTTACCCGCGATCCGCATTTAATAGCCAACAAGCTAGCAGATTACTTCGAATCACTCTCTTCATTGGGTCAATACGACAACAACTTCATTCGGCGCAATCACGTATCCATTAATAGCATTCAAAACATAGCTATTCCAGAAGACACTGCTGTTCCTCTCCCTATTAACTCCCCATTCCGCCTGGAAGAACTGAACTTCGCTCTACGTCGCAGTAAGGGCAAGTCAGCTGGCCCAGATGAACTCGGTTACCCGATGTTTCAAAACCTAACCATTAACTCAAAAGCTACTTTTCTTGAGCTTCTAAACAAAACGTGGGCCGAGAACACTCTTCCCAAGAGTTGGACCCATAGCCTGGTGGTCCCAATCCCCAAGGTAGGAAAAGTTACTAAATCACCAAGTGATTTCCGGCCGATCTCACTCACCTGCTGTGCTAGTAAAATTCTTGAGCGAATGGTAAACCGCCGACTGAGTCGATTCTTGGAGGATAACCAGCTTCTTGACCATCGTCAACATGCGTTTCGACCAGGTCACGGAACAGGAACGTACTGCACTGGGCTGGGAGATGTTCTCCAGGATGCCATGAACAAAGAGCTTCATGTCGATATCGCTTCCTTAGATCTGGCAAAAGCGTATAATCGCGCCTGGACTCCAAAAGCCATCAATCAATTGTCCGAATGGGGCTTAAGTGGCCACATTCTCCATTTCCTGAAAAACTTTTTAAGCGACAGAACATTCCAAGTGATCATTGGAAACCACTCCTCTTCAACTCGGAAGGAAGAAACCGGGGTCCCACAAGGATCCGTAATTGCAGTGACTATCTTTCTAGTTTTGATGAATAGCGTTTTTGATTCTCTCCCAAAAGAGATATACATATTTGTATATGCGGACGATATTGTCTTGCTCGTTGTGGGTCGTACTCTTAAGTTTATCCGACGGAAACTCCAGGCTGCAGTCACTGCAGTTGCTAGATGGGCTCTCCACTCTGGTTTTAAGCTGTCCGCTGAAAAAAGTTTAATATCCCACATCTGCCGCTATCGTCATCGAATGCTATCATCGCCTGTGAAGACAAACGGGTCTCCAATCCCAATGAAGAAAACTGTTGTTATACTTGGAATACGATTGGACCGCGAGCTGAGATTTGAGGACCACTTGCGCGACACCAAAAAGAATTGCCAAACCAGACTGAACGTTCTCCGCACTCTTTCAAAACCACACCGTAGTAGTAATCGAGGAACCCTCCTTAAAGTATCTAAAGCAATCGTAAATAGTCGACTACTTTACGGTATTGAGCTGTTCTGCCTAGCAGAAGATTCCCTCATTTTATCTCAACTTGGCCCTACGTACAACCAAAGCATAAGAATTATTTCTAGTTTGCTCCCATCCACACCAGCAGATGCAGCTTGCGTAGAACTAGGTGTGCTTCCTTTTCGGTACCAAATGGTGGAGACTTTGTGCTGCCGAACAATCGGCTACCTCGAAAAAACCACGGGAGACCACGAGGTCTTTCTCCTCAGAGAGGCGAATAGAGCCCTCGCAAATCTGGCCCATTTAGAACTCCCCCCGGTTGAGCAGGTCCACTGGGTTGGAGCCAGAAGGTGGGACGCTGCAAACCTACATGTTGATCTTTCCATCGCGAATCGCTTCCGTGCAGGAGATAACTCCATTGCTATGCGCACACATGTCACCGAATTGTTAGCTAGAAAATATTATACTCACCAACTCCGCTACACTGATGGTTCCAAGACCAGGGGGAGAGCCGGTTTTGGTGTTACCGATACGGACAGCAGCCACTTTTTCCAGCTCCCCAATCAGTGCTCAGTGTTTTCTGCTGAGGCTGCTGCAATACTGTTGGCCATTACAACACCAGCATCCAAACCAATTTGCATAATCTCCGATTCAGCAAGCGTCCTATCTACGATCAACTCTCCAACAACCCAGCACCCATGGATTCAAGCTATTCAGAAGGACTGTCCCGCAAGAACCGTTTTCCTTTGGGTACCCGGCCACTGTGGTATCCAAGGCAATGTAGAAGCAGATCACCTCGCTGCCATAGGACGAACCGGTCGCATGTTTACCAGGTTGACACCAGGTGCGGATCTGAAATACTGGTTAAAGTCTACAATCCGCGTAGCATGGGCTCAAGAATGGGCCAATGTGAGACAACCCTTCATACGCAAAATTAAGGGAGAAATTACACAATGGACCGACACTACCAATCGCCACGATCAACTGATACTTTCTCGCCTACGAGTTGGACATACTCACGCTTCGCACAATATGGGATCCACGGGGCCTTTTCGCAGAATATGTTCAACATGCAACATAACCATGACGGTGGAACACCTACTAGTCAACTGTCCATTCTACCAGGGAATACGAGATCGCTATGATATATCGAACAACATAAGAGACATCCTTGCGAACGACCCAGCCAGAGAAACAGCACTAATTTCATTCATCAAAGATGGCGGGTTACACCGGGCCATTTGAGCCCCAAAACACAGAACCAACATAAAATATCCACACCATTCATCATACGGATCAACTAAGCTACGATTTTGTGTTAATGTGTTGTATATCGATTTTATAAGAATATCCTTTGTAATTGTAACTAAACTATGAAACTGTATGATAGGGGAGCCCCTCATTGTGAAGCCCTCTCCCTTTTTCTTCCAGAGACGAACCAGCCACGATCTGAGCTGAAAGTCTCTTTAATAAAGATAATAATAATAAATAACCACGATGCAAGATTACAAAAATTATTAGAAAAATGGGTTTGTTTCAATTTCGTCATGATCAACTAATGGGACGGGTATTTTCAATATAGTTGGGCCTGGGAGGGAGGCACAGATACGAAATATACAACAACGTTTGTTTGAACTGCAAGATAACTCCAGCTTGCCAACAACAATCAAGGCAGGCTTGGGGAAAATCTCTACACGGAGACGGAATTCAACTCAATTTTGGGTAGTTCCAACGCAATTCCGTAGTTGAGCCCAATAACTCAATTTTGGCTAAATTTCCAAGGTCCCCACTAGGTAGTTTGGCTTTAATTCCATTAGAAAAATATACTCAATTTCGGGTTCATTTAACGCAAAATTGAGTTCTTTCGACCCAAACATAGGAAAAGTTGCATTTACCCAAATTTGGCTTATTGGACCAAAGTACCCCCATTGGGTAGATGCAGCTCTCTCTAGTTTTGACAACATTCGTGTGGGAGAAAGAGAAAACCGAGAGATTTTGGGTTGAAACTATAATCGATATACTTAATTTTGGGTAAATTAAACTCAAAAATTAGGTAAAAATATTTCTCCGTGTAGTTTTCTTTGGTTGTGTACTTTCGATATTTCCTGACAAACATGGAAAAAGGGCCACAGTTTTCTATGCACTAAATATTCATTTTCATTGGAAAAAGTAAAACGATGCGTTTGTCAATGCTTTATATTCAATCAGATTTAAATGTGCTCACGTGACATTACTTGCATTATGTGCATCATTCGATTTTTGTAACTTTTGATGAAATGCGAAAATGTGTTTTAATCAGTTACGCGCTTTTTCCATGTTAGTCCAATGTTCGAGATCTGGGCTCACAGTGACAGTTCGTGACAGCGGAATCTCGGCTCACTATGACGTACAGAAATTTTGTATTGGTTTCTCCCTCCCAGGGTTGGGCAGTATAGACTCGTCAATAATATGATAAAATAGATAAATTAACTTACAAAGGAAACAACTCACGAACGATCTTCTTAAACTCCTGATAGCAGTGCGGTAGCGGCCGAAAGAACTGCCGTATGATAAACAGCAGATCCAACAGCATGTTGTGTCCAATGATAAGTTTTCTCGCCCGAGACAATTCCTGCAGAACCAGCGAGAGGCCAACCATGCGTTCCAGATCCTCATTTTCTTGAGCCACCCGTTCCTCTTCCAGTTTCAACTCTTGTTCCTTCGTTCTTTTGCGTTCCACCAGGATAGCTTTATGATTGTTCTCCAAGGTCACCGAAGAAGTTGAAACCGTCTTCCTGAACTGTGAATCAATCATTTGATACACCAGCTTGCGTTGGAATCCATTGCAGTTGGTTATGGTGTAGTCTTTATCTTCCGATTTGAGGAATTCCTCGATTCGCTCACTGATTTCTTTCATCAGCTTTTCCTCCTCCGGGGGAACAGGGACCATGTTTAGCGAATCGTTATTGCCATTTTCCTCTTCTTTCGCTTCCAGCGCTGCGGCTCGTTGATCTTGCCGTTCTTTGAGTTCTGTTCTCAGTCGATCCTCGTCCGCCTCGCCACAGTAAGACAACCCCTCTCTAAACAGTTTGTTAAAATCGAACCCGTTTTCCGCCAGGAAGCGCATACTCTCTCCCTGGCAAGAAAATATGTGCATCCTTCCCTTCGGATAGCAGTAGAAGTTGAAGCACTTGTAACTGACCTGTCCGCTCTCGGGATCTACTCGGAAAGCGCACAGCCCCAGCTGAATGATAACGAAATCGGCGGAATTATCGATAGTCTTCAGGTACACCTCCTCCGGTGTATCGAAGGGAAGCACATTTCGATCCGAGGTCAGCCCGGTGAATTCCCCATCGATGGCGAAGAAGCTAGCCTCCCTGATGGTTTGGCGAATCGTCGGCAGCTGCTCAATGAAATCTGTAAAAATAATAATTTAGAATAAAACGCAGGTAAGACTTTTCATTGTAAACTTACTTTTGGTTGTAATTTCCATTGAAAATTTTGTCCAATTGCACTTTTCTAAAAGATTATTGATAATCACAAGCCAAAATAGGATCCGCGCCTTCGAGTACACTTTTGTTTATAAATTTTGCTTTCACCGCACCTCCCACGACGGTGACGGATTCGAGACGTTCTTGCGCAGGATGCACTGCACGCACCCTTTGTTCTAAAATCGGTCTTGGTCGTTTTCCCGCGCATATTTTTAGTGTAATGTTTTCACGACAGCATTTAAAAAAAATCATTAAGAATATTTTTATCACTGTTAAGAATAATTAAGGATTTCTATGAAAATTTAATAGTTTTAAATTATACATTTAAGAATTAACGATAGTTTCTAAGAATATTAAAGAATTTTAGGTGTAATTCAAAATGTTTTAGAGTATTTAAACTTCAAATTAAAAAAAAAATCAATATTTTCCTACACTTAGGCAAATGGACTAGCGAAATACATAGGAACCACTTATGAAAATTCGCCGCAATAAATCGGGTTGAAGTACATAGCTTTGCCTTATGAAACTAAACTTTGAAAACAAAAAAATGTTCTCGCGGCAACCTGGAATCGAAACAAGGACCTTACGATCGTTAGGCCCATGCGTTGCATACACCACGCGCCTATCGACGCCTTGATGTGAGTTGATGCTAAAACTATACATAAAGCGTTCGTATTTATTGTAATATTAAGGACTGGGCGGATGGGCCAAGAGAAAGACTCAATCTCAAACAACTAAAGAACGTTTATTAGGAGAGAATGGTCTATACAGTTTGAAGGCTTGATTCGTAATGAACTCCACTAGCGCTTGTCAGTATTTCATGGCTTGCTCAGCAAGGCCTACTTCTTCACCCCCTCTCGATTGTGGAGTCCAATGGTTCGTCGTAGGTATTCAAATCTTGCAATGTCCAACGCTTTTGTAAAAATATCTGCTAACTGCCTGTCTGTGCAAACCGGTTCCACCCGAATGCGTCCGGCTGCAATGTGGTCGCGAATAAAATGATGTTTAATATCAATATGCTTTGCCCGTTTGCACTCCAGGTTTTGGGCCATCCCTATGCAACCACGGTTGTCCTCATAGATGGTCACCGGCTTCGTCATCTTTACTCCAAGATCAGTTAAGAGTCCAGATATCCAAATCGATTCTGCCACACCTGCGCTCAACGCTATATACTCGGCTTCACTTGACGAGGTGGCCACAATCGTTTGTTTCTTGCTTGACCAGGAGATCGTATTGCCATAAACCTGGAACAAGAATCCACTCACCGATTTTCTGTCCACTGTATCCGTTGCCCAGTCCGCATCAGCAAATCCGACCAAAGGTTCCGCTTCCTTATTTCGAGAGTATTCCAAACATATGTTCTTGGTCCCTTTCATGTATCGTACTACTCGTTTCAAGGCCGTCCAGTGTTGCTGTTCTGGTTGTTGCTGAAAACGTCCAAGAAATCCTACTGGGAAACAAACATCCGGTCGAGTTGACATCATTATATACATTAAGCTTCCGAGAAGTTCACGATACGGTTCGCCAATCATTCCGGTATTGCTTCGTGTCAGCTGTAGCCCCTTCTCCATGGGAGTTTTTGTTGGATTACAATCATCCATACCGAATTTCTTCAAAACTTTTTCAATACTAGCTGCTTGCGAAAGGCACATTGTTCCCAATACTCGGTCATAGGCGATCTTCATCCCAAGGAAGTGTTGTAACTCACCACAATCAGTCATCTTGAAGAACTGGGATAACTTCTTTTTGATATCGTCCACCGTTTTGGCGCGTACTCCCATGATTAGCAAATCATCGACGTATATGACAATGTAGACATCATCGTTCCCCCTCTCGTCGATGCGGGTATAGACACAATAGTCATGCTTCGATCTCTTGAACCCAAGCTTCAATAGTACCTGATTCAATTTCTCGTTCCAACACTTCGGAGCTTGTTTCATACCATATAACGATTTTTTCAACAGGCAGACTGTTTCAGCATCCGCTTCGACACCTTCGGGTATTGCCATATAAATTGTCTCTTGCAGCTCACCATGCAGGAAGGCCGTCTGCACATCCATTTGGTGTATAACCATGCCTCTTTGCAGCGCCACAGCTAATGCCACTCGAATCGTTGTCAGTTTGGCTACCGGCGCATAGGTTTCTTGATAATCGATGCCAGATTTTTGAAGAAAGCCCTTTACGACCAATCTTGCCTTATGCCTAACGACATTTCCATCAGCATCTTCTTTAACGCAGAATACCCATTTTGGCTGCAATGGTTTCACTCCGGAAGGTCGCTTCACTAGTCGCCACACCTGGTTGGTATCCATCGAACACAGCTCGTCCCGGACAGCCGCCAACCAACAGTCTCGATCATTGCGTCCATCGATCTCCTCATAGGAGGACGGCGGATCTGAAGAATCGGAATTGTCAGCAGCAGAGATTGCTCTGAATCCAGTTAAAAAATCGAAAAACTTACCTGGGAGCCTGCGCTCCCGTTCGCTGCGCCTGGTGTTTGACTCTGAACAGCCGTCACCTCTATGTTGCGAAGGGAGCGCCCCTGGATTTGCTTCCTCTTCAACTTCTTCAAATATGGTTTCTTCATCAGATTCATGATCGACAACATCAGTATGTGGTTCCTCTTTGTTGAAGGATTTGTAGTGTCTCGCCCTTTACTAAAGATGAATCGGTATGCGATAAGTGTTCGACCCCTAAAGATCAGAAACGTCATTGAGTTCGCGCGCTTACACGAGTGTTGTTGTAGTCTTGTGAGAGATAGTCGAGATTGAGATTCTTTGCGGTTAAAGTTAAGTTGTTCAACTTTGTTCTAGTTAATAAATCGTCGTTACTAGTTTCGTTAACCTTGAGTGTGTTCTTCTTTTCTTACGCAAGTCCCGGTTGTTGGGAGTTCCACGGTGAATGTTCAACAGGTTTTGTGCCCAGTATAAAGAAGAAGAAGAACTAAAGTGTTGCGGAAGTATATTCGATGTTTAGTAGTTGTTTTTTTGTGCGTTTGATTTGTGACCTGACTCTGACGAATTGTTTGCTACTGAAGATGAGTGATACAAAAATTGTTATGGAGCGCCTCAACAATACAAATTGGGCCAGTTGGAAGTTCCGGATGGAACTGTTGTTGGTGAAAGAAGGTTTATGGTCAGTGGTGAGTGAAGCTAAGCCGGAAAATGCTGCCGCATCCTGGATCACGATGGATGCATCCGCTCGAGCAACTATTGGGTTAGCGGTCGACAATAGTCAGTTGGCGCATGTGATTGGTGCTGAAACGGCAAACGAGATGTGGTCGAGACTGAAGAGTTATCATGAGCGTGGATCCCTATGCAACAAGATTCACGTGTTAAGGAAGCTGTGTTCTATGCGTTTAGACGAAGGGGGCGACATGTCGGAACATTTGAAGGAAGCAGTAGAGCTTGTGCATAAGTTGAATGGCATGGGAGAAAGACTGGCAGATCACTGGGTTGTGGCAATAATGCTTTCGAGTTTGCCGGAAACATACAATCCTCTGATAACCGCATTGGAGGGTCGCTCGGAAGAGGATTTAAAGCTCGAGTACGTTAAAGGTAAGCTATTGGACGAATGGCGACGCAGATGTGAGCGTAATATGGAACTCGAGGATCGAAATGACAAAGCACTTCGGGTGGCAATGCAGCGTCAAGATGGTGTTTGGGTTGCTGGCAGAATCACGAAGCGTGAATGTTTTTATTGTCACGAGGAGGGGCATTTCCGTCGAGATTGCCCGAAGTTGTATGCAGTGAGAAGAGGCGATGCAGATAATAGACCAAGGATGGAAGGCGGAGAATCGTCGAATTCAGGACGTGAAAGTAGCAGACGCAACGTTTGCTTCACTACAAAAATCAAAGCTTCAGAGAGTTCGAACGGATGGTTGATTGACAGCGGGAGTACAAACCATATGACTGGATCGACTGCACAGCTGAAAAACATGATGCCACATTGCGACGAAGTTGTTCTTGCTGATGGCAAGGTGCTACAAGTGAAAGCAGTCTGAACCAGTACATTTTCAGGGTTTGATGTTAATGGCAAGAGGGTTGATGTAAAGTTAAAAGACGTTTTGTATGTACCTGGATTGGCTGTAAATGTAATTTCTGTTAGTCGAATGTTGGAAGCAGGGTATACAGTTAGCTTCAGTCCCAGAAGTTGCAAAATCTGTAAAGATGGACATGTTTTGTTGTCTGGTGAACGACGTGGCGGCTTGTTTTATGTTAAAGAGGCCTAAGTAATTATTGAACGGGAAAGATTAAAATCCACAGAAGTAGCTTGACTTGGTTCAGGAGGAGTAAATAGCATCGACACGATGGAGGAGTGTTAAAGGATTTGTAGTGTCTCGCCCTTTACTAAAGATGAATCGGTATGCGATAAGTGTTCGACCCCTAAAGATCAGAAACGTCATTGAGTTGTAGTAGTGTTGTTGTAGTCTTGTGAGAGATAGTCGAGATTGAGATTCTTTGCGGTTAAAGTTAAGTTGTTCAACTTTGTTCTAGTTAATAAATCGTCGTTACTAGTTTCGTTAACCTTGAGTGTGTTCTTCTTTTCTTACGCAAGTCCCGGTTGTTGGGAGTTCCACGGTGAATGTTAAACACTCTTCACCAGGATTATTCAACAGCTCCCCCTCTGGCTCGTATAGCGTGGGGACTACCAACGGAACTTGACTTGATTCATCAGTTTGCTCTGCGTATGGAAAACATTCTTCGTTGAACTTCACGTCTCTCGCTATTATTATTTTTCTTGATGCTCTGTCCCAAAGCCGGTATCCGTTTGGAGCGTATCCAATCATCACCGTCTCACGGCTTTTGGGGTCCAATTTCTTCCTTTGTTGGCTCGGGATCCACGCCATGGCCTTGCATCCGAAAATCCTTATCTTGTCAAGGTTCGGTTTTGCATTCGTCCATCTTTCTGCAGGAGTAACGTTTTCAGGCACTGCCACCGTCGGACAACGGTTCAGGAGGTACGTCGCAGTCAGTGCCTTTTTGCACTTCGGCTTTTCGGAGCTTTTGAATCAATGAGCATTGATCTTACCTTCTCCACCAAAGTTCGGTTGAACCGTTCAGCTACTCCATTTTGTTGAGGGGAATAAGCTACTGTGGGTTGTACCTGAATGCCTCGCTTCTTGTAGTAGCTTCTTTGTTCGTTGGAAAAGAATTCCCGGCCTTGGTCCACAGTAAACTTGCATATTCTTGTCTGCCATTGAGTTGTAGCCATCGCTTCATACTCCTTAAAACATCGGTATACCTCAGACTTGCGCTTGATTGGATAGATTACAGCAAAATGCGTCCAGTCGTCTATGAACGATACGAAGTATCGCGATCCGTCCCAGGCCGGTGGATCAATAGGGCCACACACGTCTGAATGAACTCGTTCCAGTGGACGTGTGGCACGTTCTCGAACTCCATCGAATGATTCCCGGCACTGCTTGGCCATCACGCATGTATCGCAAAAACCAATTGTTTCAAGCTTCTTCGTAAACCCCGTGGCCATTTCATGCTTAACGAGAGTGTTCAATGCTTGCTGACTTGCATGTCCCATACGACGATGCCACAACTTGCTCATCCCAGCCACGCTGATATTAGCTACAGATCCGACATCCAATTCCAGTTGGTACAAGTTTCCGCGAAGGTATGCCACGCTAATAAGCTCTCCATTTTTCTTGAACTCCGCACGATCTTGACCTCCACGACCAGTGAATAGAACATCGATTCCAGCCTGCGAGAGCTTCTTCACCGAGAGCAGGTTCAGGGATGAGAAAAGTACTGGAGCAAACATTTACCGCCTCTACATTTACATCTTTCTACACGACCATCAAAATCCAAAGCAAACCATGACGGTTCAAAACAAAAAATGTCACGGCTCTTCAAAAAATGTAATCTTCTTCTTCCTAACGTTTTTCAACCCCGAATGCGAAATGACTCGAGCACAGTGGTGACACGATTTTTGCGGTTTTCGGGGTTTTGCATTTTTGCTCGATAAAGGCAGTATGAAATTGAACTTGTTTATATGTATCGTAACGGAATGATTGTGGTCTTTCTGTTAGAGCTAATAGATTTAAATTAGTTGAAAACACAAGCGAAATATTAGCGATTGAATGATTTAACACTTTTTTCAATCATTCAGCTTGGAATGGCTGCCCGAAAATGGTCATAGTGGAGAGACAAAAACAGTCAAGCAGTGTGTGAACCGTTGGCAGCGCAACGCCTGATGGTATTGATGCTGCTGCTGCTTTGTGTTTTGGTGGAATGGCAGAATCGATGAACTGTGGTGAATTGTGGTCACAGTTCCCAAGACTGAGCAGGTTTTCTCGGAGATCCGGCAGGAGCACAACATTTTTTATCTGAAATTCAATTCCTTTGTTGGACATACCTTTTATATCTCCTGCGAACTTCCCGACGAGTGTCACATCATTCTTGGCTACATCGATTACGAAGGGATCCTTCAATTTCCGCATGGATCGCAGATGTTTTGCATCATTCACGAGATGATCACTGCATCCCGAGTCTACGCAAAAGTGGATCTTCCCTGCTTCAGACTTCGTCTGGTCACCGTTTGCCATGAATGCGACCGCCTTACTGCCGACTGCTGCATTTGCGTTACCTTCCAGCTTCTTTGACCGACAGTCCTTCTTCATGTGACCAAGTTTTCCACACCGATGACACTTGCCAGTAAACTTCTTCTGGTTCTTCTTCTTGCCACCAATGAACGCTGCCCCGTTGTCTTCACTCGAGTCATCCAGACGGTCTTCACGCTTGCTTTCTTCAGCCAGCAGCCGCTGCTTGACTGTCTCTAGCTTCAGGTCCTTCTCCGCCAGATTCTCGAGTGCCGTCACCAAGGGGTCATAACTATCGGGCAGGGTTAAGAATAATTGACATACCAAATCACCTTCCTCCAGTTTGGCTCCTGCGGACTTGAGTTGCCGGACAAGGTCATCGAATACATTGAAATGAGCTCGCATTGAAGTTCCCTCCTTCTTACGTAAACGGGCCAATTGTTTCCTCAGCAACGTTTGGCTTGAAACTGACCGCTTCGCAAAGGTTTCTTCCAGAGCCTTCCACATTTCAGACGCCGTTTCCTTTTCCCGGACAACTTCAAGAATTTCATCCGCCACGAATCCCACCAGCACCGATTTAGCCTTCCTGTCCGTTTGCTCCCATTTTGCACGACCTGCATCGCCTACAGCCGGAGCTGGTTCCGACAACACGGACGATACTTCCACTGCATCCATGTGAAGCTTGACCCGGAAGCGCCAATTCTCGTAATTCGGTCCGGTCAGCTGCGGGATTCCTTCCTTTGACGAGCCCATAACCTATTGTAATATTAAGGACTGGGCGGATGGGCCAAGAGAAAGACTCAATCTCAAACAACTAAAGAACGTTTATTAGAAGAGAATGGTCTATAGAGTTTGAAGGCTTGATTCGTAATGAACTCCACTAGCGCTTGTCAGTATTTCATGGCTTGCTCAGCAAGGCCTACTTCTTCAGTATTGCAATAACCGTTCCACCTTGCATAAGGCAAAATGTATGCATTTCGATAGTCTAGTTCACAGCGTGTAATGGAATTTTTAAGAACACGTTTAATAATACTTCAGTTCTACAAATCAGTCTATTGTTTCATTCACAACCAAACGTGCCGCCAACTTTCAAACAGACTGAAAAAATCGTCACCAGCAAACCAATCAAAGAAGGTGATTTGCCTTTCAGTTGGTTAGACTGGTGAAACGTCAAACGGCAGAAAATGAATCAAAGGAAGTGATTTGCCATTGTGATGGTAAGATTGGTGAAACGACAAAATTTACAGCGGTTGCTTGGCTGGCGACGATTACAAATCGTTGCGTTCGAAAAGGTGTAAAATTTACAATATGCATGAGGTGAAACATACAAATTTTATTTTATGGCGATCGTACAGACGGCAAAAACGAAAAGACCATAACGATTTCATCGGCCCATCACTCGTGGCGGGCATAATCTTCCAGGCTGTTTCAAAGTTCGATAAAGGTTGCAGTAGGCCTGCTGATGTTACACAACAAAACAAAAACTTGTCAAACTTTGCAGAGAGGACATCCGAGCGATTTGTAGGTTTATTTTCACTAGAATCAGCATCTGAAAATGAGATTTACATTCAAAAAGTAATAAGAAATATTTAGACTGATACGAGTAGGGAATTCTAGTCGGAATAACTGATCAGGATTTATTTCGTGTTCACTATGAGAATATTTATTGCTAAATTTCGACAGTAACCAGCTCGAGTATCATCTGGTGTATCCTTAAAGCTATAATTACGTCCTCACAAGAACTCTTCAAGGCCATGAAGGTTCCACTGTTCTTCAAATCGCTTCTGCTGAGTATTCCTGTTGGGGTCACATTCTTCGATTGTGTCGGTTACGTTGCCCGAGTGGAAGGCATCTCGATGCAGCCGGCACTGAATCCAGACGGCAGTCCTGCAACCGATTATGTGTTCCTATCCCGTTGGGCGGTCCGAAATATGGAAGTTGAGCGGGGTGACGTTATTTCACTGGTTTCACCCAAAGACCCCGGCCAGAAGATTATCAAGCGAGTGGTGGGTCTGCAAGGTGATGTCATTTCCACACTCGGATACAAGGTGCCCTACGTGAAGGTACCGGAAGGACACTGTTGGATCGAGGGAGACCACACAGGTTAGTGGGGGATGGATATTTTGATGTAGGAGTTTAACTAATTCCTGAATTCTACTTTCCAGGAAATTCCTTAGACAGCAACTCTTTTGGTCCCGTTTCGTTGGGGCTGATTACCGCCAGGGCAACACAAATCGTTTGGCCACCGTCACGCTGGCAAACACTCCACTCACAGGTTCCAAAAACACGACATCCCATATCGCTCGGAAAATCGACCAGCAGTAACGGCGGCGGTGGCACCAATCATCAGACTTTGCAAGCCCAGGAAAAGGCGTCGTAGGCATCGATTCCTCTCGGGCTGTGGTATCAAGAACAGTGTTCGAAATAACTTTGGATGTGTGTGCGAGAGAAAGTGAGCTAAAAACCAGTCAAACCAAATCCCGTTTTTATTTCGGAAATGTTTTAGCTCTACTAAACTAGGACTTGTTTCAAATATTTTCGTATATTATCTTTCTTTTGAATATATTTTTAGTGGAAGCGATGTATGAGAGCTGTTTCAATTAACTAATGTATTGATTTACTAGGTGTTCGTCGTCACGAAGCGAAATTCAGTCAAACTCAAGCTTAAGGTTTTGGACCCATACATGGATCAGTCTTTAAGTTCAAAATACCTTGGGGTCTGGTTTAGGGTAACTTGGCGAACCCATATTAAGTGTTTGATGCAAATACGCTAACAAAGGATCAATTTTCACACAAAACTAAGACACAACGATTCGCCCTGCTCTAGAGCATAAATTTCCAAACTTTTAGGATGTGCCAGCCACCTAGCCTTTAGCAGGGCTGGTAGCTAGTAACTTTTTAGTGATTTAGTAACTATTTTCGACCTGGTAATCAACGGTGAGTAGGCAAAAGATATCTCTACTTACCTTTTCATGGGATCTCAACAAAAATTATTAAACTAATTCTAGTTTGCATTTCCTAATTACTATGGCCCAATATTCAATTTATTTCGGATTCGTCGAAAACAAATAATGCTACGAAGCATTTACATGAATTCTCACTAGGATGTTTATTTTTGAATATTAGATTTTGTTAATAATTCAACAAGTATTTTCCCAACGGGAAATTTCATTTTTTTATGCCAACGAATCTTCCTGAATTACAGTAAATTTCTCTCTTCAGAGTTAGATTGTCCATCCCGGGATTTGAGAAATTTCGGGATTTTCTGTTTCCCGGAATATAGGGTAACGGTCGTATTTTGGACCCCCTAAAGAAGTGATTTTAGTGTTTTGTCCCAATTAATTAATTGCACAACGTTTTCAAATCAAATAACATGTCAAAATGTAGGGAAAAACTCCTCTACAAAAACATCGAAAATAATTGAATTGTGAAGCACTGTTTTTCATTATTTTGGACACCAATACATTTTGGATCCTCAAAGTATATATTTTGGACCCCCGGCATTTTTCATCGTTTGGCGACAAAGTCCATGACATTGGTTGTGTAAGATGCTTGCCCATAGTCTAATCAATCGATTGACAATGAAAAAGCGAAGAAATTCTACGGTTTTAGTCCAGAAATTTGAAAAAAAGTATTTGTTTATTATTATTATTATCTTTATTAACGAGATTTGCAGCCCGAGGCTGGCTCATCTCGGAGTTTTTGTTTATGGCCGGTACGCTGATCATAAGTACTGTGCAAAAGGATAGGACAAGAAACGGTCAAGGAATGATTCTTCTACCTAATGTCAGTTTTTCTTAGACTCAAACTTTACTCGCTAAAAACAAAAAGCATTTTAATGGAAAGAGAATAAATGGGTAATTGATTATCAGAAGGGTAATTGATTTCATGAAAAGGCTAAATTATTATATATGTGAAACATATTTTTATTTTCTAATTTCAAAAGGTTTTTATTGCGATTTTTTCAATTTGCCGTTTTTATAACTCTAGAGTGCGTAAGCCAATCTGAACACCTACATTTCAAATTTTCAATTATTTCAAAATCTTTCTCTTGTGCTTGTGCTTGATGAATTTTCAAATATTCTGGATACAATTGTCTTAATTTCATTACTATTCTTGTTTATGGCTGTAGCGGTCATGCGACTCAAAGGTAAAGGGAGTCTATAGAAGATTTTTTTACAAATGATTGAAATGAATAGATGGATAGGCGTCGCAAGAGAGCGACTAGATTAAAATTTAATTAGGTGGCGAAAATTGAGCTAGCCATTTTTGAAGTCAGTAAGCATCAAAGCGTCCTGTATTCTACCTAGCTTCTCTACTGGAGAAGGGTTGGCTCAAAGCTTTGAGCTTTACTACCAACACAGGCATCTGTGAACTTTTCTAGAGACCTTCGAAGGATATCGGTTACGAAAATGTAGTAGTTTCATACAATTCAATCAGATTATTATTGTCAGCTGTATTGAGTTCACCAATTCACTTGAGTTCTGACAAATTGTTCATTTCCATATTATCTTATTTCAAGAGCTTTGATTCTCAGAAGCCCGTAGGATGTTTGAAGAACTTCGGACAAAAAGGGTCGCAACTACAAAAAGGATGGGAATCACTGCTCTAATATAAGTTTTCTGGCATAAGTCTTCCATGTACGTGTATGCTCCACCAATGCCTTTTCTGTCTTCGATGTATAAATTATTTTAAGCTAAAATTACCAAAATCCCTACCAGATATTTCACAGACCTTCAAAAGCATCCGTTATTAGTTACAATATGTAATGGTTTTTCTCGGATTTTTCCTAAACTCACTCCATTGAATGATATTTTTTGCATATTTCAATTTTATTTATTTTTTTCAAAAACTTATGCCATTAACAATATAGTAACTCTACTTTATAATACATTCTTGAAGCCAAACTGCTCAACCACGTGAACTGTGTGCTCAATGGCTACCCCCTTGCGAATTATTTTATACTGTCCCACCTGCGACAGATCAATCACCGTTGAAGCTGCTCGTTGCTCTTCTCGAAGCCCCAGTTGACCACCGTCAAACACGGCGCCCAAAGCTGGCCACAGCTTTTCAAATTCCCCTACATTCAGTGTGCTCTGTTCGGAACTCCTGTTGGCACTGGTCAGCGCCACCGGAAATCGGAATGCCCTCGAAACGTCCCTGATAAAATCAAAGTCCGGAATTCTGATTCCTATCTTTTCCACTCCCGGATTGAGGAACGGGTTATCCAAATGGACAGATTTCCGAACGACGATTGTAACGGGACCCGGAAGCAACTGTTCGAGCAGCTCGTTCGGCAAGTGATTCGCTTGGCCCCAATGGCGCAGGTCGTTGAAATCCGCCACGCATATGGCTACCGGCTTTTTCTCTTCGCGGCCCTTGATGGCGTACAGCCGCTGGATAGCTTTGGGATCGTTGGCACTACATGCAAGCCCGTACACGGTATCGGTCGGAAGCGCAATGACTTTCCCCGATTCAAGCAGGTTAGCAGCCTGGCGAATCGCTTTATTGTCACTGGATTTGATGACGGTACCAGCGTCTGGGGCCATTATCCCATTCATCTCCCGGGACATCTCCTCAATCTTTGAACTTAATCTAACAAAGCTTTTTACGGTTGATAAATTACGCGCCAAATTCATTATCTTTATGCCAAAGAGGATAGTCTTATTCCCTCCAATTATGACCACAGGTTGGATTGCAGCACTTGTAGAACGTTGTCATAGGCTCATCGGCGGATCGAGTTTGCATTTGCATAAAATACGCTCGATTGTGGGCACAGGCAGGGCAATCAGCATCGGTTGAATCTACGTTCTCCCAGGCAGCCGCACCTCCCATAACATGATCCACTTCCTGTAACAATGATCAATGTGATATAGGTACATTCATGTTGGCACTTTTGATTCATTTCGGCAGGTTTTTTAAAGCTATTAAGCTCATATTTGGCATCAGTATTACGTCGTATTGAAATGCTTCTCCAAGATTCCTTGAAGGGATACCTTGTGCTTCTTATGCTTCTCATTGCAAAATATCAAATAATTCCATGCCAACGTGAATAATGGAAAAATCAAGCCCAGTTCTTTACCCTACCTAACGGATTTCAATATTTTTTGTCAGTATAATAATTCTCGTACCGTAATCTGAAAGCAAATTAAACACTATGTATTTTACAATTACTTGTGATGTTGTTTTGAAAAATCATGGTAAAGATGCATCGAGGCCAAACCTCGAAATTTTAAGAGCACAAATCTAAAGAACCTGACGGACAACCATTCGCGTTGAAAGTTTGATCGATTGGTTAACACTAGCGAGTGATTTAATTTTCATCACAAACGAGGTTACACCTTCAAAAAGTGTGAATATTTATATGCAAAACTGACCTTGATAAAAATGAAATAGTTCAAAATCATCATTAGACACCTTTTAATTTGAAAAAAATTGAATGTATGTGATGTCATCGACACATTAAGCATCCTTGGAAGGAAATGTAAGTTGGTTGGCACCCCAGTGATCAAATTGCCCCTGGATTACGGTACTCAAAGTTCGCATGGTGGCTTAGCACCAGGGATAATTACCCAGTTTTTTTTTCAACATGAATGAACTTTTTGGAAACAAATAAATTGAATGCTACAAATAGCCGTTTTCGGGTTCTTTGGCTCTCTTATTTATTACTATGGCCGTCCATAAACTACGTGTTCAAATATGGGAAGAGGGGGTTTCTGGTCAATAAGCACGGTCCATGCAAATTTTAATATTAATTTTTGTATGGACACTACCGTCAATAATAGGTTTTTAGGTTTTTCTTGTACACTATTCCATAGTGAACACTTCAATTAAGATATTCCTGGAATATCAGAGCAAAATCTTTTGTAGTTTCGTTGATACAGTATGTTAGAGTTATCAAGAAAAATAAAGATTTCAATGCGAACACAAGGTAGGTATACGTTGAATGAAATATACTGCATAATAGTTTTGTTTTATACTGATCTCAATACATTGTTAAGAAAGCCTTTTATCTTAGAGAAATTGAAGGAAATAAAAATTTCCCTAAGTATCTCTTGAAGAATCTAGGAAGAATTTCTGGAATAATTAATAGAGGAATCTTAAAGAAGAATTTCTGTATAGGAGTCCCCGAAAGTATTCTAGATAAAAACTCTGAAGAAATCACCAGGATAACTCTTGAAGCTTTTCCTACAGGACTCTAAGAAGAACGAAAGTCGCTATATAGTTTCTTAAGGCTTCTCTGAACCCTGTAACATTTTGTGTCAGATTTGCTTACAAAATAAGAAAAATAAGTGATTTTGAAGACCGTCCATTAAAAATTGAGACGCATTCAGAGAGTCTTCCAAAAGAAACCTTGCCACCAGCCCTGTAAATAATTCAAAACTCTTCTTAATAATGTTCAATACCTTAAAATCTGAAGCAAATTCAAATGATTTTCTTTGCTAATAAATAGATAACTTGGCGTATCCCAAGCAATGCCCGACCTGGCCCACCGGAATATTCGCGAGTTTTTCTAGCCAGTTTTAGAAACTACCTAGCTATGTGTATGAGTATACAAAAAATATTAAAATCCGTTAAGTATTCGCTGAGTTATTTTTTATGTTTTGCTTTCACTCAGACCTACACGGGTTAATTCGATAAACCGGCACTTACCTTCAACTTCGGATAGATTCGGGTCGATATCTTGCGCTTTATCTTGCAAATGTACGGGCAGGTGTTGCAAGAGAACCGCAGCGAATCGGTGCCTTCTTCCACCAGAAGCAGATTGCCGCAAGTCGGGCAGAACATCAACATCGTGCGAGAATCGGATTCCGACCAAAGAAATGAGTGAATTCAGTCAATTTGTTTTAGCACATTTTAACCAGAAAGGAAATCAAAACTCAAGATGCATTTACCTCTGGCGAACGATTTGCGATGATCTGTCACGCACGTGGGAATTACACACACTGACACATTTTGCGAGCGACGTCGTCGATCCCGCGCGGTAGCGGGCAAAAGTTTGACAGCACAAAGGGCGCAACCTTCTATTACGTAACGCTCTACTGATGATACTATAAAAACACAATGAGCCTATTCATGCTATAAAACGTTTGACTTTTACTGTGCGCTCTGTTTTCAAGTTCCCGACCAACCAGTCTTCATAATTGGCTTGTTTAGGGGTATCCTGTTTTTACATATTCTGATTCTACGTTAAAAACTGAGCCATAATCCAAGGTTTCATAATTTTCCGTGCCCTGGAACTATTTTTAAAACACGTTTGAATTTCGTATGGAAATCGTGTTTGAATCACCCCTCGGCAAATTTTACTCCGGGACGAGCTGTCATTATGTAAATGGAAATGTCATTGAGTCGACGGAATTAAATCTATTTTAATCATTTAAGCGAAGTATGTGTTAGAACCTCGACCAGGTTACTATTGGGAATTTCGCGTATTGAGAAGATCAATCAAACACACTAGTATTGCGGATAAGTGTAACATAAAAAACGTCTTTATTCTGCGATCTTTCCAACTACAGTAGTCAATGACAACCAAAAACAAAACGCGCCAACAAGCTGATTCAAGGGGTACCTCAATACTTTTTCAGTGTACTACAATGTAAGGGGTGTGACACTATTATTACTCCGACACTCCTCCTTAGTGTCTACACCACTCCCCCACACTCCTCCTGGATTGAAACGCTTATAAACTCCTCCTGTCATCTAACTTCTTTCTGTATTCACTTTCCTGGCTGACTCAAATAGAACAGATCACCACATTTTTCACCAATCAGTACTACCTTTCGATCTTTAGAAATTTGGCAACCATCAGGTCCAAAGCAAACATTATATCCTTCTTCCACCATACGATTTACAGAGATTACGTTCGCTTTCAAATCCGGTACATACAAAACATTTTTCAGTTCGACGCCAATCTTTTCACCATTCCTTCCACATCCGATAAGCTCTCCTGTACCCGACGCTTTCACGAGTATTTTCCGGCCATCAGCCAAACCGATATCCTCTCTACGACGCATTGCATTATTCAAGTTTCCGATATCGTTCGTCATGTGTTTCGTACATCCGCTATCAATCAACCAGCCTTCCGAACCATATTTGTTCCTTGTAGCGGTAACGAAGCACACATTTCCACCACTCGACGATCCGTTATCCTCCCTCCAGCGTTCGGAATTCTGCCTGCGTTTGACATCCTCGATCTCCCTGACTTTGATTAATCGCGGACAATCCCGACGGAAGTGTCCTTCCTCGTGACAGTAATAACATTCAAATTTGGCATACCTTCCATCGTTGCTGCTAATCGTCGTCTGCCGCATAGCCGTTTTAAGCGCTCTCTCCTCGTTATCCTCTTCATTCTCACATCTGCGGCGCCATTCATCCAGCAATTTCCCCTTTACATACTCCGTCTTTAAATCCGCTTCCGGGTGACCTTCCAAAGCCGTGATCAACGGATTATATGAAGTCGGCAAACTCGAGAGCAGAATGGCAACGATCCAATGTTCTGCCAACTTCTCTCCCATACCATGAAGCCTATGCACCAAACCGGATATCTCCGCCAAATGGTTGGACATATTGCCACCTTCAGACAAACGCACAGAACACAATTTTCTCAAAACATGGATCTTGTTTGTCAGAGATCCACGTTCATGATGACCCTTCAACTTCATCCACATATCATTTGCTGATGAAGCACCCATGACGTGCGATAGTTGGCTGTCATCCAGAGCTAATCCGATTGTAGCACGAGCAGAGGCATCTTTCGTTGTCCAAGATGCTGTGACATTTTCCGGTTCCGGATCATTCACTACCGTCCACAAACCTTCCTTAACTAGCAGCAGCTCCATCCGGAATTTCCAACTCGCCCAATTCACATCATTCAATCGCTCCATGGTTACCTTTGTCTCAGCCATTTTCGACAGCACAAAATGTTCTGTTCTCACTATCAATATGCAGCTGAATCCATTTGAAAACAACACTATCTCTTCTCTATACTGGGCACATAACCTGTTGGAACCTCGACCAGGTTACTATTGGGAATTTCGCGTATTGAGAAGATCAATCAAACACACTAGTATTGCGGATAAGTGTAACATAAAAAACGTCTTTATTCTGCGATCTTTCCAACTACAGTAGTCAATGACAACCAAAAACAAAACGCGCCAACAAGCTGATTCAAGGGGTACCTCAATACTTTTTCAGTGTACTACAATGTAAGGGGTGTGACACTATTATTACTCCGACAATGTTGGAGAGCAGGTACATCACTCACCCTGTAGTGGAGATGTCGATGGGTAAGAATTGTAGAGGTAGTACTTTAAGTGAATTAATTGTAGATATCTTTACCCAGACATGAAATAAAAGAGAGGTGCTGACGTGGTAGCAATATCAGTCAGTAGCCTGCGGTATGGAGGAATAGCCTTGTGTTTTGTAGTCGTTTTATTTCAACAGGTTATGGGCCCAGGAACGCCTGGAGGACGCTGAGGCGGCTTCAATGAGGGACCACGAGGAAGCACCTGGACGAGGAGACATGGCCTAGACGAGGAGGCAGAATCTCGGTGAGGAGGTAGAGCCTGGACGGAAGGTGGAGTCTGGACGGGAGGTGGCTTGGACGAGGTGCCCAAGAGTTGGAGGCCAAGATGCTGAGAACGAGGCTGAAGGTGCGGATGCTGGCTGATCGGACGACGAGCTTGGAAGAGTTAGAGGAACTCGAGAGTCAGGAGGAGCTCGTAGGATGGCGCAGTTGACCAAGCGGACTATGGTGCAGCTGGCCAGGAGAAGCTCGACTAGGAGGAGTTCGGTAGCTGGAGCTCAGTGCCAGGAGGAGCTTAGTGGACAAGAGAGCTCAGTGGCAGATGGCGGTTTGAAGGTTGTGTGATGAGGAGGAGTGTTGGAGAGCAGGTACATCACTCACCCTGTAGTGGAGATGTCGATGGGTAAGAATTGGGTCCTAAAATTTTTAATGAAATCTTGTTTTTATTTTATAACACGAAAAAGCATGTTACTATAACTACTTTAGCAATTTTTCCCGCTAAAATAATGGCTATATCATGTTTAAACTATAATTTAAATATTTGGTCCATAAATGAACCTTGACACTTTTGATCATGTTTGACGTTCACTTAGTCGACAAAAACACCACAGGGGTTTTAGTTCGACCACTGGGGTTGTTCCTATCTGACATTTCGTAAGGGACACGGACAACAAAACACATCCAAAATTTGAGTTTAAGCCAAAGGATGCGGCAAAATCTAAAAAAATATTTTTTTGGGCTTAAACCAACGGAAAACATTAGAAAATTGAGTAAACATGTGTTTTTAGCCTAAACTTAAGCGTTTGGCACTAAAATTGGGACAGGGTTTTAGGACCCTATTGTAGAGGTAGTACTTTAAGTGAATTAATTGTAGATATCTTTACCCAGACATGAAATAAAAGAGAGGTGCTGACGTGGTAGCAATATCAGTCAGTAGCCTGCGGTATGGAGGAATAGCCTTGTGTTTTGTAGTCGTTTTATTTCAACAGTATGCACCTCAACATAAAAGTAATTGCCTATCTCGATGCGTGGAAAATTTCTTGCAAGAAATGGTCAAGAAAAGCATTTTTCTTTGATCGCAGTACGCAGTTGAAAAGAAATATCATTTCAAATAGGGCTCCCTGTAGAAAATTTCTTGACCATTTCTTCCGCAGAAATTTTTACTTTTCTTGAGCGGAACAGCATACTTAGCTTTACTATATCAAAATTAAGATAATAAAGCGCAATAAAATCGTGTTACACTGAGAAAACTGTGCTCTTTCGATCAAGCTACAAAAATCTGCGAATTTTTCATCACTAAACAACCCAATTCTTTATAGATCTTTGACCAACGATGGCGATCGCTAACGGTTCAAACGAATCTATATCGATCGCTTTCGAAAATCACTGACTGGTTGACCGGGTTGCCCGTAAGAGAGAACGAGACAACACCAACACACGGCGCACAGTAAAAGTCAAAAGAACAAAAGAATTTATGGCACGTACAGAGGCTCATAGGCCTATTCACATGACGTTTCAAAACAGCTGATCGGGAAGCTCTTTGACAGTTCTTCTATGAAAATGACAGCCTCGTGTATGCACCGGTACCAAAGACAAATTAAAGACCTCCGTGTCCCTTGCAGTTGCCCAAAATTTTATGGCTCATAAGGTAATCTAGAATGCCGTGAAAAGTGTACTGCGATCTGTCAAGCTTGGGTACCTTTTGTTTTACCGAGGGACCGAATGCAGTACTAGAAGTGGTACCCAATCTGAGCCCGAGTGGGACGGACCTGCCGGTACTCCACCGATGTAAATAAATGCATAGACGGACCTGTCACATGAAAAGGCCTATGAGCTTATGCATGCTATAAATCGTTTGACTTTTACTGTGCGCCCTGTTTTCAAGTTGCCCGTGAGAGAGAGCGAGACAGCACCAACACACGGCGCACAGTAAAAGGCATGAGAACAAAATAATTTATGGCAATTACAGAGGTTCATGAGCCTATGCATGCTATAAAACGTTTGACTTTTAGGGCCCATTCACAAATTTCATAACGCTGAAGGGGATGGGTGGGTGTCCTTGACTTGTGACAGCTCATACAAAATTTGTTAAACACTCGTATAAAAAGCGTTACGAGGGGGTGGGTGGGTGTCTAAAATGGTCGTTTTTGGCGTTATAAAATTTGTGAATAAACCCTTACTGTGCGCTCTGTTTTCAAGTTGCCCGTGAGAGAGAGCAAGACAGCTCCAACACACGGCGCACAGTAAAAGTCATGAGAACGAAAGAATTTATGGAACGTACAGAGGCTCATTAAGCTCTCGCCGAGCGGTGTTACGAATACGTGCTCAAATTTGCTGGTTGAAAATACTGCCATTTGATTTTGCTGGGAACAGCTGATCTTTCTTTATATTTTCCACCAGCACTCTTTAAGTAGTGTTGGTGGCATGTAACGTGTATGTACACAAGCGCAGAAACCACTATGAGCCTTTGTACAGTGCTGTTCTGAATAATAGCAGCGCATGTCAATTTTCATACAAAATG
This sequence comes from Aedes aegypti, assembly GCF_002204515.2. Taxonomy (NCBI): domain Eukaryota; kingdom Metazoa; phylum Arthropoda; class Insecta; order Diptera; family Culicidae; genus Aedes; species Aedes aegypti. The sequence goes on from NC_035108.1 coordinate 45,682,774, forward strand.
CTCAACTTTGACATGCTGTAGTTTTGTTCCCTTTCAAGCAATCGAGTTGAAATTTTCTCCACAGAACTACACATATGATCAATTTTGTAACTACAAAATTTCAGTTTTTTCTGAGTCCCTGCCGAAAAGTGAGACACTAGGTGAAATTTTTCGAAAAAATAGCAGTTTTTCATTTTAATTTTTTTTTTTCTACAAATATTTTAAACATTTTCGGTTTAGGTGTAGGTTTGATAAGTAGGAGGAGATTGTTCCAATGGTAAGTGATATACAATTTAAAACTATAATGTCAAGCCGAAATTCAAAATTTTTAAACTGCTATTTTTTCGAACAATTTCACCTAGTATCTCACTTTCCGGCAGGGGCTTAGAAAATTTTGAAATTTTGTGTTTACAAAATTGGGCATATTTGTAGTTCTGTGGAGAAAATTTCAACTCGATTGCTTGAAAGGGAACAAAACTACAGCATGTCAAAGTTGAGCATTTTGTATGAAAATCGACATGCGCTGCTATTATTCAGAACAGCACTGTACGTGCCATAAATTCCGTTGTTCTTTTGACTTTTACTGTGCGCCGTGTGTTGGAGCTGTCTCGCTCTCTTTCACTGGCAACTTGAAAACAGAGCGCACAAAACAGACGCATTGTGTTAGTGTAGTGCAAAATCAAATCAAACATTGCAATGAATGGGGTAACGTCATACGGGTTCATGTTTCCTACGGGCATATTGCAGAACTAAATAAGAGCAATACGGGAAAAATCTACGGCAACAATCTAGTGATGAAAGATGTATAACAAATTCGGAGCCATTTTCTCATATGTACATAAATTCTTCTAAGGCTTTTACAATTATTTCAATCATGAGTAATTTAATTAATTTCACCACTGTGATGTGAATCTTGAACTATTCAATCAAAATGTTCGTGATGTGGGTAGTTATTCCAGCACATACAACGATTCATGCTATTGTAACGGTTCGTAGTATCCATCACGTGTTCCTCCGTTAATGGTAACTTCATAAACTGAAGGGAAAGTTGAGAAATTGATTTGTTGAGAGATTGACGTGAAGGCCATCTTTCTCTGCTGCATATTTTTTCATGTTTTTGTTTGAATAAGGGCTCATTCATTTATTTCATAACGCTGAAATTGACCGTTTTGGACACCCACCCACCCCCTTGTAACGCTTTTTGTATGGATGTTATTCAATTTTTGTATGGACCGTAAGCCGTAGCGGTAAACGCGCATCTATTCAGCATGAGCATGAGGGTCGTGGGTTCGAATCCCGCTGGTCGAGGATCTTTTCGTAAAGGAAATTTTCTCGATTCCCAGGGCATAAAGTATCTTCGTACCTGCCACACGATATACACATGCAAAAATGGTCAATCGGCAAAGAAAGCTCTCAGTTAATAACTGTGGAAGTGCTCATAAGAACACTAATCTGAGAAGCAGGCTTTGTCCCAGTTGGGACGTAACGCCAGAAAGAAGAGAAGAAGATGGACCGTAACATCGTTAAGACACCCACCCACCCCCTCTAGCGTTATGAAATTTGTGAATGGGCCCTAACAGCACACAGGACAACCGTGGTAACGGCAGGGTTGCTAGCAACGAAAACCTCAAAACTTGCAATAACAAACTGTATGACGTCACGCGTAGTCGCGTTGCAAAGGTTGCTGTGTGAAATAAAAAGCAGTACACTAACACATGTAAACGGTTGTGTATTATATAGAAACATCTCCTCACCTCTATTAGAGCACATTGCGTCTGTACGTGCCATAAATTCTTTTGTTCTCAGGACTTTTACTGTTGACTTCGCACATACTCTCCATGTGCAAACCCCCTTTGCAAAAATCCATGTAGGTTGGCACATGAATCAAATGGGAACTTTATCTTGAGTGTAAGTTCTGCATTTTTACCTCATGTACATTCTATTGCCCATTGCACGGTGACGTCATCAGAAAATCGCTCTCTTTCCCTCCTTCGGGAAATCTGAAAACAACGGTGCCAGTACCTGTCAAAGTTGACAGGTACTGGCACCATTGTTTTCAAGTTTTGTTGAAGAGCGAAAGAGAGATAATTTTGCTGTGAAATGCCTATTGCAGCTAAGGACCCTCCAGATAATCACAACTCCAGCTAAACTGCAAAAAACTTTCCTCAGCTGCCATTTTTGTTTACACAATGTGCTTTGGAACGGTATAAACACAGACAAACAGACGTAACAGCTAGAACAATTATCAATTCAAAACATAGTCAGCGTGAGCTAGATGGCGGTAGTGAGCAAACGTCAAACACGAACAAAAGTGAGGCGAGCGCCACAAGTGGCTTGTCGGCCAACTACCAACTATTAGAATTGGGCGCTATTCTGCTGTACAATGGAGTTAATTAGAGTGTTACGTCTGTTTGTCTGTGGTATAAAGCTTGCACATACGTTAAATGTGACTCAAATGATATATAAGAGCCACACTAAAGGGTCAAACACAATGCAATGGCATTACGGCAAAACGGCAACACCGATTTGAATGACATGTCAATGTTTTGATCAATGTCAACTGAATCAGATTCAATCTAGACTTGACAAGTATGATGTAGATCAGGCTTGCCGTTTTGTCGTTGTACCGTGCTGCCGTTCACATTGTGTTTGGGGCTTAATAGACCAATCCAGTTGCCTGCGTAGTAGTGCAATGTTGACAAAATTTTATTTGTTTGCTGTGAGAACTGTCACAACATTGCTTTTGTTTGCTGTGAGAATCCAAATATAAACAGAATTGCAGCAAAACAACCACTTCCTTGTTGGCCTGCCGACCGAAAGCTCAATGACGTCAAACAATAACATCGATACGTTTTCATTATGAGGAAATCGACTTGTGTGAGATTGATTGTGCGTTGGTGTTCGTGGTAGTTTGCTAGAGGACCTCTATGTAAGATATTTATTCGCTAATGATATATGTACTGCTTATATGAAACAAATGGAAATAATGAAATATCTAAATCGAACCAGGTATGTGCAACTGCACCTGTATTCCAGGGAGGCTGTCCTCTTGAGTGTATGCATAATTTAATTTATAATAAGATCAAGAATCACTACTTGCTTTACGAAAAAAATAGGTATGAATTTCTTAATTTAACGAAAGAGATGGTCGTTGAAGATAAATCGATCATGTTGGTTATGAATTTATTAAGGAACAGTGTCGGATTATATTTCGATCATGATCGGCACGAAACGGTCGTTTCAAAAACTTGATCGACCAAACGGAAAACTACCCGCACCGATTTCTTGTCAAGCCATAATTCGGAACAACCGACCAATCGGCGTTCGCCAACGAATCTGTTCTTGGCCTGGCTGGCAACCCTGTCACCGGCAAAAAGTGCTTGTCGTCGTCGTCGTCCACCATTTCGGTCCCCATTCGTGTCTTGTTGGCCACGTCTGCTTTGCTCGAGTTGTCCATCGTTCGGGGGGGAATACATTTTCTTCGGATTAGCTGGAAGTTGAGCCGGGTGTGTCTCCGTGTCTCGAGTCATTTTCGCCGGGTTTGGTTAGGAAAAAAGTGAGTAGCAATGTTCTCCGCAAAAGTGATCGCCACCACGGTCACTTTGGTGGCCGTTTTGGGCCTGCAGTCGGTCTTTGCCGGCGAAGCCGATGTCCTGGATCTGACCGATAGCGACTTCTCGACCCGGGTCGCTGAAACAGAAACCACACTGGTCATGTTCTACGCTCCATGGTGAGTACCGGGTTTTTATTATGGGGGGGCTGTTCCCATTTGGCGGATTATTTGTCTTACGAAAGGTATCGATTAGTCAAACATCAGCAAATTTATACCGGGATGAGCCGTGTGAATAAAGTTAGTAGCTGTTGCTAGCTTTGTAGTTTACCGCATAGAGGATGTCATTAGCCGATTAGGTGTGGAATTGTTCACCGTTAAATCTTGCGTCATGATTGCATTTCCTAAATTTACCGTTCTGAATGGAAGGTCGAAATCATCGATACCGTTTATCAATGCTGAGCGTTGATGAGCAGGTCAAAATGCCAGGTTGATAACGAGTCACTTTTTAGTGACTTGGTCACTATTTCCATGCAAGTCCATTTTTATGGATAGTCTCTAGAGTCGCTTTTTCCACAGTCAAAGTTGCAGAAATGTAAAAGTCTAGATGCTTTAAAGAAAGCTTCAGGAATTCTAGTGATTTATACTAATATACTTTGAAGGACTTCTCCATAAAACCCTTCAGTTTCTCCAGCACTTTTTACGGGATGTTTAGAGAAATTTCTTCAGAATTTGATCCATGAGCACTTCATCGTTAGTATATCCAGTAATTTCTACATTTTCTAATGGATAGTTCCTGTATATTCACCATTTTTTTTTTCATTTTTCCTTCCGCCAATTAATTTAGTTGTTACTCTAGAACAGAGCTATTAGCAGGTCTCCTAAAGACTGGAGCACTGTTTTTATGCAAGTCTAGTTTTGATAAAAGGTCACCAAAGTCTATATTGTACCCAAAATGTCTCTATATTTCAGTTATTATTCATTCAACACACAGTGAATCCAGATGCACAATTCTAAACGCTCAGAGACTATCAAGCGACCGTTCATAGATTTTTTTTACATATTATTCCCAATATCTCTTCAGGAGTTTGATTTGTGATTTTTCACGAACTTTCTAAGTAATTCTTCCATGAATTTCTTTTCAGATAGGGAAATATACGTATTCTCGGACGCGCTTTTTTGCAAATTTATCGGACATCAGCAGACAAATTACGTGTTTGTCTGTTTACATTTCAATCGTGTGCTAGAATAAGGGCGTGAGTCGCATGATCGATTTCTCTTCATCGATCCTCTCTTCTGTGAATAAAGCTGACAAGATGCAAGTTTGTCACCAGTGGTCACCAGTTTGTGCCAAATGGTCTCGAGTGAAAAAATACTAACAAACTTGCATCTTGTCACCGTTATTTACAGAAGAGAGGATCGATGAAGAGAAATCGATCATGCGACTTACGCCCTTATTCTAGCACACGCTTGATTTATGCTCTGCTCAATCCTTTATCGATTCACACAGACAGATTTGTTAAAAGCTTTTTCGGAAACACAACGCTTCCAGGTTTTTACAACGCTTCCAGCAGGTTTCGTCACTGTGACTATTATCGGCAGCTTTTCCATAAGAACTGCAGTAGAATCTCTTCGGCAGTTCCGAGTCAGCCGCATTTTAAAGCGTATTCATTTGAATTGATGACATCTTGGCGAAATTGTGTTTTCAGTCTCGGAAATCTCAGTGCCGAAGCCGTAAATTTACCCTACCTTCATGAATTCAATCTGGATTTTTTTCTAAGAATCTGGAATCCCTCCAAAGATCGTTTAGTTTTTCAAGAAAATTCAAATTCTTCAGGAATATATCCGTTTTTCCCCTAGGACTTTATCCAACACTCCGGTTTAGAGCTTCTATCTTCAAGAACTAAAAAATCCATCAGAAATTCCTCCATTTTTTTTAATTTCCCAAGGCAGTCTTCAATTATATTTTTCTAGTCCTTCATCAAGGAACGTCTCCGGGGAAATGGTAAGAAAATTTTGACGTATGCCTTGATGAAATCCTGCGATGATCTCAGGAAGAACTCCTAGATTCTTGATGAAATTCTTTCTAGGTGTTTCTTAAACAACTCCTGACTTAAAAAAGCATTCAAATATATAAAAAATGTCCTACAAAACTCTTTGAAGTAAATCCTTGAAGAAATTCTGACAAAATCTCTGAAGAAATCTATAATGGATGATCGGAGCGTTAACTGTTTGAACTGCAGCAATAATATTTTATTGAATTACTGGAGAAATGCCGATTTTTGAACAATTCCTGAGAGTAATCGTAGATGAATTTTAAAAATAATCCTCAAGAAAATGCCTGGCATAAAAGAAGAAAATTGACGTAAGAATTATTGTAGGGTTGCTTGACACAACGTCGGACCGTTTTTTTTATTTACAAAACTTGAAAGGGAACTAATCATTGTAGAAGAACTCCTGCAGGATCTGTGGGAAATCTCCTAGAAGTTACAACTGGAGAAATTGGCGAAAGAACCAGTGAAAAAACATCTGGAGGAAATTCTTGGATAATCGCTAGGTCTTTTTTCAGAGTAATCTCTGTCAAAATTACTGGAGGTCGTAACGTTGGAAGGATTTTCTGAAAAAAATCTCTTAAGCATCCCTTGATAGATCGCTAGTAGCATTCCTAGAGAAGTTCCTGAAAGTACTCGAGAAGGAAACTCTGATGAAATCACTAGAACTCGTGAAGCATTCCTCGGGATCTGAGAAAAATATCATTAATTAGGGTGTTGAGCTACTTGGGCACATCCATGATTCTCTTTGGCATGGGTTTTTTTCTCGGCCGAATCGTCTGAAACTTTTAATAAGAAGCACTTTAATACGACGCATATTATGACCAAATCTGAGCTCATTAGCTTTCGAAAAACCCCGCTGCCGAAGTGCCCAAGCAACACGCATGTTTTAATTGAGCATTATCAACTCATATATGACCAGATCTGGTCATATATCAGTCGAAAATACTCAAATATAACATGTGTGTTACTTGGGTGAATCAAAACTACCAAGAATAGGATTCGGCTCCCTACTTGTGGAATAGTCCCGAAATAGAATTTTTCATCAGAATTCATTGCAAGCAGATTGAGGTAAAAAGTGACTTGCATTAGAATAGTGATCACGACTCTATAAAGAGACGATTCCATTGACTCTATTTCAATCAAAAATGGCGTCTAAAGCCACGCAGGGCAAAATGGTGCAATATTATAGCGGTTCCAGAGAGATGCTTTGAGGAATTCCTCCAGAATTTGCTCCAGGAAATCCTTAAACACTCCAACGCAACTATCTCCAGTAGTTTCCACAGTGATTAACTCTGATTTTTGTAGTTCCTCCAGTTAGTTTTCAACTTTTTCTTCCCGGAGGAGGAAATTTTGGTAAGTTCGGACGTGGATCAAGTGGATTCGTCACAGGAAGCTTATGCAACGGAAGAGTCGTGTTCAGCCAGTTTCCGAAAGCGTGGATGAGGAGCATTTGAGACAAATCGATCAAGCAGCAGAGCAACTTGGCTTGGAGAACTTTCGGGAAAATGTTGACAAATTATCGCAAATGATTGACGAGCTCCCTTATAAAGAACAGGCGATTCAAAGACGGGGCAGTTTGCAAAATCAGTCTCTACTGAAAGACGACCAAAAAAGACCGCTCGAAAAAGTTCAAAATAATGTATTTTTAACTAGTTTTAGTTTTAACATTTCGGCTCTGTAATGCTGTTATGGTTCCTCGAGCCTACCAAACAAATAATTAAAAAAAAATCTTACAACGATTCATCCAGTTATTGTTCTGAGAGATCTTCCGAAAATTTGGAAAACAAGTAAATTTGATCGATTTGTCTCACCAAGCGAACCAAGAATTTCATTGAAAAAGTCATCGAGAAGTTTTCATTCTAGGAAACTTTTCCAAAAATATCGCAATAAATTCCACCAGGGATTTCGCCTGAAGTTCTTCCGAGATTTTTTCTATAAGCTTCTCTAGCACTCCATCCAGGTTCACAAGTAAAATCTCCAAAATTCTCCAAAAATTTTGGAAAACGTTTCACAACAAATAATACTACAGTAACTATTCCAGAAACTTCTATGAATCTTGCGATTCGATTGATTACTTTTTTAATTAGCTTAGCAATTTAGAACGTACAAGTTTCGCAAGTGTCCGGGTGTTCTTACATAAATCTTTATAGGAGATTTCAAGTGGTAATTTAGAATTTACACAAGTTTCAGGGTCGTGGGTTCGAATTCCACCGATCTGGTTTTGTCCCGGTGAGGACGTAACGCCAGTCTTAACACTTCAGTCGTCGCGGTGTTATATTTTGTACAACACTGCTAAAAAAAACCTCGCAATTCGTTCACAACAGCAGCGCGGTGGATCTGACGGTGGCAAACCACGTAACGACTGGAAGGTTAATAACAAATTTTGTCAACTTCTTACCTTTCGGATCTATTCAATATTTTTTGAAAAAAAAAATCTTCACATTTCCCTGAAGACACATCAGAAAAAATGCCTTGAAAAATGGTCTGGAGGAATGCCTTGAAAAAAAATCTGAAGGAATTGTCGAAAGAATCTTAAAACAGGGTGTCTACTACCTGGAAAAACCTGGAAAACCTGGAATTATCAGGGAATTTTTTTTCAACCTGGAAAAACCTGGAATTCTCAGGGAATTTCGGCCATAATCAGGGAAATTTTTTTGAATCAGTGATACAAGGTAGAATATATCTTTTTTGTGACAGAAAATCTTTTCAATCATAAAATTTTTCGGCTGCGCCGCTGCCAAGAAGCTGCTGGATATGTTCAGTCCTCAATTTTTTTTTAAGTGTCCTTATCTTAACTTCTTACCTCACTCTAATCCTAACTTAAGATTAGAAAGTTGGGAAAGGCAAGTACAGTTCCCATTTACAGTTGGGTGTCGTTCATGAGCATATGAAACTTATTTGAAAACAATCAAAAATTTGTTCATAAAAATGTTTTTCGGCCATTCCACAAGTTCTGAAAAAAAAAGAAACGCTTCAGGTATTCTAGTGATTATTTCTGGAATATCTTTATAAACTTCTCGAGGGATGCTATCAGCAATTTTTCAAGGGATGCTCAAATAAATTCCTTCAAAAATGTTGTCAAGAAAATCGTAGAGCTTTGCAACATTATTACCTCCAGTAATTTTCACATAGATCACTCTGAAAACAAATTACAGTGATTATCCCAGGATTTCTTCTAAATGTTTTTTCAGTTGTTACTTCTATGAAATTTATCACATATCCTAATGAAGTTCTTCCACAAAGGTTTTTTCCATAGTTTCGATAATGCCGATTTTTTCATTTTTCATATGTATTCTATAAAACATTCAGCCACGATTACTTTCAGAAATTGCACAGAATTGCTTTTTTCAGACATTATTCGATGAAATATTTTATGAATTTTTCCAAGAATCCCTTGAAAAATTTGACCTGGAATTCCTCATTAAGTTCCTCCAGAACTTTCTCTCAGCATTTCAACAAACTATTATTGCTGTGGTTCAAACATTTGTCTAATAATTTTTCAAATAATATTTCTAATCTCCACGGATTGTTCAAAACTTCATTCAAGGTTTCGCATCAAAAAATCCTAAGAATAATTTTATTAAGAATACAGTAGTATTTTCAGAGATCCTCGTATGAATTCGTCAAGGCATACTTAGAACACAAACAAAAAATTTCTTTAGAAATTCCACGCGAGTTTTGCTCAAAATTTCTGCCAAACAAATCTGAATCAAACCCTTGACATTTCCCTAGTGAAATTTCTGCAAGACAGACTAGATTTTTTTTCTTTGGGAAATAAAAAAATAACAGGAATTACTGAATGAATTTTGAAGATGCTCTAAACGGGAATGTTAAAGAAAGTTCTAGGGAAATCAATGGATATATTTCTTGAGAACCTGAGACTTCCTTTGAAAATTTCTCCTCGGTTTTTGTAGGGATTCCTGATGGAATCTCCGAAGTAGTTTCTATGGTTATCCCCGGAAAAGCTGCAGATTGAGTTCTTGAAGAGTATCTTAGAAAATTCTTGAAGAACCACAAAAAAAAAAATCGTGAGATTGTTGGAGTGAGATGTGAAAGAAATCCACAGTAAACCAAGCAGGATGACTTGTCGTAACCTCAAGGGACTCCAAAAAGTCCTAAAATCATTCTTAAAGGACTGTCCGTTCAAATGAGGAACCAAAATCTCATGACGTAGTTTCATGTTGGGTTTCTTTTCATATTCATGATTCATGTCTGTTTTGTATTTTGTATGGAATTTTGAAGATGCTCTAAACGGGAATGTTAAAGAAAGTTCTAGGGAAATCAATGGATATACTTCTTGAGAACCTGAGACTTCCTTTGAAAATTTCTCCTCGGTTTTTGTAGGGATTCCTGATGGAATCTCCGAAGTAGTTTCTATGGTTATCCCCGGAAAAGCTGCAGATTGAGTTCTTGGAGAGTTTCTTAGAAAATTCTTGAAGAACCACAAAAAAAAAAATCGTGAGATTGTTGGAGTGAGATGTGAAAGAAATCCACAGTAAACCAAGCAGGATGACTTGTCGTAACCTCAAGGGACTCCAAAAAGTCCTAAAATCATTCTTAAAGGACGTCCGTTCAAATGAGGAACCAAAATCTCATGACGTAGTTTCATGTTGGGTTTCTTTTCATATTCATGATTCATGTCTGTTTCCCTGGGCTTGGGATTATATTTTCCAGGGAGCGATGAATTTTGATAATTGATCGCTGTTGTTAGTAGTTTTGATTAGATGTTGGGTGAATTTCAAAGCAATGGCAACCTTTTTATTACAAAATTTAGATTTTATCTTCTGACCTAAAAATTCTGGTTAAACTACTGTACTATGCAGTTGGGCTGCACTAGGCTATCACTCATCAAAATTACTTTCACTTCGGGAAAATATAATTTCAAACTGGCGAGAAGATTACGAACTGAGGGTGGGTTAGGAGCACAATTAGACCCTTGAATGTGCAATGTGGGGTAGTAATAGGGAATGCCATTGACGGTTTGTAATCTTCTACGAGGTTTTCGAAAACCAACAGGGCGCGTGCACCGGGTTGCGGATAGGAGCAAAGGGAGATCAATAGCATCTACCTAAAATAATAGAACAAAAAGCCGTTCGATGATTAGGTAATGTTTAACGATCTTCTATGGTGTTCTAGTACTATAAAATTCTTCACTCACTGGGAATTTTGGCCTTGATAATAACAATAGTGATAAAAACATAAAATAATACCTAATACTTGATAAGTACAATGTAGCTTCAATATAGTAATAAATGAAATAAAATCAATTTTCTATACTTGACAAGGTTTTGAAGACAATCAATGAGTGAAAGAACTACCTATTAGAAAAGCCACATCAGCTAAGGCTATACATATACAAATGTTGGTCATAGGGTCATGGCGAGCATTCGGTATGTACGTCTATGATTGATTCTTATCTAATAGGGGCACTAGAAGACCACGCGGACAATTTCGAAACAAATTATTTTTATACATCGGTCTTACGATCCGAAAGGCTCAGCTATGCTGCAAAGTCATTTTAAAAGCTATTCATAACTACTGTTTAATTGTTTATAACTCTAACAAAACTACATAATTAACTCATTACTAATCACTGTTTCTATATTCTCTTTTTCTCTCCTTCTTATCTGTTGCATGATTATGAGCATCACTAATATAACGCATGAGCATGCACAATAAGAATAATTTCAGGATTGAAAGCAGTACATGGATACCTGGATAGAATAGCTTCGAAAAGGGCGCTCAAAATATAATATTTCTGATCAGGGAAGTATTATTATTAAGGGTATGTAAAATTTTTCCATTATTAACACTTAGATCACACAAACAAATGAACTAATAATATCAAATATTTTTAAAATATTTTTATTTGAATCAGCATCGTCAATCAGTGCAAAAACAGATAAAGTTTGTAAAGTTATCACCATCGATTGAATTGCGCTCTGTATAGTAATGTTCAATCAGTATCAAAATCTCCTAAAGCGTCGCATCGTGCCATTAGCAGCCCTCATATTGTTATTATTTTTTTGTTTATAAAATTTCTAGAAAGCGATCAGCATATTCTTTCTTACTTGTACAATGGCCGATCTATTTGGAATTTTAATAAGTCAAATCTAACTTCAAAACTCAAATCTAATTGCTTTCAGCACATTTACATTTTGCAGCATTAATCGCATTACTGTGTCAAGTCTTCTCCATTCCCTATACCCTACCCCAACCCTTCTTATCCTTTCCGATGGTGTTCAAGTGGTCCGCATAGACTATTACGGCCATTACCTATCCCTTCCCCCGGCTTTGGACTGACTTGCGCTCTCATTGCCCCACCAAACGCTGCAAAATGAAAATGAAAATGAAAATGAAAATATTCATGATTCATGTCTGTTTTGTATTTTGTATGGAATTTTGAAGATGCTCTAAACGGGAATGTTAAAGAAAGTTCTAGGGAAATCAATGGATATACTTCTTGAGAACCTGAGACTTCCTTTGAAAATTTCTCCTCGGTTTTTGTAGGGATTCCTGATGGAATCTCCGAAGTAGTTTCTATGGTTATCCCCGGAAAAGCTGCAGATTGAGTTCTTGAAGAGTTTCTTAGAAAATTCTTGAAGAACCACAAAAAAAAAATCGTGAACCACAGTAAACCAAGCAGGATGACTTGTCGTAACCTCAAGGGACTCCAAAAAGTCCTAAAATCATTCTTAAAGGACTGTCCGTTCAAATGAGGAACCAAAATCTCATGACGTAGTTTCATGTTGGGTTTCTTTTCATATTCATGATTCATGTCTGTTTTGTATTCTTTTTAGTTCATGTCGGTTCTGCATTGTTCAAGACCTAATCTTAAAAAAAAAACAAAACGCACTCTAGAGAAATTTTGTGGGTGTATCGCTGATGTCCATAATTCAAAATCCCATTTCAAGGAAAAGGTTTTTCCCTTAAGTTCAGATAGACTATTTTCTTCAAGTCTGATTTTGATCATTAATAGTTATTTATGCAACAAGTTGCAAAATGATGATTTTTTCAGCACGAGTCGTACATTTATCCGACGAGGCTTGCCGAGTTGGATAAATACGACGAGTGCTAAAAAAATCGAGTTTTGCAACGCGTTGCATACAACATTTTTTGCAATTACGAAAATGCCGTTTGAGTTACATCATTTTTAGGAACACAATCATATTTCAAAAGTATCCACATGGCATCCATGCGACTCTATATTTTTCAATCAGGTAGGCTGTGATGCAGTAGTTTGACCATAGTCATGACAGTCATAAATTTTCACGCATCCCCGAAACCAAACGGATCTACCGTGTTGACTCATATTCCGAACACTTAAGGCCAACAGTGACTTCAAATGCATCTGATTGACATAAATTGACTGATATTTGTGTAAATTTTAATTTCTCCGCAAAGTCTAACTGTTAGCTGTTGGGTGTACCGGTAATAATGTTGATTTAATTAGTTTTAGTATTATTTTTACGTAAAAGTATGGAACAACATTTTGATTCAAATGCCGAACACTGTGCTTATTCTGTCTCATATTCCGAACACCTTGATTCAAATTCCGAACAGCACGAATAATTCGTATTCAAATGAATAATTTCGTAAATAAATTTATCTGAGCTTGTTCTACTGGTCTCAAACTAGAGAATCATCACTACTCCCGCGGGATAAATTATATCGGAGATGTTTAAATTAAATTGTAATTGACTACCATTTCCTTGTTATTTGGTGACATATTTCAGCGAAACATTTCAATAAAATCGCCATACAAAACCGAGTGTTCGGAATATGAGTCTGTTCGGAATTTGAGACAAAACGGTACTTATAAATTCGTGAACGGACAAGGTAAGACGACGCATGAAATATTGTTCTGTGTTGCACACTTAAGTATTTCACACACTAACCGAGAAACATGAGGCCCCGATTATTTTGGGGTCAATTCAACTACTGCCCCTACGTTAACTGGATCGCCCGATGAAGCTCCCGTCTTTTTTGTAGCGAACTTACATGTTCTACTGCCTCCTATTTTATCCTATTTCAACTCAGAAACCCTCACAGTCAACTAGCTTTTGATTCTGAATTCGAACCTACAATTCCAACCCCACTCAATTTGGTTCATCATACAGATGTAAAATCAGACCCTAGTTGACTAAGTTATTGAGAAATTCAGAACAATTGAATAAATCACATATGGATGTAATTAGACATCATTTTAATAACTCCCAAAACAATACTGAAAAGTGTTACTTTTCGATACTGATATTAGTGCTGAAAAGTAGCACTTTTCAGCACTGTTTCTTTCGGTAGGAAAAGTAGGCCATTATGTTGTCCATTCTCTTGATAAAAAGTAAGCTGATTTGCAACGGAATTACAAAAAGGTATTTTTAGATCATTTGATAAAAATAATTGTTTTTTGTGGAAATAAAAAAAAATATCACCGAATTTTAATTTTGTTTTTCTGATGCTGTTTACACGTTTAGAACAAACCGAAAATAAAAATTTTGTTTATTAAAATGAAAAATGATTTTTTTGACCTGGAAAACCTGGAAATCTCAGGGAATTTCATTTCTGTAAATGAGTAGACACCCTGTAAAAGTAATTCCTGGATGAAATCTGAACGATAATTCTACGGGAACTCTCTGGAAAAATAACTGGTTGCATTCTTAAAGCTATTCTCAACAGGAATATTGGAAGAAGTTCTAGGGAAATCGATGGTAGAATCAATGGATAGATTCCTAGAGGACTTACGACTTGAAAATTTTGAGAACTCTTGGCAATTTGCTAATTTTTTATATTTTTTTGTGAAGTAATGCTTGTAATTTCACGAATCATCAATAAAAATAAAATATTATAGAAATGTCGGGCTATATTCTATGAGAAATCAAACTTTTATCTATAGGTTTCTTTTTACTTTCTTGGTTTCTGTTTATTCTCTCTGTTCAGGTCAGAGGGCTCTTAAGCTCATATTTCCAAGACAGTCCAGTCATTGCAAGCTTCGCATAATTAATTAGTAAAATAATTTTACTGATAATCAATGATAACCGTTGGAAAAGATGACTCATTTTTTATGTTGATTCCTTTTTTTTATCGCAGGTGCGGCCACTGCAAGAAGCTGAAGCCTGAATACGCCAAGGCTGCCGAACTGTTGCGTGGCGAAGATCCGCCAATCGCACTCGCCAAGGTCGATTGTACCGAAGGTGGCAAGGATACTTGCGGCAAGTTCTCCGTGTCCGGTTACCCCACACTGAAGATCTTCAAGAACGGAGAAGTTTCTCAGGAATATAATGGACCACGGGAGGCTAGCGGTATTGCCAAGTACATGAAGTCCATCGTTGGGCCGGCTTCCAAGGATCTGCTGACACTGGAGGCTTTCGAAGCTTTCCTGAAGGTTCAGGAGACCAGCGTGGTTGGTTTCTTCCAGAAGGAATCGGACCTGAAGGGTGTCTTCCTGAAGTATGCCGGCAGCCAGCGTGAACGTCTGCGTTTCGGACACAGCAGCGCCCAGGAAGTTCTGGACAAGCAGGGTGAAACCGATGCCATTTATCTGTTCCGTGCCAAGCAACTGTCGAACAAGTTTGAACCGGACTTTGTTAAGTTCGAAGGCAAGACCAAGGATGAACTGAGCACCTTCGTCAAAGAGAACTTCCATGGACTGGCCGGTGTGCGCACTCGCGATAGCATCAACGATTTCAAGAACCCGCTGGTCGTGGTTTACTACGCCGTCGACTACGTCAAGAACCCGAAGGGAACCAACTACTGGCGCAATCGTGTCCTCAAGGTTGCCAAGGAATTCGTCGGACGTGTCAACTTTGCCATCAGTGCCAAGGATGACTTCCAGCACGAACTCAACGAGTACGGCTATGACTACGTCGGTGACAAACCCCTTGTCCTGGCCCGCGATGCCAAAAACCAGAAGTTCATCATGAAAGAAGAATTCTCGTAAGTATTGCTGTATTTTCCCCGGAACTGCAAAAAAGCATTACTAATCGAATATTTTATTGTACTTCATACAGCGTTGAGAACCTACAGGCCTTCGCCACTGATCTGGAAGAGGGATCCCTGGAGCCCTACGTCAAGTCGGAACCGATTCCCGAAAGCAACGATGCCCCCGTCAAGGTTGCCGTTGGCAAGAACTTCCAAGAAGTTGTCATGGACAATGGCGTCGATACGCTGATTGAGTTCTACGCTCCGTGGTGCGGCCACTGCAAGAAGCTGGCTCCGGCCTACGATGAGCTGGCCACCAAACTGAAGGATGAGGAGGTTGCCATCGTAAAGATGGACGCCACCGCCAACGACGTCCCACCGACGTTCGATGTGCGCGGTTTCCCAACGCTGTTCTGGCTGCCCAAGAACGACAAATCCAGCCCACAGCGGTACGAAGGTGGCCGTGAAGCCGACGACTTCCTGCAGTACATCGCCAAGCATGCCACCAGCGAGTTGAAGGGCTGGGATCGCAAGGGTAAAGCCAAGAAAACCGAACTGTAATCTCACGACTGCTAATCGAGGGCTGCAGGAGCTACTACTTTTCTAGAAGAAGTGTATAAAATTCTACAAGAAATTATTTCTGCAAAAGTATACACTTCCATTCCTGTCGTGTCAACATCTCATCTATTATTTTGCTGTTATGTTACAAACGTTGCATTGTTTTCCCACTCCCGAATTTAATGATCTATACTGTTCACGACTTCCATTTATGAAACAAAAAAACTCCCGTTAGGTTTAAGAAGAAGGTCTACCGTCTGTGTTATGGCAACAACCTGTATAGGTAACTGAAACAAACAGACATCAATGACGAACATTCGTCGTGTCAGCAAACAAACATTCATTGTGCATTTAAGTTTATACACTAGAGAGAATAAAAAAGTCGAGCTGCTCCGGAAGTTTGGAATAGATGGAGTCAGCAAAACATTGTTCGAAAAAAGAATTGAAGAGTGTTGCAATGCTTTTCGAATCAACCCCGCAATGTTTCCTTCTGATTGTGTATGCGCGTTTGAGGTTAGTAGAAAAGTGGGGATTAATTCTTTATGTGGATTAATTTTTTTCGAGATCTTATGAAAGGATGAATAAAGATTCTAAGTTTTTTTTTAGATTAATCAAACGTACTTATTGGTCTTTTGAGATTGGAATAAATGAAAGAAAATCCATAACATATCCTGGCTACTAAGTGTGATCAACGAGGGTTGAGCCTTACAGTTTCCCAACTTTCACCTTTCAACAAATGTTAGAGGTGTTATTTCCACCGGCTGCCGCTGTTGTATCGTTCAACATATTTTCCTCGCAAGGAAACTCTAGGAATTATGGAATGTAACCACCGTCCCAGTTGGCCATTTAGCCAATCGCTTTGCCATCCGTGAAGAGAACTTTGCCGTACTAAATGAAAAAAATCATCGTGTGAAATTCGTCTATCCTTTGCGAGTCCGCCTTCTCATGTATGTACAGTATTGGACAAAACATTTGCAACTTTTTCGATTTTCCATACAAAATGACCAACTTCGGTAAGCTATATCTCAGTTATTTATGGACCGATTTGAATGAAATTTTGGCAAAACATCAGACATAACTTGAATTTTAACATATATTTTTGAATGATTTTTCCAATCACAAGTTTAAAAGCAGTAACGGTTTAACTAAAGTGAATTTTTTGACGATTTTTTTATAAATGACATAACTAAACATATTGAAGGAATAGCTTCATGGTATCTTCAGCAAAGTTATAGATTTCAACGAGATGAACAAGTTTGCTGAAGACAGTTTTTGTGTAAGGCTATCAGATATTGAGATAAATCGTTTTGAATTTTTCGTCAAAAATTACACTTTAGTTAAACCGTTATTACTCATAAACTCGTGATTGGACAAATTATTCAAAAATATATGATAAAATTCAAGTTATATCTGAAGTTCAGTCAAAATTTCATTCGAATCGGTCCATAAATAACTGAGCTATAGCTTACCAAAGTTGGTCATTTTGTATGGAAAATCGAAAAAGTTGCAAATGTTTTGTCCAATACTGTATGTAGGTAGCCACCATCCTAGCTTGGGTCTTGCTCTGCATGCGGTTCCACCTAACAGTACAGTCAAATTTCATTATCAATCTGAATTCAACATACCATTGTATGAAGGGCCAAAATGGGGTGTTTTGGCCAGGATGCGACGGCCCTACGTTGTGACTTTTATATTTAAACCGACGGGAATCAGGGCGACAAGAAGGAAACGAACAACTGGTCGACTGTTAACTAATTTATTGCTCCCCACCGAGAGGCAGTGCTCCTGCTCGGTGAGGGATACGAAATATACACTAAAAATACATGCGATGCAGATCGCTTTTTATAGGCGCAAGCAGTACGGAGATTAATGGTATTTGAAAGCATTGCGCTTTGGCGCGCTTCCATCGTCACAGTAGGCTGTTGTGGTGATGCGATCGTCGAGCGGGAAACGTTCACAATGGGAAGCGTGGCTGGCTTTGTTGAATGGTCAACTGCGCGCGCTGTCTGCTTCGATGACGCCGATGTGAGTCTGAACATAAGCCATTTTATGAGACGTTTCAAATCATATGTTTTTTGTTTGTTTATCAGCTTTGAAACTTACTGGCGGGCCCTTTTATTTACGTTTCTTCTAGCGCCACATTTGGAAGGAGCTCATTCAATAATGGCGTGAAACGAGCTTTTCAATCTTCCCCAGTAAAATTAAAATCAGCTGGCAGGGAAGAATTTATTTTATTTACTGGTAACATCAGACATGTAACCGCGTAGAAAAACAGCCAGAAAGAGATGAAAATGTCATCACCAACAGAAACGTTACCAGCGCCATTCACATATCATGCTAGTTTTTAAAACAATAATAATGAGCGGCCCGCCAGAAAACGTCAACCAACTGTCTCGTAAAAT
The DNA here is from genome assembly GCF_002204515.2 of Aedes aegypti. Classification (NCBI taxonomy): domain Eukaryota; kingdom Metazoa; phylum Arthropoda; class Insecta; order Diptera; family Culicidae; genus Aedes; species Aedes aegypti. The sequence continues at coordinate 45,701,235 of NC_035108.1, forward strand.
GGCTTATACTCCCGCCCGAAAACGGAACGTTTTCTCGCGGAACATTACTAAAGGACCTATCTAACATTGAGAGGCTCTCTTTGTTTACTTTCTCTTTCATTAATAACTGAGTCATATTAACCTCTTCTGTTGCGTTTTTTGTATGAAACGCTAGTCAAGGAAATTGACTTTCGATCTATAGTGAAAAAGTTCCCAAAATCTTTAGTATTCCACTGTTATAATCGAAAGAGAACGAGAGAGGAGAGAATCTCTCATTTGTACATAGGTCCTTTAGTAATGTTCCGCGAGTTTTCAATTCTGTTTTACTGTGTTGCCGACTGCTGTGGTGCGCTGCTGTTCGGCTCAGTGTAGGTAGGCTGGTACAATACTGGGGGAGCGATAACGATGCGATGCAAATGCGAATGGTTGGTTTGATGCTACAGTTCGATGGAATGATGAATTTTCAATTGCGATGTGGCTTCTTTCGTGTGCTCTAGTGACGCCTCGAGGAGTTTCTTGTTGTGGTCCAACTTGATCCGACTACGCCCAGTGCTGGATCAGAAATCCGGGGTACTAGCAGGCACTTACGAAACGTGGCTGTTTGACGGGAGATTCTTGCTGTGTGGTAGCTTGACCTGACTGCGCAGAGTGGCTGGTCAGAATTCCTCAATGCCGACGGTTGCTGAGCTATGACGCATGGGTCCAAATGATGACGCTACGGCCTGGTGGTTTGACGCTGGCGGTCCAAAATTAATGGCGCTACGGCCCGGTGGGTTTGACGCTATGGTCCAGGATGGATGCTACTATCCGAACAGATGGACGCAGGGGTCCGACGTTGATGCTTAGCTCCATCATTAGCGCTGTGGCTTGCAATGGCGAAATGATTGCAATATCCAATGGGAACGGCAGGCTGTCCGACTGAGATGCTCGATGATCTGACTGGGAAGCGCAGGTTCGACTGGGACGGTTGGCAATCCAATTCTGGTGTGCTAACTTGGCTGCCGGTGTACTGGCAACGACGATTTGACCAGCGCTTTCCTCCAAAAGACGTCCTGAAGTCCTCACCAAGTGCCATCCTGGTCACGGCACCAATGTTTTGGCCAGGATGCGACGGCCCTACGTTGTGACTTTTATATTTAAACCGACGGGAATCAGGGTGACAAGAAGGAAACGAACAACTGGTCGACTGTTAACTAATTTATTGCTCCCCACCGAGAGGCAGTGCTCCTGCTCGGTGAGGGATACGAAATATACACTAAAAATACATGCGATGCAGATCGCTTTTTATAGGCGCAAGCAGTACGGAGATTAATGGTATTTGAAAGCATTGCGCTTTGGCGCGCTTCCATCGTCACAGTAGGCTGTTGTGGTGATGCGATCGTCGAGCGGGAAACGTTCACAATGGGAAGCGTGGCTGGCTTTGTTGAATGGTCAACTGCGCGCGCTGTCTGCTTCGATGACGCCGATGTGAGTCTGAACATGGGGTGTGGCGGATCCGAAAGCAGAGACACTTAGGCGGCATCCACAAATTACGTAACGCTCGAAGGGGAGGAGGGGGTAAGCTCGAGCGTTACGACTCATACAAAATTTTAAAAATTTCCATACAAAAAGCGTTCCGGGGGGGGGGGGGGGAAGTGGTCGAAAATTTCCAATTTTAGCGTTACGTAATAAATGGATGCCGCCTTACGCGAAACCCGCGGGAAATAGAAAATCTCCTTCCAATAATATGATCCAACGGAAAGTATAATGAAATTTGCAATACCTGTCAAGTTATCCACGGAATGGTTTGTTATAAGAAGGGCGCGTTAAATCCATTACAACTGTTGGGATAGAAGAACCCATCTACAAGGATGTTACGGTTACTTCAACCCTTGTCCAGCTGTAACTTCAATGATGCCCTGATGCCCCTCCCAATATCATCCATGTTATATGATTCAATTAAATAATTATTATGTAATAAAATTGAATACAAGAATTAAAAATATAAAAATATATAAGAACTCATGCAATAACTCGATGATTTGACCTTAAATCGTTGAATGAAAGATGATTAATATTAAATAAGGTACCGCGGGGCAAGTTCCACTTCTTAGTTGTCCCCTCTGACAGTTTCAAACTGCAATAAAAAAAAGTTTTAGAATTAATTCAACGTAGACCTAAATATAACTAAATTGAAACACCGTCAATTTTCTTATCTGGTGGGGCAAGTGAAAAGTTTATCAGTAGAGATTGAATTTGTGTTTTCTCTTTAAGTAGCTAGAAGTAAACATGGTTCGCAATTATCATAGAAAAACATAATGTGCTAATAATTCAAGAAACACTATACTCAAAGCGTTAAAAGCTATTAGAAATCATGGAACTTCCTCTAAAAGAGGTGGCCAAACATTACAATATTAATATGTCTACTTCAGGCAGTCCATTGAAAGGAAGACGTTAACTGAAAAGTTGCAATATTAGAGAACGCACGGAAATCTCATGGAATGTCTATGTAAAGCTAGTTCAAAACATAAAAAGTGGGTATAGGTCTATCCACATAAAAAAGATTTTAATTACGTTATTGAAGGATTCCGTTTGATTTCTCCCGAAGAGTTATCCGACGTCATATCCGACTTTCTTAAAAACAAATAACGAGCAGTTGAAATTCTACTGCTGTCCTAATTGCTGTCCTAATGTAAGAACTAACATTGTAAATGTTGCAGTTATAATGTTGTCAAATAATTTCGACAAATATAACTCAACAGAAGAAAAATCAGGTGAAAATAATAAAATTTTCTTTGTTTACCTGTTACTTATATTATTGTTCATTGGGACACCTTAACAAATGTTAAAGCTAATATAAATCGTGAATATAACTGTTTGTTTTTAAATTTATTGTCCAAAACGATTGACTTTTCACTTGCCCCACTTTTGGGGCAAGTGAAAAGTAAGTAGGCATTTTTCAAAAACTTTTTCTGTATTTTTTTCTTCAATTTTTCATGATAATCAATTTTAGCATACTGCTTATATTTGGTGGGAGTCAAGCTAAAAAATATACACGACCTCATTTGTTCCAATTTAAAGTCTCTAGAATTTGAAGAATCTCAACTATGCGAATTCCATTACTCACTTGCCCCACGGTACCTTACATAAAAACAGATTATTCCAACAAGCCTGAAAATAAAAATACAATGACAATGTTTATACTAAATGTTTACGACGGATTCCTGTAATTATACATTGCTGATATATCCTAAAAAATGCATTAATTAAAAATATCGTTTGCACGTCCTTTTCGACGATCATATGATTTGGAGCAGAAAATCTGTAATCAATTTATGAATTAATGGTTATAATAAGCAACTTAGCCAATAACTGTCATTCTCACATATAATTATGATGTGCAATCGAACTATAAAATTTAGTTAAGTGCGAACTCTCTTTTGACAGCCCGGTTTTGTTTATTTTATTTTTGGTTTCACATGTTACATCCATTTGCACAATATGGGCGATTTTTCGGTCACTGGATGTTGCTGGATATTATTTAAGGATGCGGTTCCACTGGATACCAAGATTAATTTTCATAATTAATTTGAAATCATTATACCATTGTATGAAGGGACAAAAGGGGGTGTGGCGGACCCGTAGGCAGAGACACTTACGCGAAACCTGCGGGAAAAAGAGAATCTCCTTCCAACAAGTAGAATAATGAGAATCACAGCACTTGTCCAGTTTTCCACGGGATGGTTTGTTATAAGAACGTCGCATCAAACCAATACTAGTACCATGTGCATACAAAAAAGGGAAATAGGGTAACCAATATATTTTGGACCCCTATATATTTTGGACCCCCTTGGCCATTTTCCTGCAAATTTCCCAGTTTTAATCTAAAGGCCAACTTAATTTGCATGCCATTTGGAAAGATAGGACTATTCCGCACTTGCATCAACCGTTTGTATAAAGAAAATGTGTTTATTTTATCTGAAATTAATTTATTTATTTATTTATTTATTTATTTGTATTTGATCCATCTGACATAAAATTTGTCTTAATGAATATAAGTAAAACTAAAAAACAAAACGAGCAACAAACATCAACATTACATGAAATGCACACTTAACTATGTCTAAAGTATTCAGCAAATCGATTACGAAGCGTCGTCATAGTGATGTTAAAATCGAAAAGATGATAAATTTCGTTGAATTTCGTTGCCATATATCTAGTTGGGTCATGCTGTCCGTATAGAGTGTTCCGACTGCCGAGACTGACAAAATTCCGTCTACGCAGATTCCGCTCCGGAGCGTAGATGCTAACATCAGCCAGAAGGGATGGCGAATCGATGTCCCCTTGAAGTAACTTGGCTACAAAAGAGGCTTGCGATACACAACGCCTGTTCTCCAAAGTATCAATCCCCAATAAACGACAGCGGTCTTCGTAAGGAGGCAGGTTACTGGGATCACGCCAAGGAAGATTTCTAAGGGCGTGGCGCAGGAATTTTCTCTGAACAGATTCAATTCGGGTAATCCAACTGGCGTGGAACGGACACCACACTATCGCAGCAAATTCCAGAATAGAACGAACTAGAGCGCAGTAAAGGGATCTCAGACACAGCGGGTCGCTGAAACCTTCTGTTACCTTCAGAACAAAACCAAGCTGTTTGTTTGCCCTCGAAACGATGTCATTAAAGTGATAGTTGAACGTGAATTCTTCGTCCAACCAAACGCCCAAATCACGGACACGTTGTACTCGTTCAATCGCTGTACCAGATAGCGTGTATTGGAAATGAATAGGGTTCCGCTTTCGGTTAAACGATATAACTTGGCATTTTTCAATGCTCAACGTCATGCAGTTTCGTGAGCACCACGCTTCGAAATCATTCAACAATCTCTGAAGGTGATGACAGTCATCCAAGGAGTCGACGATCATATAGACTTTTGTATCATCGGCGTAGAACAGCCTGGTCCCGGGCGGTAAGACTAGAGATGCGTCGTTGATGAATAGTGAGAACAACAAAGGCCCAAGATTGCTGCCTTGTGGCACTCCGGATAAATTCGTGAATGAGCTCGATTCATTAGAGCCTATTTTTACGCATAACGATCGGTTGGTGAGATATGATTCAAACCAATCGATGAAGCTATCGGACACGCCACATTTGCGAAGTTTTTGTAGAAGGATTCCGTGGTCAACACGATCAAACGCCGCTTTCAAGTCCAGATACACTGCGTCCACCTGTTTACCAGCATCGATCGCTCGTATGCATTGCGTTGAAAACTCAACGAGGTTAGTAGTGACCGACCTTTTCGGGAAGAAACCATGCTGATCACTGGAGATGTACTGTTTGCAGCTATTGAATAAGGAGTCGTTGATGATAATTTCAAATACCTTTGAGCAGACACATAGTGAAGTAATACCACGGTAATTACTCACGCTACGTTTGTCACCTTTTTTATGAATTGGAAATAGGAACGACATTTTCCAACTTCGTGGGAATACTCGGCATCCAAGTGAACGATTGAACAGCTTCACCAAAGGTATAAGCAACGCTGAGCATCTTTTTAGTAGCGCTGGCGGAATCCCGTCTGGTCCAGGAGTGTAGGAGGGCTTCAGCTTGGTTATCGCACTTGCTACTTCTCGTTCAGAGATTTCAAACATTTCATAGCTGAAGACATCACGAGTAGTATCATCCAATGCAACATGAACTTGCGATGGCGCAGCAACGAAATTGTTGAAAGCACGTTGGAACTGTGCCGCGAAGAGTTCGCATTTGTCGCTGGCGCAGTCAGCTGACTGCTCGTCTAGGTACATCGATGTCGGTAGGCCGTTTTCTTTCCTTTTCGAATTTATGAACGACCAAAATTGTTTTGGGTTCGTACGAAGGTTCTGTTCCGTTCTTCGTTTATAGCGAGCATACAGTAAAGCATTATAATTCCTGTAATCACGACTTGCTTCATTGAATGCCAATTTTGTCTGTTGCGATCGATTATTGCAATAGCACCGAAGGGCAGCAGAACGTCGGCGCCTAAGCAGACGTAATTGACCGTTAGACCAAGGCGGCTTGCTGGGCGGGCGACGCGGTGGAACATTATTCGTGACTGCTTGGAGCACAGAATTCGTGAAGAAATCGACAGCTTCATTAATATCAGGGATCGAATCCAGATGGTTCCAGTCAACAGACATTAATGCGACATTTAATGACTCAAAATTAGCTTTTTGGAAGTTAAATCCAGTGTAGTCGTGTGACATCTCGTATGTAACTGGCAACGGGCACATGACTATCAGCTCAATTGCAGGATGATGGTCATCAAGTGTCGTGAGTGCTTCGGCCGCTGCAAGAAGTGTGAAATTAGGCAACATAGTATCACAGACGAGGACGAGATCGAGGGTACGGTTTGTCGTGTTCGTCAATGTGTTGACCTGAGAGAGTCCATGGAAGCAAAACCCATCCAAAAGTGCAGAACTCGCTGGGCACATACGAAAGCGATCTAGATCGATAGAGAGACGATTGTCCGCTTCAGCAGCCCAGTAGATGTCTGACTGATTATAATCACCAAACTGAAGAATTAAGTCGTTTTCTGAGAGGTTGTTGTGAACGGCTGCGATTGACTCAATATGACAACGAATAACATCCGCATCGTTCTTCATGTCAGGTGGTAGGTAAAATACCCCAATGCTCACATTTCTGTCAGGCAACAGGATCCTAACCCAAAGTTGTTCAAGCTGGTCATTGACAGGTGTAGGGTCCGAACAGCAATTGAATTGCGAAGAAACAGCTATCAAGACTCCGCCACCTCTCGATTTATTGCTGTTTAGAGCGCTGCGATCTGTCCTGAACACGGAAATTTAATTTAATCGGTGCATCCATGCAACCGTTACAACACGTTACACACAGAAATTGGAGCCGTCAGAAATTGTTCAAATGTAAACAAAAACTTTTTCAAATTTCTGGACAAAAAGCGTAGAATTTCTTCGGTTTTCGATTGTCGATCTATTGATTAGACTATGGGCAAGCATATTATACATCCAGTGTCATGGACTTTGTCGCCAAACGATAAAAAAATGCCGGGGGTCCAAAATATATACTTTGAGGGTCCAAAATGTATTGGTGTGTCCAAAATAATGAAAAACAGTGCTTCACAGTTCAATTATTTTCGACGTTTTTTGGATCCTACATGACCGTTTGAGCATTTTTATCTCGTAGAGGAAATTTTTCTCTACATTTTGACATGTTCTTTGACATTGTTACGCTGTGCAATCAATTAATTAGGACACAAAACTAAAATCACTTCCTTAGGGGGTCCAAAATACGACTGTTACCCTAGTGCTAAAGATTCAATATTTCTCTGTCGTAAATAGCTACGTACCCTGGTAATGCATTGTATTTATGACCTATTGGTACATGTAGTTGCAGTCCTCGACCATTCATTATACAATCCGTTAGTTATCACAATCAGTTAATATGGTCTGGAAATTAATTTAAATACATAATAATCCATTAATTACGTAAGAGTATATGGGGGGAGAAAGGTTTGGAATTTCTTACGCGCCATACAATTTTTTTTCTAAATGAATTGCTCAAGCACAGTGCATAGGCTGGTTTTAGCGGGTCGTCGTTGGTGCGTCATCCCCGCATTCCCTGAGTTACCTTCTCAGGGGATCTGTTTGCAGATTTCTCCCTTGTAAAAAACAAAAAAAAAACCCTATGGTGGCTATGGGATCGCTTGGGCCCTATGGTGCAATCACCTACCTTTGCTCGGACTTGCGGTTGTTGATCACTACCACCTCAGTCGTGAGATAGGCCAGTCCTAGTTTCCTAGACATCAGCCATTCCTCAACTATGGAGATAGAGTGCGCTGCTGTTAATTCTACTTCCTCTATCGATTCGCCACAGACCACTAGGGTGAGATGTATGGTGTTCTGTCGAAACCATTGTATTTCCACGACTTATTACTCTTCCCGAATCACTTGTAACAATCTTTAGCAGGTTATTGGATACTCAGTAGGCATTCCGACCAGCCTACCTTGAGAATTCCAAAGTTCTTCGCAGTCCCTGCTAGCTATTTCTAAGGTGTACGGAGTGTAGATGTCACACTGCTCTTTGAAGGCAGCCTAGACTTTCGCTGCATTGGGGCTCCAGATTTTTACACTGGAGAATTGATTCTGCAGTCAGAGATCTCACTTCAACCTCATCGTCAAGCACTTTCTGTGTTTAATTTCGATTTGTATTATTTTTATGGGATTTCGCGATCCTCACCACATCTTGAGCAACTCCCCAGCTCACACAGGTTTTGAGGGGTTCGTCAAGCCCCTGGACATTCATCCCTGCTGCGCCCACCGACGCTGAAACCTATCGTCAAACATATGAATAGAGTCTCCGTCCTTTACGACAAATACTTTACTAAACAGCTACATCCAATTCCAATGCTATGGAATTATGGAATAGTTTGATATTCTCAGCAGCGATAACTCTGCGGAACACGTTTTTGTCTCAAGCACCAAAATATCATTATTTACCCAATTAAGAATTGCTGAATACATTACCGTTTTCAAAATCGTCAAAGCACGTTTAGTTTTTGAGATATTGACTTTCGAAAATACAAAATTTGACTATTTCAGCCAACTTGCATGCAAGTTTGTCAGGTTGTATGGCAATTGATTTGTTTAATTCAAACTTTATTTGTAACACAATATTTATCAAAAAAGTTCGTAATACTTTAGATGGTAAAAAGTTATTTTTTTGTGATTCTGGAAAGTATTTTATTTTGCCATATAAGAGATACGAAGCATTTTGTATGGAGGCTGAAAGCACGTTGGATGCTTGGTGCATTAGATCACAAAAATGTTTGATAAGTCATACTTTAAGGGGCCTTCCTTAGCCGAGTGGTTAGAGTCCGCGGCTACAAAGCAAAGCCATGCTGAAGGTTTCTCGGTTCGATTCCCGGTCGATCCAAGATCTTTTCGTAATGAAAATTTTCTTGACTTCCCTGGGCATAGAGTATAATCGTACCTGCCACACGATATACGAATGCGAAAATGACAACTTTGGCAAAGAAAGCTCTCAGTTAATAACTGTGGAAGAGCTCATAAGAACAGTACGCTGAGAAGCAGGCTCTGTCCCAGTGAGGACGTTAATGCCAAGAAGAAGAAGAAGTCATACTTTAAATATCATATAAACATCAATGACACCATGTTTTCTACAACGTCGGCGACATGTAGCTAAAAATTGTGACGTGCTGGAACAATTCTAAGAACGGCATCAGATTCAGTGACCCAAAATCTACTAGAGACAAATTTGATCTATGAGACATGCAAAAATGTCCCTTTTGTTACGCTGTGTAATCTACTAAAAACGATCGGGTTATCACACTGAATAAGGCGGGATCAGTAAATCTGTTTTTTTTTTTTCACTGCAGAAAGGTCTACGTTGCTCAGAGTGGTATTGGATTTAAACTTCCAGGCGTCGCGTGATTTTTTACCGCCAGAGCCACCAAGCTGAAGCTGTGTAAGATTGGCGAAGTTTTTTTTGACAGTGTTGTTCAAAATACAAAGAGTATCTTACAGTGTTGTACAAAATAGGGGATGACTAACGACTAAGGTAGCAGAGCATATCTTTGCAAAGGCTCATATCACTACGAGGGAGATATTAATATATTGTCCGGGTAACTTTGGTAGCTGAATGACAGCTTATTTTTTCATGTCGTGTATGAAATTAAATACGGGAGGACGAAATACGCTAATCAATCACAGAAAATATAACCTTTAGATAAAATAACATTATACAACACTAAATACCCTGTCCTTCGGTTCAGAAAGGGGTATGGGCGCGTTCTGCCAACTCGGTCGAGGCAGAAGTGTTGTGCTTGTAGTGAGCACTTGAAGATGGGATGGAAGGTCATTACTTCACGTTCACGCTTTACTTTTACTTCTGTAGAAAATGCAAAACAATAATCGAGCCTGAGCTTAACTACCTAACAGTTGCAAATACAATAGTCGTTCTTAGCTCACTAACATGCCGTCGCGTTATTTTTATCATAATGATCTTTTATCTACATCTGTCGAACCATTCTGAATGGCCGTTGTGAGAATATCACCAAGAACTTCTCACATGCAATAAAGCTGGATTGTTCTACATTGAAACATTGAGATTTTTGCTCTTTCGGATAAATTTTATGTGATTCATAATCAGTTTCAGGGATTGTTATAGTGGGAATCCAAAGAGCTAATTTTGTATGACTTCAGTGTAGGCCAATACTGCCATAAAGCATGTTACAATCACTATCATTTCTTCTCTCTCTATCCTTGTTTTCATACTCAATCCGCCACTACCACGAGCAAAATTCATCGGAGAGGAAAAACATCCCTTATCTTAGCGGCGTAAGGGCCGAGGAAACGCGGATATGGGAGCGACCGTCGAAACCAACGGATCAACGAAGGATTGCAGCAACTTCCAGTTAAATAGGATAAGTATCGATATAACAGTATAATTTGGTTCAGACTTAAATAACAATTAAACATTGACATTTAAGACCATAATCTCACATAAAAGACAAGGGTAGTCACAGTAGCATGACTAAAAAGTACACTTAAATGACAAATTGTTTTAAATTATGTCGACTAGACAGTAATAATACAATAATGACACAACTTTTTCAAATTCGGGATGGTTTATTTTCACAATGTTTCCTTTTCAAAAAAGCAAGGGTAGAGTAAAAAAAACTTCGAGCGTAAAACAAATCATTTCAGATTAAATAATTAGTTACACAGGTAGTTTACTTGACTTTGTTTGTAGAAATTTAGATAACAAGGTGGATTCTAATTACTGAAACGACAAATCAGAATGAAGATTTAATCTGACAGACAAAACAAAATCTTGGTACAGCCACGACGTTGAACAAAACTTTAATACACGCAGTTCAGATGAATAGTTACGAAATAACAGATTACTTGCTTTACTGCTCGTTTAGCTACATAGATAGATCGTTTTCATGGCAGCGTAATAGCCGAAAAAACGATGAGTAGGGTAACAGTCGTATTTTGGACCCCCTAAGGAAGTGATTTTAGTTTTGTGTCCTAATTAATTAATTGCACAGCGTAACAATGTCAAAGAACATGTCAAAATGTAGAGAAAAACTTTTTCTACGAGATAAAAATGCCCAAACGGTCATGTAGGATCCAAAAAACGTCGAAATAATTGAACTGTGAAGCACTGTTTTTCATTATTTTTGGATACACCAATACATTTTGGACCCTCAAAGTATATATTTTGGACCCCGGCATTTTTTTATCGTTTGGCGACAAAGTCCATGACACTGGATGTATAATATGCTTGCCCATAGTCTAATCAATCGATCGACAATCGAAAACCGAAGAAATTCTACGCTTTTTGCCCAGAAATTTGAAAAAAGTTTTTGTTTACATATGAACAATTTATGACGGCTCCAATTTCTGTGTGTAACGTGTTGTAATGGTTGCATAGATGCACCGATTAAATTAAATTAATTTCAGATAAAATAAACACATTTTCTTTATACAAACGGTTGATGCAAGTGCGGAATAGTCCTATCTTTCCAAATGGCTTGCAAATTGAGTTGGCCTTTCGATTTAACCCTCTAATACCCAAATTTTTATTTTCGATTTAAACATTATTTTTCGTTATCTAAAATCGTTCTAAACACGTTCTGGGCAATTATTTTTTTTTATTCGTGAATTTTTGAATTTTGGTTTTTGATTTTTATAATTTTTATTTTTGAACATCCCTAACTTTTTTCATTTTTTCTTGAAGCCTTTTCTGGTAGTTGATTTTTGGCAATAATAAAAATTTAAATTTTTGCGGTGCTTTCAAAAATATTAAATTTTTTTTTCGGAGCGTATTTTTTTTTCCGTGTAACTAACGGAAAAACAGGTTTGAAATTATTTTGATACCACCAGGCTCTTCTTTTGTGATAGGTCGATCGTAGAAAAATATAAAAGGTATGATTTTTTATATTACACGTAAAATTAACCCCGGGAACTTATAGGTTATATAAGAATACAATTTTTCAAACAATTTTCAAAAATCCAAAAAAGTTTCAAAAGTCATAAAAAACTTTTCTTACATGCGTGTTATGAGTCAAAGTTTAAGCCAAAAATAAAATAATTTTGATTTCCGAGCTACCAAAAAATACACAAAATTCCAAAGTGTACCCCGTCTAAAGGCGGGGTTGGGTATTAGAGGGTTAAACTAGGAAATTTGCAGGAAAATGGCCAAGGGGGTCCAAAATATATAGGGGTCCAAAATATATTGGTTACCCTATAACGTTTCTATAATCCTTCTTATTATGAATTGAAAGGTAAATCAGATTAACTAATTATTTAACTAATAACACATTTGTTCCACAGAGCTATTTACAAAACACCACACATAATCCCTGCTTTTCCAAATCCTTAGGCAAAACACTTCACTACTGCTATATGTATGACTGATTCCATGTTCTTTTGACCTTGCATCATTCATACGTGTAGGGTAACCAAAATATTTTGGACCCCTATATATTTTGGACCCCCTTGGCCATTTTCCTGCAAATTTCCCAGTTTAAATCGAAAGGCCAACTCAATTTGCATGCCATTTGGAAAGATAGGACTATTCCGCACTTGCATCAACCGCTTGTATAAAGAAAATGTGTTTATTTTATCTGAAATTAATTAAATTTAATCGGTGCATCCATGCAACCGTTACAACACGTTACACACAGAAATTGGAGCCGTCAGAAATTGTTCAAATGTAAACAAAAACTTTTTTCAAATTTCTAGACAAAAAGCGTAGAATTTCTTCGGTTTTCGATTGATTAGACTATGGGCAAGCATATTATACATCCAGTGTCATGGACTTTGTCGCCAAACGATAAAAAAATGCCGGGGGTCCAAAATATATACTTTGAGGGTCCAAAATGTATTGGTGTGTCCAAAATAATGAAAAACAGTGCTTCACAGTTCAATTATTTCGACGTTTTTTGGATCCTACATGACCGTTTGGGCATTTTTATCTCATAGAGGAAGTTTTTCTCTACATTTTGACATGTTCTTTGACATTGTTACGCTGTGCAATCAATTAATTAGGACACAAAACTAAAATCACTTCCTTAGGGGGTCCAAAATACGACTGTTACCCTAGTGGAAATCTAGAGTAGAAGCAAAACTTAACGAACCTTCTGGTCACAGATGTTGCATTGCCTACTTCCCAAACTCCAAAACCCCGGTGTATTATGGAAGGTGTGAGTTTTTTCCCCTGACCCCCTTGTACATCAAAAAAATAAAATAAAAAAAAAACTTCCAGACGATTTTTCAACGCCAGAGCGACCACGACGAAGCTGTGCTGGACAAGTGGACAACAGCTCTGAACTGTAGGCTTTCTTTCAACGAACAAATGTATGATATCCTTCAGAAGAATACAGTTCATTTTACTAAACACTTCTTTGTCAAAATGGAAACTTTATATTCAATACAAATAATCAAATTGTTTCCGAGAAATAATAACATCCTTGGTTAACCAAATAAAACTAATAGTATAATATGTGAATGCAACAAAGAAGTCCGTAGAGAATTATATTAGGTAGTAAAAAAAACTTCAACAAAATATCTCACAGAGCTATGCAGCTAATGAACCACGGAACGGAACAAGGTAAAGCATCGGTGTATGTATACTTACATCAGTCAGTCTCCTTAGAAAAATAGATGCAAGGCGGGGATGGCACACCCCTCCCATTCCATTACGATTCACTTGGCTGCGTAGCTTTGCTGGCATTATCCTGCTCTGCATCCGAGGCTATGGAAGTGGAGGCCGCATTTGAATTCGCCGTCGTTGCTGCTTCTGCAACGGCACCATCACCCTCCTCCATGGCCACGGTTGCATCCGCCACGTTCTGCTCAGTGGCCACCGTCGCCGGCAGGATGGTACGGATTGCGAGGGCGTCCTTCATCACGATGACCGTAACGCGCACTTTCGAGAACAGCATCAACGATGTCGGGGCGAACTTTTTCTCCTTGGAAATGAGGATACAGTGCCGGATCGGTTTGGCCTCTTCGGTGATTTTGAAATCGACCGATTTGGAGAGTTGCTAAAAGGGCGAGAATTCGATTTCGGTGAGGGTTTTTGGTATGTGTTTTTAATGTAGTTAATAAATCTACAGCATTCCACAAATAACAATTCCCTCGAAAACTCTTTTCGCAGTATGTCGTTCTCAAGAGTGTATCATTTCTCAGAAAACCAATCATCAGAATACTACCGTGATGAATCAAAATCCGGACGGCACCAATATCCGGACACTCTATCAATATTCATTTTTTTAACAATGAAAATCTACAATTATCTGGTAATATTTTCACGTATTCATAGATTTAATCTAATTGCGCCATCCAACAATAATTTGCAATCTAGTAAGCTTTGCCAAAATATATTAAAAATAAAAACAAATTCGGAGCTTCAGTTTGACACTTTTTCTACGCCGTGCAAGTTTTAGCTGTGTAGTTTTGGACTAATTCACCGGCATTGGTTCATTTGTGAAAGTGTGGATAAATGGTAGTTTTTTCTACTAGTTGTGTTCGGGATGCTGAATGTGATGATAGATTTTAAAGTTTTATAAGTGAAAGTGGTGATTATATGTGTAATTTAATTATTTTAAGAACAAAAATATGCTGTCCGGCTTAGTGAGCCAGTGGTTATGTAGCCGGACATAAAGTGATATCGTCATAAATTTGCAGTATAAACGAATATTTGTGAAGCATATTCGTAGGAAAATTAAAGTTAAAGTTAAAAAAAAAAACAATACAATCAGTGATAAGGCAATAATCATACACATAAAAACTGATAAAACAATGATTATTTCAGTCGTGCTGCAACATAGATGACGCATCGAACCGCAGATAGAGAATGCAGGTAAAAAAATCATTTTTTTTTCCAAAGTTATGCTGTTATAGTATATGATATAGCAAGTGCAAGTACTGTGTTTTCAGAAAAGTCATTTTCTATCGATTACAAAGTTTATTCAAATGAGTTTCATATAGAAATGGTCAATTTTATTGAAGCTGTCCGGATTTTGATTCATAAGTGTCCGGCTTATCGATTCATGTGTCCGGGTTTAGGAACACGACATGCTTCATTATATCTGCGATTTACATGCTATTTTTGCCATTTTCTTTAAAATTTTCATCGTTTTCATGAAGATTAGAGCCTAAACTAATTGTATGGAAACCACACTATAATTAGATGAGATAATAAAGTGTCGAAAATTAAGTTGCAACATTTGATGCCTCTTAAGCGTCCGGATATTGATGCAGCACGGTATATAAAGTATGACCCATAAAAAAATGCGAGAATTGTTTGAACGTGAATATAGCATCAACAAGCGTTATTTTCATTGTTTCTGATAGTGAATGTAATTTCTGATTATTGTAGTATATTCTGACACAACTTCGCTATCCAGGACAATTTTTGTCATATTTTTCTTACTGTCCTAAGTAATGTAATAAAGCAAATAAGTTCAAAGGTTTTGACCGCCCAAAGCTAGAAACAGCGTCTGATTGTCGTATACTCTGGTGATAAACTTTCCACCTTCAAAAATCGCACTTTATTGTTGAAAATTTTAGTTTGTTTGGTATCAGAGGATGGAGAAGTTCTTAGAGAACGTGATTTTCATGATCACAATAAAATATTTTGCCAGGGTCATAGTTTTGAGGGCATTTGCGTCTTATAGGTTTGATATGCCTTTATTTTTTGTTTAAGTTGAATAAATAAAATAAATACGGAGGCCTATAACAGATTTTTGAGGATGAAATTTGTTCCTACGGTTAGAGACAACTTATATCAATACTAGCTCATAGGTTTTGAGCGAAACGGAGCCGCTTATCACATTTATATGTAAGTTCAATCAAAGCTCTCCATAATGAGCTGTTTTTTCGAAAATATGTTTAAGTCTCCAATTACCCAGGTAAGAACCAATTCTATCATTTGATATGGGCGTATGCTGGAGACAAGGCCTGTGAAGAATCTCACGCCATCGTTGATGTTTTAGAAGCTTTCATCACACAGATATTGAACTCGACGTCCGCATCATCAAATTTGAAGGTATGCTTCCAATTCCTCTCTGGTAAGGTGAAAGTAACAGCTAAAAAATTTGTACAAAGCGAAAAACTGAGTCTTAATAGATTGAAAAATACGAGTAATGAATAAGACTTATGTTTCAATCACATTTTTTATGTAAAAACTACCATAAAACATGATATGACGATTTTCGCATTTTTTTATGGGCCATACTGTATCCATAGACGAATGAAAAGTCATAAAGTTTGACGCTCAACTTTTGACGAGAAGCATCCAATATTATTTATTTATTTCCATACCAATACATGTAGAGTAAGGTTATTACCTTTTTTAATTCTACATTCAGAAAAAAACAATATGTATGTGACGAATTCATTTCTTAACTTACAACTATTTCAAAAACAAGTTATTAGTTCTAGATACAATTTAAACTACTGGTTACTTGTGTTCAACCATGAGATGCACCCCCTGCGAAACTCGTTGATAGACCGCGAAATTTTTATTTGAGCCGGAATCTGGTTCCAATAAACAATGCCACGCACGAATAAAGTATTTCTGTAGTATGAAGTTCTATAGCGCGATATACGGAAATTCCTCTCACGAATACTACGAAAAGGTTGGAGTTTTTCATGCAAATATAGAGGTTTTGCTGTGTTGATGATTTTGTACAATGTTATGAAACAACGAAATTTTACAAAATTAGAAAAAGAGCATCCAAGCAATTGCGGTTGAAGGTGTGAAACACTAGAGTACGACGACAAATTGAATATCCATCTAATACAGCAATTCACAGCAACGCGGAGTCTGCCGAGAGACCGAGAAGAGGCGTTAAGCAAAAACTCGCTCCCATACACCAAATGAGGCAGTAATAAGGTTTTGAATAATTTAAGTTTAGTTGCTGTTGGTAAAAAATTAGCTGTCAGTTTAAGATGACGTAGTCCGTTATAGACTTTTCTACACTGAGAATTGATATGGCTGTCCCATTCTAAGTTGCTTTGGAAAATTACACCCAAGTTGGATATTTTGTCAACGTACTTCATAGGAACATTGTTCAAGGATATGGAGGGTGGTGAAACCGTATTGTTGCGAGATCGAGTCATGAACAGAATTTGTGATTTTTCTGGATTCAAGGGTAAAAGGTTACGCTCAGACCACCGGTAAATATTCTTCAAATCTAGATTTATCAAGCGAGCAATTTCAGATATTGACAATCTGTTGGAACATAAATAAATTTGCACGTCATCTGCAAAAATATGCATTTTACAGAATTTTATTACATTTGGAAGGTCATTTATAAAAAGGGAAAATAATATTGGACCTAAAACGGACCCCTGCGGAACTCCTGAGACAATATTAACAAATTCAGAATACTTATCGTCAACAGCAACTGCTTGTTTACGATTATGGAGATATGAACGAATGAGTGAAACTGCTGATCGAGAAAAACAAAATTGGTTAGATAATTTCTGTAGCATATTAGGACGATTCAAATTTTAAAAAAATATTTGAAAATCCAATCTCCCATATGCTCTTAGCATCTAACAATAGTGTATTGTGAAATTTTCAGCTCTCTAGGTGGTGCTTTAAACAGGGTGTCTACTCATTTATAGACATAGAATTCCCTGATATTTCCAGGTTTTTTCAGGTTCTGGAAAATAATTCCAGGTTCAAGAAATTCTTTAAAATCCATAGGTGTTTGATGAATTTTTAATATTAGATGATTAAACATTAATTTTCAAAGATAGGAGTTTGGCTTTGAAATACTTTAAAAAAGTCTAACGAAAAGTATTTTCAAAAAAATATCTGTTTGTTTTACGTGTGTAAACAACTCAAGAAAAAAATTGGTTATTTTGTAATAATTCCCCGAAAACCAAGAATTGTTATCAAATGATCTGAAAGTGCCTGTCATCGTCAAAGTCAGATATTAACAACGATCTATTTGAACTTAAGAAAAAAAAAGATTTCCCTAAAATGATATTCAGTTTTATGAACATTTAAAACGTACTCGTGCCATTACGATTGCTCGTTGTGCTGTAAATTTTATTCACATATTACACCGATAATATTTCCAGGAGTATGATTTGTGATGTTTAGCGAATTCTGTGAGTGATTCTGCCAAGAATTTCGTTTTAGATACGTTTATGAACTCGATCTGGATTGTTTCTAAGGATCAGGAATCCGTCCAATAATCGTTTCATGATTCAACGAATCTACAAGTTTTCCAAAAAATTGATTTAGATCATCTTCAAGAATTCTAACCTCCTTCAGAAATTCCTCCAAGTTTTTTTGATAAAGTATTAAAAGATCAAGGGATGTCTCCAGGAAAGGATCAAAGAAATTTGTCAGATTTATTGTAGACAATTTTGAGAAATCCACAAGGAATGTCGAAATTTTGGATTCTTGATGAAGCGGTTTCTAAGATTCTCCTCATAAATTGCTAACATAACTGAAAAAAAAAACATTTCAATCTCTGAATAAAGTCTTACAGGCTTGTTTTTGACGAAATTCGGAAAGGAAATAATTTTTATAATTACTATAGCACAGACAAACAGACGTAACACTTAGAACAAATCTCGATCCAAATCATAGTCACGAGGACATGTACGCCCAATGCTGAAATTAGTGTATTTGGCTGACGGGCCAACAGATGGCGGTAGTGTGTAAACGTCAAACGCGAACAAAAACGATGCGAGCGCAACGGGCGGCGAACTGGCCACCTACCATATTTTTGAATAGACCGTTTAAAAGGTGGTCGATAGACAATGATGAGAGTGTGACGTCTGTTTGTCTGTGACTATAGTGTTAACTGGTGATGAAGTTGAGAAGAATCCATTGAGACTTGAAAATTTCATTTGAAAAATTATTCAAGAAATGGAACCACAGGAATCATATTTTGATGAAATGATGGAAAAATGCCGAGAGAATTTCGGGAGAAATTTTATAAGAAATCCCAAGTTTAATTTATCAAGAAATTCTTGGGAAAGTTTAAAAGTTTATAACTCCGATTTCACCGAACAATGCCTGAAGGATTTTTGGAGCAATTCTTGAGTGTAATCGTGAATAAATTAAAAAAAGGGTTTTTATGAAAATGCTTAGAATAAATGAAAAAAAATGGCGTAGAAATTATTACAGGGTTTCTTGGAAAAATGTCGAAACATTTTTTTTCAAAAACTTTGAAATAAATCTTAGTGGAAGAGCTCCTTTAGGATCTGTGCAAAATTTTTTAGAAGTTACAAAAAATCAGTGGGAAAACATCTGGAGGAAATCATGTGATAAACGCTAGGTTTTTTTTTTCAGGATAATCTCTGTGAAAATGACTGCAAGTTATTTTTGTTAAGCTCTGGAATAAACCTTTGTGGAAGCGGTGGAAAGCTTTAGCAACTCTGGGCCAAATTCTTAAGAAATTCTTAAGAATTCCTGAAGCATTCCTCGGGATCTGAGAAAAATATCATTAGGAACTTGTGCAATAATCGTATAATAGTCTTTGTAGGTTTCTCTTGAGTCTCTAGAGATTTGCACCAGGATTTACTGCAAGCAGATTAAATGTGAGTTTAGTGGCCATTTTGATAAAAATAAAGACTTTACAGACCTTAACCAAAAATAGAGACTTGCATTAAAATAGTAAGATTAAAATAGACAAGACTATGAAAAAAATCTGCTAACCTTCAAAATATAGTATTTTTGTTCTTTTTTTTTCTCTTTACCTACAAAGTTTATTATTTTTGTATAATAAACGAAACATTTATTTTTGAAAAAAATTGGAATGTTTTCAACTAGGTTTCATATGCTCATGAACGAAACCCAACTAGAACTGTACTAGCCTTTATCAACTTGGCATTCTTAAATTTTGCTTCATTGCCTAAACATTAGGGTTCGGCTTATTTTTCAAAAGTTCTCAAAACCAAAAATTCGTGAGCTCTACTAATTTTAATATACATTAAAAGAGAAACCTCAAAATTTGAGCCAAAAATATTAACATTCAAAGGTCGCCACCAAGCGTTTTGAAGGTGAATTTTCAGGTTAATAAAAATGACCTTCAGTGAAGTAAACATAACTTTGTTATTTATCAACCGACTTTAAAACTTTAAGCATCAACACCTTCAAAATTAATTTTATGAAAAATTTGTAGAACACCAAATTTGTCTTAAATCAAAACAAGTTTTAGTTAAAAGTAATTTATTCCCAATTTTTCCTCATTTTACTAAAAATTTCAATTTTGTTTGACCATAACTTCATGATTACTCAACCGATTCCAAATCTTTTTACATGCTTTTGAAGCTAATTCAATTGTTTTCAAACCTTTCATACATAACATTTCATTAAAAATGTCTTGACCTAGTTATGCAGCGAAAACATGATTTTTTAAGGAAAAATGCCAGTTTTTCAAATTTTTTGCCAGGTAAATATTATCTCTAAAGCTGAAACTAGTTTTTCTCATTTGTTAAACCTTTAAAAATTGACGATTTTTAAATAATTTTGAAACAAACATATGTCCGCAAATGTTAAAAAATATATGCACTTTTCATCTCGTAATTAAGGCAAGATGCTTTATATATTTAGGTTTTATAGAAAAAAAAAAACAATTTCCGGCGAAAAAATTTAAGTAATCCAAAGATATTTGATTTTTTAATTGAGAAATCATGTTTTTGGGTAGTTTTTGTTGAATAGCTAAGTCAAAACCATTTTTTAGAAAAATGTGTTGTATGAACAGCTTGAAAACAACTAAATTTTCTTTGAAAACATGTAAAAATATTCGGAATCGATTTATAATTTTTAGTAAAATGAGGAAAAATTTGGATAAAAATATTTTTAACTTAGACTATTTTAGATTTTGAACAAATTTGGTGTTCTACAAAGTTTTTATAAATTTAATTCGGAAGATAATGGTGCTAAAAGTTTCAAAATTGGTTGAAAAATAACAAAGTTATGTTTACTTCACTGAAGGTCACTTTTTATAACATGAAAATTCACCTTCAAAACGCTTGCGCCACCTTTAAATGTTAATATTTTTGGCCCAGATTTTGAGGTTTCTCTTATAATGTGATTTGAATTCAGTAGAGCACACGAATTTTTGGTTTTGAGAGCTTTTGAAGAATAAGCCGCGCCCTACTAAACATGTTTATGTTGAATAAATAAAAATCGTTAGAAGGACTAAACATGTCAACGAGCGGCGCAGCCGAAAATTTTTTGATTGAAAAGATTTTGTTTCACAAAAACGACATATTCTACCATGCACTATTGCTTCAAAATAATTTCCCTGAGTGTAGCCAAAATTCCCTGAGAATTCCAGGTTTTTTCCAGGTTGAATAAAATTCCCTGATAATTCCAGGTTTTCCAGGTTTTTCCAGGTAGTAGACACCCTGTTTAAAGGTTGCCTAAAGACAATAAAGGATTATATGGAATTACTATGAAGAAATTTTGATAAATGTTCCAAACACGTTAGTACTGTAATTTAAGTAGCAATCTCAAAATTTCTCCATAGTTATTTCCATATAAACCTACATTGTCTTTGGGCCACCTTTAAATCACCACCTACAAAGCTGAAAATTTCACAGAACATTATTTGTATGCTAAGGATGGTAAGTAACATATGGGGGATTGGATTCTCAAACATTTTTAAATTTTAAACTGCCCTAATCCAATATAGGTTTAGAACCCTGGGTTTAGAATGGGTCAACTTTTGTTAAATTATATTTTCTCTGAACAATATTTAATATGCAATATTCACAATAATGTTTCTGCTTACTCAACCTTTACGTACATATTGACTAAACAAGAAAAACAAATCAACAAAAAGATGATTGATTTGTAACCCATAGACTTTCAGTGATAGTCATATTTTGAAAATATTTGTGCTTTATAAATAAAAATCCAGAGAATTTACATAATAATTTCTAGCTTTATATATGTCTAAAATAGTTCTTCAGCGGGAAATTCAAATTGACAAGTTCTAAAATATAACACAAATGACTTTAAAAACAAGGTGACCTAACTTGCCCCTCTTCGAAATATACGTCGATTTCATGTAATGTATTGCTTAAGGAACTTAGTGATTTTAGCGATTTTTTTTTCAACAAAGTTGACATGGTTGGTTGAAAACCAATTCCTGCACACCCAAAAGCAATGTCACGGTAGCACCTTTTAATTTGATCGAATACAAAGTATTGAAACACGCATCTTTTTTTTTTTTTTTTGTATGGTATTCAGTTGGAGCTGCCTGACAGCTTAACTTGTCAAGGCTGAACCCTCGGTCTGGCTTTTGCCAAGTTTCCCCTCTACCAGGACCAATACTCAGACGGACTAGGCAATGGCGCCCACATGAACACTGTTTTTTTTATTAGTATTGTGACGTGGTAGTTTTTGAAAAGTGCCCATATTCCCTTGCTTCTGAGAAAAGGAAGCATTATGAAAATCAGTAGCTCCATTAGAATTTGTTTGAAATAGTAGTGTAGAATTTGTTTGAAATAGTAGTGCATTACTAATACTGTCTAGTCGAAATGGTTTTGAATAATTTGTCATTCAAGTGCTATTCTGATTACCATTGTCTTTTACGTAAGATTAGAATCTTAAATGTCAAGTGTCGTCAAGTCTTAACAACATTAGGCTGTTTAGTAGTAGTTCTAGTCAATTTCATTTTTTGTTGTTAAAAGTATTTATTGGTCATTACGTTCATATATCCTTAAAGAAAAAGTCGCTTTCCTTGTCTGTTCAACAATTTTTCGAAACTAGCAACTGTACCCTAATGATCGATCTCAGCGTCTTACTTTCCATAGTCATTTTTATAGTGGATATTGAAGAGTAAAGTTACCTTAGGCTTCTCAGTCTCCTACAAGATTCACTTTTCGGTGGCAAATGCAATGCTTCACAACGCCTACTTTCTACTTGTAAATTTTGCGAAAATGAAGCTGGAATTAGATTATTTATACCGCTGTTACAAACGAGGTATTTCTTATTATGGCAATGTAAAAACCATATTAGAATAAGATTGTCGCCACTTATTTCTACTTAGTGAATCTACTAGTCATTTTCCTAAGAGTTCCTAAGTATTCCCTACGTCATAGTTTCCCAAACTGTGGGTCGCGACCCCCAGGGGGGTCGTGAGCTAGTCTTTGGTGGGTCGCGAAAAAATTCCAAAGTACGAATTTATTTCCAAAGTTTTTTTCTATGTTTCCTTAAACTTAAATTCTTACTTTATGACAAAACAAGTTTTTTTCCAATGATCGGGAATTCAGTCAGTTGGCACTATCTATATTATTCTAAGGTTAAGGTCTAAGGCTGAGAAGAACGTCGCCAATACAGCCTTCTTTAATCGTTCTTTCTTAATAAGCCATACTCGAACTTCCATGAGTCGAAGAGAATATTGGCCCATGGAAATATCGAATGTGATGAACATTATAGTACTCAGGATTTTTTTTTAATTTTCAATATGGTTCACGGTTTCAAAATCTCTATTATCATCAAACCTGCATGCTTCTCCGATATTTCTACGAAAACGTTCAGCATTCGGTCTAAGATTTTGTGGTTAGAAGGATAAAAAATATTCTGTCGAAAAAAATTCACATGCCTACAATTTTAGCTGCGAAATTGTCTTTTCTTGGATTGAGTTTGTAAAACAATCCTTAAACTTGAAAGTATTCCATTTTCTCCAACAAAATATTTTCAAACTTTCAGTATGTGAAGCAAACTTTCAAGGTCGAATAGTTATTGGTGGTGCATGCAACTTCAATTATAATCGAAATATTGATCCCGTGTGGTTCCGTGAGTCAATATTGAGCAATGGAACATCGACTCATGGAGGTGTGACTTAATTGAAAAAAAAATGCTAGAATATAATCAGTTCTATATGGAAATTTGATTGATGTTGATGATGATTGTTGTTAAAAGAATTTTCTATATTGAGACAGAAATCTTGTAACGAGCAGTTGCAAGTACAAAAGTAAAATAAATGATTTTATTCACTGTTTTTTTAATCAAACATAGTGCATGTCAACGTCAATTACGTGTGGTATTGTGATATTGTGATCAAATCTCATTCCCATCATAGTAATAAGTGACCTCAGAAGCTTCAGTACAAAACATGTTTCTGTACAATTTTTCACTGGTGGGTCGCAAAGAATACGCTTGTTGGATAGGTGGGTCGCGCAACCAAAAAGTTTGGGAAGCTATGCCCTACGTCGTAAATGATAACGATGTATCTAGCTAGCTAATAGTAAGAGTGGCTACGGATCATTCTGGTTAGCAAAACGCAAACTGAACGTCACCAATAGTATTAATGTCCACTTCGAATAGATTAATTATTTGAAATGGGCATCAATTCTATCAATGACGCAGAATGTCCGTTGGATCACATCCGAGATATTATTGCGTCTATGCCATATGAATTATGACGCGGCTTTAAGCAAAAAATGCCAAAATGTGATACCACCACTGGGGGGCAGATAGCCGTAGCGGTAAACGCGCAGCTATTCAGCAAGACCAAGCTGAGGGTCGTGGGTTCGAATCCCACCGGTCGAGGATCTTTTCGGGTTGGAAATTTTCTCGACTTCCCAGGGCATAGAGTATCTTCGTACCTGCCACACGATATACGCATGCAAAAATGGTCATTGGCACAGTAAGCTCTCAGTTAATATCTGTGGAAGTGCTCATAAGAACACTAAGCTGAGAAGCAGGCTCTGTCCCAGTGGGGACGTAACGCCAGAAAGAAGAAGAAGTGATACCACCACTACAGGTTACGCCTTTGGTTTCCATCATATGGGCTAATGGATTATGCCCTCCCATCGCGGCAAGGTCGCATAACCAAGGGGAGGGAAAGTATTGAAACACGCATCTTGTTACTTTTTCCCAATCAAAATGATAATTAAATGCACATAAAACTATGGCCCTTTTTTCATGTTTGTCAAGAGAGACCAAGGGTACACATCAAAAGAAAACTTGCGATTTTTCCCAAGCCCCCGTTGGTGAGCGAAAGTTATCTTGCAGTTAGGAGAAGTGTAGTTTCATATTTCGTGTGTTGTATATGTGCCACTCTCCCAGGTCTAAATACCGTAACGGGGTGACTTGCAACACTTTTCAATTTCAATCAACCAAAACCATGATCTAAACGTCGTCTTAAAATCTAAATTCCTTGTAGAACTTTGAATGGCCGGCCCGTCTACAGAATGAGATGATAAAAGATTGAATCGAATTATGTTGTCATATCAAAAGTCATCAAAAAGGTGATTTTTTTTTAATGTCCTTGTGTGGGGTGACTTGCAACACTCAATGCTAATTTAATCTTTTCCAACAAAATGTTGATATATTTTATTAGTCACACTTGTTAAGTATTGTTATTCATGTATATAAAGCATTCGAACCAGTACAAGAGCGTTATGAATACCTTTTTGTAAGAAAATAATTGAACTACTTTTGTATGGGAAAAAGAGACGTTAAATCATCAAGGTCCAATATCTTAACTGAACAATATTTTTAACGAATGTTTGTAGTTGATTGATAAATTATTACTCTAAAGTAGACCTAACAAAAAAGTTTTTAACTTTTATAAAACTCTAAATTGCTTAGAAATAAAGTGTTGCAAGTCACCCCGCATAAATACATTTATATAAAAATGATTTTTATTAAAAAGTTGATGTTACAATTTCGTCATATTATCACTTATTAATTATAGAAACAACATGTAGAGTATTACTTTTGTAAATTAAATCTATCTCATGTTTTCAGGTCACGATTTTGAACCTCCATCAAGTATCAGTTTTCAAGACATTTAGAAAAAATATGTTCATTGTATAAACATATTTATAATAACAGCTTTAATCGTAGCCCCTACTTGAATTGTGCGTCACACGTATTGAAGCACCGATTTAAAATAAATTTTCTTTTGCAATTTGTGTTTTTTAGTGAAATTTAATTGTAAATTACAATGTGTTGCAAGTCACCCCGTTTGACGGTATATTTTGTTCATCTAAATATATATGAAAAAGGTTCAAAATATTCATTTCCCAAGGTCCTTATGAGACTATCACCAATCGATTCTGCGGGATGTTTACATGAAAATGGAATTAGGTAGTAAGTTTGAAACCAGCGGCTTCTAGAAGTTACAGTTTTGATTCGGTTTTTGGCTGTGCAATGAGATTCTGACCAGTGGAATCCTGCGAAACGGTTTTCAGGGGTATGCTATTCTAGGGAATGTCAAAAAATCGAGTGATGTTACCTTGTAGCTAGTTTTGATGACGTGACCAGTTTCGATTAGCACCAGTTCGATTTGTTGAGGACCGATGTCCAGTACGGCAGCCTCGGCTTCCAGTGATGTTCGTTGCTTTAGGTAGTGTTTGAAGTACAACAGCGAGCTGGCATCCCCGGCCAGTTTGGCGTTGTACTTTTTGATGTTGCAGATGCCGGTCAGTTTGCTGAGTTCGTCCGGCGATCGTGTAGGAACTTCGTCGACTGCCAACGCGCCAGCGAGAACACGGTGCACCAGACAATCGGCATACCGCCGGATCGGACTGGTGAAGTGCGTGTACATGGGAATGGCCAGCGCAAAGTGATGGAACTCTTCGGGATCGGACGCGAAGGCCGAACAGAAGTAACGGGCTCGGGTCATGGGTTTAGCGATCATAATGTTCAGAACAGCACGGGCAGCGATCGGATCCGAACTGGCGTCCACAATTGACTCGACGGATTCGGCAATCGCTTTGGACGAATCGATCCGCAGACTGTGGCCATGTTTGGCGAGTTGCTTTGCCAGGTGCTTCATTTGATAATCCTGAGGCGCGAAATGATTTCGCAGAACCGATGTGCTGTCAAACTTGGCGTGAGTGAATTCTGCAACCGAGGCGTTCGCGAGAAGCATGAAGTCCTCGATCATCTGATTCGCGGTACGCAGCTCGTAGATGGCAAAGTCGGTGGGTTTTCCCGTGTTGGGATCCAACGAGAAGGACAACTTCGGTTGGTTGATCTTCAAGTTGCCGTTTGCCATCCGACGGGCCCTGAATTGAACTGCAATGCTTTGCAGTTGATTGACGATTCGGCTGAGGTAATTTGGAGTGTAACCGTGACGGATCTGTGGGAAGTCTTCCACCTTTAGATCTTGATTTGGCTTATCCAGCATTATCTGAGCATGTTCGTACGCTAGCTGAGTGCACGAATTGATAACCGTTTTGGCGAATCGTGTTTTAAGTACCTTAGCATCCGGAGTGATTTCCCAGAAAACGGAGAATGCTAGCTTGTCTTCGCCTGGTAGCAATGAGCAAAGGAAACACAACGATTTGGGTAGCATATGATACACTCCATCTACCATGTAGATCGAAGTGGCCCTCAGCTTAACCAACTCATCCAATTCGGAGGCTTCCCGCAGGAAATATGACACATCCGAAATGTGGACGCCGATCTCATAGTTTCCATTCTTGAGTATCTTACAGCTCAATGCGTCGTCCAAATCTCTTGCCGTGAGTGGATCAATAGTGAACACGCATTCGTCTCGAAGGTCCTCTCGTTTAGCCAGCTCCTCTTCCGGTATCTGGAACTCCGATCCGGGCAAACTGTTCAAGATTTTCTCCGAGTACGGTGAAACGTCCAGGTCATACTCCACCAAAATGGCTTGACTTTCGACTTCTAACTCCCCACATTTTCCAATTGATTTCATAATGTTTGCAATTGGAATATCGTTGTGCCATTCAATGATCTCCGCTTGATAGATAACCGATTCAATTTCCTTGAAATCATTCTTGAAAATCGCTTCAGGCCAGTTTTGTTTGTACACTCTCATAAAAGGCACCCTCATGTCACGAGGAGCGAACTTCATGTACTGGGATTGAGATACCTTTTCCTTAAATGGCATAAATGTCCCAACGCACAACCGACTGTGCCGTTTCTCCAAAATCTCAATCACAAATCCCCTATTGTTCTGCTGGCGTTCTCCTCCGTTTTCGTCGTTCGATTCATTCTTGTCTTCTGAACCACTCGGTGGAGAGTTAGCCGCTCCTGCCTCTTGAGAATCTCCGTGCTTCACGAACACCTTGACGTAGTCGCCGTCCATGGCGCACTTCCGCAAAATGACCGAGTTGATGAACACATTCGCCTCCCGGGTGTTATCATCGACGAAGGCTTGGGCATTATTGTTCTGATTAATCCGAACGACTCCCTCGACAATATAACCGACACCGTCCTTGACCAAACGTTCCACCAGTTCTGCCAAAGCTGCCTTATTCTGCTCCGTGAGAAAACTATTCTTTTCCGCTTTGGAAACGTTCTCCAATGTGAGTTCCTTTTTGAAATCCTTCTTATCGGTGGTCTTGCCATTGTTCAGGAGATACGTCACTTCTTCCTCGAATGTTCGAAACTCCCAAACCTGAAAGGGAAAAAAACAAATCTGTAAGTAACTTATTCAATTCATTAATGCAACCACGCGATGCCCCGGTAAACCGTTATTATTAAACAAAATGGTTCATAAAAACTCAACATAGGGACCAATAATTTGAAAAAAAGCCCTGGGAGGAATCTCGCGAAATCTCGATTTGATGTTTATGATGAGACAATTCAAAATAAACCGTGAAATTAGCTCCAAAAACGCTCAAAATTGTGTTCAAGTTGTTTTCAACCAGTATATGGGTCACTCGATACGAACTGTCCACAGCACGTGTAATCGATTGCAACACAATTTTTGGCATAAGTATAAGCATTGATGACCGTACAATTCGTAGTTGCTACTCAGTGATTGAGCAGAATAATCGAGGTTACGATTCTATAACATTCCCCAGAAAACCATTCCCCAGAATTCCGTTCCCCAGAATGAACCATTCCCCAGAAAATCGTTCCCCAGAATGTAACATTCCCCAGAATTCCATTCCCCAGAATGCACCATTCCCCAGAAAGCTATATGAATATCCATTTTTTTTTCTTTTTTAATTATTGCTTTGCGTGAGTCACCTTATGTGGGGCGCAGATTGCCGTAGCGGTAAACGCGCAGCTATTCAGCAAGACCAAGATGAGGGTCGTGAGTTCGAATCCCACCGGTCGAGGATCTTTTCGGGTTGGAAATTTTCTCGACTTCCCAGGGCATAGAGTATCTTCGTACCTGCCACACGATATACGCATGCAAAAATGGTCATTGGCATAGTAAGCTCTCAGTTAATAACTGTGGAAGTTCTCATAAGCTGAGAAGCAGGCTCTGTCTTAGTAGGGACGTAACGCCAGAAAAGAGGAAGAAGAGTCACTTATGTGACAGGCTAAGGTCTGATGTGACAAAACAAATATGTAGGTAGGAGGGTTAGGGCCATAATGAACACACGGGGCGAAATGGACACCCCCTTACTAGCTGGGAATATGCATATTTCAGCAAAACTTTATAAACTGTACGAAATCTGTATTGTATATGAACGTTTTGACGGTATAAAAGTTTACGCTTTGCTTCATTTGTCCTCTGAAATTCTATTATATTTTTTTCTCAGCTTCAAATTAGTTTATAAGCAAAGCAGAGGAAGCGGTGTATTTATTTTAGAGCAAAGAAACATATTTCCATTCTATGTAAAATAAGCATTTACCTAATGTGTCCAATATGCCCCTAATCCCCCTATTCATGAGTATTTTGCATATTATTATAATACACCCTTTTTTAATACATTCCCATAAAATATACAGACTATATGTTTATTTTTGCATATATAGTGATGCACCCTTCTTTCAGTATTATCTCATTAATGATATAGGCAAAATATATCGATGGAGAGCCCATATAGCAAAAGGTCACTTGGCATAAAATAATTTGGTATAAAGCCATTTGCCATCCAGCCATACTTATGCTCCTTCTTTTCAAAAAGGATGTTCTTCATGTTATGCCAAATGGTCATTGGCCAAATGACCATTATACCAAATGGTCCTTGATCATTTAATCAATCATGCCAAATGCCTTCTTGCCATTTGGTATCCTTACGGAAAATTTTGTCTATATCGTCAACAGGATAAGACTGAAAGAAGGGTGTATCACTATTTTGTGCAAAATTAAACAAGTCATTTGTAATTTAGACTTGACGCAAAGAAGGGCGTATCATTTTAATGTGCAGAACAGTAAGTTTTTATTCTGCCGAGTTTACGTAATCATTATATCGGAACGTATAATATGATACTACGAACGTCTTTATTCTAATCGGTGTAGCCCTAAAAAGTAAGAGATGATGCACCTTCTTAAAACATTGATGAAAAGCTGCATACATCACTACATTTGATAAAAATTGGACATACATGTGGTGAAATTATACATTTGGAATCTACTATACCGAAAGAAGGGTGTAGCTCTATTTTGCGCAGAGTAGTGATGAGTTGTATATTCTTTTAAATAAATATTGGATATTGTGTTTCCCCATAGACTGATCTATCAGTTTTTATAAGTGCCAATAAAAGTGAAACTACTGTGATAGTTCATTTGCAAATGAAATTTGAATTATGCGTAAAGTGTTCATAATTAGCAGCACCAATTCTAATCTTCTCATGTACTTGTAAACAACTTTGTATGGAGTTTAATTTTCAAGTTTTTTAAATAGATTATTTCAAAACTTTAAAGTAGGTATATAATTTTCTGGGGAATGCTCCATTCTGGGGATTGGTTTTCTGGGGAATGGTTCATTCTGGGGAGTGAAATTCTGGGGAATGGTACATTCTGGGGAATGAGATTCTGGGGAATGGAATTCTGGGGAATGGAATTCTGGGGAATGGGTTTCGGGGGAATGGTTTTCTGGGGAATGTTATAGAATCGAGGTTACACAAGGAACCAACCAGATGACTGTTTGGGACTAACAGATAGCCTCAGTGTATAAATGCTGGTGATATTCGTTTCAATTAGGTCTAAAGGTGATAAAAAGACAACTTTGCTGAGAAACTTGAAATAAAAAAATTAAAACACAAATACTTATTTTTGATGGGTTACCCTACATAAATTAACGAATCTTAAAATTTGTAGAACAAACTATACCGATATTCCTTGAAAGAAAAAAGTTTTGATGTATATCTTTTTTCGTAAGCAGCTACCTCAATTTCCGTCCCGACAAAAAAAAAGTTTTCAAAATAGGAAAAACTTTGTAGAACATCAATTTGACGTAAAATCTCAATTGAAGGTGTGAGTGCTATCGTTCCTCTTAAAACCCAAATCCGTCCTACTGTGCAATGTGGGGAAGGGGGAGGAATTGATGATGCATTGAACTGGCTCCCACAGTAGACCGGATATACCCCTGCATCTACGACAGGTTATGCGGGAAGGTGTAGGGGTGGTAAATTTATAGCAGAGAGGCTTACTGTTTGGTTAGCAGACTGCTTATGTATCAGGCGTAAGGAAAGGCGTGCTATAACGATAGAAGAATAGAAGCGTAGGGAAACGGTTTTTTTTTTGTCCGTCTCTGGTTCTAGCAAATGCTATGAACTTTGATAGATCAACTGTGATATATTAGGAGTGGATGATAGAAGCAAGTGAAAGTCAACAGCGTACGGTACCAACGGCTGCCCCGGTATAACCTAGAGCGGCTTAAGCAACCGGATGTCGCAACTGCATACGCGCAGCTCCTCGAGGCTGCTTTATCGGAAGAGAATGAGCTGAATCAAGCCCCTCTTGAGGACTGCTGGAATACAGTGAAAGCACCCATCAACGATGCAGCTGAGAGCAACGTCTAGTAAGTGATGCGGTGTCGACGGAATGATTGGTTCGAAAAATAATGTAGGCAGGTTCTGAATGAGTAGAATGCAGCGCACAAACTGAAGCAGAAATAGCAAATCCGACTATTCCGGGACAATATGCGGAAATGCGGATGCTCTATCAAAAGCTCAACGCATCCCACAATGGCTTCGTGCCGCGAGCAGAGATGTGCACTGAAACTAATGTTGGAGTAATTACAACCATTACGTGGTTTTTAAAATTACTATTCAGAATTATGTTAAAGTGTGTTTGTCTTTACAGTTACTGCAATGTTGTTCAAATTACTATGCCAAGAGATGGATGAAATTTACTGTCATTTGGAGTCATCAGCACTATTGTCCTGTATTAGAGATAAATACAAGATCGTTAATTTCTAATGAACAATGCATTCATTTTTACCATGAGCATGGTAGTTTAAACAACAAAATCGTGGTGATAATGCCTCTGTCCTCTTGTCTGATTTTCTGAGCTTGTGAAGGATTAACACCAGCGCGGACATAAATTTTTTTTTTAATGATTTTAGAGTAATATCAAACAGTTTTATTATTCCCTGGGATTGGGATTATATTTTCCAGGGAGCGATGAATTTTGATAATTGATCGCTGTTGTTTGTTATTTTTTATTAGATGTTGAGTGAATTTCAAAGCAATGGCAACCTTTTTATTACAAAATTATCTTCTGACCTAAAGATTCTGGTTAAACTACTGTACTATGCAGTTGGGCTGCACTAGGCTATCACTCATCAAAATTACTTTCACTTCGGGATTTCCAGCTGGCGAGAAGATTACGAACTGAGGGTGGGTTAGGAGCACAATCAGACCCTTGAATGTGCAACGTGGGGTAGTAATTGGGAATGCCATTGACGGTTTGTTATCTTCAACGAGGTTTTTGAAACCCAACAAGGCGCGTGCACCGGGTTGCGGATAGGAGCAAAGGGAGATCAACAGCATCTACTTAAAATAATAGAGCAAAAAGCCTTTCCATGATTAGGTAACGTTTAGCGATCTTATATGGTGTTCTAGTACTATGAAATTCTTCACTAACTGGGAATTCTGGCCTTGATAATATCAATAGTGATGAAAACAACGATCTATTTGGAATTTAAATAAGTCAAATCAAACTTCAAAACTCAAATTAAATTGCTTTCAGCACATTTACATTTTGCAGCATTTTTTAAAAGACACCGACACGTTAATGCTTCCAGTGGACGATTTGCCCTTTGAAGGAAGCACCACACTAGACAACGGACTAGCATGCAATGTTATGTATTAAATTAAAACCATCAACATAGTAATGTTTACCACAATGCTGCTCTCAGTGTGCAGGGAGCATCTTGACGGACGGACGCGAGCTGATCGAAAGGTGGAAACAGCACTACGATGAACACCTGAATTGCGCAGTGAACACTAGCACAGCAGGTCAGGACAGCGAAGACACGGCGGACAGTGGAAACCAACCAGCTCCCACGATGGGGAAATTAACCCTTCAGTCGTCGCGCGGTTTGTCACCGTCAGAACCACCACGCTGATGCTGTGTACGATGAGAGAGGTTTTTCACCATTGTTGTACAAAATACAACAGCGCGACGACTAAAGTGTTAAGGATGTCATTCGCGATGACGAAGGCAATTACCACAGTTGACCCTATGCGTGAAGCTCCGATTTTACATGGCAAAACATAGGAAGTCAATTTTCAAATGCCTCTAAAAAATCAAACCTAATTTAATTAAATTCTGTTAAATGTACGGGGTTAGATTTATGATAAGCTATAGAATCCGCAGAATATTAAGGAAAAAATATAAAAATCAAAATAATGTGTTAATAATGTAGCCGTTCTAAAGTTTATCAACATGTACTGAAAAGATTTTAAATAGCTATTGTAGGTAATTTTATATAAGCATTTGAAATTTCATTTCCTATACCTTGCCGGGTAAAATTTTTGACGCTTCACGCACAGAGTAAACTTTTTCCAGATGGCAGCACCGTACCTTCGTTAGAGCGAATTCAACAGTTCAAAAACAAAAACGCCGCTGGCAAAGAAAGTTATCGGAGCCTAGCTCATAAAGATGGGTCCGGAGAGGTTGGCCGCTTGTTTGCATCGGCTGCTAGTCAGAATCTGGGAGACGGAACAGCTATCGGAGTGGAAGCAAGGCGTTATATGCCTCATCTACAAAAGCATAAAGCACAAGCATAAGCATAGATGACCGTACAATTCGTAGTTGCTACTCCGTGATTGACCACAACAATCGAAGTTGCACAGAGATTTAATGAATGGGGCTTGGGATTAGCTTACCATTCTTCAATGTGAACATATCGAGAGCTCAAATTTCATAAATCAATAACGGCGCCGGCCACGTCCTTACGGTCATCGGGGAAGGGAAGGTATGTTAGTTCGACAACCGTTGTTACTAGAGACCGCCCAAGTAACAATTCAACAGCAACTTGGCTTTCGTGTGGATTTATTAATGTTTTATGACAGTTACGTGATTGCTACAATACTTAGAGGCGACATTTAACGTAGCCAAAAGATGATATTTTGTAATTCGGCTTTTGGCTGTTTTCAAGACCTTTTAGAGCCAAAACATAAAGTCAAAAATTGTGGCTACAAAACCAGCTGTATTGCAGCATACAATACCTTATTTCAACTGCTTGCCGTGGCTGAACGACTCTTATTTGTTACGGCTTTGATAAAAGACTCATATAATACACCTTGTTGTCATAAAATCTGCTTTTAAACTACATGACGTCCACTTGGTTTCTGATGGCATACCTTATTTACACCTCCCAAATCAGTATTTGGGCTCATAAGATGCGAAAACACCATTAGCATTGCAAATTTAAGACAGTGACAAGTCTTATATTGCGTTATCACTAAGGAACACTTATTCCTGATAGGAAAATGCAAAACTAATATCCGTTTTCATTTTTTTGCGTATATTCTCCAAAAAGCACGCCCGAAATGTCAAACTTTGTTGAATGCTGCTTAGTTACCATAAAAAGCGAAAAAAAGCTGAATAATCTTCAATCAGCATTTGTTAAGGCAATTTTACACCCACAAATGCCGAATCATAACAAGGTGTCCTTATTTGTATGATGATAAAACAGCATTTGTCGATGGCAATCTATCAATTATGGTTCCACCGTATTAATTTCACTCCGGTTGCCACAATTTCACTATTTTCAAATCAAATTATCTCCCTGGATTCGCTCATAAGATGCTATGGTATGATGATTAAACTGACCTGATATAATTTGAAGCACAACTACTGCCCAAACAAACCAATAAATGTTGAATATGATTTATTCTCCTCCTGGTGGTTCCTTTTAGCAAATGTTAAATAACTTAAAATATAATACTTTCAGAGGATGGACACGCAATTTAACTTCTTTTTCATCACATTTCACAGCAAATCTCACTCGGCACTAGAGATTTAAGCACTATATCAAAATAAATCACTTCAAATCATTTTCAAGATGAAGCAACATTCATCTAGAACAGGCGGCCTCAAAATAGCTACCATAAATGCTATTTTGCTTTATTCGTGCGACATAATTAAACACTTCATAGCCTCTTTCAGAGTGGGCCAACTAGTCACGTTCTAATCTACAAGAGGTTATGGGGGATGCGATGAGACCGTGGTTTTATTGGTGTTTATTTATAGCACCCTGGAAGTAATCCGTAAAACTAAAATTGTTACTTGGGCGAGATCACCTCTGCATCTCCACAGTTGTCATGGAAAGGATATTGGGTTAGTGGTATAAGGTAGAGATCTGGGAGTCACCAATGTTTGGTGATGCGATCCATGATATAATCACAATCACGCCTAACTGGATTCGCGAAATAATTAGATAATCGCATTGTACGCCGAACAAGTGTTCGTTACTCGCCCACGCTGGAGCAAGCGACACGATCAATAAATCAAACACTACTAAAGGACCGCGCACTTTTTCACTACTGTACTACCGGCGCGCGCCATGTTTGATGCTGCCCTCATCGCCCGCCCCCGCAGGAGCAATCGACAAGGTCGAAGTATCAAACACTACTCGTTATATGCCTCATCTACAAAAGGGCGACAAACTGGAGTGAAACAATTATCGTGCAATCACTATCCTAAACGCCGCCTACAAATATTATCTTCACCTATAACAGTGGTTCCCAACCTTTTTGAAGCTGCGACCCCCTTTGATTTTTTACAAACTTTCCGCGGACCCCTACAAGTGATATCCTTGACAGACACATACAAAAGTTTTGTCTGTAATCCAGCACAGATAATGTAAAAATTCTTCCAAGATCAAAAATCTTGCCAGGAATCTATCAAAAATCTTACTAAGGGTTCAATAAGAAATTTCTGCATGATCATATTAAAATCTAACAAGACATCAGTTGGGTAAGAAAATTTCAACAAAAACTACCCCCATAAGTTTTTCTAAAATATTAACAGGAGTACCTGCAATCAAGACTTCAGAGAAATGTCGTATTTTTTACAAAATTTGTAGTTAAAATATGAGAAGAATTCACCTCTGCAAGCTATTTTGAATATTCTTAAAAACGTTTGACAGCCGTTGTAAGAATTCAACTATTACCTCTTCAAAAATGTTGGCAGAATTTTCGTATTTTTTATGAATTACTACTATCAATATCAGCTGAAAATCTTATAAAAAACCTGCTATTAGATTCGAGAAGATTCTGCCAATGGTTTGAGTGGAAACAATGAAGAATCTCAATGAAGTTAATTTAGTTTTCTAGTTTGCACAGAAAAAAATACAAATCTGGTGAGGTAAAGTTATACTTGTAATCTCATGTTGACAGAAATGCATTACAATTGTTTAGTCAGTAATATTACACTAACAATGACCTCTTGCAAAAAAAATGACACTTATTTACAACGGCTTCGCGGACCCCCTGAGAAGTCTTCACGGACCCCTAAGGGTCCGCGGACCACTCTGACCTATAGCAAACGAGTTCGTGGGAAGTTATCAAGCAGGTTTCATCGACGGCCGCTCGACAACGGACCAGATCATTTCTGTGCGGCAAATCCTCCAGAAATGCCGTGAGTACCAGGTCCCTTCGCACCACCTGTTTATTGATTGCAAAGCGGCATACGACAGTATGGACCGTGCATAGCTATGAGAGATCATGGAAGAGAACAGCTTTCAGTGAAAACACACAAGGATGATTAAAGCAACGTGTGCAACATTGTGTGAAGATTTCAGGCGAACATTCCAGTTCCGTTCGATTCCCGCCGATGACTACGACAAGGTGGATGACCTTTCGTGCCTGTTGTTCAATATCGCACTAGAAGGAGATCTAGGTTTAACAGCCGGGTATGATTTTTACGAGATCCGGACAGTAGGTGGAACTGAGCGCGACAGGGACCACGGGGATTCATTCGAGGTGGTTGACAAGTTTGACCACTTTGGATCCTTGCTGACGGCTGACAATAACGTTAGCCGTGAAATACGAAGGCGCATCATTTGTAGAAGTCGTGCCTACTATGGGCTTCAGAAAAAACTGCGGTCGAGCGCTTGTATGACCGAACCTCTACGGGCATGAAACGTGGACTAATAGTCCACCGGACTATGCTCGAGGAAGATTTGCAAACTCTTGGGGTTTTCGAATGCCGGACGCTAAGGACGATTTTTGGCGGCGTGCGGGAGTACGGTGTATGGCGGCGAAGGATAAATCACGAGCTCGACCCACTCTACGGCAAACTCAGTATCCAGAAGGTGGCCAGAGCTGGAAGGATACGCTAGACAGGGCTTGTTTTGTTGTTTTTTTTTTTTGTATGGTTTTCAGTTGAAGCTGCCTGACTGCTTAACTTGTAAAGGCTGAACCCTCGTTCTGGCTTTTGCCATGTTTTCCCTCTACCAGGACTCAGATGGACTAGGCTATGGTGCCCACATGTACACTGTTTTTTATTCGTATTGTGACGTGGTAGTTTTTGAAAAACACCCATATTCCTGTGCTTCTGAGAGAAGGAAGCATTGTGAAAATCAGCAGCTCCATCAGAATTTTGTTTGAAATAGTAGTGTAGTCGTGTCATTACCTATACTGTCAAGTCTAAATGGTTTTGAATAATTTGTCATTTAAGTGCTATTCTGATCACTCCTGTCTTTTACGTAAGATTAGGGCCTTAAATGTCAATTGTCGTCAAGTTTGAACAAAATTAGGCTATTTAGTAGTAGTTCAAGTTAATTTCATTTTTTGTTGTTAAAGGTATTTATTGGTCATTACGTTCATATATCCTTAAAGAAAAAAATCACTTTCCTTGTCTGTTCAATTTCTCGAAACTAGCAAGTGTACCCTAATGATCGATCTCAGCGTCTTACTTTCCATAGTCATTTTTATAGTGAATATTTAAGGGTTAAATTACCTTAGTCGTCTATTACAGTCTCCTACAAGATTCACTTTTCGGTGGCGAATGCAATGCTTCACAACGCCTACTTTCTACTTGTAAATTTTGCGAAAATGAAGCTGGAATTAGATTATTTATACCGTTGTTACAAAAGAGGTATTTCTTATTATGGCAATGTAAAAACCATATTAAAATACGATTGTCGCCACTTATTTCTACTCAGTGAATCTACTAGTCATTTTCCTCAGAGTAATATTCCTTACGTCGTATATGATAACGATGTGTCTAGCTAGCTAATAGTGAGAGTGGCTACGGATCATTCTGGTTAGCAAAAGGCAAACTGATCGTCACCAATAGTATTAATGTCCACTTCGAATAGATTAGTTATTTGAAATGGGCATCAATTCTATCAATGACGCAGAATGCCCGTTGGATTACATCCGAGATATTATTACGTCTATGCCATATGAATTATGACGCGACTTCAAGCAAAAAATGCCAAAATGTGATACCACCACTACAGGTTACGCCTTTGATTTCCATCATATGGGCTAATGGATTAGGCCCTCCCATCGCGACAAGGTCGCATAACCAAGGGGAGGGTTTTTATGGTGGATTACATTATGTACCAAAAATGGTGTGCACTGAAAAGTGTCCTCTATGACCGGACACAATTGGGTGTATTCTACGACTGGCGTGAGGTGAGAATTGTCGGTCTCGTATAGCGAGGTGACAATTGTCAACTCGAGTGAAGTGACTCGCCGTGTAAATCAAATGGAGAGTCACTTCACTCGAGTCGAGAATTGTCACCTCGCTATATGACACCGACCATTCTCACCTCACGCCAGTCGTAGAATAAACCCAAGTGTCCTCTATGCTCGGACACTATTATTTTCACCATTAAAGTTTACACCAAACCCACAGAAAGGCCAAGGGGTGCTTCGTATGTCAGCACATACCTTGTGGGTTCAATCTTTGCATGATATACAGCGTATGAAACAGATTTGCGAGATCATAGGTCAGTTCCATAAACTCCTTGATCAGCGCCATAGATCGATTCGCCATATATCGCCGTCTTTGTTTCATTAGCGGTTGCTCGTATTCAGATGAAAATGTCTTCGGGAATTCAACGCGTTTATAGTTCTTCACAATTTCTTTGTCAGCTCGAAGGTTGAAGTGTGCTCTTAGGCAGTGTTGCGATGGATCTTCTTCGTGAATAATGATCGACGCATCTTCGCGATCCAACATTCGCCAAAATTCATTTTTCATTTTTGAGTCACGAAGAGCATCGCAAAAAGCGAACGGATGCAACGCCGAAGAAGCAAAACGAACACACCGATAAGTGGTTCGCGAAGCCTTTCCACTCGTAGGATTCATTTATCCACGCGCTGTTCATTCTGGTGATTCATTGCAAGGTTGCTTCTTTTCGTAAAGTCAAGCAAACACTCCACGCTAAGCCAGCTCCACGCAGCGCATGTATTAAAACTACACATAATGAAGCAACCAATGCAGAACTGGCTGACTGAGTGAAAATTCTGTGTAGGTCGCTCTCATTCAGTGAGTTGCCGACATGTTGGCCTTCGGCTGTGCGGGGATCGATGGAAACGGAACTGTCAATGATATCCCGCGTGGCAGCAAACAGTTGGCCGTTGGTAAGATGGGGAGTTTTCTGAGATGTTTTCTAGCAAAAAGCCGGAAGATGGTCGCAAATGCGAAAGTTTTTTCCCCATTTGCTTCCACTTCGGCTATTCAAATGAAAAAATCTCTAGAAAACTTTAAAATTGGAACTGAATTCCGCATTGCAAGCGTTCCTCCTCTGTGCTCATTTCACTCATTCAGTGTTTACCACCGTTTGCACAAAACTGTGTACAGCCCCTTTGCACAGAATCTGTGCTGCACGAACAGAGGCCAATTTTGTGCGCTCGGCACTCATTTTTGAGCAGAGCAAGTTTAGCGTGATTGTTGCAAGCCCGTTTGAAGATGATCGAAATGAATATTTTCCTGCTCTTCGCGAAGAACAGGCAGCGTGGATCGTACCGTTCACATTACCGAGCGATGGAAAATCACCCGATGATACCGTCGGGAGAAACAGCGATCCGAAAATGAAACACGAACGAATGAAGCGCCCGAACGGTTGTTAGTGATTATTTGCAGATTCTGTTTTGATGCCTACGAAAATTCATCGTGCTTCGCGTTTCCGATCGCTGTTCAGCAACATTGCTCTTAGGTACAGTCAACTCTCCCTTACTCGACCTTCGTATCTCAATTGGGTTTATTCTACGAGTGGCGTGAGGTGACAATTGTCGGTGTCGTATAGCGAGGTGACAATTGTCGACTCGAGTGAAGTGACTCGCCGTGCAAATCAAATGGAGAGTCACTTCACTCGAGTCGAGAATTGTCACCTCGCTATACGACACCGACAATTGTCACCTCACGCCACTCGTAGAATAAACCCAAATATCTAGTAAGAGAACCATGGTAAAATTTAGTGTTCATGGCTACCGCCATGGTCCCTTGAATCGCATATTTGCACTGGTTTAGTAATTATTCTGTTACACGATATCTCCCGAATCGATGGTCCTTTCATTATCAAGTTATGGAGAAATGCTGTACATCATATCTTGTGGCTTCTTCTTGTGCGTTCATTTGTCTTAAAAGCATTATATTGACAGCACTTTAAGGACCGAAAGTTTTGTTGTTTATGCTTTATTTTTGTTGTTTGTTTTTTTGTACCCTACATTTATGAAAAAAGCGAATTATGAATTAGATCCCAGTTGTTAGGTTAACATTTTCACTATCCGGTCATAGAGGACAAGAGGTGTCCGGCCATAGAGGACTTGCAATGGTTTACAAAAAAGGTTGCTTTTCTTTGAAATTCGACATTTTCTAATGAATTTTGCTTTGTGATTGATGCAAAACTTACTGGTCAACGTACGGAGACAATTCAGCTTACATTATAAGAAACATTTGTGGCTACACTTGTATGAAATTTTATCGTTTCACATTTTTTTGGTAGGTTGTGTCAGAGTAAAACTTTCAACAGCTACTGTCATAATTTGTATACACTGCAAAAATGTGTTTTGATATAATCCTGGAATACTAAAATCTTAATATCATTATTCTTTTTTGGAAAATTCAAACTGTCCGGGCATAGAGGCTGTCCGGCCATAGGCCCCCTATTGGACAAACCATTCGCAACTTTTTCGATTTTCTATATAAAATGACCAACTTTGGTAAGCTAGATCTCAGTTAGTCTTACTAACCATTACTGCTTTTAAACTTGTGATTGCAAAAATTACTCAAAAATATGTGTGAAATTCAAGTTATGTCTGATGTTCTGCCAAAATTTCATTCAAATCGGTCCATAAATAACTGAGATATAGCTTACTAAAGTTGGTCATTTTGTATGGAAAATCGAAAAAGTAGCAAATGTTTCGTCCAATACTGTAAGTGCATAAAGTAATACTTTTCTAGACGAATATGACCTATGAGATCTGGATTTTAATTACTTTGAAATTGCGAGATCCAGTGTCAACATGGCTGCCAAAATGAATGACGGACCATTTAGCCTTAAATTACTTCAAATTTCTGCATAAAAAAACTAAAAAAAAAAAGGAGTTAATCGAGTCCGGCCAGTGTTTCTTCTATCGTGAAACATTTCAGAGCGTTACTGACAGACAGAAAACTCTGGGAATGTATATAGGTAAAATATATAAATATATGATGATAATAACGGTATAGCGGGGCGCACTGTGCGACCCATCCTATCTTACCTTCTTCACCTCCTGCACGCTCTGCACCGTTATAAACGGACGGCTAATGTCCCCAACATTGACCGTGGCCATTTTTGGCCCATAGCAGTAGAGGAGGGCGGCCCGTTTCAACTCAGCAGCAAATGCAGTCACTTTCGCGGTTACCTGAACCGCTCCAGCCGACTTGTCTGCAGTGGAGGATTTTTTCTTCGACGGAACCAGCATAGCTCGTTCCTTGCCCATTTTCATCAGATAATCGTCCCGTTGCTTCGGATCCAGGGTGAGGAGCGTGAGCAGCAGCAGATTATCCGGTCTAGTGAGCTGCGGTGGCAAATGTTGGCCCCAAGGTGCAGCACCAGCTTCCGCCGCTGGCGTTTTTTTCTCCTTGCTGTTCTTATCTTTGGGTTCCTTTTTAGACGGCTTGGAAGCGCTGGACAAAGTCGATGTGCTGTCTGCTTTCTTCAGTGGAGGTTCCGGGTCCGGTTTCTTTTTCTTATTGTCTTTCTTCGATTCTTTCTTCTGGCCAGAAGGTCCTGATGAATCCATGCTCAAGGTTTTGATTTTGTTCTGTAAATCTTTGATCCTATCCTTCATGGCCGCAGTTTTCTCGTCATACTGCTTCTGTTGGTCCGAATCGTCTACAACCTGCTCCTTAACTTTTAAGCTTATCTTGGAACTCTTCTGACTGGACGTCACGCTTCCGCTTTCGTCATCAGCCTCAACATATCCATTACTCGTCGCTGTATGCTTCTCGCTATCCAGATTGTTACAGATCTCTTTCTTCACCTTTAGCTTTTCCTTAACTTTCTCGAGCTTTTCGGAGATTTCCTTCTTGAGATCTTCCGGACTCAGAGGACTCGACTCTTCCTTCTTCCCAACCTTCTTAGAGTTTGTTTCCACGGAAGCATCCGACTTTTGCTGTTTCTTAGTAGCTTTCTTACCGTCCTTGCTTTTGACCTTCGCCGATTTTTCGTCCGCCGAAACCAACTCGACGAATTCGAAACCAGGATCGACTTCCGTTGGATCGGTCGCGTTTGGCCCCTCGGAAGCCAGCCATTGGTCATCCGGCAGCGGTTTCAACTCCGGCGGTGGATCACTCTGCTGCAGCATTTTCGTAGTGCTACTTTTGATCTCTTCTCTGATTTCACGCAAAAATTCTTTATCGGACATCGTTTCTGAAATCGAGGGAGAGATCAGAAGTGAAAGTAAACAATAAGAGGTGCATGACAAAGAATGCGGCGCACAATGTTATGAAATTCAATATTCATTACGAAACTCAATAATTATTCATACCTTTGAAGCTGAATTGAAGATTTATTCAAAAATTACTCAAGCTATTTGTTACTCATCAATCAAAAGCCCGAAGTTTGCAGAAATAATTCGATTTATAGTGAATTTGTGTACTGGTTTGCCAACACACTGTCACAAGCAACTCGCAGAAATCTCACCTCAGATGTTTTTTTTTTTTGTCAAATCATTTGTTTGCCCCGATCGAACACTAACGCTAACCAAAAAGTTAAAAACTGTCAAAAGACAGTAGTGGTACTGGAATGTTTGACCGAAAATGCTGGAAGTAGGAAGTGAGAGTCGAATGACAGCATCCGGGACTGATCATCACACACGGAAACGCGGCTCTTAACAGGTTTGAGTTGTTTCGACAAAACCAATGGACCGATGCACGAGTTCACTATCTGACGTTTGAGCGGTGCCGTGTTATTTACGTGACCTTGGCAACGAATGAATTTGGCACCGCTTAAACGTCAAATTAGTGAACTCATGCATTGGTTCATAGAAGTAATAAACCAAAGAAAATTAATGTCGCTGGCGTCGCAGCAGGAACATCTTTTGCTGGCGGAGATAGGCGGGGCTATAACGTGAAAATGTGTGCAGTTTGACACTTATGTACCCAACATGTTTCTGAGCGAGAACAAAGGGAACACCAGCGACATTATTCTTCTGTGGTTTATTATTTCTATTACAAAACCAGTCTTAAAACTTCTGCTGATCAACTGTGGACAAGAGCAAAGCAGGTAATCCAATCGGAACTTTCTGTGGAATTTTCATTGTAATTTTCTTCAGAATTTCCTTTAGAATTTTCTTCGGAATATCCTTTGGATTTTCTTTCGACATTTCCTTCGGTATTTCTTTTGGAACATCCTTCGCCATTTCTTTTGGAATTTTCTTCGGAATTTGCCTTGGCATTTCCATCGGAATTCCCATTGGAATTTTTTTCGACATTTCCTTTTAAATTTTCTTCGGAATTTCTTATGGAATTTTCTTTGGAACAAAAAACTGCTTTAAACTGCTAAAACGGCTTAAAACTGCTTTAAAACGGTTTTAAAACGGCTCAAGTGGCTAAAAACGGGTGGAAACGGCTTATAACGCATTGAAACGACTTAAAACGGCTAAAAACGGTTTTAAGACTGCTAAAATGGGCTAAAAACGTCTTAAAACGGCTTTAAATGACTAGAACGGCTTTAAACCTGCTGCAAACGGGCTAAAACGGCTTAAAATGACTAAAAACGTCTTAAAATGGCTTAAAACGTCTTAGAACGACTTAAAACGTCTTAAAACG
Organism: Aedes aegypti; assembly: GCF_002204515.2. Classification (NCBI taxonomy): domain Eukaryota; kingdom Metazoa; phylum Arthropoda; class Insecta; order Diptera; family Culicidae; genus Aedes; species Aedes aegypti. The sequence goes on from NC_035108.1 coordinate 45,745,616, forward strand.
ACTTAAACTGCCATAAAACGTCTAAAAACGGCTATAACCGGCTTAAAAAGGCTTAAGGTGATTATAGAACGAAGCCACACCTCAAATTCTCAAGAGCACAAGACTTGAGAACCAAACAGTGCTCCGCGTTGAAAATTTATCCCATTGGTCACCACCAGCTAGCAAGTAATTTGATTGATTTTCAACGCGAACTGTTGTCAAATTTTCCAGTCTTGTGCACTTGAAAATTCAAAGTTTGACTTCGTTTTAAAACTTCGTTTTGAAACGGTTTTATACGCCGTTTTAAGCCGATTTAGACAGTTTTAACCGTTTTCAGACGTTTTAAGCCGTTTTAGCCGTTTAAAACGTTTTAGACGTTTAAGCCGTTTTATGCCGTTTTCAGACGTTTTAAGGAGTTTTAAGCCGTTTAATAGTTTTAAGGCGTTTTTAGCAGTCTTAAAGCCGTTTTTAGCCTTTTAAGCCGTTTTAAGGCATTTTAAGCCGTTTTAAGGCATTTTAAGCCGTTTTAAGGCATTTTAAGCCGTTTTAAGGCATTTTAAGCCGTTTTAGCCAGTTATTAGTACCGGACACCCCCGTTAATTTGAACGATACCTCATGCAAACCATCGGGGTTCATTTTTAATTTGAACATCTAGTCACCCTAGAAACGTGTTTCTGGTCACCTCTTTCACTGTTTTGTTTTGATTTTTCGTTCCGTTCCACACCGTTCCATTTCACTTTACTCCGTTCCATAAGCTAAATGACGTTTGAACCATTTTTAATCTGAACGACGTGCAAATTAGCGGGGTACAAATTAAAAAGTGTTCAGATAAAATGTGGTCAAACCAACGGGGGTACCCGGTATTTTTTAGCCGTTATAAGCCATTTTAGGACGTTTTGAGGTGGTTTTTAGAACGGCTTGAAACGTATAAAAACGGCTAAAAATGTCTTTAAACGGCTTAAATCGGCTTTAAAATAACTTAAAACGGCTGAAAACGGCAAAAAACGTCTTAAAACGGCTAAAAACGGCTTAAAAACGGCTTTCAAATAACTTCAAACGGCTAAAAATAGCCGTTTTAAGCCGTATCAAGTCGTTTTAAGGCGTTTTAAGCTGTTTAAAGCAATTTAAAGCCGTTTAAGGATGTTTTAGCTGTTTAAAGCCTCTTTAAGGCGTTTTAGACCGTTTTTACCCGTTTGAATCCGTTTTAAACAATTTTTAGACATTTTAAGGCGTTTTAAGTCGTTTTTACCCGTTTTTAACCGTTTTAAGCCGTTTAAAGGTATTTTTAAGCAGTTCTTAGTAGTTTAAAAGCCGTTCCGTTTTTAGCCGTTTTGAGTCGTTTTAAGCCGTTTTTCACCGTTTTAAACAGTTTAAAACCAATTTAAGCCGTTTTTACCCGTTTTAAAGCCATTTTTAGAACGGCTTGATATGTATAAAAACGGATAAAATGTCTGATAACGGATTAAAATGGCTAAAACGGCTAAAAACGGATTTGAAATGGTTTAAAACGATTGAAAACGGATTAAAATCGCTTAACATGGCTAAAACGTCTTAAGCCGGCTAAAAACGGCATTAAAATGGCTTGAAACGGCTCAAAACGTCTTAAATTGGCTAAAACAGCTGAAAACGGCTAAAAACGGCTTTGAAATAACTTAAAACCGTTTTAAGCCGTTTCAAGTCGTTTTCAGACGTTTTAAAGCGTTCTTAGGCGTTTTTTGCCGTTTTAAGCCGTTTAAAGCAGTTTAAAGCCGTTTTAAGACGGTTAAGGTGAAGATGAATCGAAGCCAAACTTCAAATTTTCAAGAGCACGGATCTGGAGAACCAAACATCTGTTTGAGCTGAAAACTCAGCTTAAACGGATGTTTGGTTCTCCAGATCCGTGCTCTTAGCCGTTTTAAGCCGTTTCAAGAAGTTTTTACCCGTTTTTAGAGGCTTTGAATTCGTTAGTCGTATTAAGTCGTTTAAAAGCGTTTAGCAGTTTTAAGCCGTTTTTACCGGTTTTAAGCCGATTTTATCCGGTAAAAGGTGTTTTAGGGCCGATTTCTTCACCTTCGCTTAAGCCGTAAACCACGTTTACCCATACGATTAAACCAGGTTTAGGGCCTAAGCGGTGGTGAAGAAACCGCTTATTAGTCGTTTTAAGCTGTTTTAGGCGTTTAAGCCCTTTTTAGCCGTTTTAAGGCGTTTTTACCCGTTTTAAGCTTTTTTTAAGCCATTTTAAGCTTCCATTTTAAGTTCTATGCGTAATGTTTGCCATGAATAATGTGAACCACTGTGGGCCGTACAATCCGAATCACTGCTGTAACCCTGATTCGCTGCTGAAAATTAATTTCTTGTCTTTTCTTAACGCACGGGTAATTCCTACAAGGGTTCATGCACAAATTATGTCACGCTTCGAGGGGGGGGGTCAATCCAAGAGTAACAAGCCTTACAACATTTTTGAAGGTCTCATACAAAACGTGTGACAAGGAGAGGGGGAGGGGTCTAAAAAGTTAGCGTCACATAATTTGTGTACCATCCCCAAGGAACCGACCAAGAAAACGCTTTTTTTCTGATCGCAATACGCATTTGGAATGAAATATCAGTATAAACGGTAGTCAGTTGGTGTGCAAAATTTCTGCAAGGAATCGGCGAGAAATTTCTTTAGTGATGGATTACCTGCTTTTCTCTTGTCCACAGTTGATCAGCAGAAGTTTTCTCGTTTTATTTTGTATGGAGAAAGGAATCTACCTTCAAATATCTCATAAATGAATGCTTAAATCAAAAAAATATTTGGTAGGCGTGATAGGCTAATATTTTCAAAGCTGAACGATCGCTTCGACATCTGGTGGCTAGTAGGAGAACCGTCATAAAAGAGGTTGGGTTGAGAACGCACCATGTGCAGCATAGGAAAGAGCACACATATTACACTTTTTCTCGGAATAGTTATGTTGTAGACGATCAGAGAGCATTGAAAAACATGATAAACTTTTTTTCCTTCGAAAATGTACAGATCCGGTCAGTGCTCATGTACGATTAGTGGGATAAAATTGGAAAATTGGTGTTTGGCTACATAGGTTATAAACTTCCGGATTCTTTGTTTGTGGTTAAATTTGTTATGAAATCACGCGTATCGCAAGAATAAAGGGTCGAAATGATTATGCCAATGGAAAATAGTTTAATAATTAATTGATTATGAGCTAATTTTTGGGTCAAAAAATTGAATTTAGAACGTAAACAAACATTTTCAATGACATTTCTCTCCTTCTTCCCTAGCGACCTCTATGATGGTGGCGCATTAAATTTGCCTATAGCCATCATCACTACGCATAACAGGTACCAAATATTTTTTTCGAAAATAGCTACCAATATTGAGAAATAATTCGTTACATGCATTTAGCCATACAAATATTTTCCTCGTTGCCTTTTAGCGATTTTTCGTGCATAGACACACACGTGCATGTGCGATACTATGCGTACACACTACACAGTTGATCAGCAGAAGTTTTGTCGTTTTATTTTGGATGGGGAAAGGCATCTAACTTCAAATTTCTCGTAAATGGAAGCATTAATCGAAAAAATATTTAGTAGGCGTGATAGTCGTTGGCATTATATAAATTAAATACACAACGGCCACTTGATTTGTGCAGACTAAATTTGCTTTTATTTCAAATATTTTGTGCATTCAATTTTACCATGGCACCATTTCGATAGTAAAAATTACTATATCATGGTTAAAATCTTACAGCAGGCCAGAATCGAACCGAGGATCTTGCGATTGTCAAGCGCGAACGCTTACCGCTCGGCTATCGATGCGGTTGGATTAAGAGGGAACAAAACGCAAATAAAAAGCGTTCTTGATTACTCAATCGTGATTGGAATAGTAAATTTAAAAACTTGTTCATGGTTCTCATTACTTCAATGCTTGTTTCAGTGTAGACACGAGCGCATGTGCGTTACTGTGCGGTGAGTAGCGAATCAGGCCATGTATGTAACCCATTGAAAAATACTGTGATTTCAAAGTTAAAATTTACCACTCTCTTCTTGATTTTACTCCTGGCGTCCAGATGTCGGGGTGATCGTTTAGCTTCGAAATAATTAACCTATCATCAGTGGAAACGGTTTAGAGTGTTCACTCACACTCTCTCGAGAGAGACGTTGAACGAGAGTACTGGAAAACTTAGATTCTTAAAATGAAAACAAGTATGAAATGCCAGCTATTTTTTTAAGTTTGATCGATTAAAAGTATCAATATGTTTCTTAAGTCGAAAAGTTTAAATTTACACATTTTGTAGCGCTCATTTCTAGCGTGCCAACTTTTAGCACTCAAAATTTACCCTACTCGCCAGCAGAGTGCGCCTAGCTTTTTTAACTCCGACATGCTGTCGGTTGATCATTGTCTCAGATAAGTCAAGCCTCGAACCCGCGACGGTGTAGGGTCCATTTCGAGTTCCCAGTCCATCACCCGTAGAGGGGAAATCTCGCGCGCCTCGTCAATCGTTCTGACAGCTAAAAAGAGAACCGCACCAAAACAACGCTCACTTGGTTCGCGCAAGCGTTTATCTCTTTGTTTTTGTACGCATTTTTCCGGAATAATATTCCCGCGGTGCCCGGAAATAACGGTAAATTCGAACGCCGCGCCGGAAATGGCACCAACGAGACAGCCGCAGCAACATCACACCGTGAGCACGATGTTTCAACTGAGCACCAACTACGAGGAGCTGAATGTAATTGGCACAGGTGAGAGGAGGGGAGGTGGGGGCATTTTTTACCTTTCGGAAGGATTGCGAAGGATATAATTCCTGTATCTAAGGCAGGGTTTCTCAACCGGTGGTCCGCGGACCCCTAGGGGGCCGTGACGAGCTCTCAAGGGGGCCGCGAAGCCATTGAGGATAAGCGTCGTTTCTCTTAATTAATACATAAATTTGAGGAATCTGTTCCTAATATTTACCCAGTTACAAGTTTTGCGTCATTTAAATATTTTTAAGCCGTAACCTTTTTTTCTGTTGCTTGCAACTGTGATAATACTGGGAATTTACCTGCAATGTCATTCTGTCAGTTTAAAATAGCAAACCAGAGATAATTACTTAACGCGGATCCGCCCTAATTTAATTCAGTGTAATCCTGAAAATAGTTTGATTCTTGGCAGATTTTGCTAGCTTCCTGGCAAGATCCTCCAAAAATTTCTCAAGATTTTTCACCGCTTTTGCAAAAAACATTCGCGGAAGTCTTGTAAATCTATCATTAAGTTTTAAAGTAAAATTTTCGATTTGTTTTTGTGGCGGTGATCTTTGGTAGATTTTTGCGAAGAATCCTAACGGATATCTGACAAAGTTATTTTTGTTTAATTCTCCCCATAGCAGATTGTTAGCTTCATAGAAGCCCATTAGCAAGTCTCTTAAAGTATTAATTTCGGCGCATCCAGAGCTGATTATTTCTGATAAAATCTTCAATTGACTCCTGGGAATATTTTTGTCAAGAATTGACCCCAATTCAGCTCGATTTAGAGAGTTTGGGCTATTGTGAAGCGGAAGCGAAGGGCGAATGGAAGTATCGACAAAACATCGACAAACTGTAAACTAAATGGGATGAACTTGTCAAAAAGATGGATGAAAATACTGTGAACCGTATTTCGGGAAAAGTCCGAAAATTTCTTGTAAAAGAGGATGAATATTTTTTTAATTATTTTTCCCTTGGGAAAAAAATGTGAGTTAAAATAAGAATTAATTTTGTTTGATTTTCACAAGTTTTAAAATTGGTGTATGCTTGTTATTTTTGCAAAGTTTCGGGCGAGAAAAATTCACCATCGTTGTTGTCTTAAATTGCTCTTTACTCTATTCTTAAACCGGATACAAATGGGATTTACTGCAGAGTATCATACCTTTGGATGGAGAAAAATCCACAATGTTAAAGTGAATGATGAAGGTGCTCAGTGGTTTATCCTACTTGTCATACTTATTTTTTGTTAAATTTAGTCAACATTGTTTATGGAGGTTCCTTGTCATACTTTTGAAAATATGCTAGTAGCCAGAAATCTACATTCCTGGCTCAATTATTCGTGGACTTCTCCAAAGGATCATAGCAGAATTCTTACATTTGGTTGATTTGAAGAACATTCATCTTTAGGGGTCCGCGAGACGTTTGTAAAGCTTCAAAATGGGTCACAGCACCAGAAAGGTTGAGAACCACTGATATAAGGTGATGATAGGAAGAGAGATTATCTGTTACCTTTAATCTTGATTTTAGGAGCATATGGCACCGTCTACAAGGCACGTGACCTTAGCAATGAAGGCAACATTGTGGCCCTGAAGAAGGTTCGGGTGGCCTTGACCGAGGATGGAGTGCCAATGTCGACGCTGAGAGAGATCGCCTTGCTGAAGCAGCTCGACGCCTTCCAGCATCCGAATGTTGTCAAGTAAGAAACTAGAGTTCGTTTTTCTGTACTAAGAGAAATGGCGCCTTTTGGGCCCCCTTCATATATTAGTAAGATTCATAAGGCTTGGGAATATAGACAATTTTCTATTTTTCAGATTGCTGGACGTTTGCCACGGACCTCGTCTGGAGCGCGAAGGGCAGCTGGTTCTGTTTCTGGTGTTTGAGCATCTTGAGCAGGATTTGGATGACTATATTAAACGGCTTCCTCCCGGTGGAATGCCCCGGATGACCATTCAAGTAGGTATTGAATTACAATTTACACGCCATTGAATATTTTTAATTTCTACATAAACACACAATTTCTAACGAAATTTATAGAAACTCTTTTGTATGTAATTCTAATTTCCTCATAAGCACTTAATTTTTAACGAAAAAAAAAATAAATGCAGAATGAAGCGACCGAAAAAAATCACGTCATTGGGAAATATATTGAGATGCGGAGCAGTGTTGACCAGACTCATTTCCCCGAAATTCGAATTGTGAAGCCATGAACTGTTATAACTGTGCGTTGTATTCCTGAGATGGAGGGGGAGGTGGTTGGGCTTGAGTGTTGCATATGGGATCCGACAGTTTCGATTTCGGTGGGCCGCAATTCAAGTTTCGGTGAAATGATTCGCTTTCACTCACTCACTCATTTCATTTCACCGAAACTTGAATTGTGGCTCTCTGGGATCAAAATTGATCGATTTTGTGTGCAGTACTCTGCTACCATCTGCTTTTCTATCTTAGGAGGATAGAGCATGGTTGTAGTACATAGTTCGTGGCTTCGTAGTTCGGAAAATGTTATTTTCGGGGAAATGAGTCTGAACAACACTGATGCGGAGTGTCGACTGTATTTATGTGTAATTTAATTCATTTTGATTCATTTAATAATCTATTGCATGGCTCAGCTTGAGCTGATAAGCCTAATATAATTAATAGGTAGTATTAATACATTTTGCATTAATTTGCCTTCCTTAGCTTAGTGGTAACGTTCGTGGCTAGAAAGCAAAGCCATGCTGAATGTGTCTGGATTCAAATCTGGCTCAATCCAGGATCTTTTCACGATGGAAATTTCTTTCACTCCCCTGGGAACCACATACAAATACGAGAATGGCAACTTTGGCAAAGAAAGCTCTCAGTTAAAAACTGTGTAGAAGTGCTCATTGAACACTAAGCTGTTAGGTAGGCTCTGTCCCAGTTGCGACGTAATGCCAATACGAAGGATGTTTTTGCCAAGGTTTGTGTGCAAACTCAATGAGATTGCTATTACGATTAGCGAATGTTGCAAGACTAAAGTTTACGTTTAGTCAATGCCTTAGTGGTAGCCTTGCGGTGACTTCAATCGGAAAACCAGCGACGAACCTCGTTTATCTTTGACATGTGTTTTTGTGTTGCCTTTTCTAGGGCTGTTGGGTCAGAATTTTATTCCCCAGAAAAGATAATAAAACAGTATTTTTTGTCCATTCTTATCTATTTTCAATGGATTACCTGCTTTGCTCTTGTCCACAGTTGATAAGCAGGAGTTTTCTCATTTAATTTTGGTATGGGGAAAGGCAGCTAACTTTTAATTTCTTGTAAGAGGAAGCTATAATCAAAAAAATATTTGGTAGGCGTAATAGCCACCATCATCACGCACAACCGGTACCAAATATTTTTTCGAAAATAGTTCCCAAAATTGAGAAATAATTTGTTAGATGCTTTACGCCATACAAATATTTTTCGCGTTACCTTCTAGCGATTTTTTGTGCATAGACACTAGCGCATGTGCGTTACTATGTGATGAGTAGCAAACCTGGCCATTAGCCTGGGACACGATTATATGAAAAATTTAGATTCTCGCTCCAGTTCACTTTTTGGATTGCATTTAGGTCCCATAACAACTGTGCAAAATTTCAGCTCGATCGGAGAAACTATATTTTAGCGCCAGCCGTTCAAAGTTTGTATGGGATTTACTATGGGAAAAGTTACTTTTGCAAAGAAAAATCGCCAGAGGTCGCCCATTGACCTCTATAAAAATTTTGAACACAGATCTCGATAGGTATTTCTATGATGAACAACATTGCCGAAGACCGCAAATCAATCTGATGCTTGTGAAAAAAGTTATTAAGCATAGACTATTCGGAAATTTTGCCCGATTTTGTTATTATTGTTATTCCTTTACGTGTTAATCAACGTCGCCTTGCCAATAGGTTTTCATTGAATAACTTTTTTCGTAAGTGTCGGATTGTTTCGCGGTCTTCGGCAATATTCTTCATCGTAAAAATACCTATCAAGGTATGCGTTCAGAATTTTTATAGAGGTCAATGGGCGACCTCTGGCGATTTTTCTTTGCAAAAGTAAGTTTTCCCATAGTAAATTCCATACAAACTTTGAACGGCTGGTGCTAAAATATAGTTTCTCCGATCGAGCTGAAACTTTGCACAGTTGTTATGGGACCTAAATGCAATCCAAAAAGTGGACTGGAGGGAGAATCTAAATTTTGTCCCACACTACTGGCCATGCATGTAACCCATTAGTTAAAGCTGTTATCAGCTGTACATAGTTTGCTTTGCACACAATGTCATCGCTAGTCCCTGGTCGTGGTAGAAAAGAATCAAATTTTTAGTTTCTCTCGCATTATTAAACCGTTTTTGTTAAGCTCTCAGTTAATAACTGTGGAAGTGCTCATAAGAACACTAAGCTGAGAAGCAGGCTCTGTTCCAGTGGGGACGTTATGCCAGAAAGAAGAAGAGAAGAATGGTAACCTTCGATTGCATTTGACGTTCGTGGTATATTACACATTGACCAAACCGCCGGCGGGGATCGCGGCTTTGATGCGCAAGCAGTATCGCCTTTTTTTCTTTGTACCAGGAATATATGTAGTTGTCAGTCACATACTCAAAAAAACGGTTCCATATTTTTCGAGCACATTTTTACGAATCGCAGCAAATCCTTCAGAAACTTCTTCAGGATCTAAGAAGCCTTGAGTCTGTCGGACCGCCAATAGCATTTTAGTGCTCTTGGCAGACAGCCCAACTTGCTGTATGCGCTTCCACCAGCCTATGAAGTGAGAAAAACACACCCATACAAAACTGTGTCCGGAAGCACCATGTCAGACAGCGTTCATATCACCCCTATTGCCCATCTCAAAATCGACTAAGATGATCGCTGGGTCAAATTCGATTTCATTTTCCATGCATTTTCTTTCAACAACATTCACTGCTTTGTGCTTTGTTTGTATGTCGCTCCAGCTTTGTTATGGATGTCGTGTCTACTTCCTCAAATATGTTCAAAAGTCCACAAACTACTTGCGATTATTTTGGACCATAATCGTTTTACTTTTTTAAAAGCACGTCTAATCGCGCTAATATTATCCAACAGACTGAAGTTCCCGTTTAATCTCAGCGGCACGGTCAACTCGCTCGTTTATAACTTCCCGGAGTAGGGGAGCCGCAGGTACGCGCTTTGACGCTTTGACGTTAGCTACGTCTTTAAGCTCCAAACACAATGTGAACGGCAGCACGGTACAACGGCAAAACGGCATGTTGAATCTGACTTTGTCGACATTGATCAAAACATTGACATGTCATTTTTTTTTTTTTTTTAAGGCACTCTGTGCTCGTGGCCACTACTGTGCCGGAATCAGTTGATCTGTAGCTTCTTCTTTATCGATACAGATCTATTTTCAACCTATCTATATTTACATCTTACTTTCACTCTCTCCTACTCTTTTACTCTCACACCGAGCAGGTAGGAGAGAGCTCTGCTGTTAGTGAGGCTAGCTGCCTGCGAAGAGGGTCAGTTTGTCTCAGTCACCATCTGATACTGACGGAGGATGGAGGTACTCCCCAAAGCACGGTCCTCCGTGAGGCGTCTTCTGGTGGCTGGACGGGTTTTTTGTGGAGGGGCTGGGAATCGAACCCATGACCTTCCGCTTATGAAGTGGAAGCGTAACCTCAAGGCTACAGACCCCCCATTGACATGTCATTAAAATCGGTGTTGCCGTTTTGCCATTCTTGCAGTAATGCCGTTGCATTGTGTTTGACCCTTTACGCAGGCCTGCCCAACCTTTTTGACCCGCGAGCCAAATCTCTGAAACAATATTGTACGGCGGGCCAAACATTTTTTAATGAGACGACTAATGTTAATCAAATAAGAGCGAGTCGACAATTGTCACCTCATTCGACTAGTGTCACCTCACACGCCGCGCAGAATAAGCACAATACATACTTTCCTCACTGTCATCGGACGACGAGACAATGACACAGACTTTTTTCAAATTATCTTTCATTTTTCCGTCGCTACGGCTCGCGACAGAATCGTAAACTTGATAAGTTTTAATTCATTATCTGGTATGATTGTTATTTATATTGTTGGAATAATAGAATAATATCCATTTCACTTATCAAACACATTTACTTCCCGAAATTCATTAAAATGAGATAGAAATTTTGATAGCAAAACAACATTAAAGTTGCTCTCATGAGAGCTCCGTCATTGCGACGTGACGATGTGAGCGCATGAAATATAGTTTCATGTAGTGACGGTGAGAGGACTTGTTTCGTCAGTGTCGCAAGTCGGTTATGAAACTTACCAGCCCTGGTTCTAATGTTTCAACATTGGATATTCTATGTAACTCATTGGTACTTAACCAGGGAGGAAGCTTCAGAATCATTTTCAAAATTTTATTTTGAATTCTCTGCTGAGCTTTCTTCCTGGTATTACAACAGCTAGTCCATAATGGTGCAGCATACAACATAGCTGGCCTGAAAATTTGTTTGAATATCAAAAGCTTGTTCTTAAGACAAAGTTTTGATTTTCTATCAATAAGCGGATAGACCCATTTAACATATTTGTTACATTTGGCTTTAATGCCATCAATTTGATTTTTGAAAGTTTAATTCTTATCTAGCATCAGCCCTAGATAGGTACTTAGCTTCATCTGATCATGGGATTGGAACCCCTCTCATCGTGACAACATGTCTACTTGAAGGTTTCAAATAAAGATAAGTCTTTTACAGGAAGTCTTTCAGGCTTGGTGTTTCTATAATTAAACAGAAGTGTACGATTTGGCAGATAACTTTGGATTATTTTGACAATAAATAAAGTTTTTCAATTTAACAAACAGGCCTTCATGCCAACCAATGTCGAATACTTTTTCTATGTCTAGAAGAGCTAGACCATGGGCTTCGTGGCCGTGCGGTTAGTGTCGTCAGGCAATGAGCGTATCGTGTCATGGGGTGTGGGTTCGATTCCCGCTGCAGCCATTGAAACTTTTCGTGAGGAATGTTTCTCGGCTGTACCATTGGAGCATGCTTGTCCGTTGTCTAGTGTTAAGTTACAGTCTGTGCAGCTAAATGGCTGAAGACGGTGTCCGTGTCTTTAAAGAGCTAGACCAGTATAATACCCTTCAGATTTGTTGGAAGGAATCAAATTTGTTACACGTAGAAGTGGTCGAATGTCCATGACGAAATCCGGACGGAATTTGGACCATGTCAATGTACAAAATTACCTTTTCAAAAAGTTTACTGTAGGAGGAAGGCAATCCTTTTGGACGATAGCTGGAAGCTTCTGCATATTTTTTTCCGGTTTTAAAATTGGTACAATTTTGCATTTTTCCAATTGTTAGGAAAATATGCCAACTGAAAACATTTGTTAAATATATCAACCAAGAATGATAGGCTACTTTCTGGAAGTTTCTTGATGAGAATATAGAAATCTCCATCATCATCAGGGGCTTTCGTATGTTTGATTTTTTAATGATAATTCTTACTTCTTTCAAATAAGTCTCCCAGGAATTTTCTAAAACGTTCTCTTGATTGAGAATACTTACGAAATCCAGAGTAACTTGATTTTCAATTAGACAAGTGAGTCCTAAATTAAAATTATGCGCGCTTTCAAACTGCATAGCAAGCTTTTGACCTTTTGGGTTAGTAATAATTTGTTTTCCTCGTTCAAGGCAGGAATTGGCTTCTGAGGTTTTCTTTTCAATTTTTTTGATAATTTCCAAAAAAGGTCCAATTGAGACATTTTATTTTATTTTTGTTTCTTAACCCTCTAATACCCAACCCCGCCTTTAGACGGGGTACACTTTGGAATTTTGTGTATTTTTTCGTAGCTCGGAATTCAAAATGATTTTATTTTTGGCTTATACCTTGACTCATAACACGCATATAAGAAAAGTTTTTTATGACTTTTGAAACTTTTTTGTATTTTAAGAAATTGTTTGAAAAATTGCATTCTTATATAACCTACAAATGCCTGGGCTTCATTTGACGTGTTAAGAGAAAAAATCGTACCTTTTATATTTTTCTACGATTAAGGGGCGGTCCATTAATTACACAAGACAATTTTGGTGATTTTTAGACCCCCCCTCCCCCCATGGTAAGATGTTTTGTATGAATATTTAAAATAATTTGTACGGAGTGTAAGAAATCTCAAACCCCCCCTCCCCCCCATAACCCCTTACGTAATTAATGGACCGCCCCTAACCTATCACAAACGAAGAGCCTGGTGGTATTAAAATCATTTCAAACCTGTTTTTCCGTTAGTTACACGGAAAATAAAATACGCTCCGAAAAAAAATTAAAAATTTAATATTTTCCAAAATACCGTAACAATTACAATTTTTTTTATTGCCAAAAATCAACAACTAGAAAAGGCTTCAAGAAAAAATGAAAAAAGCTAGGAATGTTCAAAAATAAAAATTATAAAAATCAAAAACCAAAATTTAAAAATTTGCGAATAAAAATAAATAAATGCCCAAAACGTGTTTAGAACGATTTTAGATAACGAAAAATAATACTTAAATCGAAAATAAAAATTTGGGTATTAGAGGGTTAATTGAGAAAAACCTTTTTTTATTTCTTTCATAGCACGATCGCGAGAGCGTTGAAATCGCCTTTTTTTAAGACGGATCAAGAGTTTAAGATCTCCGTCTATATCGTCTATAATCACAGATTCGAATTTTACTTCATATTTTCGAATCGCAATGCCCTTGCTTCAACAATGAAATTAGTCGAAGTTCGAGAGCATTGTCAATTTCAAGCAAAGAAATGCTAACATCAATATTACTATCAATATATGTTTCATATGGATTCCAGTCGGCTTGAAAATAGTTAAAAGTGGAGCTGATAGGATTGAGAATTGCTTCATGGGATATTTCAAATGTAACAGAGACATGATCAGAATCCAAATCAGCGTGAGTAACCAGTTGGTTACAAAGGTGACGGATTTCACGCCAACTCGACAAAGGGATTGGCAGCACCCCTTCAGAATTCAATGAAACTTTCTGAGTGTGAAGACTATGTGAAACTAAGATACTTTACATACTTTGTTTTTTCAAAATCGATCTAGACTAACATTTGGAAAGGGTCAAAGTTTATTTTTACTTTTTTTATAAACCCGTATAACTCGAAAACGGTAAGACCTACAAAAAAGTGTTGTATGGGGAACTATTGCGAAATTTCCTGAAGTTTTAGATAAAAATATTGAAAAAATAAAAACACATTTTCTACACTGAAAAAAAAAAGATTCAAAACTTTAAAGTCGATTTAAAAAAAACGGCCACTTCAGATTTTGATCATCCTTAAGCAAAAAGTCTCGTAATTAAATTTACTAAAAGTCATCCATACATTGCAAATTGGGCATATTTAAGGGAAAAAAGTTTTTCTAACTTCGAAGTCCCATAGTTTTTTTTTTACTTTTTTTATAGACCTGTATAACTCGAAAACGGTAAGACCTACAAAAAAGTGTTTTTTTTTAAATCGACTTTTAAGTTTTTAATCATTTTTTTTCAGTGTAGAAAATGTGTTTTTATTTTTTCAATATTTTTCTCTAAAACGTCAGGAAATTGCACGGCAGTCCCCCGTACAACACTTTTTTGTAGGTCTTACCGTTTTCGAGTTATACGAGTTTATAAAAAAAAGTAAAAAAAAAACTTTGACCCTTTCCAAATGTTAGTCTAGATCGATTTTGAAAAAAACAAAATATGCAAAGTATCTTAGTTTTACATACTTTTGACATCCAGAAAGTTTCATTGAATTCTGAAGGGGTGCTGCCAATCGCGTGTCGAGTTGGCGTGAAATCCGTCAGGTGACTTGAATCGGTTAAGAACAAATCAATCGTAGAAGGGTTTCTAGAACAGGAAAAACAAGTAGGACTATCAGGGTATTGAATTGAGAAATGTCTTGAAGAGCACTAATCAAATAAATTTCTGCCGTTGGAATTGCTTTGCGAATTATTCCATGAGGCGGCGTCCACAAATTACGTAACACACTAGGGGGAGGGGGGAGTTGGCTCAAGCGTTACGGCTCACACAAAAATTTGAAATTTTTCATACAAAAAGCGTTACGGCCCCCGTCTAAAAATTGCCAAAATTGGCGTTACGTAATAAATGGACGCTGCCAGAGCGATGTTTTGCATTGAACCAATTGCAAAACAAATTTACTTATTATTAGTCTGTTTTCGAAAGTCAGTTGGAGCAGATTAATTTGCTGCCCAGAGCTTTGAAAAGGCAAATAGGCAGGTATGAAAGTATATTTAACAGCTTGGTTTATACAGAAACACCCAAAGTTTCAAAAACTTTAGTTTGTAATATCGAAAAAAGTTGATGTTATACATATATGCCTATGGATGATGATTGCAACTCCACAACATGCTTCAGTCAAAGTGGTTGTTTTGAAAATAAATTTACCTTTATTTATACCAAGGCGTTATTCAGATTTAGTATGTTCGAGAGGTGTAGTGAAGTAGAACTACACAATCATGTTTTACTCGTGTTCCAGATGTAGCATTTACTTCCAAGAATGTAGTTAACTCAACTTTAACAAGAATATAGTTTAACTACAACCACAGACAAACAGACGTCACACTCTCATCATTGTCCATCGACCACCTTTTTAACGGTTGATTCAAAAATATGGTAGGTGGCTAATCCGCCACCCGCAGCGCTCGCATCGTTTTTGTTCGCGTTTGACGTTTACACACTAACGCCATCTGTTGGCTCGTCGGCCAAACACACCGATTTTAGCATTGGGCGTACATGTCCTCGTGACTATGATTTTGATCGCGATTTGTTCTAAGTGTTACGTCTGTTTGTCTGTGCTACAACGTTACTTTACAACTTACTAACGCCCAATGTCTTGATGGTAGCCTTATGGTGACTTAAATAGGAATACCAGCGACGAACCGCTCTCTAACACACATCGTATTTATGTTTCCTTGCAGCGTTTGTCCCGCGAGCTTCTCACCGGAGTCGATTTCCTGCACTCGCATCGAATCATCCATCGTGACTTGAAACCGCAGAATCTCCTCATCTCGGCTCAGGGTCAGCTCAAGTTGGCCGATTTCGGACTGGCCAAAACGTACGATTTCGAGATGAAGCTGACAACCGTGGTGGTAACGCTGTGGTATCGCGCTCCGGAAGTGCTACTCGGTGAGCCCTACCACAGTTCGGTCGATATCTGGAGTTCGGGCTGCATCATTGCGGAAATGTTTCAACGGGTTGCGTTGTTTCCGGGCACGTCGGAAGGCAACCAGTTGGAGAAAATATTCGAGTTAGTATCTGCTCTGCTTATTTCTTTGTCCAAAATCATAGTTAATATGTTGACCCGTTCCAGATTAACGGGAAGACCTTCGGAGAGCCAGTGGCCACGGGGCATTTCGGTGGCGCGGGAAAATTTTCGACCGACCCAGCAGCGAGAGCCACGCCAGATGTGCCCGAAGCTGTGCGATTTCTCCAACGATCTGCTCAAGAAAATGCTGGCCTTCAACCCGCGGGAGAGACCGTCCGCGCTGCAGTGTCTTCAGCATCCCTACTTCACACAGGAACCGATGTGATGCAAACTAGTAGGCAACCAATCGAATTCGACTCGATTGCATACGCTACGGTAGATCTAGCAACTAAGAAGTGGTGGTACAAATCAGAACTGCCATAAACGTAACCGAAACTAGAGAGTTAAGTAACAATGCACAGATTTCAGACTTTCAGCGAAATTGAGAGGTTTCATACACACGAAAATGAGTGATTTCTCCTAATGGATCTCGGGAGGGACACATTTAGGGTAAGATTGAACAATGGCCTTGAATCACGGTTAAACTTTTTTTTTCTATAGCATTTAGTTGATTTATTACAGTTGAAAATTGTGAGTGAAATAATAATTTTGTACGAACCAACATGAACGTTTTTGAAAACATGGAAAATGTGAGAAATTCGCCTATCAAAATTCCTGAAAAAATTATCAAACGTAAAATCAATGATATGCAGACAGGAAGTGAAATTATCGGTCACGGCGATAATTATAAGCCTATCGCTCAAGCCGTTTTTTTTCGGAGAAAAGAGACGTGCGATAATATCAAACCCGTCCAGCATTGCGAGTGTGTTCTTACGAGAACTACAGCAGCGAATTTATATTATCACCAGCAACGAGAAGTTGGCTTCTTCCTTTTCTACTCTTTGTTTCGTTGTTTGTCCTTCCCTTCCGCATGTTGCTTTTATATAGAAGAGTGCATGGTGACGTCACGAAAAATGTTCCTTCTCTTCCCCTCTTCCATCACGCTCAATTGACTATCTTGCTCTTTGATATTTACTGCTGGAATTGTTTAGATTTTTTATATGGAGTTGACATTAACTGCTGGAATTGTTGACATTTATTTATATGGACTTTCGAGGTTATGTCAGGCGTGCAATAATCTATACCAAAATTTTCTCCCCTTTTGTTCAGCTAGCTTGGGGGTGTGGTTATGGTGCGCGCGCTCTGAAAAAGTTTTTGTCCACATGGATTCGAATCCCATCCGGTGGCAAAAGTTTTTGTTATTTAGCTTGTTATAATGAATTTCTTGCTTTGCTCTTGTCCACAGTTGATCAGCAGAAGTTTTCTCGTTTAATTTTGTATGGGAAAAAGCATCTAACTTCAATTTTCTCGTAAATGAAAGCATTTATCAAAAAAATATTTGGTAGGCGTGATAGTCATTATCATTACGTACAACCAGTACCAAATATTTTTTCGAAAAAAGTTCCCAATTTTGAAAAATAATTCGTTAGATGCATTTCACCATACACATATTTTTCGCGTTACCTTCTAGCGATTTTTCGTGCATAGCCACTAGCGCATGTGCGTTACTGTAGAATGAGTAGCGAATCAGGCCATTATCGCGATAAGTTCATAGCCGAGAACGTTGGATCATTGAAAATGATCGCATCAAACTTGACTTATCGTTAGTACTAAGATCAACAATAGAATCCTAAAATGTTTAATGAAATCTTGTTTTTATTTTATAACACGGAAGAGCATGTTACTGCAGCTACTTTAGAAATTTTTCCCGCTCAAATAACGGCTATATCATATTTAAACTTTAATTTAAAAATTGGGTCCATAAATGAACCTTGACACTTTTGATCATGTTTGACGTTCGATTAGTCGACAAAAATACTACAGGGCTTTTAGTTTTAACACTGGGGTTGTTCCTATCTGACATTTCGGAAGGGACACGGAAAACAAAATACACCCGAAATTTGAGATTAAGCCAAGGGGTGTAACAAAATCTATTGAAAACTTAAAAAAAAATGTTTTCTGGGCTTTAGACAAACGAAAAACATTATAAAATTGAGTAAACATGTGTTTTTGTCCCAAACTTAAGCGTTTGGCACTAATATTGGGACTGGGCTTTAGGGCCCTAATAGTTGTTTACGAAATCTGTTTCTCGCAGATAAAGGCGCAAACGAATGCTCGGGTAGCTTGAAAATTCACATTTCCGTCTCATTTCCGCGATGATTTAATTCACTGTCTGCAGATGTCTGTCTAATAAAAGGGCACGTTCCATCCATAATTAGTTTTCTAATATCCAGAATCGATTTTTTAACACTAGATGTTTTGCAAATAAAGTTTACTGTATTGAACCAAAAACAGTGAATAAACTTTCATAAAAGATCCAGTTTAATTATGATAACATTAACAGGTTGCTTATCGCTAAAAAGCGCAACTACAGACAAACAGACACTTTAAAATCAGTGCACAAAGTAGCGTGTGTTAAGAACAATCTTTTCTATGCACGCTTAGTATCACTCAGAGCGGATTCAGATAAGAGTGGCGTTCATTTCAAAATTGGAACAGTTGTGAACTGTCATTTTCATACAACTCCGCGTTCCAATGGATCATTAAAATAACCAAAACGGCCGCTATGGAAAGCATAGATAGCGCCACCGTAGTCTTGTGTGTTTGACAGAACAGCAATGCTGTCACAATGTTAAATCATATATACAGCAGCGCCTTTGTTTTGATGCGGTGAGCACTTGCAAAAACTACCTTCAATGATCCATTGAGCAGGAGACCTGTGACCTGTCAAAATTAGAAATTGACGTCACTCTTGTTTACAAGCACTCTACACGGAGAAAATGAAGTACTCAAAAGTGAGTTCATTCCACTCAATTCCGGGGGTTCGTGCGTTAACCTAATTTTGAGTTGATGGGGTAGAAGTTGTTTTCATTTGCAGCCATTCGAAAAAATACCTACTGGCTAAGTTCTTTTCACTCAACCGGCAGATCAAATAACTCAACTTCCAGTACTATGTCACTTACTCAAATTTGAGGTAACGCACAAAGGTTCGGTTTTTTGGGTTGTTTTGCTCTTCGCTCTCTGACAACAATAGAAAGAGCGAATGAAATAGGGAGAGAAAAATAACTCAAAAGTAAGTTTAAAAAAACTCAAATATGTGTTTTCCGTTTTCTCCGTGTAGTATCACTCATGATTTATGCGTCTGCGGCACATACCGTAATTTTCCATCATGTACTTTCTGCACTCTGCAGCACTTTTAGCTCAAAACTACCGAATCATTGTCACACGTCATGAGTTTAAAGTTTTTCAACAACTTATCAACGCATCTCAACCATAAACTACCTCCACACTAACGGGTCTATCACTTTTTCTATCTGCAACGATTTACTTCCACCGCCACCACCGTTTCTCGATCATTGCACAAGGCGGACACTGGTACGGTATTATGCATTGTGCCGTGTGTCATCGATTTTACGTATTTCCTCTAACCCCTGTTTCTTATATGCTCTGCAATAACACAGCGTAAGAAACAATTTTTTTTTTGCGTGTCTCAAGGATTAAATTATATGTCTCTAGTAGATTTGGGGTCACTAAATCTGATGCCATTCTCAGAAATGTCCCTGCACGTCACAATTTTTAGATACAGGTCGCCAAAGTTGTATAAAACGCTGGTTTAATTGATGTTTAAATGAATTAAAAAGTATGATTTATCAAACTTTTTTGTGATATTGTCACACCGCCACCAAACCGGATCGCGCCAGTGAGACTTGCGACGCGCCTCAACTCGCCGCATTTTGAAATCAGTTTTTTAGTGTGGCGCTGCATTCTTACGATGTTTGTGAACACAGCGCACTATTCACATTATTAGCTGCGACGCAAACAATAATTTTAAATAAGTGTTGGTCTTTATTTCTACCGGATGCATAATATAATCCAGCAAGCGTGCAAAATAAGACTTCAATTTTCATTTTTCAAAAATTTGGCCATGGGGGAAAGGGTTGAAAAATCGTTAAAATTGTTTTACGTATTTTATGTAAAGCCCCTGAAGAAAAAAATATATACACTATACGCACGTGAAAGCGTTCTGGACGTTTAGCAAGGGGGATAGAAGGTAGGGTAAATCAGAGTGGATCTAGATAAGAGTGGCGTCAATGTCAAAATTGGAACAGCGGCGAACTGTCATTTCCATACAAATCCGCGTTCCAATCGAGCAGGAGACCTGTCAAAACTGGAACATGACGTCACTCTTGTTTACAGGCACTCTAGGGTAAATTATGTATTTTGGACAGGCTAAGGGCAACTTCACCGGTGGTCCAAATCCCGCGTTGGTTCCAAATTTTTGGACCACGCTCAAAATTGGAGCTTGCACCGGTGTTGCAAATAATGTTCCAATTTTATTTTATACCAGTTTTCTGGTCTATTTTTTTGGAACAGGCTAGCTGCGTGTTCTATTTTTGGTCAGATTTGGACCAAGATTTGTGCTGTTCCAAAACTGGTTTGACAAATGTTTGTTTACCCGTTCGGATGTTTCTCGCTGAAGCAGTCACCGTCTTTAATTCCTACTCATTTGAGGTAAGTAAAAATTGGAACAATATTTAATTGCTGCTGTTTTTTTAACAATATTTATTCCCTTTCCTGCAATAGATCTGATTGGGGAATTCGTGTTCCGGGAGGACCAGCGAGGCGGCGTCACGAAATAAAAACGTATCACACCTTGTGAAAACGCGACGACACGGAAACCATCATCACACCGACGGTCGATTAATCGATCGGAATTGGCCAGGCGGATCCAGTTTGGTGGTTCGATGCGAAAAACTCGCGGCACACTTTCGACTTTTTAGCTGTGGTCACAAAGGTTGAACCGAACTCCGCGTTCCGAGATGCAAATCCGGAAAACTGACCAAATGATGCGAAAGCAAGCGGTCACTCCACGGCTGTCGTCAATTGATGAGTTGAGAGTTCAAGCTAGTGACTTTCGACCTGAAACGGATGCCTCTCGGAATGCGGTGTTCTTTTCGCTTTTTGGTGTACCTTTTTTGGGTACCTTAATTAAGGAAAAGGCCAACTGGTCGCACCTCTTGATCTTCAGCTGAATGAGTTCCTGAAAATCCGGCACTTTTCGAGTGCACTGAATGACCAGCATGAGGATAATCATCAGCACGCTGCAAACGGAAATGGAATCTCTACCAAAATGGGCCAATCATTCAACGAAGAGTACATTCACAGCTGCCTGGCCATCGCGTCGCGGTGCATATTCGGAAACATTCCTCAACTTGTGTGTCGCCTTGAGACACTCCCGAGCAAGATCCAACTGCTGCAGATCGTGATCAACGCCAACAAGACTGTGGAAGGCACATCTACATGCATTCAGTGCGCCCGCACCAAGGGGCGAGATTGCGCCAGAAGCACCACCGGGGACGTTCTCCATAAATTGCTCCGAAGATTGCCTCCATCAATTCTTCCGGGAATCAGCTCCAGGATTTCCTCCGGTGAATTTTACCAAGAATCCCTCCAGGGATTTCGTCCATAAATTCATCCGAAGACTTCCTCCAAGAATTTCACCGGGGATTTCATTAAGCAATTTCTGTGGGGTTTTTCTTCAAAAATTTCTTCGGAGATATTTTTAGAGAATTTTTCCGGAGTTTTTCTCCAGGATTTTTTCTGGGAATTTGCACAAAGAATGTCTCCTGAGATTTCCTCCAGGGATTCCTCCGGGGAATTCTGTCAGGAATTCCTCAGGAGATTTTCAGTAGCAGTTTCTCCCATAATTTACTCCGGAAACTCCTCTGACCAAATGCTCCAGGAATCCTGGAATACCTCTAGGAATTCCTCCGAGGATTTTCTCCAGGAATTCTTCAGGGGCTTTCCAAAAGCAATTCCTCTGGGAATTTCGTCCAGAAATCCCTCTGGGGATTTAGTTCTGAAATTCTTCTAGGGATTTCGTCCAGATTCTTTGGATATTTCATTAAGAAATTTCTAACGGGATTTTCTCGAGCAATTCGTTGGGAAATTTTTCAGGGAATTTCTCCGGAATTTATCTCCATGAATTTTTCTGGGAATTGCACCAGGAGTTTCTCAGGAGATTTACTCCAGTAATTCCTCCTTGGATTTCCTTCAGAGATTTTTTCAAAGACATCCGTCCAGGAATTCTTCCGGGAATTTAGCCCAGGAATTCTTTCAGTGATATAGGGACTTTTTCCGGGGGGTTTCTCTAGTCCTCTGGAGGGCTTTTATATTCTGGCGATTTGCTCCAGGAATAAATCTGGAGATTTTTTCCAAGATATCCTCCAGGGATTTCCAATAGCAATTCCTCCAGGGATGTTAAGAAATTCCTCCAAGGATTTTCCCCAGAAATTCCTTTGTATTTTTTTTTTAAGGTTTTATCCGGAGATTCCTTCAGAATTTCCCTGGAGAGTTGAACCAGGAATTTCTTCGGAAATTTACTCCCGGCATTTCTTCAGGATTTCCTCCGGGGGTTTTCTCCAGAAATTCCTCCGGGGATTTCCTTTGGAAATTTCAAGAACCTTTCCGGGGATTTTCTCTGGTGATCCCTCAGTAGATTTCGTCCAAGAATTCCTCTGGGATTTTATCCAGAAATTCTTCCGGGGATTTCCTACAGGAATAATTCCGAATGTTTTATTAAGAAATTCCTCCGGGGATTTTCTCCAGAGATTCCTTCGGTGATTTTCCAGAGAAATTATCTGGAGTTTTTCTCCAGGAGTTTCTCCGGAACTTCCTCCAGGAATTCCTCCGGAGATTTCTTCCAGGGTTTTCTTGCTGGAACTCCTCTAGAGGCCTTTTATATTCTGGCCATTTGCTCTAGGAATTATTCCGGAGATTTTGTCCAAGATATCCTCCGGGGAATTTCTTCATGAATTCCTCAGGGGATTCCCAATAGCATTTCCTCCAGAGATATTA
Source organism: Aedes aegypti (assembly GCF_002204515.2). Lineage (NCBI taxonomy): Eukaryota > Metazoa > Arthropoda > Insecta > Diptera > Culicidae > Aedes > Aedes aegypti. The sequence continues at coordinate 45,768,442 of NC_035108.1, forward strand.
AGAAATTTTTCCGAGGATTTTCTCTAGAAATTTCTTCGTGTTTTTTATCAGAAATTTTATCCGGAGATTTTCTCCAAAAATTCCCATGAGAATTGAACCAGGAATTTTTCCGGAAATTTACTATAGGAATTTCTTCAGGATTTTCTCCGGGGGTTTTCTCTTGAAATTCCGCCAGAAATTCCTCCGGGGTTTCCTCCGGAAATTTCAAGAACTTTACCGGGGATTTTCTCTGGTGATCCCTCAGGGGATTTCGTCCAAGAATTCTTCTGGGGAATTCATCCAAAAATTCTTCTGGGGATTTTATCCAAAAATTCTTCCGGGGATTTCCTACAGAAATAATTTTGAAGATTTTATTAAGAAATTTCTCCGGGGTTTTTTTTCAGGGTTTCTTTGCAGGAGAGGCCTTTTATATTCTGGCGATTTGCTCCAGGAATTATTCCGGAGATTTTTTCAAAGATATCTTCCGGGGAATTTCTTCAGAAATTCCTCAGGGGATTTCCAATAGCAATTCCTTCAGGGATATTAAGAAGTTAAGTAAGGATTTTCCCCAGAATTTCCTTCGTGTTATTTTTTTCAGAGATTTTATCCGGAGATTTCCTCCAAAATTTCCCTGGTGAGTTGTACCAGGAATTTCTTCGGAAATTTACTCCAGGAATTTCTTCAGGATTTCCTCCGGGGATTTTCCCAGATATTCCTCCGGGGATTTCCTTCGAAAATTTCAAGAATCTTTCCAGAGATTTTTTCCGGTGATCCCTCAGGGGATATCGTCCAAGAATTCCTCTGGGGTTTCGTCTAGAAATTCTTCCGAGGATTTCCTACAGGAATTCCTCCTGAGATTTCCTTAAGAAATTTCTCCAGGGATTTTCTCCTTTATATTCTGGCGATTTGCTCCAGAAATTATTTTGGAGATTTCTTTCAAGATATTCTCCGGGGAATTTCTTCAGAAATTCCTCAGGGGTTTCCAATAGCAATTCCTCCAGGGATATTAGGAAATTCCTCCGAGGATTTTCCCCAGAAATTTCTTCGTATATTTTTAGAGATTTTATCCGGAGATTCCTCCAGAATTTCCCTAGAGAATTGAACCAGGAATTTCTCCGGAAATTCACTCTACGATTTCCTCCGGGGGTTGTCTCTGGAAATTTCGCCAGAAATTCCTCCGGAGATTTCCTTCGAAAATTTCAACTTTACCGGGGATTTTCTCTGGTGATCCCTTACTGAATTTCGTCCAAGAATTCCTCTGCGGATTTCGTCTAAGAATTTCTCTGGGGATTTCGTCCAGAATTCCTCCTGAGATTTCCCTTAGAAATTCCTCCAGGGATTTTCTCCAGATATTCCTTCGGTGATTTTTCCAGAGAATTTATCTGGAGTTTTTCTCCAAGAATTTCTCCAGAACTTCCTCCGGAGATTTCTTCTTGGGATTTCTTGCAGGAACTCTTCTAGAGGATTTCTCGGTGGATTTCCAATACTAATTCCTCCAGGGATATTAAGAAATTCCTCCGAAAATTTTCTCTAATAATTTCTTCGTATTTTATTTTTTTTTTTTCAAGAATTTATCCGGAGATTCTCTGGAGACTTGAATCAGGAGTTTCTTCGGAAATTAACTACAGGAATTTCTTCAGGATTTCCTCCGGGGGTGTTCTCCAGAAATTCCTCTGGAAATGTCAAGAACTTTACCGAGGATGGTAATCCCTCAGGGTATTTCGTCCAAGAATTCCTCTGGGGATATCTTCCATAAATTCTTCCGGAGATTTCTTACAGGAATAATTCCAAAGATTTTATTAAGAAATTCCTCCGGCGATTTTCTCCAGAGATTCCTTCGGTATTTTCCAGAGAATTTATCTGAAGTTTTTCTCCAGGAGTTTCTCAGGAACTTCCTCCGAATTCCTGGATTTCTTCCAGGGGTTTCTTGCAGGAACTCCTCTAGAGGCCTTTTATATTCTGGCGATTTTCTCCAGGAATTATTCCAGAGATTTTTCCAAGATATCCCCCGAGGATTTTCCCCAGAAATTCCTTCGTGTTTTTTTTTCAGAGATTTTATCCGGAGATTCCCTCCAGAATTTCCCAGGAGAACCAAGATTTTTTTCGGAAATTTACTCCAGGAATTTCTTCAGGATTTCCTCCGGGGATTTTCTCCAGATATTCCTCCGGGGATTTCTTTCGAAAATTTCAAGAATCTCTCCGGGGATTTTCTCTGGATTTTTGGATTCCTCTGGGGATTTCGTCCAGAAATTCTTCCGGGGATTTACTACAGGAATTCCTCCTAAAATTTCCTTAAGAAATTCCTCCAGGGATGTTTACTCTCACTAACCATCTCATTTTTATGTCAGACAAAAGTTCTTTATCCATTACTTTCGAGTTAAGCCGGCTCAAGTCCAATCCAAATTTAGTCCAAACAAAATCAAATCCAATCCAATCCAAACCCAATCCGAATCTAAATCCAAATCTAATCCAATCCATTCCAATCCAAAACCAATCCAATTCCAATCAAATTCCAATCAAAATCCCATCAAAATCCAGTTCGAATCCTTTTCAATCCAACACCAATCCAAATCAATTTCAATCCAAATCCAGTTCAAATCCAATCGAAATCCATGCCAAATTTCATCAAAACCCAATCCATGTCAAATTCGAGACTATTTCAACATCGATCCAATCCAAATTCCATCAAAAGCCAATCCGAATCCATTTCAATCCAACACCAATCCAAATCCAAATTCAATCCAAATTCAGTCCAAATCCAATCCAAATCCAATCTAATTCCGAATCCATTTCAATCCGACACCAATCCAAATCCAATTAAATTCCATCAAAATCCAATCCATATCAAATTCGAGTCCATTTCAATTTCGATCCAATCAAAATTCATTTAAAATCCTGTTACAATCCAATCCAAATCAAATCCAAATCAAATCTAAATCCAATCCAAATCCAAACCAATTCCAATCAAATCCAAATTCAATCCAAATCCAATCTAAATCCGAATCGATTGCAATCCAATACATTTCCTAATCCAAACTAAATCAAATCCAATTCAAATTCAATCCAAATACAACCTAAACCAAATCCAAATCAAATCCAATCTATATCCAATCCAGTTCCACTCCAAATCAAATCCCAATCCAATCCAAATCCCATCTAAATTCAATCCAATTCAATTCCAACTCCATATCAACTCCAAACCAACTACAATCCAAATATTTTTCTTATTCGCAGTAATCTCGCTTTAGTTTTCTCAGTATGGGAGTCCTCTCGTTCCGTTTTTTCCTCTTTCGAAGACCTCTCGCTCCAGAATTAAATGTTTTTAGCCACGGTGGCCTCTCGCTCCAGCATAAAATGTTATTTTCAATTAAATTTTAGGTTTTTTACCTTGGAGTCCTCTCGATCCTGAAATTCATGATTTTTTTTCGCGTTACTATTAGATATTAGTTTTCACATTTTCTTCTTTTGCTACCAACATCTTTACAATAAAAAATCCACGTGGCGAACAATTTATCACCATTTTGTTTAAAGTTGCCTTATGTTTCAAATTTGAGGTCCTTTTTAATTTTTTTTCCTCCAAGAAATCCTCTGGGGATTTTCTCCAGGAACTCCTCAGGAGAATTCCAATAATAATTCTTCCAGGGATTTCGTCCAAGAATTCCTCTGGGATTTTGTGCAGAAATTCTTCCGGGGATAACCTAGGTATTTCCCGAAAATTTGCTTCAGAAATTAATCCGGGGTTTCCTCCAGGATTGCCTCCGGGGAGAGGAACTCATCTAGAGGATTTTTTCCTTCGACGATTTGCTTTTATGCTTCCTCCGGGGCTTTCTCCAGAAATTTTTCCGGAGTTTTTTTTCAGGGATTTCGTCCAGGAATGAAATTTAATTATTTTTTATTAATCGTTTACGTTAAATTTACGTAGAAGCAATGATCAATGTCCCATCATAAGTATATCGAAAAATGGTCGAATTTGAAGGGTGCAGTAGTCAATCATAGTGGTTCAATTAAATATCCCAAAATTAATGTCTTCTACTTGAATATCCATAAAAGAATCATGCAATATCATATGCATCAATTGTTTTGTTTTAACAAATCTATTATCCTGGCTACTGTTTGATCATCAAAAAAGTGTTGGCTCACTTTTTGCTTTTTGTCTTCTTTTTTAACTTGAAATGTTGAATCTATTTTGAAAATATAAAAAAATACAAGTAAACCCTGACTATTTTTCAACTCTTCAATCACTGAAATACATCGCCAAAAGTTTTCACATATTATCTTTTTTCAAAATACATTCAATATAATATTTCGCAACAACCATTCAGGTATCACTCATTAAGATTATCTATTATAATTTGATAATGAGCGTGTTTAGGGGTACATGCATGAACAGATTAAATAGTAAGGTGTCAAATAAATTCTTCCTTGGATGAAGATACATTTATTAAAATATATATGAATCTATTTTTGTTTTTTAATTTCTTCCATAATCTCACTTTCGCACCCTATCTAGCATTTTCGCCCCCCCAGAATCAGTTTTACAAATTTACAAGAATTCGCCCACTTTGGGAATCACTGCTCTACATAGTAATTCAATAGTAATTCTTTCGGGGATTTCGTCCAGTAATTCTTCCGGGAACTTCCTCCAGGAATTTTCTTGCTAATATTTTGTCCAGGAATCCCTCCAAGAATTATCGCCACTTATTCCTATGGAGATTTCATGGATTCATCCGGGACGCAGGGGAATTCCAATAGCAATTTATCCGTGGATTTCGATCCAGGACTTTCTCCGGGAATATCATTCACGAATTTCTCCGGGGATTTCATTAAGAAATTCCTTCGGATATTTTCTCCCAAAACTCCTTCGGGGTTTTTTTTTTCAGACAATTTATTTGGAAATTTGCTCCAGGAATTCCTCTGGAACCATGAATCACTTCGGAGATGACTTCAGAATTTCTTCGTTGTTCGTCTAGGAATAGCTTCGCTGTTTATCTAGGAATTGCTTCAGAGTTCCCCTTTAAATTCCTCCGGATTTCCCTTTGGATTTTTTTTTTCAGAATACTTGCCGGAAATTCCTTCAGAGCTCCATCTTTCACCAGGGACTTCCTCAGGAGATCTCCTCCAGGAATTCCTTCGGGGATTTACCCTAGAGCTCTTCAGTGGATTTTCAATAACATTTTCTACGATGATTTCGTCCAATATTTCCTCTGAGGATTTTTACATGAATTTCTTCAGGGTTTTTCCCCAAGAATCCCTTCGGCGATTTCCTTCAGGATTTTTTTCGGGAATTTTCACCAGGGATTCCCCCGAAGATTTTTTCCAAGAATTCTTCAAGGGACTCCCCGAGAAAACTTTCAGGGAAGAAGAGTTTCTCTGAGGATTTTGTGCAGATATTCTTTCAGGGATTTCCTCCGGGATTTTCTCCAGAAATTCTTTCTGGGATGTTTTCCGAGAATTCATCCGAAGTTTTCGTACAAGGAATTTCGCTGGGGATTTACACCAGGAATTTCTCCGAAGATTTTTTCCAAGAATTCTTCTGGAGATTTCAACGATTCCTCCGAGTGAATCCTCAAGCACTTCTCTGGGGATTTTCGCCAGGAATTCCAAAAGCAAATTATTTGGGATATTTCAAGGATTTCTCCGAAGACATCTCTCCGCAAGGGATTTCCAACAGTAATTCTTTCGAGGATTTAGTCCAGAAATTCCTTAGGAAATTTCATTAAGAAATTCCTTCTGTATTTCCTCCAGGAATTTCTTCGGAAATTTCAAGAATTTCTCCGAAGATATCCCCCACGAACTCTTCCGGACATTTTCTCCAGGAATTTTTCAGGGGAATGCCAGTAGCAATACCTCCTGGGATTTTGTTCAGGACTCCGCCTGGAATTCCTTCGGAACTCCACCGAGAATGCCTTGAAATTTCTCCATTCGGGAATAAGTGGGAGCTCCACTGGAAATTCACCAGAAGCTCCGGAGTTTTTTCCCGGAATTTTTCCGTAGTTCCTCCATGAATTCAACCGTACTTCCTTCAGGAATTTCCCTGCGAGTTACTCCAAGAAACCCGCTGGCAGTTTTCTACCGAATTCTACCCAGGAGTTCCTCAAAAATTCTTATCGGGAGTTCCATCAAGAATTCCTAAGTCCGTCTCCTAGGTTATAGTTCCTCCGGAAATTATTTGATAAGTTCCACTACACAAAACGCCAAGAATCCCAGGATGGATGAACTCTGAATTTCTACAGAAATCCCTCCAGGGATTCAGCTGGAATTTCACTTTGTTCAATCATCACCAACATGTTTGTTTTTGTGATCACGTTCGAAATGGATCGGAAAAAAAATACAACACCGGTGCATGCTCGTGTGGTTTGGTCTATTTTTACTGGTCTAATTAATTTTGACAGGTCAATTTTTGGAATATATTTGGAACAAAAAAGAGACCACCGGTGAAGTTGCCCTAAGGATATGTCTGGAAACGGCGATCGATTAACTGCCTTAGATATTAATATTTTATTACGTTTTGATACTTATATGCTTAATGTATCATTGTTTTTTGAGTTTATGGAGAGAGAAAAAGCTCACAAACTGTAGCATTAGCTGCCAAAATAGCGTTTTTTAGTTGTCTGTCTGTTATACATTTCGGACATCAAATATATATTTTGGACACCCTCATGTGAATATAATTTGGACAGGGGCTTTATCTCACTATCTATTCTATGGTTTCTTAAAAAGACGATCATATCATAATGCTTAAAGAGTTTACATGTGACTTATGCATTTTTTCGCTTATTGGATGTGTATATTAGTGATAATCAATAATTTCATTTAATGCAAGCAAATATCATCAGATTCACGAAATACGCCTGCAAGTATGCATGCATGCGACATTCCAGTGCGTTTCATCAGATGGCCAAATTATATCAACTGAACAAAAACCGTAATCTATTTTGGACACCACCTGATTATGCCTTATGTACTCATGTTAAGATTTTAGATGAACTAAGCTTTAATATTAGAAATATTTTATCTTATTGCCGCCTTTAAACTTTTTATGAAAGCCTATTCTGAGCGCTATTATTGCGTTTAATGTATGTTCTTGAAACGTACATCCTCTTGCATTCGTAGGTTTCACAGGTGTTCTGTTGATACAATTTACAATTTTGATGTTTTTGAAGCCAATTTTTAATTGTTATGAAAACGGTTGTCATTAATAAGTAGCATAGTGTATTAATAATGCAATACATGATTTTCCGTACATAAATTCCTCATCATCTCATTGTAAATGAGCATAGAACAACCAGCCTGTCCAAATTATATGCATGTCCAAGTTATATACGTTACCCTACTTGACACAAATAAATCCCGCGAAAACGTTGAAGCAATCGGAGAAGAAAAATCGTAGAGAAGCGAAGTCAAGCAGTAAATCATTTGAAGATAAGAAAAACTGAATGCACCCTAACCGAGGATGTATGATGGTGCGGTAGTCCGGTGAATTTGTAATAAATTAAATCATATTTGAACGGAATTTAGGACACCATGTTTTATTTTTTTGGCTACCGTTGAACGTTGATTGCAAATATGAGTTATATTTTACAAAGGATCGGATTTTCATGTGGTCGGTACATTCAACGTGGAGATGCGATACAAGAAACCAAATTTAGGAAACAAGAAAACCGTTTTTGACCATCGGAAATTTCGGAAAAAATTGTCACGAAAGAAGTACAAAGCAGCTGAAGCCTTTAATGAATAAATATATTTAGATTTTTGAATGTGAGTTGGGCCTAGCCAAAAAGAAAGCAAATTGTTTGTCTCATTTGCTGTAATTTTATCTTGCGGGATTTTCTCACGTATTTCTAAAATATTTTTTTCGTGCATAGACATAGAGTGTTTTCAACATTTCTCCAATATTTCTGAAAAAAATATCCTTGAGAGAGCGAGAGAGCACCAACGCACGGCGCACAGTTAAAATCAAAAGCACAAAAGAATTTATGGCACGTACAGAGGCTCATGAGCACTTTCACACTTTCCTTTACGAAAAGGTCCTCGACCGATGGGATTCAAACCTACGATCCTCAGTTTGTGGTTGAATTGAAAATGTCACACACAAGAATCTTGGAAGATGTCCTTGCGAAATCGATAGAAGAGTAAAAAAGATACCGGAAAATTTAAGGCTTTATTTAAAAAAAATATGAGAGCATCTATCCAGATGAGTGGAAGGAACGATATTATTGGCGTGAAAAGCGGGTTATCTCCCGCCTAAGAGTAGGACACACTCGTTTAACGCACGGGATGTCCATTTTCTTTCAAAGGTTGAACAATCAAGATGTGAACCTTATTGGCAAGCTCTTACAGTGGAGCACATCCTTCTAAAGTGCGTCCAATATGAAGAAGATAGAACTTCCACAAATTTGCCTACAACTATAATATTTTATGCAACGACTGCGATAAAGAAGAAAAACTACTTAGATTCTTAAGAATATCTGGATTGTCCAAATGTATATGAAATTGTAGCGAAAAGAACATGCGCTAGTATCTATGCACTAAAAATCGTTAAAATGTAACGCGAAAAAAAAAAAAAATTATGGCGAAATGCACCTAACGAATTATTTCTCAAAATTGGGAACTATTTTTTGAAAATAATATTCGTTACCTGTTGTTCTAAATGGTAATGGCTACCACGCCTACCAAATATGTTTTTTTTAAATTAAAACTTACATTCACGAAAAAATTGAAGTTAGATGCCTTTTCCCATACAAAATAAAATGAGAAAACTTCTGTCGATCAACTGTGAATATGAAAAAACACGTAATCCATTAGATTTTAAAAATTCTGGACGTCAGGTTGAAAGCCTCTGGACTTTTTGCCATAATTTCTGAGGTAACTTACACAGTTAAAAATAATGAAGATTACACGTCATGTAAACATAATTTATGCGATGTAAACATGACGTCATGTAAATTTCAGTTTGAAATCATATAAAAATGTGTTATATGTCATGTAATCACTCAGGATCCTGCTAGATTACATGACATATAATTGAAGTTTACATGACATATCATGTAAATATCCATGATATTCCACGCTCCAATTATGTGCATTATATGTCTCAGAAATTTACACGTTTCGTTCGACTGTGTAACGGGTAGTCCCTAGAAAAAAATGCAGATTGTATTTTTGAAAAAAATGTATATAAAATATAAAATAAAAATAAAAGTCCGGAAACGAATTATCCAATGGACTCCTGAAATTTGTTTCTATGTAATTTAGGAGAATGGAAAACAAATACCGGAATCAATTTGTGATGCAATTGGTCGGCGTAAGGTCAGAATGAACCAATTGACATTTTTCATATATTTTTGGCTTAAAGTTTAACACTTTGCAACTTTTCAACTTGTGTGAAACTCTGACTGAACCAAAGAAAAAAGTTCAGTGATTTGGTTCACTCTGACTGAACAATTTCTTGGAAAATAACATTAATATCTTAAATTCTTCAAGATTCAATATCTTCAATTTCGAAATCAGCGACATTAAGATAGCATGAAAACTATAGTTTTGTTAGGTCTGGGCATTGAAGACCAGAAATAATCAAAAATGCATTCAATCAGAGTGGACCAAGTGAAAATTCTGAGTACCGATCAAAATATACTTGTTAAAAAAGCGGGTTCTAGGATATTCCATACAGACACTGTATAACTACCAAACACTCTTATTGGACTCTGAATCGACTTAAAATAATTCAATAAGGGCTTATTCACAAATTTCATAACGCTGAAGGGGTTGGGTGGGTGTCCTCACGATGTTACGGCTCATACAAAATGTGTAGAATATTCATACAAGAAGCGTTACGAAGGGGTGGGTGGGTGTCAAAAATGGTAATTTTCAGCGTTATGAAATAAATGAATGAGCCCTAATCAATCATTTTACTGCTTTTTGACTTGGTCCAGTCTGTTTGCACAGCAATTTCTGGTCAACTATCCAAATATGGTAAATGACCAGAAAGTAAAATCAGATGCATCAAATGTAATGTCTATGAATTTATTAATTCCTATTGATGAAGAAGACGAAAAAAATAATATAAGAAATCACTTGAAACGTCTTGCTTTTTCTCGAATTCTTCAGAGCGCAGTTCATTTCTATTGTTAATAAGCATAAGCATTGATGACCGTACAATTCGTAGTTGCTACTCCGTGATTGACCAGAATAATCGAAGTTGCACAAGGAACCAAGAGATGTAGCTTGGGAGTAGCTTTTCATCTTCAATGTACACTTTCGAGAACTCCAGACCTTAAAAAGTCAATAACGGCGCCGGCCACGTCCTTACGGTCATCTGGGGGAAGGAAAGGAATGTTAGGGTGACATCCATTGTTACTAGAGACCGAGATCACCTCTGCATCTCCATGGTTGTCATGAGAAGGAGTTTTGTTAGTGAGGAGGGATCATAGCTGCATGATCAGGATTCACCTTGGTAAGTGATGCGATGCATGCAACCTCAGTTCAAAACATCACCCATCAGTACTCTAATGACAACGTGAACATACGAAAAGTCGACTCTTTTAGCGAACCATTCAAAGGTAATTTTTTGAAATGACAAAAATTAGGTAAAAGGAAAGGTATGGGCTTTTCAATGTTAATGTACAAGAGTCTATGTCAGGCCTGCCCAACGTACGGCCCGCGGGCCGCATCCGGCCCGCCGCTTCATTTTGTACGGCCCGCGAAGAGCTCTGAGATCTTCCTCATAACTGGCCCTTTTGCTGCTCTACCAGCTTGATATTAGAACATTTCAGGACTAATTGTTACAATTTTAGATTCTTTTATTTTGAAGATTCTTCACATTAGTTCATTGAACCTTCTAAATTTACTTGGTGTTAATGATTTAAAAAGCTTCTGTTAACAAATAATGATTTTTTATGAGAAGTAAACACAAGAAATCTTATAATAACTTTCTTAACAATCAAGAAACAAAACTGATTTTATATCAAGTTCCAACAAACATTGTCAATCAAAGTTTATGACCGAACCGCGTCTCACTATATCAGAATCACTATATCACTACATCTTGAGCATAGAAAATTATATCAAATATTAGTCGAATTAATAGGCTATAAAATCATATACAGAATTCACACATAAATTTCAAAGAAAACTCAGGCACGATTCTAACAAAAACGGTAGAGCAAGATTTTATTTGAAATCCCTGGAGGATTACAAAATATTCTAGCCATGATTATCAGCGAATATGGGACATTATTTTTAGAAAGGTAAATCAATTTCTAACAGAATTCTGAGCAGAGCAGACTTCTTCAGTTTATAGAACGAAATTTTAAAATGTGTATATGGTTGGGTTCTGACGAAGTGCTGAGAACATTTTTCACAGAATCCAATGCTTCATTCTTGTACATGTAGGGAATTGTTTCTAAAAAACAAGAAGGGATTCTCAAATAATATTAGATTAGAATCTGACAAAATCCTTTGAAAAGTGTGATTGAATTCTGAGAATGATTGTATAAAATCGTGGACAACATAATTACAGGGTTCAGGGCAAATTTTTCAAAAGAATCCTTGGTTGGATTCTGCCGTAATCAGGAGCAGAATTCTCACAAAATTTAGGGCAAGATTATCTCGTCTATTTGTAATATTTCCAAAAGAATTGTTATCACTTTTATTTGATTTTATTAACAAATTTTGAAATTGCTGTATTAAAAAAAGGTTGGCCCGCCTCGCGATATTGTTTCTTAGATTTGGCCCGCGATTCAGAAAGGTTGGGCAGGCCTGGTCTATGTCGACACTTACAGTGACGAACTGTTCATATTTTGTTAAGTTAATTCATTTAAGTAACATTCCCACCGTTGTCATAATAAAAAGATGTTCCATAATATACTTTTCATTTAAAATAAAAGCATGAAACGATCTCACCAAATTGATCATCATCCGTTCTTGATTGAGAAGCTGTAGCTACTTTAATCAGCATGCTCCTATCACAATACGAAAATATCACTCCGGCGAAGCGGGAACATAAACTCGATTGCACTCAGAACGCGTACGAACTAAAACGAGAAAAATAAAACTCCGGCGATGCGACGACGCAAAAGAAAAACGATTTTTCTAGTGAAGAGGAAACGAAGCCAATCCCAAACCCTCAAGACACGAATTTAGAGATCCAGACAGCATCAGCAAACGAGCATTTGATCACTTGATCCGCTGTCCGGCTCTCCAGACCCGTGTACCCGAAAATTTGAGTTTCCGGCCACGACCTCAAGCTTTAATTCATCTTCTGCTTGGGCTTTAACGAAACACTGCCCAGCAGAACGCGTGCTGAATAACCGTTTGATTTTCGATATAGACACTTTTTCTGCAAACTTCACCAGCCGTTACACTGGTTTCACCAGCCGAATCTAGTCATTTGCGGAGACGATAAGAACGTGACAGATAAATTTTTAACACATCCGTTCGCGCGCGCTGCCTACTGCGATCTCAGTTCATTTCTATTGTTAATTGTTAAATACATAAATGTCATAAATATACTGTCTGATCAGATTTACTGATGAAGCAAACTTTTATTTATTGGTTCGTTCTAGTTTTCTGCATTTTCGTTAATTCTATTTTTTTTGTATCTTTTTGGTCTCTTTTTTCATGTAACAGATCTTTAAAGTTCATATTTTCAACAAACTCAGTTCGGCTATCATGTAATTCAAACCCACTCAGCTTCTCGTAATGCAATGAACCCAATTAACCACTTGCCCGCTAATTCGCCTTTTTGGACTTTTAGAGCTATTACGATTCTTTTGAAAATTTTCCGTTCTGCGGTAGCCGCCAAGTTCTACCGCAGCTGTCAAAGTTCTACCGCAGGCTTGAAAATCATTGTATCATTGAACGAAACTATCTAATCAAAGTATGCTTGTAAAGTTCCAATCTTTGGAACGCGGCAGAAAACAACAGTCATTAGCGTGGTTTCCAAGGTATCATCGCAACCGATCGATGATACATTGTGAAAATCAGTAATGGGACGGCTGCGGTAGCTTTCAGTTCAACCGTAGAACGGAAAGTTATCTCTAAAATTGCAATATTATAGGCTAATAAACTTCGTATGAGCTGCAACATCTTAAGGACATCCACCCACTTTCGTCAGCGTTATTAAATTTGTGAATAAGCCCTAAATTTATGGTGGAATCCCTTGAAGAATTTCTAGAAAAAAAGAGAGAATATAGAAGGATTTATGGTGGAATAGTTGAGCACCAAACAGCGCTCCGCGTTGAAAATTAATCCAATTTGTCACCACCACCAAGCAAGCAATTTGAATGATTTTCAACGCGAACTGTTGTCAGATGCTCCAGTATTCCGCATTTGAAAATTCAAAATTTAGCTTCGTTTTATAATCACCTTAATGCTGACGAAATGCTCGCAAAAGTCTCGTGGGAATAGATTCGTCCTGTTATGTGCACACGCTAACTTGAATGTATCCATTAAATTGGTATCATGTACCCATTTTAATGATCAATATGGAAGTGTCAGAAAAAGAGTATTTTTCAATGACATAAAAAAGGGTACTTAAACCTCATTATGAAGAAATCTCTCTCATGAAAAAAAGAGTAAATATGATAGGTCGGAACAAAAAAAAACAACACCATTACACATACTTGTTTTAATTATGAATCGTGGTTTTACGGCCAACCAGCCGAGTGGAAGTTTAACAACTACCGAAAAGCTAAACATTACATATAATTTGCAATTGGATTAGATGGACAAATTGATGTGAAGATTTGCGAAAAAGTTACACGTCTTCTCAGTGAGAATCGAACTCGGGGAGTCGTGAGTTCGATTCTCACTGAGAAGACGTGTAACTTTTTCGCAAATCTTCACATCAATTTGTCCATCTAATCCAATTGCAAATTATATGTAATGTTTAGCTTTTCGGTAGTTGTTAAACCATTACACATGTTTGTTTAGCTGCCGCAAGAAAAAGTTTCTAAGAGAAAATTACGCGATTTATCGAGGAAACACTTTTGAATCAGTTTTTTATAACTTCAACAAGAAAATTTCTTTCAATGTTGAATGGAAAAATAGTGCATACCTTATTCTATCAATACGTACAGTTGTGTTCAGAATAATAGTAGTGAAAGCTGATTTTCATACAAAATGCTCAACTTTGGCATGCTGTAACTTCGTTTCCATATGAGCAATCGGCATGAAATTTTGGCAGTGAACTACAAATATACTCAATTTCATTATCACAAGTTTTTAAAATTTTCACACTACCGGCTAAAAAGTTAAGCACCAGGTGAAATCGCTCAAAATAATAGTAGTTTTAATAATTTTAATATCTGCTTTATTTTGAGATTTTGATATTTTCTTTATTCATCGTTTCAACCATTTCCACCCAAGCTATGAATGTATAAACAAGCCAATTTTTTACAAAATTGTTGCTGAACAAAAATTTACAAAAGAAAAACTACTATTATTTTGAGCGATTTCACCTGGTGCTTAATTTTTTAGCCGGTAATGTGAAAATTTTCAAATTTGTTCATAATGAAATTGAGTATATTTGTAGTTCACTGACAAAATTTCATGCCGATTGCTCATATGGAAACAAAGTTACAGCATGCCAAAGTTGAGCATTTTGTATGAAAATTGGCTTTCACTACTATTATTCTGAACACAACTGTAAGTAATACCGGAGGAAACATTGTGCTAAGATAGGCCTGCCCAACCTTTTTTAACCGCGGGCCAAATCGCAGAAATAATGTTGTGTCGCGGGCCACATTTTTAAACGCACAAATTTTCCCGTGAAGTCTAACAAAAATCAGTGAATGGAGTAAATTTTATTTAAAGAAATCGTCAAAAAAGAGCCCCTCTCAAAATTATATGATAATCAGGTCCAGAATATTTTTAAGAATCTGCACCAAAAATTTTGATTCTGTGAGAATAATACTCAGGATTTTTTTTAAATCGTATTCCAAATTCTGTTAGAATCCGACCTAATATTATTAGCATGAATAGGAATGTGCTAAAATCCTGATCAAACTTCTATAAAAAAAATGGTCAGAATGTCCAAGATTCTACAAGAATCGTGCCTAGGATTCCTTCAGAATCTCACTCAAAAATTGTTTTGAAATGCTACCTAAAAATCATTGAAAATGCTGAAAAGAATTTCAAAAGAAACCAGCTCAAAATTTTACTATAAATTCGTTTAGTGTTCTGTCAAAAGGTTACATAGCATTACGTTGGATTCTAGAAAATTATGTTTTGAATTCGTTAAAAATCCTGGCTTTGTAATCCTGATAAAAAAAATCTGTGAGTATCTTGCCAATGTTAAGGTCTTATTTGCTGCTGACAAGAAAAGTAATTGCCAATCTCGATACGTGGGAAATTATTTACATGAAATGGTCAAGAAAATCACTTATTTTTGATCCCAATACGCACTTGAGAAGAACTGTCATTTCAAATCAAGTTTCAAATGGGACTATCTGTAGGAAATTTGTTGCCTCATTCAGTCTTTTCTGTAGCGATATAGCATACTTAGCTTTATCCGTAAAAGCCATGTCCAGAATTCTTAAAAAATCCTGTTCAAGATTTTGTAAAATGCCACCCTTGCTTATAATCCTGTCAAGAATAAAAGTCGAAGGAAGTCATGGTAGAAACATTGTTGAAACACCCAGAATTTGAGATTTAGAATTTGAATCATTCATAAAATGAAATATGTAAGAAGCTTAAAAAAAACAAAACAATTTAAATAATCACTAAGCTAGAATATTAGTTTCAAGCTAATTGTAAATTAAATATGCTTAGAATGTTCTAACTTCGGGTTGGTAGAATATTCAACGGGTAAAATATGAGAATAATCTTCGAAGCCTCCGCGGGCCGCACAAAATGACGTCGCCGGCCGGATGCGGCCCGCGGGCCGTACGTTGGGCAGCCCTGTGCTAAGATCAAGGCTAAGATCATGATTTTCACTTATTGGTTTTTCTAGTTGCATATATTTGTATATTCTGAAAGACGCCCATGAAGATGATTAGCTTATTCAAGGCAATACTGAACGTTTATGTTTCCGCAAAGAAAAATGAAGCATATTTCAAAGTCCATTAAAGATGTGAAATAAAGGTCTGATTTTCAGTCTACCAATAGGGTAATGACTGTTTATTTTGTTCTCAAACGCTAACAGTTGGCGCCAGCAGCAAAAATTACAGACAACAACCTTTCGGACATTCAGTTTCTCTTACCGGCCGCCGAGCGACGACACTGTTGTTTGTATGTCACCCACTGATCGCGCTACGCTGGATTCTCGAATTTCTCAAACTGTCAACACAAGCGCATGGAAGAATGGTAGTCGGAGAACTGTCAAAACGTATGAAAAATAATGAAAATCTTAAATTGCTTGCAATTAGGAAACTGGATCAAAAAACTAATGATTAGAAATCAAGTGTAAAGTGAATACATAACTTTTTGTGTTTAGTTTATCTTCCGTGGTGCTTTCTTTGCTTCAGGATTTCGTTTTTACTACCATTGAAAAAGAGCCATCTATTGCCTTTTCAGTTTTGAATATCGCCCCATTACGCTTTTATATATTTGGGTACTTATAGGGACCCAGATAGCCGTAGCGGTAAACGCGCAGCTATTCAGCAAGACCAAGCTGAGGGTCGTGGGTTCGAATCCCACCGGTCGAGGATCTTTTCGGGTTGGAAATTTTCTCGACTTCCCAGGGCATAGAGTATCTTCGTACCTGCCACACGATATACGCATGCAAAAATGGTCATGGCATAGTAAGCTCTCAGGTAATAACTGTGGAAGTGCTCATAAGAACACTAAGCTGAGAAGCAGGCTCTGTCCCAGTGGGGACGTAACGCCAGAAAGAAGAAGAAGAAGATATTTGGGTACTTTCAAGTTAGCGTTTGTCCGAAGATTCGATTTTTGGCCACTTGGATATGCCACAGTGACATATTTTCGTCTGAACGGTGTAAATGCAAAGCGAAGTAAACGGATAACACCACACCAGCTTTGTTTACATTTTTGACACTAAAGTGCATCGCTCACGGGTGTATGTGTGCGTACGAAAGTGCAACCGAGTGCAACGCATACGTTTTGGTTTGACGTCTTCGTATTGTGATCTTCATGATTTGCTGAGAGTTAAGTGCAATTTCGTTGGAGGTGTTTTTCCAATTTTAAAGTTTATCATCCAGATTTTCACGGATTCCATAGGATCCGATAGCCACCGGGAACGATGATCAAGGCGATACTGGTGTTCAACAATCATGGCAAACCGAGGCTATCCAAGTTTTATCAATATTTTGTAAGTACCATTTTGTGAGAACCATTTTCACTATTCTGCGAAGTGAAAGAGGGAAATCGATACTTTTTTTGACTACGCTAGCATATTTTTGTCGTTAATGGGAAATTTAATAAAAAAAAATCGATTGATTTTAGAATGAAGACATGCAACAGCAGATAATCAAGGAAACGTTCCAGTTGGTATCCAAACGGGATGATAATGTGTGCAATTTCCTCGAAGGTGGAAGGTAAGTGTGGGATGATCAGGGCTGCAGGGCTGGTAGCAGGTCCCTCTAAAAGACTTCTTCCTCTTCTTGGCAGTACTTCCCCACTGGGACAGAGCCTGCTTCTCAGCTTAGTGTTCTTATGAGCACTTCTACAGTTATTAACTGAGAAATCCTAAGAAATTACTGGTTGAATTCTGGAAGATGTTCTAACTGGGAATCTTTTAGAAAGTCTCAGAGGAATCTATGAGAGAATCAACGGATAAATTTTAGTATACCTTAGGATTTTCATGCAGAATTTTTTGAAATTTTGTTCAGTGGATTTTTTTATAGAAATTCTGAGGTTCTTCTTCTTTCTGGCGTTACGTCCCTACTGGGACAGAGCCTGCTACTCAGCTTAGTGTTCTTATGAGCACTTCCACAGTTATTAACTGAGAGCTTACTTTGCCAATGACCATTTTTGCATGTGTATATCGTGTGGCAGGTACGAAGATACTCTATGCCCTGGGAAGTCGAGAAAATTTCCAACCCGAAAAGATCCTCGACCGGTGGGATTCGAACCCACGACCCTCAGCTTGGTCTAAATTCTGAGGTTATTTATATGATTATCCATTGAGAAAATCCAGGTTGAATTGATCAACAATAACACATAACATTAATTTCTTGTTAGAATTCTTTAAGGGTTCTGTAAATAAGTCATTAATTGAACTCCTAAAGAAGTCTTTGGACTAAAATGTGAAGAAAACTTTAT
Source organism: Aedes aegypti (assembly GCF_002204515.2). NCBI lineage: Eukaryota > Metazoa > Arthropoda > Insecta > Diptera > Culicidae > Aedes > Aedes aegypti. The sequence continues at coordinate 45,786,643 of NC_035108.1, forward strand.
GCAAATATCTGAATTATTTTATAATGAAATTTCTGGAAGAAATTATGCAAGAATAGACGAGCTTCAGTACTTAATGTTACGAAGAACTCAAAAAAATCTTAGATAAATAAGTATTGTTTGGGGATACAAACTCTTATCGTCTGATTTCTGTTTAGTTTCTTGGTGCTTTTTTGTATTTTTCTTGTTTCTATATTAGAGACACTCAGTCGGTAATAGCCTTGAATAATACTCTTGTTCTACAATTTTTAATCATGGTTTTATTTATTTTAGCCTAATCGGAGGTTCAGATTACAAGCTCATCTACCGACACTACGCCACACTATATTTTGTGTTCTGTGTGGATTCATCCGAAAGTGAGCTCGGTATTTTGGACCTGATCCAGGTGTTCGTCGAAACGCTGGACAAATGTTTCGAAAACGTGTGCGAGCTGGATCTAATCTTCCACGCGGATGCCGTCCATCACATCCTCTCGGAGCTGGTGATGGGAGGTATGGTCCTGCAGACGAACATGGCCGACATTCTGGCCCGGATCGAGGACCAGAACAAACTGCAGAAACAGGAAGCGGGACTTTCGGCCGCTCCGGCGCGGGCCGTCAGTGCTGTCAAGAGTATGAATCTCCCGCAACAGATAAAGGACATTAAATTACCTGATCTTCCCCAAGCTATTAAGGTAAATTAAAATGGTTCCCATTTTGGTAATCCCAAACTAATCATGCTTGACCAATTGAATCTTAACACTTTACTTCCCTTTTGCGTAAAAAAATGCCTGAACATCACTAGTAGAATGAGCAAATTCCTGTAATTTCTAATATAAGAATATTAATATTTGTTATACTGGAATTTAACTAATATAGAATCAAAATTGAACGGAATCTGCTCGTCTTACTAGTGATTTTCAAGTATTTTCTTTTTGCAAAGTGAGTGATAAAGTGAAATGGTAAAATTCAATCAGACATACTTATAACTCTTTCAAAATGAACGTGTAGTAACCATGCTTGCCGAATACTTTCAGGATCTTAAATTCTGACCAAACACGAACTTTGATACGTCGTTACTCACCAAGATAGCTTCCGACTCGTCCTACATTCCAATCGGCAGCAGTGGCCTCGATGGGTTCAACTTTGAATCGTACCAGTCGGAGCAGCCTCTGGCCCTGGCGGCAAGCGAGAAACACCAGCAGCAGAAATCCAGACGAAAACTGAAGAAAGCTGAAAGCCATAGCCATAGGATGGGTGGCGATGATGGTCAAGATCATGAGGATAAGGACGATGGCTATTACCTCAAGCTGGCCTAAAATCGCCGCTTTCCATGGTTAGTTAAAACGCTGTTCTACCCTTTGAACGATTTAAAAACAAAACCAACAATGTAACGTTTGGAATCTGCTACCTACCTGTTCGAATCTTGAACTGCTGCATATTTTTAATTTGGAATCTTATGTTACGGATGTCGGAAGTACTATTAATTTAATTAATGGAGATACATTTTTATAAGGTAGATTTACGGTTTTTTGCTTGTCCGAAAGTTCCATATATGAAACATTCTCGTCTCCATTCACCTGATGCGCAGAAACAGTCTGTGAATCACCATTGATCTGTTTTTCTATTAACCTAATCCATAAGTCTGTGAATCCGTCCTGATTTGAGTGTCACTTTCCCGACCACTTTGCTGGTCCGGATAAAAAGTTAAGCGATTATCCCGGGATTCTGAGATTTGTCACCTCTCCAAAAAAAAACTAGTATTTTCTTTGAAATTGGAGTAAAATTTCAACTTAACAGTGTCTCAACGTTTAGCCTTTCGGTTGTCGCGCAAATTCTTATAACGCGAGTAGTCGCACGTTGTACTTTGTACAACACCTTTGGTTTTTCATGTTCAACATTAAATACCGCGCGATCTACGTTAAATATATAAGAACCATCTTCGACAAAGTTGTTTGAGAGATCAAGGGCTGACATGCGGTGGTCATTGAGGTATGAAATTCCGCCACCAGGCGGCGCTGGTGTGAGTGAAAGTGTTGTTTTGCAAATATCCCAGGACCTGACCACTTAGAAAGATGGCGTTTTCGGTAGAGTTGTTCAGCAGCTCAAGGGTTATCATTCGAGATATTGCCACCAGGCTACGCTAGTGAGCATGAAACTTATGTTTTGCAGATATGTCAGAATCCTGACCGCTTAGATACAGTATTGGACAAAACATTTGCAACTTTTTCGATTTTCCATACAAAATGACCAACTTTGATAAACTATATCTCAGTTATTTATGGTCCGATTTGAATGAAATTTTCACAGAATATCAGACATAACTTGAACTGTAACATATATTTTTGAGTGATTTTTCCAATTACAAGTTAAAAAGTAGTAACGGTTATACTAAAGCGAATTTTTTGACGATTTTTCATAATTGACATAACTTAACATTCTTCTTCTTTCTGGCGTTACGTCCCCACTGGGACAGAGCCTGCTTCTCAGCTTAGTGTTCTTATGAACACTTCCACAGTTATCAACTGAGAGCTTACTATGCCAATGACCTTTTTGCATGCGTATATCGTGTGGCAGGTACGATGATACTTTATGCCCTGGGAAATCGAGCAAATTTCCAACCCGAAAAGATCCTCGACCGGTGGGATTCGAACCCACGACCCTCAGCTTGGTCTTGCTGAATAGCTGCGCGTTTACCGCTACGGCTATCAGGGCCCCACAACATAACATAACCCACATAACTTAACATATTGAAGGAATAGCTTCATCGTATGTTCAGCAAAGTTGTAGATTTTGACGAGATGAATAAGTTTGCTGAAGACAGTTTTTGTGTAAGGCTATCAGATTTTGAGATAAAAAGTTTTGATTTTTTCGTCAAAAATTACACTTTAGTCAAATCGTTATTACTTATAAACTCGTGATTGGAAAAATTATTCAAAAATATATGTTAAAATTCAAGTCACATCTGATGTTCTGTAAAAGTTTCATTCGAATCGGTCCATAAATAACTGAGATCTAACTTACCAAAGTTGGTCATTTTGTATGGAAAATCGAAAAAGTTGCAAATGTTTTGTCCAATACTGTAGATGGCGTATTCGGCAAAGTTGTTCCGTAATTCAAGGACTATCATTGAACGAGCTAGTTGATTTTAAATTTTGCCACCATTTGACGCAAATACCTTTGTTTTGTAAATACAGTCATCTCTCCCTTACTCGATATTGAAGGGACCATCGAGTTAAGGAAGTATCGAGTTACAGAACAAAAAAGCAGTGCAACTGCGTTCCAAGGGACCATCGAGTTAGCCATGAAAACCAACTTTTACTATGGTTCTCTAACTCGATATCGAGATACGGAATATCGAGTAAGGGAGAGTTAACTGTATCTCAGAAGCCTGACCACTTAGAAACTCTTAGGCAGAGGTGTTTAGTAGCACGAAGGCTATTTATTTATATCTTGAAATTTGACATTGATTTGATCCTTGACCAATGAACAACTTTATCTAAGACGCCATCTGGTCAGGTTCCTGAGATATCCGCAGAACAAAAGATACATGCTCACTAGCACCGCCCGCCTGGTGGCAAACATGTGAATCAACTAGTTGATACAATGGTATTCCTTAACTCACAAAACAACTTTGCCAAAGTATGATACTAATAAAGACATATAAAAAACCATGTTGAAACATTGGAACAATTGTCAAATAAAATAATTAATAATTTGAGGCAAAAATCGTTACAATCTTCTATTGCCACGATTAATGCGCTATATATTTAGGTTCAGTTAGGTTAAGTAAATTGAAAACGTGTTTTTTTTCTCTATAAGCAGGTGAAATCAACTCACCTGTAAAAAATCTGAACAGCTACGGCAAATGAAATGTAATATGTTGTTAACAAAATGTTAATAAAATCTTTAATTTGGTTTACCAAATTAGGATGTTAAACTGATATAAATCCACACGTTTGATCCGTGTGTTTACAATTATGGATCAATTCATTAACGTCTATTTCGATTTGTTGTGATTTTCTTACAAACTTCGTGTGTGTTACACATTCAATTCTTTAGTTTTGCTTCAAGGACTGATTCATCAATCGATAACATGAATTCCATAGTTTTCCACATAAGTTCCTGAAGCTTTCCTTTTCAAATTCGTGTGCGTCAGCCTATGGGTGCATAGATCATCACCCAACACGGATTCAGTGTGTTTTACTTATGGTTATCTTGTGTAATGATCATCATGTTCAAGTAGGTCGATTTGAAATCGATGAGCTTACTGTCGATTTCCGTGTTCTAAATTTCTAAATTGTCAGTGATCTACCCATAGCGAACTAAATTGCGGTCGGACCTCGTGTCGACGACAGTTATCATCATGTTCCAAAGAGAAGAAGCAAATTCTGAAGCTGAAAGTATTAGAGGAAAATTTGCGGATTAGTTTTTCTTTCTATAAGTGAAGATGTCCGAGTGAAGATGAGGATTTTATGCTTATTTTCTATAAATAGAATGCATTACTTCAGCATTGAATATAATGTATGGTGTTAGAGAAAATCGGATTCCACTAACAGTTTTTCCTAACTTACAGCTTCGAATAAAATGAAATATCCTAATCCCGGGCTTCCCAAATTATGGATTTGCGGCGCACCGCTTGTTGCTGACTCACTTGTTTGGAAAAAAACATTCAAGTGAGCTTGCGACAAGCAGAGGAGCCTCGAACCCATTTTTTGGGGAGTAAGAGTTATTTTATCAAATTTCTTCTTTCAGTCTTATGACATTCATGTTCTATCTCACGTGACTATCTAAAGCCACTACATTTCGAATTCAATAAGCAAATCAGTTGGGTTTCATGACTAAATATTTAGACATTCATGTTTGTTTCACATGACAACCTAATGTTGATACACATGTTATTATACCGTGAAGTCAATGCCGAAATCCATATGGCTATCACACTCAAGTCATGTGGTTTTCCTCATTGCGCAAATCTATGAGTAAAACACACGACCTTGACGTGTAGATTTTTCTCAGTGTAGTGTTGTCTGTTGTCTAATAACACAGAGCACAGAAATTAAAAAAAAAAAACTGCCGAAGTAGCCATTCTTCTAAATGGTCAGGAACCGCAAATCAAAGTAGATGTTTTATGCATGCTAGTGCCATCTAGCGGTTACATTCCGAATTTAATGAGGTATCATCAGATAGCGCACCAACTCCAGAACAACTTTACAGAAGACCCCAAGTTTTGAAATTATCTGAAATTTGATATATGTGGTAAGTGATCCATTAGTTGTGGGTGTTCCTATAGTTGCGGTAGTGCCGTTTGTATTGATTTCATTCAATGTTTCACATTGACCCTGCCGATAGACGTATTGGCCTGTCAATACACGAAATTTTTCGTTGAAATGGGTTACATGCATGGCCTGACTCATCACATAGTAACGCACATGCGCTAGTGTATATGCACGAAAAATCGCTAAAAGGTAACGCGAAAACTATTTGTATGGCGAAAAGCATCTAATGAATTATTCATTAAAATTGGGAACTATTTTCAAAAAAATATTTGGTGCCGGTTGTACGTGACGATAATGCCTATCAAGTCTACCAAATATTTTTTTATTAATGCTTTAATTTACGAAAAATTTGCAGTTAGATGCCTTTCCCAAACAAAATGAAACGAGAAAAATTCTGCTGATCAACTGTGCCATACCATTGCTTCAAAATTGATGAAATACCATAAAAACTGTTAAACTTTTTACACTAGACAAACAGACGTAACAGCTAGAACAATTATCAATTTAAAATATTGTCTCGTGAACATTCACGCTAAATGCTAAATACCTAAGTAATCATGGAGCATTATATCATTGCTTATATAAAGCAGCTGCGTAAGCCTAATTTTACATTTTAATTATTGTAGAATTGAGAATTGAACCATAATACATTCTAATTTCAACAATGAATATAGTGGATTGACCCATAAAATAATAAAATATGTGTGGACTTTTTGAAGACATTGTGTTCTTGAATATACCTTTTTGACATGCATTTCGCGAAATACTACTTATACTATAAATAAACTATTGTTTTCTCTTTTGATTGCTGGGAATACGCGAACACCATTTTTGCAGGATTGTTGTCCGTAGTCTTGCCACATTCCCTGGCCAGCGCACCCTTCCGGCTTTCGCAAACTTCTGGATACTGGGTTCGCCGTAGAGCCTAGCGAGCTCGTGGTTCATTCTCCGCTGCCACTTACCGTTCTCCTGCACACCGCCAAAGATCGTCCTAAGCACTCTTCGTTCGAACACTCCAAGTGCTTGCAGGTCCTCTTCCAGCATGGTCCATGCTTCATGTCCATAGAGGACCACCGGTCTTATAAGCGTTTTGTACATGGTACATTTGGTGCGGGGGTGAATCTTTCTCGACCGCAGCTTCTTCTGGAGCCCATAGTAGGCGCGACTTCCACTGATGATGCGTCTCCGTATTTCACGACTAACGTTGTTATCAGCCGTTAACAAGGATCCGAGGTAGACGAACTCATCAACCACCTCAAAAGTATCCCCGTCTATCGTAACACTGCTTCCCAGGCGGGCTCTGTCGCGCTCGGTTCCGCCTATCAGCATGTACTTTGTTTTTGACGCATTCACCACCAGGCCGACTTTTGTTGCTTCACGTTTCAGGCGGATGTAGAGGTCTGTCACCGTTCCAAATGTTCTGCCGACAACATCCATATCATCCGCGAAGCAAACAAATTGGCTGGATCTTGTGAAAATCGTACCTCGGTTATAGAATCCGGCTTTCATGCGGAGATACCTTCTAGCGCGATGGTGAACAGTAGGCACGAAAGTCCATCACCCTGTCGAATTTCCCGGCGGGATTCAAACGAACTGGAATGTTCGCCCGAAATCTTCACGCTATTCTGCACACCGTCCATCTTTGCTCTTATTAGTCTTGTGAGCTTCCTGGGAAAACTGTACTCGTCCATGATTTTCCATAGCTCTTCGCGGTCGATGCTATCGTAAGCCGCTTTAAAATCGATGAACAGGTGATGCGTTGGGACTTGGTATTCACGGCATTTCTGGAGGATTTGCCGTACAGTGAAAATTTGGCCCGTCGTCGAGCGGCCGTTGATGAAACCAGCTTGATAATTTCCTACAAACTCATTTGCTATTGGTGATAGACGACGGAAGATAATCTGGGATAGCCATCTAGTTTTCACATTCCTACCAGTTTGTCGCCCTTCTTGTAGATGGGGCATATGATCCCTTGCTTCCACTCCTCCGGCAGCTGTTCCGTTTCCCAGATTCTGACAATCAGCCGGTGCAGACAGGCGGCCAACCTCTCCGGGCCCATTTTGATGAGTTCAGCTCCAATACCATCCTTACCAGCGGCCTTGTTATTCTTGAGCTGGTTGATGGCATCCTCAACTTCCCTCAATGTGGGGTCAGGTTTCGTTTCCTTCATCCGCCGTGCTGACGTAGTCACTTCCTCCGCTGTCGTGACCCTCTGCGCCTGTGTTCTTCGTGCCATTCAGGTGACCATCGTAGTGGTGCTTCCACCTTTCAATCACCTCACGCCCGTTCGTCAAGATGCTTCCGTCCTTATCCGTACACATTTCCGCTCGCGGCACGAAGTTTCTCCTGGAACTTTCGCTTTTCTTGTGAGCGATGCAGCTGTTCCATTTCTTCACATTCCGCTTCTTCCAAGCGGCGCTTTTTGTCCCGGAAAAGGCGGATTTGCTGCTTTCGTTTTCTGCTATATCACTCCACGTTTTGTCGCATTCCTTGCTGCAGCATTGCAGCCCGCGCTGCATCCTTCTCCAAAACCTGCCTGCATTCTTCGTCGAACTAAGCGTTACATGTCTTCCTTTCCACGTACCCGACGATGCTCTCATCTGCGTTTTTGATGGCTGTTTTTATGTTGCTCCAGCAGTTCTCAAGAGGGGCTTCGTCAAGCTCGCCCTCTTCCGGTAACGCTGCTTCGCAGTATGCGGCGGCGACGTTCGGTTGGGCCAGTCGCGCTAGGTTATACCGAGGCGGGCATCGATACCGTAAATTGTTGATGACGGATAGTTTTGGGCGCAGTTTCACCACAGATAACAGATGTTCATGCTAGAACAATAATTTTCTGAAAACCTGTGTAAATATTCAAATTGAAACTCCTTACCATTAATTGTCTTACTCAGTTTTACAATCGGACTTCAACGTCTGTTATCTGTGGTTTCACCATAAGGGGATATGGACATTCCGATTTTGGTGCTTTGGGGCCTTTAATCTAATATGAGAAACTGCAGGATTTAACGTTTTTGTTTAGAACAGATATTAGAGTTTTTTGCGCGAACAATTTTTCGTTCAACAACTCGAGCAAGGAGAAATATTGATTCATTTTTCCCATTTGTCCCTACATTTTTTCATTTTTACATAATTTTGGAGCAAGTCAAAACTTAACTATTTTTAAATAGACAAATCAAAGAAAATAAAAACACAGTTTATTTATTCGCTAAATACAACAGCTGTGTTTTTATTTTCTTCGATTTGTTGATTCAAAAGGAATAAACTGCTCTTTCAGTTTTGAGTCAAAACTTTTGACTTTTGTACCATGGTACCATTTTTACTTGGGCCTTAAGGTGAAGATGAATCGAAGCCAAACCTCAAATTTTCAAGAGCACAAATCTGGAGAACTGAGCATCCGTTTAAGCTGAAAACTTAATCGATTGGTCACTAGCTGGTGGTGACCAATCGATTAAGTTTTCAGCTCTAACGGGAGTTCGATTCTTCAGATTTGTGCTCTTGAAAATTTGAAATTTGGCTTCGATTCATATTCACCGTAAATTCTGAAAACATGAAAGTGGCAGTAGAGATTTCTTGCGGTCCTTCTGAACAGTTCCGCCAGATTTTTTCATGAAACCTTCGCGACTGTAGCGCCACTTTTTCCATGAAACGACGTCCAGTACCTGGTACTAATCGTCCAGCCGGAGCGGGACGCCCGCTCGCATCGTTGTTTTCGTCGGCTGCCGCGCGATGACAGTTTGCATTTTTCACGCGCTTCAGTTGGCAACGGTCAGGAGCCCGGTACTTGCCGTTTTTTCGTTTCATCGCGAACCGCTCGCTGCTCGTCTCGTCGTTCGTTGGATGGTTTGGTTCAGTTACAAAAATCCATTACCTACTCTCGGTTCGTTTGTTGGTCGCAAAATTTTCCTGTTCCAGGAAGGATAACGACAGTGGTACGTGTTTTCCCGGAAAACCGTGTTCGTGACGACAGGGGAAATTGGTGCGGATTTTCCGCTGAATTTTGTGGCTGCAGCAGTGAAGGTAGTGGTGGTGAGTGCGTTGTCTGGTGGCCCAGCCTCAGAAATCTCCGGCATTGACCGCCGGGTGTTGTCTCGAGGAATACGAAGCTTGTAGTTCGGAATTTTGTGGGTGTGGATATTCCGAAGAAGAGGAAAAAGAAATCGGTGTAGTGGAAGAAACCCGCAGCTCAGCTCGCCTACTCTGTCGGCATTTTTTGGCGTGATACTCCAGGGCTGTGTCGCGATCATCGTTTTGTGGAATTTGATCCTTCCTTCGCCAACCAGTCGGTAATCAACCTCCTTGGATTGTGTGTTTGTGCGAAGCGAGGTGGGAGAGACAGAAAGAAGAAACTGGTTTGTGTGGAAGAATGGGCAGTAGACTGGTGCAAAGTTTGGAAATGTTGTTCCCTGATGGTCGTCGTTTATGGTAAATGTCATCCTCCCAAAGTTTAAACAAATATTTCTCGCATACTCTGAGATAACGCCCTAAAAGCCATTGGTAACCACGTGTGTAGCTCGTTGTTTCTGAGCAAATGAAAGAATAAGCATCCAAACCAACATTGCGGGCTGGTAGATAATGACCCTTTCTTCCCCATAGCGTTGTTAAATAACATGAAAATCCATTCAAATGCTCAGAAACAACGAGCTACACACATGGTTACCAATGGCTTTTAGGGCGAGATCAGAAGTTATGCGAGATTTGGACAAAATTTGGCTCTGCACACGTTATTTGAAATTCATATGGAAATCTTTATAGGAAAAGCCAAGCCCTGTAACACTATTTCTATATTTTGTAGAAAAGTTGACAAACAGTTAGGCCCTTTCATAATTTGTTGATTTAATGGATTATTTAAGTGATTCATAATTCTTGAACAAAATCAAACTAGTTTTATTCTTGTGTTCGAGACTCATTATAGTCTATTACGTGGCACACGTTTCAAATCTCATATAACAAAACTCGTGTAAAAATCAGCACTGTTACTTTAATAGGGCCTAAATGACATGAGCGATATCTCTTCATCGATCCTCTCTTTCGCTAATAACTTCGCTAAATTAAATAAATCTGTTATATTTCTTGTTAATGAAGCAAGATAAGTGATTCTTTATCCTACACCACAACAATATGATACGAAAAGAGAATCTGTTTTCTGCAATGATGCAAAGAGAGCAACGATGAAGGGAAATCGATCAATGCAGATAGGCTCTTATATAAAAAAACACAATGCTGACATGGTTAAATTCAAACATCATCGGCAGTTAGCCCTTTTATGAGTCTTTAAACCAGTTAGGCCCCTTTAAGTGAACATGGTTTCAGTAAGGCCCCTCCAGTTTGGTCCTTTATAGTTCAAATTAAGCCGTATATTAGGATATCTACAAATCAAAATTAGAAATATTGAATTCACGTTAATCTACGTTTTAACCCTACACACCTCTCCCCCCATGTGGGTACGTCACTACAATGGTTAAATATGGTAAAAGAGGCAAAAGGAACAAAAAGGCCACTCTGATTTTGATGGAAATTTGCAGTTAGGCCCTTTTAGGTACACCATTTTCTGATAGGCCCTTTTAAAATTTGAATAATATTGCCTCTAAAAATGCGTTTTGCATGTCTTTGAGGGGAACAGTCATACGAATAATGAATAATCGAGTTTGTTTACATTTTGCAACCTTTCCAAATGTTTCGCTAGATTTGTCATATAGACCCTAATCGCAAACCTCTCGTGGATTGTGTTCACTCAGAAAAAAATACTTATCGAATTACTGTATTTTTTACATTAATGACTATTTCCTATCTGCTGTCCTTCTGACTGGGTTCAAGCTTAGCGAAGTTTCAACCCAGGTGAATCGACACATAGCATAAAGATTCCCTGTGGAGTGGAAATAAGGCAGTCTTCTTCTTCTTATTGGCATTAACGTCCACACTGGGACAGAGCCTGCTTCTCAGCTTAGTGTTCTTATGAGCACTTCCACAGTTATTAACTGAGAGCTTTCTTTGCCAAAGTTGCCATTTTCGCATTCGTATATCGAGTGGCAAGTACGATGATACTTTATGCCCAGGGAAGTCAAGGAAATCTCTATTACGGAAAGATCATGGACCGACCGGGAATCGAACCCAGACACCTTCAGCATGTCTTTGCTTTGTAGCCGCGGACTCTAACCACTCGGCTAAGGAAGGCCCCAAAGAAAGGCAGTCATAATTACTAAAATTTAGTAGGATGTGACTGTCCGTATTTCTAAGTGCAGGGTAAATAGCGGGGCTGGCAGCAGGTTTCTTTTCAGACACTTGGGCTATGTATCAATGCAAGTCTCTAAAAGTCTCTAAACCCTCTATTGAAACCAAAAATGGCATTGTTTTATCCGTATTCTGCTGGCAGTGAATCTTGATGCAAAATTCTACAGACTCCAGGGAAACCTTCAGAGATTATAACGTGACTACATATTCAACAGGCTCTTCAAGACCCTCGTCTCAGATTCCTTGAGAAAAAGCTTCTTAGAAACTCCTTCGGGGACCTCTCCAGAAATTCTTCTAGAGATTCTTCTATTAATTCTCTAATAATTTCATCCAGTGATATTCCAAAGGATGCTTAAGAGGAATGTCTCCACAATTTGCTCCAGGAATACTCCAAAGCTACTAACCTCCAATAATTTCCTTAGGTATTATTTGAATTTTTTTTCCTAGACTATCTAGGATTCCCCCCACTCTAACCCTTCAATCGAATCCTCCAGTTGTTACTTTAGGAGTTTTCCAAAAATTTTTACAGAATTTATCCGGAACAAATTTACAAAAGTTTGTTCTAGAGTTAAAACCTACTTCAAGAATTCATTCACGTTTAATCCCAGAAATTTAAAATTCTTTTGGGGGTTATTCAAGAAAGCCTGTTAAGAACTCTCCCTGGCATTCCTCAATAAATTCAACTTGGGATTCATCAAAAAGCGCTTGTAGTATTTTTTTTAAGAATTTCTCCAGAATATCATCCAAGAAGTAATCTTGCTAGTATTTCAAACATTAATCAAGGAGTATTTAAAAAATGATCATGTAGTCATATAGTTTGCTTAAGGTTCCACCACTTGTTAATACTATAGCAATTTTTCTAGTATTCCTTACGATCATTCATACCCAAATTTCTTTAGGTATTCCGTCCGATGTATTTTGATGAATTATTATTATCCCGAGATTTGATTTTTTTCAATTATCAAAGCAATTTATCAAGGAAATTTTCCAAATCTTCCACAAAAGTCCAGTAGTTCTATCAGAGATCGTCGTTCATTAAGGGTGACTTTAGAATTTTCACAAATTTTATCAGAGGTAATTTCATAATCATTCTTTAAAAACATATTTTATATTTTCTGAAAAAAAATCCTTGGCATTTTCCTGGAACCTGAAAGGAACCTAAAAGACAATTTTACAAGTAGTCCCTAAATGCATTTCTGATGGAGTGACTATTGAATTTTAGAAGATGTTATAAACGGGAATCTTGGAGAATGTCCTAGAGAAATCGATGGTAGAATCACTGGATAAAACCCAGGAGGACATTTTCTGAAATGATTCTGTCTTGATGATATCTAAAATAATCTGGGCTTTGATAGATTTTTGATGGATCTTGGAGAAATGTCTGTTAAAATTCTATAAGAATCAAACTTTAATCTTCTGGCTCCTAATAAGGTTTTGTTTTGTTTTCTTGGTCCCTGTTAGGTCCACGTTTACTCCCAGAAATCTGAAATTCCTTTAGGGGTTATTCAAGGAAACCTATTAAGAACTCTTTCTGGAATTCCCGAATAACTTCAACTTAGGATTCATCATGAAGCACTTGTAGCATTTTCACAGTAATTTTTCCAGCATATCAACCAATAAGTAATCCTGCTAGTATTTCAAACATTTCTCTAGGAGTTTCTTAAGATATGACCATGACGTGTTCAAAAGTTTCTTTAAGGTTCCCTACCAGTTAAAGCTCCAGCATTTTTTCCAGTAATTCATCCGATCATTTGAACACTAATTTCTTTAGGGATTTCGTTTGGGAAATATTCTAAAACTTCCTCAAGAGTCCAGGAGTTCTTTCAGAGATTCTCATCAATTAAGGGTGACTTTAGAATTTAACAAGTTTCATCAGAGGATATATCAGGATTTTCTTTAGAATTATCTCACTTTTCTTCCAAAAACTTATAATTTCTGAAAAAAAAACTTTACATTCCTGGAGCCATTCATGGAAGAACTTCTGGAAAAATGTTGGATAAAAGTTATTGAAGATTTCGTAGAAAAAATCTCAACGAATTACTGGAGGAATACCTGAATAAATGTTAGGAGATATCTATGGAGTAATTCCTGAATGCATTCCCAGAAAAATTCCTATCTTAAATCTTGGAGAAATCCTGAAAGACAGTTTGCAAGGAATCCCAGGAGGAGTTTCTTTTGAATGTTATAAGATGTTATACTTAAACGGGAATCGGGGAGGATGTCCTAGCAAAATCATTGCAATAATCACTGAATATAACCATGCAGGACTGAGCAAGCCTGGAACACGGCTATATAAAAAATATAAATTTTCGTTCCAGTCCATTTTTAGGATTGCATTTGGATCCCATAACAACTATGCAAAACTTCTGCTCGATCGTTGAAACTATATTTTAGCGCCAGCCGTTTTTTACCATGGGGAAACTTGTGCAATGAAAAATCGCCGGAGGTCGCTCATTAACCTCTTTACAAATTCTAAACACAGACTTCGATAAGTATTTTTATGACGAAGAATATTGCCGAAGGCCGCAAAGCAATCCGATGCTTGTGAAGAAAGTTATTAACCATTGACTATTCGGAAATTTTTCCCAATTTTGTTATTATTGTTATTCCTTTCAATCACGTCACCTTCACAATAGCTTTTCATTGAAAAACTTTTTTTTTAACAAGTGTCGGATTGTTTCGCGGTCTTCGGCAGTATTCTTCATCGTAAAAATACCTATCGAGGTCTGTGTTTAGAATTTTTATAGATGATAATGGGCGACCTCTGGCGATTTTTCTTTGCAAAAGTAAGTTTTCCCATAGTAATTTCCATACAAACTTTGAACGGCTGGCGCTAAGATATAGTTTCAGAATCTTCGGAAAAAGTCCTGGTAATCTGATAAGTTTTTTCGGTGGTTATCCCGGTTGAATTCTTGAGGTACCCATCTAAAAATATCTTGCAGGATTTCCTTAGGGTCTGTCCATAAACTACGTGGTCTTGTTTTGGAGTTTCAAACCCCTGCCTCCTCCCTTGAAGCGTTGCGTGTATCTCAAATTCTCGTATCTCATGCTCTAGATTTTTCACGCTTGAGTTAAGCATGAGTTACCCATCCGTTTGACTCATTGGCTTGTATTTCCAAAGTTAATTGACAAAGATTTATTAACGTAAACCACTTATTCTTTGTTTTTTTGCAACAAATATGACCAACCTTTTTAATGTAAAAAATAACATTGGGTTTTGACTGATTTCCGATGGGTTTAAACTTCAATCTTCTAGCTCCTAATAAGGTTTGGTTTTGACTTCTTGCTCCCTCTTAGGTCTCTTTATAATCCCTATTTTTCAGAGCAGAGGCTTCTAAGGTCCTATTTTTAAGGCACTCAGTTGCTACCAGCCCTGAAATTGTTATTCATTATTATTAAGTTGGCTTGCATGTAGCATGCTTCATCAACTGCATGACTGTTAAAAGATACGCTGATTTGGTGTCCCAGCAAATTTATGTTAATTGAAAAAGTTAATCCACATCTTCCCATTCAGTGGTGCGAAGTGTAAAGGGGAAGCCTCTCATTTATTCTCTATTTTTGAATAGGTATTCACTTAAACCATTCACTTATTAATTTCTTCAGGTATAATATTTGATTTGTTCCAACAAAAAGCAGTAACATTTTATCTGTGATTGTACAATCCAACTAGTAGCATTCAAAATTTTTAGATCTGAAGGCATTTTCTTGGCAAGGATTAATTATGTATCTGGATACCTTATCAGAAAAAAATGTCATCAAATCACCTTTGAATGCTAACTTCTCTGCAGTAGAGCTTGAAAAATCATTCATGATAATAATCAGATTAGTTAATGAACAGTATTGAACAAAAAATTGTCTGAAATTTCATTTAAAAGCTCTGTAAGCTTGCGCACTGAGTATCTTATAAATCATTTGTTGTGTTGTTGTCTCTTACATTTCCTTTGTTTTATATTAACAAAGTCTTGTGGAGGTTTCATCGCAATTAATCCATAGGTGGCTCCGATCTGGACCTGCAGGATTGAGTATTTTGATGTTGAAAGAGTTTTAAACGCATACTCTAATGTTTTGTAGGGTCGATGTACTAATAGCCGCATAGCTAAGAACAAATATTCGTATATAATCGAAAAATAACGCTAGCTTCATTATTTTTACATCATCTAAAAGCTTTTTATCTTGGTTTTGTAGGAAAAATATGAAAACTACGAAAACTCGTTTGTTTGTATTTATTATTGCTGTGCCACTATAGGACCACATGTGCCTATAGTAGCACTATTTCTAATTTCTGTTCTTATAGTAGCACTAGCATCACGACGTTGGCAAAATACAAATCAAAACCGCATTTTTACAAAACTCTTATATTTTTCATTTAAAGTGTGCAGCAAAAACTTTCGTTTGATGTAAAAGAAGTTCTTAATTCATCAATAATTTCGTATAATAAAAAATAGTTTCTCTCAGTAGTGCTAGTATAGGAACAATGGGTTTACTATAGGCGCAAGGGAGCTCAAAATTTAAGCAAAACTGATTATTATGATTAATTTTCGAACAAAATCAAGCTGTGTATCAATAGTACTTAGATAAATAGCTCCTGACCTTCGCGTCAAAAAATATTGTGAAACGATTTATAGCAAAACGGCCGTGAAAATCCACTAGTACGACTATAGGGGATTGTCTACTAATGAAACACCGACCCTATATATCAATACCACTATCTGGGTAATGAAGTTTTTAATGTTACTTTAGAAGTGCAACAGTTTTAATAATACTCTGAGATTGTTACGACAGTCTAACTCTTATTACCAAAAATAATTAGATTTTGTGACATGAAGTTTCTTACAACATAAAAACGGTTTTCATAGAATGGCATTCATTCCCAACTTATTGCTTTTGTTGTTTTTTCTTCATTTTATAAATAACATATTTTTTTACAAATCCAAAAAGCATCTCATTTTCTGAAAATGAAAGTGTTTGCTTTTCTTTGTACTTCAAAAATGAAACGTCATAAAGAAATATTTGACTAAATTATTTTTTCATATAAAAGCTACCTTCAGTAATGGCGATCTACTCTAGGTTATATTGATCTTTTAAATTGTAATGGTGATCTAATCTACGTGAATATCAATCTACGTAATGACTCTCGATAACATTACCTGTTCATATCCAGCGTGAAGTTAGTTGAATTATCGATAACTTATCGTTATTATCCAGATATGGTCTTCGGCAAAGTTTTAGTAGGAAATATTTGACTTGAAAAGAGTTTATGACCTCTGTCATAGCAGCTATGCCATAGAGAGGAAGGAGTGAACACAAAAGGTTAGCCTTTGCCATAAAAATTTCCATAAAAACTTTAGACGACGTGTGCATAGAGGAGGGATGATTTTTATAATTGTTCATGTCGTTTTTGTTACAAGTTTGTTCGACGAAATTCATTGTCTTTAAGACGTATAAAACCACCATAGTAGTTAGGCTCAAATAATAGTCCTTAAGATTTCGTACTACAAGTGACTCACAGTAAGAACACACATTAGGAACAAATCAGTAACATTTAACACAGAATAAACCCTCGTAGGTCCAAGCTAAGTAACAGTTTGTGTCAATACAGTTTGAACCGCAATATATCAGTTGAGTTTGTGTTGAAGAAAACGATTTTTTAATAAGTGCAATAAATCTTAAATAGACATTTTCTTTCTTTCGACGGTTTGGGATTAAAAACTTCAACATATGCACCAGTCTAATGGGCAGCCAGGTAGGGTGTGGATTCCGCGGAGAAGAAACGAAACGCTCGTCGGTTCGCTGAAGCAGCTTCACACAGTCATGTTTTTGCAGACGACAGTCAAAAGTGCAGCAATTTTTTTTGGAGAAGACATGCGAGGAAACTGCTGGATATAGTTTTACTGTGTTTGAGGTGTGTATCCTACTGGAAATAGTTTGGAAAATTGGTAATGAAAAATCGGAAGTGAAAAAAAAAAACGTTGCAAGGAATCTGTCGTGAAATTGTGGTGTGCCTAGCGGAAAGCCAGAAGCGGCTAGCAGTAGACAACTCTTTCGGAATTGGAGTTTTCTTCCAGGTCGTTTTCTTACTATCAACGTACGTGAAGTGCTTCGGGTGGACTGTGTGTGGAACTTGTTTGTGTTTGCCCCTTGTTAGTAGTAGTTCTTCTTAATCGGAGAGCGAGGAGAAGGTAACAAAAAACATCAAGCCCTTGGCGTGTGACATTCCGTGACAAACAAACTGTATCTGCATCTTGTAAGGATATTGGACTCTGACTTGATATGGTGCACAAATTGATTGACTAGGGCGTGAGCAGATGATTTTCCTCGTCGTGGAGTGGGAAAACATGACTAGACGACGATGGGTGGATCGTCAGCAGGGGGTTGCAGCTGCAACAAAATACACTGACACAGTGCAACAAGCAATGTTGCTTTAGGTGATGGTGTGTGTGACAACGTCGTTCTGGAGAGACAAACGGTGTTTCATTCAAGAGATTTCTCGAAAACTTATTCAAACAACCTCAGAAAGTAGGCAAACTTATGTCGCATTTGTTTTTGAATGTAGGATGGAATTATTAAAACCAGGGTTCTGAATTTTCGTATCAATGATGCTAAATCTACGATTTTTCGCACGTAAGGAGAATGCTTTTTTCGCTTCCTCACGTGAACATCTTTTATCGCTCACACTAATTTTCCCTGGAGCTACGATGGTGGATAACCGAAAATCACTCCACTCCAGGTATAATATATTTTTTACTCCATCATATTTTCGCTCATCAACTGCTCCCGAGAATTATCACTATGTGGATAAACAAAAACTAGTGCCGGCGACGGGATTCGAACCTAGAACATTGCTAAAAACAATCGCGATGCGTACACGCTAACCATACTACCACACCAACTTGACGAAAGGAGTGGTTATTTTGGTGCATAAAAGCAACTGCTGCTTGTGGCCATGCATACAGGAAAAGTTCTCCATGGATCGGAGAAAGAGAAAACAAACTTTTCACAGCTGCGATTATCTATTTTCGCTTTGTTTTGTGGACGGATAAAATCGCAAGGCAGCTAATCGCTGAAAATTGCTGTGAGGGATAAAACCATTATCGTGAGAGTGAGTGAGAATTCGGAAGCCTGATTAAAACCCGTTCTGAATCACAGTTTCAAATCTCAAACCTGTTCACTTTTGAACAAATTTTTCGATACACACTGTGAACAAACTGTTTTCGATACCCACCTTTGGTGCAGCATAGTTCCCGTTAGGCCTCTGCAGTTTGGCCTTTTGAATCAATATGGTTTCAGTTAGGCCCTTTTGCGAATAATGTGAAAAAAATAAAAAAATGCACACAGAGGCCAATCTGGGTTTGATGGAAATTTTAAATTAGTTTCACTAGAAAACCAAGTTCAGACATAAATTGAAATCAATAAACAGATGACGAGTCTGCAAATGATACTCCCGAAATTTATCTAAGATTCTGGTATTCGCCTCCTCGAGCGGTCCCAGTCTGTTGAGCAGGACACGCGACAGTATTTTGTACGCCGAATTCAGCAGGGTAATCTTTCTGTAATTGGCGCACTCCAGGAAGACACAAGGCTAGAAAAAACCCCAATTTCTAGAGAGACATTAAAAAATTTATCCAATTTGTTCCACTGCTCATGATGCCGTGCAACAGCAAACACGTTGAAGCTGTATCACCGATACATGATAGGAGTACCCATTCCACCAACACTAGACCGTCATCATACTCTATGGGCACGACCCGGAGCGATGAGTCTGCTTCTAAACCACAAAATCAGTCCGTGAATCGGTGGAAGCTTGTGTGCTCGTCGGTCGTCGCACAGCAGATTCGACGTTACAAGGTACGATACGGGTCGCCGCTAAATTCAGTGAATCATGCATTTGATTATTATTGTATCGACGATGCGATGTCAAATAGGGGGACTGGGGGTAGTTTGCCCACGTTAAGGAGAACAGCGATTTTAGATGTGAAAAACATTATTTTATGCACTTTTTTAACTATGGTCGGATAGATAAATATGTTTTCTACCAAATAGTAGAAACGGCTATCCATTTTAACTTTTCTGGGGTTTAGAAATTAATTTTTAAAAATTGCTTGCTTAACTGCATATGTATTGTTTTGCGGGGTAAAACGCCCCGCTTGACTTCGGCGTTAGCCATGCTGTAAACGAACGCACACAATCATGCTTGTTTATGTGCTGCATACATCCGGGCGTTTGTTCAGATGTTATTGTTCAATAATAGTATACATGCTGAAGCGAAAAATGTACATTTGTAAGGCTCCAATTTTTGCGTAACTTCAACGTGGCATTACGTTTGGTAGAATTTGAATTCCAACGGCTGTTTTGGTGTTATGAAATAGGGGTGGGCGTTTTGCCCCCAGAGTTGATTAAAGTTTAGGTCCTTCAATAAGCTTTTTGAGGGCAAATTTAACATATGTTTTGGGCGTAATACAAACTACGACAGTGCACAAGTTGGCTCTCAGCAATAGTTTCAGAAATTTGGTTATTTATCGACCTAAAAAATGAAATTGAAAATCGCACAAAATTGCAACGAAAACAGCGAAAAACGTTTTTATACGATTTTATCGATTTGGTTGCGAAAAACACATAAACACATATTAGAAGAAGCATTTTTATCCATTTTCTATGATCTAGGGTGAAAAAAAGCATTCTAAAATACATCGTTCGTCCAAATCGATGGTGGCGCGTTTTGCCCCCTATGGGCATATTACCCCCAGTTCCCCTACACCTCTAGCCTAGAAGTTGCTTTCAAAACTCGTCATTCAGTGATAGACTTGTAGAACTAGATTGATATTACGTATTGATCGAATGCAGCGCGAGAGTGCTCAGCGAACAATAAGTATCGAATCTATCCTGCATACGAGTGACTGGATTTAGTTTCGAAGCATTCGAATGAGACTACGTTTTCCTGCTGGTTTTACGTGCAAATTGAATGGGGAAGAGATAAACCATAATCGTATTCCGTATTCTACACCCGACAGAGTAAACCTTCCTTAGCCTAGTGGTATCGTCCGCGGTTACAAAGCAAAGCCATTCGATTCTCGGGTGGTTTCATAATGCAATTTTCCTTCACTTTCCTGGGCATATAATGTCATCGTACATGTCACACAATATATAAATGGAAAAATGACAACTTTGGCAAAGAAAGCTCTCAGTCAATAACTGTAGAAGTGCTCAATGAATAGTAAACTGAAGATCAGGCTTTGTCCCAGTGGGGACGTAATGTCAAAAAGATGGAAACAGGGCTGCTACCAGGTCTCTTTTTCGAGACATATATATTATTCTACACAAGTCTATAAGAAATCTTTATTTTTAATAGAAGATCTCAAATGTGTCTATATTAACATAAATGGTATCTAAAATCACTATTTTCGTTATTCTGCTTATCGTTCTCGATGGAAGCTTAAGGAATTATTTGAGTGATTTCTCCAGAGATATTTTCAGGAATTCCTCAAGAATTTATTCTATGGATTACTCCATCAGTTCGAGCATTTACTGAAGCAGTTTTTCAACATACTCTGAGGAATTCCTCCACAATTTGCTCCAGGAAATCCTTGAGCACTTCTATGCCACAACCTCCAACTATATACTCTGGAAGTTTCTCTAAAAATTATACCTGGATTTGATCCAGATATTTTCCGCAAACGCTTAAACTAATTTCTCCTGTTATTCTGAGGAATCTTCCATAGATTTGTGCAGGTGCTCTTTTAATTCACAATGTTTTATTCCAAAGATTTTGAAGAATTTTTAACAAAAGCTTTTTTTTAAGAAGCCCTACAATAATTCTTACACCGTTTTTTTCTATTATTTCACCAGACCATTCATAGTTCTCCTAAGAATTGCTCCAAAAATTTCAAGGGAATTTAAGAAAATCTACTAAATTAAATGATAGCATTCAGGAATACTTCAATTAATTTGACTTTGGATTCCTCATTACGTTCTACCAGAAATTTACCAAGGAATCTTTTCATCAGTTTATCCTGCAGCTCTTACAAATATTTCTTGAGTAATTTCACACTAGTGGTCGTCAAAATATGCATATCTGTCAAAAGATAATACAATAAGGGCGGAATCAAAAGGTGGAATACTCTAATCTACTTTTCAGATTCTCTTTATACAAAAGCTGTTACGTGGGAGAGGGAGGAGTCCTTAAATAGTAATTTTTGCGTTGTATGAATGGTCTCAATGAGGCACTATGGGCAGTTTCCATAAATACTAGAGTGCGAACATATTTTTGGCGTCGCATGTCGTATTTATGAGTTTTGTGATAAGCACTTGATGTTTTATTTCTGAAAAACAAGTTTTCTAGACAAACTTTTCAATAGGGTCTATAGTAGAGTAATGAGTTTTGTCACTAATGATGCATATAGGACACTTATGCGATTAACGTCAAGGAACCCATTATAAATTTTAAAACATACACATTCTTGAAAATAATAAATAAATACTGTGGACGTAATTCTTATGACTGAATGACATATGACGTAAGTAATGGAACGTCACAAAACGTGTCCTGAAAGATGCATTGAACAAAAAATATAATTTTTCGTGTTAAAAGACACGAACACGATGGAAATTTGTGATCCTAATTTCCAGAATCAGACACTAACGTATTCAAAATTTGACACCAATTCACGTCATTCGGCTTGCTTCTTTTATGTACATCCCAAAAAAGGGTAAATCACATGATATTTTGGGAATTTGCATAGTAATTATGATAATAATCATTTTACGATATTCAATTATCTTCTGAAATAATTTCTAGCTGCAAATATGTGCAGCTAAATTATTCACGATCCTTTAGTTTACATCTTAAAATACCCTTAAAAATAAATTTTAGCCTGGGACAACTTGGGATTTTTTTATCAGTGTAGTCCTCACATTTCCCCGAACTTATGTACGAATGTCATTTCATTTTATTTTTTCTGAGACTGTTTTTTAGTAAACTTTCTAACAGTGTACAAAGATCTCTTTGATGTATTAGGATTATGCAGTATATTTCATTCAACGTATACTTAATTCTAACTTTGACATACTGTATCAATGAAACTGCAAAATATCTCGCTCTTCTGGAATACTTAATACAAGTATTCAAAAAACGTCTAACTATGAGAGTTCAAAATGTCTTCTAATAGAAATCATATGCAAATTGATACGAACATAAAATGTATACAAATAAACCTTCATCACGCTAAGGGTGCGACTGGAATCCTCTGTCTGAGGTTTATGAAAGAAAAATTAAGCGTAGCACTTATACAACCTTGGGCTCATAAAAACCACGTTCTTGGAATTCCTATGCAAACAGGTAACATTATTTTTGATGAACGCAGTTCAAGACCGCGCACAGCACTATTACTTAAAGGGGGAATTAAATTCGTACCATTGACACAATTTATCACCAAAGATTTAGTTGCAGTTCAAATGGAGATTTCCACAGCCCGGGGTAAAACTGAAGCTTGTATAGCTTCTGCATATTTTCTTGGGGATGTGGACACAGTACCTCCTCCTGAATTGGCAGCTTTCGTAAGATTTTGTAAGAGTAATAATAAACATTTTATTGTCGGCTGCGATGCTAATTCCCATCACACAGTTTGGGGAAGCACCAACATAAATAAACGAGGCGAAGACCTTTTCGAATACATATCTTCGAACATCATCGATTTATGTAACGAAAGAAATCAGCCTACATTTGCAACAAAAAACAGACAAGAAGTATTGGACATATTCTTCTTCTTTCTGGCCTTACTTCCCCACTGGGACAGAGCCTGCTTCTTCTCAGCTTAGTGTTCTTATGAGCACTTCCACAGTTATTAACTGAGAGCTTACTGTGCCAATGACCATTTTTGCATGTGTATATCGTGTGGCAGGTACGAAGATACTCTATGCCCTGGGAAGTCGAGAAAGTTTCCAACCCGAAAAGATCCTCGACCGGTGGGATTCGGACCCACGACCCTCAGCTTGCTCATGCTGAATAGCTGCGCGTTTACCGCTACGGCTATCTGGGCCCTGCATTGGACATATCTATGTGTAGTTCAATAATTTCTACAAATATCAAAAACTGGCGAGTTTCAGATGAAGAATCTTTACCTGATCACAAACACATAGTGTTTGAGTACAGAGCCAGCAAACAAATCAAAGTGACTTACAGAAAGCCTAGGAATACCAACTGGGAGAAATATGAATAAATGTTAAATTTAAGCAATAATATCTTATTGAATGACAATTTAGATACAACAGAACAATTAGACAAAATTGCAGAAAACATAACTGGAAAAATTATTCGTGCGTATGAAACTAGTTGTGGAAGAATGCTCTAATAGAGATGTTCCTTGGTGGAATAAATTTGTGGAAAACTTAAAGAAAAAATTTCGGCAGCTTTTCAACCGCGCAAAAGTTTCTGGGCAATAGGACCAATACAAAAAGGCCCTTACAACTTACAACAAAGAAATAAGAAAATCCCGTAGAAAAACCTGGAAGTTCTATTGTGAAAACATAAAAAAACTCCGGATGTAGCAAAATTACAGAATGTTCTTTTCAAAGACCATTCAAATGGGCTGGAAAATTTGAAAAAAAAAATAAATAAAAATAAACGGTGGTTTTACTGTTGATACAAAAGAAACACCTTAAATAATGATGAAAAGTCATTTTCCAGGATCAAGATTAGTAATGAGTGATAATAGAGAATGTGATAAAGTTGGAGAAAACTCTATGCCTAATAGGACTACAGGCAACAACTTAAATCTACCGGATACTATCTTTACTCAATCTAAAGTTGAGTGGGCAGTGCATTCTCTCGAATCTTTCAAGTCTCCAGGAAGAAATGGTGTTTTCCCTGCACTTCTACAGAAGGGTGGACAACTACTGCTTGACTCTCTCACAACTATCTTCAAAACTAGCCTATGTCTTGGCCATATACCTAAAACATGGGTCTCCTTTATTCCTAAAGCAGGGAAAAGAGACAAAACAAAACCAAAATCGTTTAGACTAATAAGTCTAACATCTGCAATGCTTAAAATCGTGGAAAAGATAATAGACGAATACATAAAGTCAAAATACTTACAAAGAAATCCTATCAGTAAATATCAATTTGATTCAATCCAATAATTCTACAGTCACAGCTCTTAATGAACTGGTTACAAAAATAGAATCCACGCTTCACAGGAAAGAAATAGCTCTTATGGCATTTCTGGATGTTGAAGGTGCGTTTGATAATGCGTCCTATAAATTTATTAAAAATTGTATGGTGAAAAGGCAATTCGATCGTTGTATCAAAATTTGGATTATGAAAATGTTGAATAATAGAGAAGTATCTGCTGAATTGGGAGAATCTTCAATAACAATAAAAACCACTAAGGGATGTCCTCAAGGAGGTGTATTATCCCCTTTGTTGTGGTCGCTTGTTGTTCCTCATTAAACTAGTAGAAAAAGGCTTCGAAGTTATTGGGTTTGCAGATGGTGTGGTAATAAAAGTTCGTGGAACGTTTGATAATATAATCACTGAATCAGGGGGTCCGAATATCTCACCAGGATCGATAATTTTCTACAATGATGGCTCGAAAATGAATGAGAACACCGGGTCTGGAATAACAAGCCCAGGTGTGGATATTTCAATTCCAATGGGAAGATGGACCACTGTTTTCCTTGCAGAAATTTATGCCATTCTAGAATGTGCATCTTTGTGTCTGAGAAGGAAATACAGGCATGCACGAATTTGCATATTTTCAGATAGTCAAGCGGCGCTGAAAGCTTTAAAATCATTCACAAGCCAATCAAAATTGGTATGGGAATGCATAACACTGTTCAAGCAATTGTCCAATAAGAACCAGGTTAAATTATACTGGGTACCAGGCCATTGTAGAATTGAAGGTAATGAAAAAGCTGATTTACTTGCAAGGAAAGGGTCAAGTGTCCAGTTCATAGGACCAGAACCCTTCTGCGGTGTATCCAAATGTTTAATACAAATTGAAAAAAATGGAAGGATCAAATGATACAGTCAAACCTTATTGCAACAGAAACCTTATGGCAATCAAAACTGGTCATTCATAACTCCAAAACGTATATAAACGGGTATACCACAATAGATCAAATTCATGGTCGCAGTGGTTTAAATCCCAACACCAATAAATAAAAAATAAAAAAGTATTTACTACGGAATGGTCTACAAGGAAAACCTATCAGGACATTTTTTAGATTATTGGCCACCTGATCACCCATAGTGTGAAAAGCTTATCCTTCTTTAAAAATTACAAGTTAAAAATAAATAAATTATTCAATGAATTTTCTGAAGCCATCACTGAAACATTTTTAAAGACTTAAAGGTTAATTTCTGTTTGAAATATTTAAGATATCCTGAATCATAATTTTGAAGGAAGAAGAGCTGGATAAATTCCTGTGGGAGTGAGGATTTTCTTGAACAATTTTTTTGAAGAACTTTTTTTTCAAAGGACTTCTTGGCCGAATCCCTGAGGTAATTTCTGGATTTATCCTTTAGCAAATTTAAGGTCGAATTCTTGATGGTATCTGAATCGTTATTTTTAGAGGAACTTCTTATGAAGCCCGTTACATAATCACTAAATGAGCGTCTGAAAAAAATAGCGAAGTAACATCTGAAGTAAACTTTGAGCAAATATCTGATTTTTTTAGTGCTTCGTAGAGAAAATAATGAAAAATACGTACGGTAATTCGATAAGTAATACTTGTATCAATGTAACAAAGAATTTAAACAAAAATCCAAGAAACATCCTTAGAGAAATCGCGCAGGACCAACGTAACAATGAGAGATTCTCACTTCTCTTGGTTTCTTTCGATTATAACAGAGCAATACTTAAACTTTTATGAAGTTATTCACTATAGTTCGAAAAACTATGTCCTTGGCTGCAATAAAAGTGTGGCTCAGTTTTTGATAAAAGAGAAAGTAAACAATGAGAAAACTTCTCAATGTTAGATAGGTCCTTTTAAAAAGCTACGCGAGAAATTTTTGGAGCAATTTTTCTCTGAGAAATTCATTTCTTATCTTTTGATATTTGCTAGTTTTATTGGTTTCTGTTTGATCCCTTTTTTCACGCAAGAAATCTCAAAAAAACGTATTTTCAAGACACACAGTCGCTAACAGCCCTTGACAGACCAAACCTTAAACTACTCGTCCGTGTCGTGAGTAGCGGATGAACATTCTTCGATCGTCCGTCGCCGCCAGGATCACGCGAATACCTTTGTGGAAACTAAAAGGTAAACCGCTCCTCGAAAGGAGCTGCGTATGATGACGAAACGAATTGTGGTGGGATGAACAGCCAAAGGTGGAAGACCGCAATTTGCTCCTTCTTCAACACATTCACCACACCGATCGACAACATCTGTCGTCGTCTTCGTCGAAACGTCCAGCTGCACTGTAGTGTTGTTGCAAGCCTGCCACCAGAGCTCGTTTAGTTCCCTTAAAGTTGACGGATTTCGCCCAAATTTTTATAGTAAGTTTCAAAGAGTCCAAACGCACAAATTTGAAAGTGTTACCGAAGATTTTTACGGTTTGATTCTCCTCATATAAAAATGGACCACCTTAATGATGACGGAGTGGAATCGTATAAGTTCTCGATCGTGATCGTGTGTTGGTCGCGTACCTACGTCAAGACGAGAATCTCCATTTAAGAAATTGTCCGTATGGGGAGGACTTGCTTTGGAAAAAGTCGCGCGCTTGGAATGGAGCGCACAGCACACAATCGCGTTCGGTTCGTTGATTTTGTTCGATGACCGAGCGAGCTTACACGCAGAGAGCTGACTAGTGACGCTGATCACTCCCTCCCACAGAACTACTCGGGAAGCCATAACGAGAGGTTGAAAGTTCGATCGGACAGAGGCGTGTACAGTGAGGAATGTTTTTATCACACGGTCGACAAAACTTCCTAGCCAATCAGATTATGCTATATGTAATTCAATAATTTAAATCCTACGGATTTCATAAGTTCACGTAATAAGTGTAGACGAATTTTCGTTTGATTTGATATGCTAATACATCAAAAGAACTGATTTTTTCGGTATTTTTAGTATCAAAAATTTGAATTTTCGCCAAACAAAAATTTGGAAACCGTTATCACGGGATCTTGTAATGTCAGTTGGTTCAAACATTTTGTCAATCAGGCGATTTTTGACCGAGATACAGCAGGGTAAAATTAGCGTCCCAATAGGCTAGGTGATTATAACGTTCCTGAATCATGCTACTCTTGGAGATAACTGAACACTAGTGTCGAAACACATGAAATCCACACAGAATTAAGTAAATAAGATGGGTCAAAGACCATTGAAAGAAAATCTAAAATCAGTTTACACGTTACTGTGAACCAGTTGCTTGAACATTTAGTTACCACTTCTCTACTATCATCGTATTCCGTGTAATGGAGTACTTATGTTACATTGAAGATTGTATGTAAGTGCTATTACTTCAATATCTTAATGCGAGTGAGTTTTCCAGAAGTTTTTTTAAATGGCAAATCTGGCAAAACAGTTTTTGGTTATCCAATACGCATTTTAAAATCAATTAATCAACTCATAAAACGTGGTGAAGATGGATAAATAATGACAAAAATTGATGAGCTCAGGTTAGATTCTTGTATGCTGGACGAGTGCTTTACCAACTAAGCTACCGAGCGACTTGGTGACCCAATAGCTCAGAAGGCTACAAGTTTTGAATTCAAATCTGAACAGTTCACGCAGATACCTTAAACAAAATTTTTGGAGAATCTGAAGCAGCAGGTGAAACAGTTTGGAATCAAACTTCTGAGATTGCACTAAAACTTCAAAGGCACTAATCTCGCGAAGGAAGCATCCCACAACAGCGTGCATTTTATTTTGACCTTGTGCATTAACAGAAAAAAAATAAGAAGATCGGTAACGTTTGCCTACTATTTCTCCTTTTGAAAACGTGAGTAGGGGCACAAGTCATTGTGACAAGGCCATTGTGACGACCATCTTTGGATTCCGAGATGTTTCACCTTAAGGAATTCAGGCAATGTTTGTCGAGAGATGCTTGATAGATTTCCATTTACATTCATAGTAAATTTTTAATGAGATCTTTGTAGGAATCTCAACAGGAACTAAGGCAACAATTGGCCAGTTTTTTGAAAGATCATTAAAAAGATAATTTGTAGATTGCTTATAAGGTTTTTAGGGGATTCTAAAATAGGTCCTTAGCTGATTTTTTAATTCTTAGTAGATTCGTAGCGGTTGGCAAAAAGATGAGCCAAAAAGAATGTCAAATTTCTTGGGAGATCTATTGAAATTTTGGGCAAATTTATTAAGAATTCCGTTTCATGGTTCCTGGAGTTACCCACGATATGGATTCTTGATGAAGCCTTGCCTGTATTACTAGTTTGAATAGTTATTAATCTATGACAGAGGTTTGTATGGATTTCTGCAGATTTACAGTGATTTTTTCCAATCATTCTCGACAAATGAGGAAGATCTTTAATGGATAAATAAATAGCGAGGTTCTTTAGGTATTCTTGAGCAGATTTTTGCTGAGTTCTTGACGAATTTCTTGGCCAGATCTTTACTATATTGTTTGGAAGATGCTTTTTCGGATCTTCTTCTTCTTCTTTTCTGGCGTTACGTCCCCACTGGGACAGAGCCTGCTTC
Source organism: Aedes aegypti (assembly GCF_002204515.2). Lineage (NCBI taxonomy): Eukaryota > Metazoa > Arthropoda > Insecta > Diptera > Culicidae > Aedes > Aedes aegypti. The sequence goes on from NC_035108.1 coordinate 45,815,774, forward strand.
TCAGCTTAGTGTTCTTATGAGCACTTCCACAGTTATTAACTGAGAGCTTACTATGCCAATGACCATTTTTGCATGCGTATATCGTGTGGCAGGTACGAAGATACTCTATGCCCTGGGAAGTCGAGAAAATTTCCAACCCGAAAAGATCCTCGACCGGTGGGATTCGAACCCACGACCCTCAGCTTGGTCTTGCTGAATAGCTGCGCGTTTACCGCTACGGCTATCTGGGCTTTTTCGGATCTATTGTACTGATTTTTCAAAAATTATACATAGCTTCATAGGGGTATAGTAAAATGTTTTTGACGTGATATAGCCAGAGATAGATCTCTGCTTCGATCGAACATGAGTTTCGCCAAAGGAATTTCTATAGGAGTCATGGCTCACATGTAACGCATAATTCCGAAGGCATTCTCTAAAGAAAATGAGTTGGCTTTTGAACTTTGTCGTTTTGTGGAAATATATTGTGAATTGAAAAACACTGAGCAAAAATTTGTTCATATGATTGCCAGATCTTTTTGTTCATATTTCTACACATAATTTGTATATTATTGTTTAAAATTCTTTTAAAATTCATACCGTTTTGAGCTCACAGTACTTTATAAATTTAATCAAAAATCATAATTTTAAACAATAAAATCCTCTAAACATGACCATTTTGTACGAAAACAGAAATATCAAGTCGCAGGATTATTTTGTCATCAGTTTTTAATTGTTTAGAAAAATCCGAGAATTGAAAAACTGATTTTGAATGGACGCCCTGTCAATGCATTTTCTGTGAACTTCTGAATTACTAGTGAACCACCAGAAATTTTGAAAAAATATTGGAAGGCTTTATTTCTGATTTTCCTTGAAGAAGTTTTGTCAAAATTATAGAAGGTGTTCCTTCCTATCGTATGGCGCGTATTTTAATATATACTTAAAAATTTGTGGCCATGTGGGTAGCGGCGTTAGCTGTTAAGGTTCTATTTAGAATCATGCATTTTCAAAAACAAAAAAGGCAGTTTTCTTCCGAATAGACAACAAATCTTAAGAAATAAAAATGTCCGTTTTTCCATTTTGATAATCACGACTAATGGACGTTCTTGTTTTTAGTGATTTGTTGATCTATCGAAAGAAAATTGCTTTCAAAATTTTGACAAATGCTGAGCCTTGAAGCGTAATGTGAGTGCCACTAAGTGTTGGTTTGATGTCCGTTGAACGAACGGAACGATTTAGTTTGTATTGAAATGATAGGCGCGCGTGTGTAGTATACATGAGAGATGGATGCATGTGGGTTATGAAAAGGGTCTCATGAACTGTGGGGATGTGAGTTCGAAACTTGTAACTATCTAAGTTATTGGGTCACCAAGTGGCTCGGTAGTTTAGTTGGTAAAGCGCTCGTCTAGCATACAAGTGTCCTGGATTCAAATCTCAGCCGAGCACGTGGATTTTTTTTGTAATTTCACCCATATTTTATCCATCTTTACCACGCGTAATGAATTGATTAATTTAAAACTATGTGTTGATCACTGAAAAACATTATTAGCTTGGATGATTACCACGTGATCACTCATTCTGCAGTGATTCTGGTTGGTCATATTAAAGTGATATTGATAGCTCCATAGCGACATTGAAGTTTCAGCACATCAGCCTTCCTTCCTTCCTTTCAGGCATAACGTCCCCATTGGGACAGAGCCTGCTTCTCAGCTTAGTGTTCTTATGAGTACTTCCACAGTTATTAACTGAGAGCTTACTGTACCAATGACCATTTTTGCATGTGTATATCGTGTGGCAGGTACGAAGATACTCTATGCTCTGGGCCCAGACAACCAGAAATCGCACGAAAGTTCATGTTACAACTCGTTTATTCATACTAATTACATCAAACTCGCAAAACACCGTTGATAAACTCGTCAGATTGATGAGCTTCCTCGCATAAAATACTTCTTTTCTGAGTTCATTTGTACATTTTGTTTCGTCCCGTATACTCGTACAAAGTAAGTCGAATCAAACCGTAGCAGCTGTCAAATCGACATTTGTTATCATAAGTTAACTCGCATAAGATCACAGGTTAGTTCGGTGGAATATTTATACACTCGCATTGTATGTTATTATTCACCACATAACATATGCACGCATATCGCCTCCACTTTTGTACGTGAAGGCCTTTTCGCGACATCTTATAAGTGAAATGTTGTACATACAAAGCCTCCAGGTGATTTCGTTATACGTACATTTTGGTTGTCTGGGGGGAAGTCGAGAAAATTTCCAACCCGAAAAGATCCTCGACCGGTGGGATTCGAACCCACGACCCTCAGCTTGGTCTTGCTGAATAGCAGCCATCATCTGATATTCTGATAAGGATTACTCTGGAAAGCAGCCATGAATGCTGAAGGTAACCACCATTTCAACGTGGTCTTCTCGTGGCGTAGTTGGTAACGCGCCAGTCTAGCGAATGGGTAGTCGTGAGTACGATTCTCACCGGGAAAAAAATCTTATGCATTTATTTTTTAAAAGAAAAAATGCATTTTTTTAATTTATGAATGTAAAAAGTATGCAGGGTGTAAGAAGGTTTAAAACATGTTATATAGTTCAAATGTGTCTAGAGTGTCCATTTCTTGGCCATTTTGCTCGTCCCGGGATTCGGGACTAAAATAAATGCTTATCCCGGGAAATCCCGGGATTTATCGAATTTTCAATAAAACTAGCATTTTGGTTGAAATGGAAGTACAAATTTAACAAAACATTTTTTTCAATGGAACAAACAGATAATTTAACTTTAATATATATAAGACTTTCTTATTCTGATGAAGTAACCTAACAAAAATCAAAACTTAGCTTGACTAATTACGGGTTTGTTATGGATTTTTTTTCAAATTCTCTATAACATTTGTGAATGGAAGTATGATAAAAACTTAAGTCATAATTTTAAAGCAATTCGCTTCAAACATTTGAAAAGTCATAAAAACTTCAGAACAAAAGAAACGATTAAAGACATTAAAGATCATTGAAGATATTGTAGATCATGCTAAAAGTTATTTACTGAAAATAATTGACTGAAGTTTACTGCCGTGAATCGCATGTCAGTCTCATCTAAATTTATTAAAACTTTGCAAGCACACAAATTAAAATATGAGTTTCTTACTTGGGGTTCTTGCACAAATTATGTCACGCTTCAAGGGGGGGGGGGTCAAGCAAAGCGTGATAAGCCTTACAAAATTTTCGGAGGACTTATCAAAAACCGTGAAAAGGGGGGGGGAGGCTGTTAGAAAGAGTTGATATTTAGCGTGACATAATTCGTGTACCATCTCTTGGTAAATTGATCTTTTCATGAAAATAATTACTCGTTCATTCTCTTTTTCATTATGCTTTTCATTGTTTTTCATTGATATTTAGTGGTTTTCATCAAATTCTACGTACATTTCGGGAATCCCGGGATGTCAGAAATAAAATCCCGGGAAACGGGAAATCCCGAAATTTGTCAAATCCCGGGATTTTTTGTCCCGGGATGGACACTCTAAATGTGTTCAACGAAAAGTGGGATAAAATGCAAACTTTAACAACCCAGGCACGCCCCTGCCCACGTAGCTGAGCGAACCCATTCTGCGGTTCGCTCTCACTCTCTCCCTATCACACACTGTCACCGAGTGTCTTCGTCATCATCGTCGCGCGCGGGGTCTCTTTTAAGCAGCGCTTTGAACGACGAATGCGACGACGCTTTTGCTTCGGTCGTGGTCGCGGTCGCGGTCGCTCCCCGGCACGATATCGCATGGATGGATACCCAACCCACCCTTTTTTATCCCGAGCCGTGAGCACTTAGTATGCGTGAGCCAGTTGGCCAGAAGAAAAACTGTCGGGTCGGAAATTTTAAATTTCAGTTGAATAAGTGCCAAGTGACCGAGCAGAAGTCACTCTGCTCTCCTCTCGTGTGTTGAAGAAACCTCTGCACTCTCAAACCCTAGGCCTCTCCTAAGCCCACACGGTGACTTTGGTGGTGGCACCAAAAGCTTACAACCTAGACGACGCGTATTAACTTTCCGCTAGCTCTAGCTCTGTTGGTTAACTCGGCCGCAAAGCAGAGACACTCCTCGCTTGTTAACAGTCGGTGTACATATTCGTCAAGTGTTGGACGCGAAAGAGCAGAAGAGCTGAGCTGTGTATTAATCTTTCTGTGCTTCGGAGAAGATCCGGGTTTCCACTACTCCGAGTTTCAGTTCGTTGTTTAATTCGTGATTAATTGTGTTATTTATCGAGAAAAAACATTCTTTATTTCGTGTTATTGTTACGTGATTATTTTATTCGCCAAACGCACATTCTACCGTCTGTTAAGTTTCAGTATTTATACGCAACCGCAAGTGCCTTTAGTATTACAATTCGTTTATTTTCCCAACCTGTGCAACCTGTTTTGGATATTAGTCAGGTTCTGCCATCCCAACAATAGTAATAAAGGAAAAAGTTTCAAACTCAAGTCAACAAACAAAACATCTTTAAGAAGCCCACACCAACACACAAACACGGGCAAAAAGTGATCTATCTACCACTCCACAATAATCCGTATTCGTTGTCGTCGTCGGCCTTTTGGAAAATCTTCCAGACGTCGTCCAGCGTGTCAGTGAGTGCGCGATTGTTATACATTTGTGTGGTTTTTTTACTCAATTCTTTTTCAACAGAAGACGAAGACACAAGGAGAAAGAAAATCGAAAAGAAAACGGCAACGAGCCACACACAGCAAAATAAGAAATAAGAGTTCTGGTGGAATAACAAAAAAAAACCTAAAGTGCGCGAGAAACACCCGAATCAAGGAAGAGCAAGTGAGCAAACCTCCCCAAAGGGAGAAGACATCAGCCAGTGACTTGTTTTCGTGCCTGTGAGCCTCCCGGAAAGCGCGCAGAAAGTGAGTGTCCAGAGAGAAGGAGAAGAATCGTAGAAACCCGTCGTAGGCACAACTTCGAAGACCAAGCACGACTTTTCGGAGTTTTAAGTTTTCGTTGTTCGCTGTTGTTACTGTTGTTATTGTTGCATTTTGTCGCTTTGACCACGGTCAAGTCGAGGATCGCCTCCAACACCACCATCATCATCGCCAACGACAGCAGCACAGATTGAAAGATGGCAGATGATTTGCGGGATCGCAACGACCCGGAGCTGAAGTATCTCTCCGTGGAGCGCAACTCCTTCAACGATCCGGCCACGCAAGCCGAGTGGACACAGAAGCGGCTCGTCTGGGTGCCGCATGAGACACAGGTGAGTTTTTTGTTTTTAGCTTAATTGGGTTGGGGTTTGGAATTCCGAGTCTATTCAATTAATGAACAGGTTTAAAACGGAAAAATACAATGGAAGTAACTTACGACCATTGAAGTATACTCTATAGGGAAAACATTCCTGGAAGAATTTCTAGTAAATTACCATTCAATTGGATAAACTCCTGAAGATTATAAAAAAAATCCTTCACATCTAAGATGGAATCCTTGGTGGCAATTCCATTAATTTCTCAATCATTCATATACAAATTTTTGAATAAATTTCATCGGAAGGTTTTTAAAATTTTCTAGTGAACCTTTTTGTTACGGGTTACTTTTTTATTTTCTCTAGAAACATCTCCCGTTTTTTCACTCAGGTATTCCTGGATAAACTTCTAGAGGACTTCCTCTGGTAGTTTCTCTAGAAACTGCCAAGAAGCGATTCCTGCACAAATTTCTTATGGCTTCCCTAGAGGAATCTTTCGAATAATTCCTGGAGGTATCCTTAGAGAACTTCCTGAAGAAATTTTTTTCGTATAATATCTTGTGGTAATTTCTAGGAAAATCCATAGAAGAATCATTGGATACAGAAGAAGATAACTGCATATTTAGACAAAATTCTAATGAATTCTTGAAGGTAGAATAATCCTTGGAATCTTTTGAATTATGTCTGAAGGAAACTTTGGACAAATGGCTGATATAAATTCCGCTTGAATTGCTGGATAAAATCATGAAAAAAAATACCTAGGATAGCATCGTCACGAGGAATCCATAAAGAAATTATTAAATATGCATTCTGAAAAAAAATCTTAGGTATTGCGCATTTCTTTCACCACTGGACTATAGCAGAAGTTTTTATAAGTGCGGAAACGCTAATGAAAGTGCGCAATTGCATCAAATCGGTTAGGTGTCTTCGGGGGACTTATTCTTCGTAAATCAAAGAATAAGTGCTCTGAAGACACCAGCAGGATTCAATGCAATCCCGCACTTTTATTCACACTTTCGCACTTATGAGGCCGCAATTCGCAGTCCAGTAGTGAAATAAATACACAATATGTCTATAAAAATATAACAGATTTGAAGCGTTCTATAGTTTCTGTTTGGTCTCAATTTGTTTTTTGTTCGTTTCCTGATTAGCCTGTTTTTGATTGGCATTTGGTCTCTTTTTTCAGGCACATGGTCTTTTAAGTTCACATTTTTTTTAGATACTCAGTTGCTGTAAGCCCTAAAAATTGAATCGGTGCAAACTTAGAAAAAAATAAAATAATTGCAACAAAGTTCGTCAATATTTTGCAATTTGTAGGTGACAGGTGTTAGAGTAAGGTGGGGCAAAAGTTCGACCTTAGTGGTATAATCAAAGTTTCCTGGAAAACAGTAGCAGTTAAAACAAAACAAATACCATACAATGAACCTTCAACATATTGGCTATAATTTTGCTGAACAAACTTGTGTCAAAATCAGTGGCGTCTCGTCCTAAGGTGCACTTGGTGCACTGCACAGTCAAAGATTTCAAACTAACAAATTAAATATATATTATAATTCTCAATACTTCCAACATTCATAATGTGTAGTTGCTTGAAAATGTTGTTTGATTTCTTCACCTTCAACTGGTCCATCGCCCTCAGTGAACAAACCGTTTGATTCTCCCCCCCATGGTCCTGCTCAACCAGCAAGCGAAAACAGCGAAGCAAACAAGACAAACTGCCATGCGTCTCCATCGTATTGCAGAGAATGTTCATTTCAGTCGTGCACTCTTTCTTGTGCACGAAAATAGCGTGTATGGACACAGCAGGAATGTGCATTTCTCGCGTTCAGTATCATAAGGGCGTAACTACAATGATCGATTTCTCTTCATCGATTTTCTCTTTGGTCAATTACTCAGCCGGGTGATTGTTTTGGACTGCTATTTTCGTTTCAGTAGAAAAAACTCATTGTCCTTCATCATGTTACATCGTAAAATGTAACCAAAATCGATTGAACTTCGTGCACTAATCAAAAGAGAGAATCGACGAAGAGAAATCGATCACTGCAGATACGCCTGTATGATACTCAACGCGAGATTTGTATTGACATTTCTAGAGCAACAGTGGCGTTGTATAGGTAAAATCTGGTTCACTCCAATTTGTGCACCCGAGAGAGAAATTGCCCATGACGCTCGCATTGGTTTGCAAGAATTGAGAAAGCGCGCGCAATTGGAGTCACGACGTGTGCTGTTGGAAGAGAAAGCGTCAACGCCATACATGCTTTGTGTGTATGTATGTTGCATGGAGCTTCCGGGTGTCGCGCGATAGTAGGCGCAATATTGATTTGAACCAATACTATATGTTATAAACATATTGGCCAAATTGATTATGTTTTATCTTATTAAATACACAAAATTCATGTGGCTTTGAATTGATTTATAAACTATGTGTGAATATAGTTTTTCTTGCTCAACAGACCGGCAACTGATAAATTGCGGTGGGCGTAAAGTGGGTTTCAGCGTTCAACAGTCAGTCATCATTTCACTTGAAAGCTTTGATGTATCCACAAAAGTATACAAAGAGATGTACCAGCGCTGGACATCGTCAAAAAGCTAAGATATCGTGGTACAATTGACAAGCTGTAAATAATAAGAATTATTATATAGAATAACAACGTTAGGAATGATGGAGATTCGGAATTTCGCGAAAGCCACGAAATCCACGGAATTTATCCTTCATCGCGAAACTTGGAAAATAACGCGTAAATAGTTGAATTCTGAAGGTTTATATGATGATGTCAGAAAAGTTCAGGTTTTTGCTCATAAGAATGGTTTATTTATTTGTAAGCCGAGTTTCTTATAAAAAAATGTGCTAATCGTTTAGTTTCAAGTTAAACGTCTTTCTTATTGCTTTAAATTTGATAATATGATATTAAACTTCTTATCTCAGTTCGCAAAATACGAAAAATGATTGAAATTTATGCATATAAAGGTCATTTTTACTGTAAATATACATTTTTATGTCAAATATTATCAAACTATGGGACCGCGATTAATACGCAAAATTTTTCTTTCATCGCCTTGGTATCAGCGAAATTTTGAGAATTTTCCTTTTCCCTAAACATTGTATATTGGAATCATCCAAAATTCTTAAAACTTACAACTAGTGATTGAAACGAAGAAAACAAACAAAAAATACGTCCAATAAGCAACAAATACAATAGCTTCCAGACACTTCAAGATTGCATACAGTATTGTAAATTACATTTTAAGGTGTTAATAATAAGAAATTACAGTTTAAGCTGAAATACATTTTAAAAAATCAATTGAAAAATTCGTATTTATAATTCAAAATAAACGGTTTGTGCGAGTCAGTGCACAGGTAATCAAATTCCTCACGGGACGCCTCTGGTCAAAATATTTACTCATTTTTAGTTATAACAGTTTCAAAATTGATTGTCTTATCCGAACTTTTGTCCCACCGGTGGGGCAAGAGATCGAATTTAGTGTGGGGCAAAAGTTCGCTGGCTAAAACACAAAATATTGATACTTTTATGACAGGCATACTTTATACCAGCCGTAAACTTAAGTTTAACGAAAAATACACACTAAATTTTCATAAAAAATATGCCCAAAACCGAGTTAATTGTAATATACTCAAAAATAGCAGTTTTTCGCAAAACTAAGTGGAAATGTAAAATTTTGGTGACAATTTTCACACGATCAGACATACTTAAAAAAATTTGAAGATAATATGTGGGTTTTAGGCAATTTACAAATTTTTCCGTGATTTTATACATGGGTCGAACTTTTGCCCCGCTGTTTCGAACTTTTGCCCCACTATGGGCCAAAAATTGTTTTCAAGCGTTTATGCAAAAACTAATACACCTCAAAGCAACCTTATTATAGGCCTAGAAACGCCCTTACATAAAATATTGAAAAAGATTTTATCTTCAATTGGTTCCATGCAACGAAAGTTTGACCAAAAATTACAATATTTACGTCGAAAAACAACAAATAGCCATAACTTTTGCAAATCTCAATCGATTTTTATGATATTTGGAGTGAAAGTCTCTTACTTGAATAGCATTCGAACCACCATGACATTTATACAGTGGCGTCTCGTCCTAAGGTGCACTTGGTGCACTGCACAGTCAAAGATTTCAAACTAACAAATTAAATATATATTATAATTCTCAATACTTCCAACATTCATAATGTGTAGTTGCTTGAAAATGTTGTTTGATTTCTTCACCTTCAACTGGTCCATCGCCCTCAGTGAACAAACCGTTTGATTCTCCCCCCCATGGTCCTGCTCAACCAGCAAGCGAAAACAGCGAAGCAAACAAGACAAACTGCCATGCGTCTCCATCGTATTGCAGAGAATGTTCATTTCAGTCGTGCACTCTTTCTTGTGCACGAAAATAGCGTGTATGGACACAGCAGGAATGTGCATTTCTCGCGTTCAGTATCATAAGGGCGTAACTACAATGATCGATTTCTCTTCATCGATTTTCTCTTTGGTCAATTACTCAGCCGGGTGATTGTTTTGGACTGCTATTTTCGTTTCAGTAGAAAAAACTCATTGTCCTTCATCATGTTACATCGTAAAATGTAACCAAAATCGATTGAACTTCGTGCACTAATCAAAAGAGAGAATCGACGAAGAGAAATCGATCACTGCAGATACGCCTGTATGATACTCAACGCGAGATTTGTATTGACATTTCTAGAGCAACAGTGGCGTTGTATAGGTAAAATCTGGTTCACTCCAATTTGTGCACCCGAGAGAGAAATTGCCCATGACGCTCGCATTGGTTTGCAAGAATTGAGAAAGCGCGCGCAATTGGAGTCACGACGTGTGCTGTTGGAAGAGAAAGCGTCAACGCCATACATGCTTTGTGTGTATGTATGTTGCATGGAGCTTCCGGGTGTCGCGCGATAGTAGGCGCAATATTGATTTGAACCAATACTATATGTTATAAACATATTGGCCAAATTGATTATGTTTTATCTTATTAAATACACAAAATTCATGTGGCTTTGAATTGATTTATAAACTATGTGTGAATATAGTTTTTCTTGCTCAACAGACCGGCAACTGATAAATTGCGGTGGGCGTAAAGTGGGTTTCAGCGTTCAACAGTCAGTCATCATTTCACTTGAAAGCTTTGATGTATCCACAAAAGTATACAAAGAGATGTACCAGCGCTGGACATCGTCAAAAAGCTAAGATATCGTGGTACAATTGACAAGCTGTAAATAATAAGAATTATTATATAGAATAACAACGTTAGGAATGATGGAGATTCGGAATTTCGCGAAAGCCACGAAATCCACGGAATTTATCCTTCATCGCGAAACTTGGAAAATAACGCGTAAATAGTTGAATTCTGAAGGTTTATATGATGATGTCAGAAAAGTTCAGGTTTTTGCTCATAAGAATGGTTTATTTATTTGTAAGCCGAGTTTCTTATAAAAAAATGTGCTAATCGTTTAGTTTCAAGTTAAACGTCTTTCTTATTGCTTTAAATTTGATAATATGATATTAAACTTCTTATCTCAGTTCGCAAAATACGAAAAATGATTGAAATTTATGCATATAAAGGTCATTTTTACTGTAAATATACATTTTTATGTCAAATATTATCAAACTATGGGACCGCGATTAATACGCAAAATTTTTCTTTCATCGCCTTGGTATCAGCGAAATTTTGAGAATTTTCCTTTTCCCTAAACATTGTATATTGGAATCATCCAAAATTCTTAAAACTTACAACTAGTGATTGAAACGAAGAAAACAAACAAAAAATACGTCCAATAAGCAACAAATACAATAGCTTCCAGACACTTCAAGATTGCATACAGTATTGTAAATTACATTTTAAGGTGTTAATAATAAGAAATTACAGTTTAAGCTGAAATACATTTTAAAAAATCAATTGAAAAATTCGTATTTATAATTCAAAATAAACGGTTTGTGCGAGTCAGTGCACAGGTAATCAAATTCCTCACGGGACGCCTCTGCATTTATAAGATTAGTTTTGAATTGAGCTAGAAATCTTAAAAAGAAACTCTTACCCCACTCGAACTTTTGCCCCACTTTACTCTACCTAGTTTGTTGCAAATTTTGTATTATAATTACGATTTTCTTCATGTTGTAGAACAAAATAATTCCATCGCCAAATATGCAAACATCGTTTTTTTTTCCAAAAAAAGGCTCAATGATATCATTGCACGGTCTGCACCCGGTTTCGCTGTAGTAATGTAATCTGTCCAGAAAATCACGACAAACGTTACACTCACTTAATTTTCTCTGAACTTCGCATGTGTGTTGAAAGTGTGAAGCTACCAAAGCGTCGTTTTATCTACCACCCGTCGACTATATACCCTCTTGATATCAAGCGATCAGTAGAGTTTCCAAACATTCGGTTCCTTGTGCTCACGATAAGATAAGGGGTAAATGCCGCTAAATGTGCGAGGTGTTATCATCCCAAGCGCAAACATCACTTTCAAGTTATGAAACATCCCCATGAATGAAATGAAACCGATAACAAACACGATGAAATTTTGCGATGATATCGATTTGCTTCTTTCTACTTCGAAATCGGAAGCCACGAACTTGATTGATGAGCTAATTGTGACATTTACGAGTGAGTCGGTGGACAATTTTAAACTTTGATTTGTTCTGCCAGAGTTCGGTCCCAACACGGACGTCCAAGTTTGATCATCAATCGACAAATTGGTTTGAAATGTTCATCCCATGCGAAAAGAAGGGAAAGTCATTGACTAGTCAATAAATTATTATTAAATCATGAGTTGGCGTCTGGTTTGATACCGGCTGCAGTTGAATATTTAGCATTAGTGTTAGTGCCGTCGACATCATCTGGTTGCATTCCTCGGAACGAACAGCAGGGGCACCGGATGCTGCTGCACATGTGCAATCTCACTCTCTTACTCTCTCTTTCCTAGTCGATAGTCAAACAACTAGTAAAACTCTCATTCACCGGCCGGGTGTTCTACTATACAACATTTTATCGCCGGCGTATATTTTCTGTTTTTCTTTTTCTGTAGCCAGGATTGGTAGCGACATTAAGTCTGCAAAATAGGAACTTTAGAGACCTCACGTCCGAAAAGAAACCAGAACAGTAACGGGCGAAATGTAAATGAACGGATTTATCAGAAAAACAGGCAATTCACTAAGGTTTTTTTTAACTTTTTTTAATTTCAATGATTTTTTTCAATAATTTTCATCTGTAATTAAAAGTTCTTAGGAGTTCGTTAAGTAATTTTTAACAGACTTTCTAAGAAATACGTCCAAGAATTTCGTAAAAGACACCTTCAAATATTCAACCTGAAATTTTTCGAAGGATAACCTCAGAAATTGCTCAAAAGATTGCACCCGATTTTTTTCAAAGGTATTATTTAGAAATTTCTCAAGAATTACCCAGTTTCTCCAGGAAATTTGGATTAAGTGTTGTATAATTTGCTGGTATGAGAATTAGAACTGTTGAAAGTTTTCATGAGTTCAAAAGTTTCATGACCAGTTCAAAAATGTTTCATGGATTTCCTGGAATGATCCTTGCTAAATTTTTGGCGCAATCCCTGTGAGAAACCATTGTGAAGGAATTCCTATAAAAAATCCTGGAAGAAAAATTGGAAAAATCGACGTAGGAACTCCTGAAGCAATTCTTGGTAAAATGTCTTAAAAAAGCCTAAACGAATTTATAATCTGAAACTTTGGAATTGACTCTTGTGAATTTTCTCGACAGAATATGTGGAAGATCTCCTATAGTAAATCAGTGGAAGAATTAGTGGAAACTTCTTTGGTACAAAATCTTGGTAAAACTTTTAGAGTAATCCATGCGGAATGTACTGGAATTAGTAGTTTCGGAATGCTCAAGTATTTTCTGGAGCAAATTATGGAGAAACTCCTCCAAGAATCCCTTGAAAATCGCTGGAAGAATTACTGGGTGAGCCGGAACAATATAAAGAATAATTTCTGAGGTGATTCGTGGAGGAGTCCTCAAAAGTATTCCAGAAGAATTTTTTGAAGAAATTATTCAAAAAAATCTTGATAATTTTTCTCGAGAAATCTGAGAAGACATTCCAGAAGCACATCGAGTTAGAGTATCTGCAGGTTTCTCTGAAGCCACCAGAATGTTGGGTCAAGATTTAATTTAAAGACTTGATTTTAGAGAGAATTTTGTTTTAACAAGAGACTTTTCAGAGACTTACATTAACGTAGTGACCAAGTCTCGAAAAAGAAATTTGCTGCCAGCCCTGCAGCAGCAGAACGAAAATGCCGGAAGCAATCTGTTCTCTTCGTTGATGCTGCTTGCTGTTGCAACCGATTTCAGCACATTGACCTAGGTTAGTTTGTATTGGTTGCAACATGATGTTTGACACCACCCCTCGTTTCGGTGGGTGGTTTTCGCATTGCAGGACACATGACCTTTGCGGACAGATGATTTGCCTGCCCAATGCCGGCCTAAGGTATTTCCCCATGACGATGGCCCTGCAAAACTGGACGACGACGCATCGTTTGCTAAAACTCAACCCAAACGTTGTTACTCATATTCCGGTGTTCTCACACGCAATTTTCCGCTGACTTGCCGTGTCTCTTCTTACCGATGTTTTCGCGTTGCGGCTTTCCTTGTTTGCACTCTAGGCCCCGGTTGAAACGTCTGAATCAGCACGGCAAATAATCGCGGCAGCAGATGATGACGCCAACTATACGGGGTGAAATGTACGAAAAGCCGCTCATTTGGCAAAGCCCAGCTCTTGAGGCAGCAAACTGTCTAATTCGTATCTATTCATCGTGTCGAACTCGATTGGTGTGTTGCCATGATGATGAACGCTTCTCGAGTACCTAGCACAACTCTTGACAATTTTCGGATCAAGAGAGGTGACTAGGAGAAAAGTCTGAATAATTCAGCAATATCAACACGTGCCGGAAGATAAGTGGCTGTGGCAAATATTATTCTTCCATGATGCAACTTACGGTTAGAAAGAATGGATTACCAGAATGGGTACCAGAGGATTTGCAATAGCTACGCGATTGAAAAGCGTTACAGTTTTATGCGGAACACTCTATAACGTACTAAGCCAAGCATAATCTCAAATATCACTGAAGCGACTGATGACGTCATCGAGAGGTGTTTAGCACGGCAGTTGCGTGTAGTGTGGTGTAGTGGAACGAAAGCTTATGATGAGTCATCAGTGTTGAATTCGAGTAGCTTTCTTTGTAGTCTGTGCAGTGTGTCCATCCATCCGGAATATCCGGAATTACATATGGAATATAGGAAATACCCGGAAAAGAACAACCCCGGGAAAATATGTATTTCAAACATAAGACTACAGATTTCTTTTAATTTCAAGCATTACGGGCGAAATATCTTCCAGAAGGTGAACATCTGCCTACCACTCGTATTTCCTACTAGCACTTGCTTTTGGTGAGATGGTAGAAAGATAGTTCTATGAAACATATCTAGAAGGGTACCTAATGATTCCTGGCAAGGTTCTTGGCGAGATTCTTGTTAGATTTCTATTCAAATTCAGGACAAATTTATAATGCAATTTTTGCTGGAATCCTAACGCGATTAAAATCGATAATTGACCAGTTTCTTGAAAGATTTTTCTGAGAGATCACTGAAATTGTTATTAGTAGATTGCTAATAAGGTTTTTAGTGGAATCTAGAAAAGATCCTTGGCTGATTCTGAAGTTTTTAGTATATTCGTAGAAGTTGATAAAAAGTTAAGCGAAAAAAATGACTTATTTCTTGGGAGAAATATCTTCTTAAATCCTGGACTCATTCAAAAAAAGTTCCGTTTGGTAGATATCTGAGATTATTTATGAAATTGATTCTGGATAGAGCCTATTTTGGATAAAGGTACTAGTTTGACTATGACGAAGTTCTTATGAGGCCCCTGACAAGTTTTTGTATGAATTTCTGCAGACTCACAATGAATTCTTCCAATCATTCTCAACAAATTTCATCATATTCATCTTCGATGAACAAATAAACAGTAAGGTCCTTTATGTACTCTAAACCAGTGTTGTGGAAAACTCAATTTCTCATAACTCACGCTTGAGATTTCATCACGCAACTCAGCAGTCAAAAAATCACGGATGAGTTGGCTCACCTTTTTGACTCATTGTCTCGTATTTCCACAGTTTACTCATACACGGCAATCATTTCTTGTTAGTCTGGTAAAATTATAGTAATCCTTTCTAACGTAAACAACAACATTCGAGTTTCACGAGTTTTTGATGGGTTTTGCGACTGAATCATTTTTTACGGTTTGGGTTGATTGAGTGATTTTGCATCAAAATCTCAAGCGTGAGATTTGCGAAGCAGATCTCTAATGAGTTTGCTCTCACGGGAGAGCGTATTGATTGAGATTTGAGTGTGAGTCTATCAACACTGCTTGGCTATTAAACTTTGCTCTTTGTGGAACTTTAGATACACAGAGCAGAAATTTATTAATGTAATTCCAAAATATTTCTGAACTTTCTAGGGGTAGACGGCCTTATAGATACTCCAAAAAATATTTTACATATTTATGTCTAAAATTCTTTCAAAATTCAAACCGTTTTAAGCACACAGTATTTTAAAAATGTTATTAATTATAATTTATAAATAAATTAGATCAAGTCAAACTTGTTCACATTTTATGCAAGTCGCAGGATGATCATCCGTACTTTTAATATATTGGGCAGCTTGGAAATATCCGGGAATTGTTTTCCTGTGTTTTTAAGGAGTACTATGAAGTAAAGACATTGAATTTGTTGTTAGGCCGCATAAAACGTATATCAGTCTGAGATATTATTGCGAAAAAACAACAATAACAACAACGCTCGCGTTTTTTTTTTCGAATTATGAATTATTTCGTCGATGACGAGACGACGACCTGCCAGAGTTATTATACGGTGACGAACTTGACGTCAGCCCTATCAGAATTGAATTCGGAGAGAATTGAGAATATCTCTAATTTATCCATCTATGTAACAATCATGATCCACAACACATCATGAGAGTCTGTTAATCATCTTCTGCTACATCTCTGATTAGATTGGGTGGATAACATTGCATGATAAAATCCATCAAACTTGTAAAAAACACAAGGCGATCATGGACCGATACAGATGAGATATTTTTCTTCGCTTGCTTTGATCGTGCTTTAAAATCAAACGACAGCGAATTCCGCAATACCTGGTCCTGGCACAAATGTAATCCAAAAAGTGAACGAGAATCTTAATTTTGTTACACACTAATGTGCAATTTGTGTATTTATAGCCATGGTGGGCCAAACAATACTCTCAGTTAATAGCTGTGGAATGGAGCATAAGAGCACTAAGCTGAGAAGCCGGGTTTGTTTCAGTAGAGGTGTAACACCCGAAAAAAGAAGAAATTCGTTTGAATATTCCTCGTGAAATTCCTCCAAGAAAAGGCTCTTGGAATTTTCGTAGCATTTCATTCAGAGATCCCACAAGCCAATAGATTTCGAAATATAATTAGAGAACTTACTGTGTGAAATGAAGTATTTAGGAATTACTGGACAAATAACTTCCTGAAGTCTTTCATGGGAAACTACTGGTATAATCTCTCAACATTACTAAAGGAAATCCTGAAACAATCTTTGCAACAATTCTGAATGAATGTTCTATGGGAAATCCTAAAAATTCTGAAGAGTAATTTCCAAAGATATCCTTACAGAAATAACAGGTTGAGTTCTTGAAATTCTTGAAAGTTCAAGAAATCCCAAAATCTATTCCTTCAAAAGGTCCTATCTAACATTGAGAGATTCTCTCCTCTCTCGCTTTTTTCGAATATGAAAGACAATGCCTTGGCTAGCGTCCCATACAAAAAAAAAAAAAAACAGCTGAAAAGGTTAATGTGGCTCAGTTATTGATTAAAGAGAAGGTAAACGGATGTCAGATCTTAATATCAGATAGGTCTTTTTGAAAAGTTACGCGAGAATTCTGGATGGGCTGAGGACTTTCTTGAGGAACTTCCGGAAGAATCTTTAGACAAACTTTTAAACGAATGAGGAAGCTAGTATTTTCTGGAGGTATCTTCAAAAAAAAAATCTTGATTGTATCCTGAACGAAAATCTTGGGGGAATTCACTGGATAAATTTCTTCACTGAATCTCTCTGAAGAATCCTCATTAAAACATAGGAGTAACTTCTGGTCCTTTTTGACTCGTGTTTAGTCTCTTATTGGTCTTTTTTTCAGCCTTGAGGTCTCTGAAGTTCCTATTTTTAGACACTTAGAGCATGTTCAGCAGAGCTGCAAGAAATATGTAGGGTAAAACCACCGGTTTAAGCCAGCCCTAAGAAAAAATATTTTGAAAAATATATGGAAAGCCCAATATGTACTGGAAATACGTTAAATGAAAGCTTTCAGTCCATATTATGTATGAAAAATATCTTATCTTAGCATAAACCTTATTTTTAATGAAAATCGCATTAGTCGATAAGTAGTATTGGACAAAAACATTTGCAACGTTTTCAATTTTCATACAAAATGATCAACTTTAGAGGGTTATATCTGAAACCTTCATGGAACGATTTGAATGAAATTTTCCAAATTCTTCAGACAAACATATATTTTTGAGTGATTTTTCCAATCACGAGTTCAAAAACAGTAACGGTTTGACTAAAGTATTATTTTGATGATTTTTTATAATTGATGGTATCTTCAGCAAAGTTGTAGATTATGACGAGACAAACGAGTTTGCTGAAGTTTTTGTGTAGAGCTATCAGATTTAAAGATAAATAGTTTTGAATTTTTCGTCAAAAATTTCACTTTAGTTATATTCAAGCATGTGCTAGAATAAGGGCGTAAATTGCATGATCGATTTTGCTTCATCGATCCTCTCTTCTGTGACAAGATGGAAATTTGTCAGCATTTTTCCACCTTAGGACGCAAGATTGCATCGCTGGCAAGCGATCTGAAGTGAAAAAATGTTAACAAACTTGCATCTTGTCGTTTTTATTCTCAGAAGAGAGAATCGATGAAGAGAAATCAATCATGCGACTTACGCCCTTATTCTAGCACACGCTAGAATTGTTATTACTTTTAGACTCATGTTGGAAAATATATTCAAAAATATAAGTTAAAATTCAAGTTATGTCTGATGTTCTGTGAAAATTTCATTTGAATCGGTTCATAAATAACTGAGATCTAGCTTACCAAAGTTGGTCATTTTGTATGGAAAAAAATGCATATGTTTTGTCCAATACTGTAGACCACCAGAACACGCTCAAAAAATAGTTCTGGAAAACGTGAACTGTCAAAAATACACCATGAACTACCATCAACGGTCACATAAACATGACCTAGTTCATGGTGTATTTTTGCTTGTTGACGAGTTCACGTCTGCTGTTCACGGATACGAGAACGGATTTTTTTCTGTGAACCAATTTCGGCCACATTCTTAACCTCGATTCCTAAACTCGTCATTCATATTGATTTCTTATGATAGTAGTCAAATTAGCAATACTTTGGTCGAATTAGGTAGATTGGAGTTGAAATTATAAGGAAAAAAAATCGAGTTGATTCGGATGAATAAATGATTGTAATTTTAACATGTGAATGTGTTTTTACCAAATAGTTCATGCTAATTTACTGTGTAAAACGGCGAATAATCCAATTAGCGTTATGACCGAAACCGGTGCTTCAACTGTAACTCACCATTCGATTTGTAACTCTGGTGAAGATGGCCTTAGTCGCTGCCTGATGCAGAGAAAAAAATACAAACATGTATGCTTAAACAGCCTTTAATTAAAATTTTTATACTAACGGTTTGCCCAGTATCACACCTGCAGCTAGAAAATTCCTTCTGAGGAGACAATAATTTCCTAATCCACAAATATGGCAACGTACGATTCTCGTACACCAATGTTTCCTTTCCGATACAATCTTCCAATCGATCATTGATTAGCAGATTTGCCAGATTCGATTCCCACCAACCTGCCAGCTCCGGGTAAGTGGATCAGGTCATAGGTGTTAATTAACTCCAGCGAAGTACCCAAATAGCAATCACATCAAGGCTGCTGTCGGAATGACTGGCCAGTGTGACTCATCTAACTTGTATTTCGGTCATCATGATCGATCGTTTCTCGTGTGTACGATTTATGGCCTGGCCGTAAAACCAGCATCGGTTGTGGCTACGAAAGGCAAGCGGTGACATTCGCCCTAACTTTGGCCGTTGTGTGATAACCGATGGCGGAACTAGATTCCTGGCGACGGATATGAGTTTGTTTTTCTCGTTGAAGGTCAATTGGCGTTACTCAGAAGCGCCATCTAGATCTCATTGTGCGAAAACGCACCTAAATGCGAACAGATGTTCTTTCTTCCGAGTGCCCGAGCCTTGCCATGTGGAGTATGCCACGCTCACTGACAGCAGGGTCTACCGTGAAATAATCATCGAACCGTGGATTGGTGAAATCTGGGCACAGGAGGGTGGTACCGTCGAACGGGGTGAATTTGGATGCTCAAGCATGTGGGCAAGTGGCCTTATTTGGCGTGGAGATTTCTCGGCGTTATCTTGTGCTAATTGGTTTTAAAATGGTCTTCATGAAGCGTAGCACAATTTCATGTGAAATTCCAGGACAGGAAATTATTAGCGAATTCAGACATTTTTAAGACTTGCCCAATGCTGTCACATTACCACAGCGCCATAAAAGGAAAAAAAAGGTAAAGCTGACAGCGACGGCGCCCCGTGTCTTGGCTTACGACGCGTCGAGACACATCGAGGGAAGGACGGACATGGAATCAAAACGTCAGAGTAACTAAATACTTCCATACAGGGCAATCTCGCGTGAACTCGCGTCTGTACAGCGCAAGTGACTGAGAGAAGGCCTTGTGGAATCTCGTTTCTTTTTTTTCTCTGTTTGATGGTGCTGCGCCTTGTAGAGTACCCCTCTCGCCGTTGTCTGTTATAACCAACCTGTCCCTGGGCCGTTTTACCCCACTGCCCAGGGGTGGTAGCAGGTCTAGTTTTAGAGGCTTGGTGTCTATTTTAATGCAAATCTCTGAAGGGTCTCTATTTTTAATGGAAGGTATCTAAAGTTTCTTTTTTGATCAAAATGGTTCCTAAAGCAAAATATTGGATCTTTCTCCTTGCTTTGAATCTTAGTGCATAATTCTAGCAGTTCCAGAGAACGGAGACTCTCACGCGATAATCCACCAGGAATTCCTTTTCAGATTCGTTTAGGAAAAAGCTTCAGGAATTCTTCTAGTAATTATTTCAGAGATTTGTTTTGGAATAAAAAAAACATCAAGGATCTTTTGAGTTTTCGAAAAAAAAAAATGGTTCAAGATTTTTTAGGAAAGCCTACAATAATTTTTCAAGGACTTTCTACGTCGATTTTTTCAGTTTTTCTTACAGCCATTTTCATATGAATCTATCACCGGTTGATCTCAGGAATTGCTACAAATTTTCTTCTAGGAATATTCCAGGAAATTTCATAAGAGATTTGTTAAGAAATTTATTTAAATTTGTGTTCATGAAATGCAACGAAATTTGCTTCAGTAATTCACTCAAAAATGTTGCCAGATGCTGTTTCATGATTTTCGGTATCGATTTTTCACTAACTCTTCCACCGATTTCTACAGTAGTTACTCTAGTGGATCTTTCAAAAATTTCTACAGTTTTTACAAAAAAAACCTCAAGGATCATTTTAGTTTAAAAAAAAATGGTTCAAGATTTTTTTAGAAAAGCCTACAAGAATTCTTCAAGGACATTCTACGTCGATTTTTCCAGTTTATCTTCCAGTTATTTTCATATGAATTCATCACCAGTTGGTCTCAGGAATTGCTACAAAATTTCTTCGGAGATTATTCCAGGAAATCTATTTAGAGCTCTTGAAGAAATTCCTCCATTTAGCTCCTCTAGCACTTGTTCTTCGAAATTCACCAACATTCGTCAACGAATTAGTCGTGCGAGTAATTTTTCAAATTAAATCTACTAAATTTGTTCCAAATTTTATCTAAAATTTCACACCAGGATTGCGTTAAATGTTTTTTTAGGTAATCTTGCAGAATATTATCAGGTATTCGATTGATTATTATTTCAATACATATAGTGCAATTTATTTAGAAAATCTACCATGACTTCCTCAGAAATTAGAAAGTTTCTTCATGAGTTCATCAGGAGTTTTTAAAAAAGGTTTATTGCTTTCGGTGTACCTATTTTACCTAATTAGTTTCTAATTAAATTTCTGGAAAAATCTTCAAAAATACATACGGTAATATTTGTCGCAAAATGCATAGAGAAATGTCTGGCTGACTTTTTTCAAAAAACATCTAAAAACTTTTTATCTTACGGTTCTCGTATGGTCTCTGTTTGGTTCCTTCATGGTGTTTTTTAACATTCCAGTTCGGACTCTTTCTTTAAGTATGAGGTGTCTGAAGCTCCCATTTAAGACTCTCAGTCGCTACCAGCCCTGCCACTGCCAGAAGATGTACTTTTACGTGGAGCCGATTTAATCTGCATCCCCCTCTTTGAAAAATTGCTGCGGTGCGTTTACCCGCGTAATGTAGGTCGGAATTCCAATACCACCAAGTTTTCGTACCTATCTTACTGCGTTGTTTGTTGTTTTTGTTAATGGTGATGATGATGACCCCTTCAAAACTGAAGACCGCAAGCGGCGCGAAAGGTTACACGACGATGCCGCACAGTGGTGCCGTACGTTGGCCGAAAATCGAAAATTTGGCTTGTTATTCACTTCCATAACTCATTAGTCAAATATGATTTCCAAAATGTAGACACATAATTTTCAAAACGTCTCTGTCGGATACTTACAGTAAATCATGGTATAGATTTTCCTGTTTTTTCAATATGTGTAAAAATCAAGTAACATCTGCACTTTGTTTTTTTTTTCTTTGTAATCCAAATTCAATTGCATTTAAAACAATTTAAAGTACTATCTAAGCCTTATTGTAAGAATAGTTATTTAATTATCACTTCTGACACACACATATAAAAGTGTTATATGACATCTTTAAGAATTCAACCAATAATTTCTCCAGGGATGCATCCACAGCGTTTCGTTCAGTTCAGGAATTCTCTATGATTTCAACCAGGATTTTTTTATGATTTCAACCAGGAATTTCTTCAGGGATATCTAAGGCTAGCATCCAAGAAATTTTCCGGGTATATCAATGATATATTTTTCTAACTAGTTTTATAGCATTATTTTTGATATTTAAACTGAATTGATTTGTGAATTTCTGATGACGTTTTGCGTCACATACTTTGTTACAGGGTTTATGACCGTTTCGTAGAACAGATGGAACCACCGTGCGCTGTCGCGATCCGGATATTCGAGTTGAAACTGAAGTGTTTTTTTATTATTTCTGTCTTCCAGGGATTCGTCGCGGCCAGCATCAAAGGCGAACGTGGCGATGAGGTCGAGGTGGAGCTTGCCGAAACGGGCAAGCGCGTCCTTGTGCTCAAGGACGACATCCAGAAGATGAACCCGCCCAAATTCGACAAGGTCGAGGACATGGCCGAGCTCACCTGTCTGAACGAGGCGTCCGTGCTGCACAACATCAAGGACCGATACTACTCCGGGCTGATCTATGTAAGTACACGATTGGATAAATTATTTTCTGCAATGAATTCAAAAGAATAAGAACAAACATCACGTTTTGGTCCAATACAACCCTAAGATTGTGTTTTAAATTTTTTGGGTGCCTGCCTCAAATATTACATATTAGAAAAAAGTTAGAAAATTTTAAATTACTCGGCTATTTCAATCAAAAGATGTAGTGGCTTGACTTTTAAATTGTCGAAAACACTCAAAGTCCTCAGTAAGGTGAACTGATGGTATACTATTTTAACGTAATTCGAAAAACAGTGTTGCCAAATTTTCTATTTAATAAAAAAAGATTGAAAATCTTTGAAAAGTAACTGATTTAGCTGATTGATATTCAGTTCATAAGTGAAGAAAAACATTGGTGCCACACTATCGATACCGAATCATTGTAAAATTTCCGTAAGATTTCGAAAGAATTGTATTTAGGTATGTCTTCAACATTTCCTATTGAAAAAACATCGACTAGCTTCAACCTACCAGAGCCCCAAGCAAATCCAGTTGGTATAAAAAATTCCTCAAATTTTAGGAACCTGACACTGAGATCAAATCAAACAATTATGTTTCCTTTTTAGGAAGAAAGCAACCTTTAGCATCGCCAGTCACCCCGTCCGTAACTTAAAGCTAACCTTTCAAACCGGTACCACTCGATCGGTGTGGTGCGTTGTCGAAGACATCGACAATTTTCTTGTTTTTTTTTTCCTTCATCTCCTATCGCTGCTAACACACGTTGTCCGTCGATGCGATTAACCAATTGACAGGTATGGGCTCGCTCATATTATAATGATAGTTAATCCGTATCGCTCGTGTAGCACCAACAACGGCAGCAGCAGGTTAGCAACATTTCAGTCAACTGCTACTTACTACGAGGTACACTCCCGTGAAAAAGTTTGGGGTCACCCCCCAAAAAACATACAAATGTGTTCTATCCATATCTCTGTCGTCACGAGTAATCAAAACTCTCTATGGCTCATTTCATTGGTGTTGACCAATTAAATAGATTTTAAAGCACCACACAGGATAATGGAGCACTACAACAGGTATTCAGTAGAATATTCAAGAATTTTTGGTAACATTCGTTCTTAGAATGTTCAGGAACTTTAAAAATGTTTAGTGACACTACAACAGCATGAAAAGTCAAGTTACTTATGAAACGCAGTCAAAATTCAGGTCAATCAGTTTGCTGTGAAGTGCGATACTTCAAAGTTGACAATTTTGTATGAAAATGGACTTTGTGTACTTTTTTCTTGCCAGTATTGTACATTATAAATTCTAGAAAGGCCATGTATAGTTTCAGCTTCCAATTCCGTTGATATATGAATATAATAAAAAAGACTTAAACCCCTACACTCAGACAAATTCACCTTAAGGAATCGGGTTGAAATTGATAAAGTTGCCTTATGTAAACAAAATTTCGAAACAAAAAAGTCTGATATCTTCTGCGAAATGTTAGGTGCAAACCTTTGCCCCGCATTAGTCTAGTAGAAAGTAATCACAGAGTTATGGAAAAACACTTAAGTATGTTTTCAGAGGGTGTCCCCAAACGTTTAAACAGTAGTGTATGTTCAAATCCGTCAAACCCAATTGGAAGCACCCCGACAAACGCATTGGGGCTCATTCGGGGGTAAACGCGGCTTATCTTCAGAAAACGAACGACCTTCGCCGAACTAGCTTCAGTCACTCACGCGCAATAAATATGAGAGTGAGCCATACCATGCAGGATGACCAGCAATCCTCAAACACGTTTGATGGAATGTGTGCGCCTCTATGGATTGCATTCCTCGTCCTCCGAAAATGTCCGTCTCTCGAGACTATCTTACGTAATACCTCCTAGGACCTCCTTTACGAAAACAATGACGATCGACCGGTCACCATTCGACTGCACCTTATTGTGCCGGCTTTTTATGGTTGAAATGATTATTTAGGACTCGCAGGAGATCCTGTTTTGTTTCGGTCACTTGCACCGGGGAGGCCAGACCCTGCCAGTGTGAACATATATTTTCACATATCGCGCCATAAAGTAATGTTAATTGCAGCCCTTCTCCACTCCTGCTAACCCCTGACTCTGTTTCAGGGACACCTCCTTAACAGCGCACAGAGGTTCAGTTTTCTAAAAAGCTGGCGAAAATCCAATTAGCAAACATGTTACGTAAACATTATCTACAATATCTGATCATTCATCTGCAATACCAGATAGTTGAGAATACAAATGAAAATGTTTAAAGAATCGTTTTTTTATCAGCAACTGTCTATCTGTCTGTCAAACTAAGGAATCGATTGGAGAAGAGTGCTCTTGCCTAAGTTTGCCTAAACATTCGTTTTATGAAAAATTTGATAGCCTCAAAACAGAATCTGCAGCCATAAAACTTGTTCCTCAACACTTTTTATGATCAAAACTTGTGAAATATTGAGCTTGCGTAAATTGTTACCATTATTTCTCAAATCTGGACCACTGCGTAACACCGTTCATTTATTTGGGACCTCTGCTAGGTTGTGACTTTTGTGGAATTCAAGTATCTTTTTTTTCTTGCGCACATTCGTCCATACATTATGGAACTTTTGTCAACTGTTTTGGGCATAAAGGTGCGTCGTCGTAACATACAGAAATCGTACACACAGTGTGTGTCTCTCGGGGGTGATGTAGTAAGCACTAGCCTAGTGGCTACCAACAACTCGGACTGGTTTTGACTGTTTTTGGGTATCTGTGTCGAGCTAGCGGGGGGATAGGTTGCCGGGGTCCCAATTGCCTGGGGACCTTGGGATTTAATTAAAATAAAGTTGCAAAAAGTTTCTGCGGTTGATAATTTATGTGAGATCGATTGAAACGTAAATTGTGAATGAAGGTAAAAGTTGCTGTGCGTTTTCGTGATTGTTGTATTAATGAAGTATGATCATAAAAGCTTTCAATAGTCCAACACTTTATTGTACAATTTTAAAGGAAATATCAACTTTACAACCTTCCTGATGCATGATACAAAGTTACACATTGACCACATTCAAATGTGGCCAATTATTTCGAAACGTTCTCAAAAATCCATTTTTTTGTTGGACACAATGAAATTATACCAGGACACGCAGAATCATTTTCGATTAGATTAGATTCAACAGATAGGGGCCCAGATAGCCGTAGCGGTAAACGCGCAGCTATTCAGCAAGACCAAGCTGAGGGTCGTGGGTTCGAATCCCACCGGTCGAGGATCTTTTCAGGTTGGAAATTTTCTCGACTTCCCAGGGCATAGAGTATCTTCGTACCTGCCACACGATATACACATGCAAAAATGGTCATTGGCATAGTAAGCTCTCAGTTAATAACTGTGGAAGTGCTCATAAGAACACTAAGCTGAGAAGCAGGCTTTGTCCCAGTGGGGACGTAACGCCAGAAAGAAGAAGAGAAGAAGAAGAAGATTCAACAGATCGAAATTCATGATTTTAGAATTTAGAAGTAAAACTGTCGACCAGTAAGAACTTTTAATCGCTATCACATTCCTAAAATCGGTTTTGATAGGGCTTTAGAATTTCTTCTTTCATCCAAGAACTTCTCCTCCAGAGGTTCCGTCAGAAATCCCATTAGGACTTCCTACATGTTTCTAATTCTAATTCCACCAGGGATTCTTATATGAACTCGACCAGACTTTCGTCCCAGAATTTCCAAAGGGATTCTAACAGAAATTCCACCAGGGATATTCTTCGGTATTTCTACAGAAATTCCACCGGAGATTTCTTAAGTAATTCCTCCAGGAATTCCAATGGGAATTTCTATAATAATTTTACCAGAAATTTGCATAGATTTTCCTCCAAAGATTTTCTGAGGTTGTTCACCAGACATTCCTCCAAGAAATCTACCAGGGGTTCTTCCGCTAGGGATTTCTCCAGGAATTCCACCAGGGATTGCTCTACAATTTCCACTAGAAAATTCTTTAGTAATCTTACCACAGATTCTTCCAGTGATTACATCAGGGATTGTTCAGGAATTCTTCCTGTGATTTTCTAGGAATTTCATCAGAAATTTTTCCCAGAATTCTGCCATGAATATCCTTAGGAATTCCACCAGGGCGTCTAACAGAAATTGAACAGGAATTTCATTATGTATTCCACCAGAGTTTCCTTCAGGGATCGGGTTTTTTTTTTCCAGGAATTTCACCTGGGATTCCTGCAAGGAACCAATGGAAATTCTTATGAGAATTCCATCAACTATTTCTTTAGGTGCTCCACACCCTAAGTATATTGACAGCTATAGAAGGTATGCTATTCACGCCTGTGCATTGGTATTAGTAGATAGTTATGAACTTTTACCGGATTTGTATGAAATTTGTTATATTTTAATGCAATTTAAGTAAATTTAGGTATTTAGGATAACAAAATATCAATAATTTAGCAGAATAATTTGTTACGTATCCGATTGGGAGGTCATTTAATGCATTTGTTCTATTTATGAGGAGTATTTTTCATGTTTCTCATCACAACCCATTACCTCTCTCAGAAATAACTAGCAGTGCAAGTTGTTTTTTTTTTAATTTTATATACAAGAATATATTTACTATATGTACATAGAAAGGCCTGATTGTACGGAATGCAGGAGTTGAATCTGATATAATTTGGGAAATTTGACCGAACGTCTTGGTCACATGAGGGGCCCAAATACAAAGGAGTAAGAGTGACATTTAGGTCGGTTTTGAGTTACGTATACTGAAAAGTTTCAAGCTTTACAACAGTGTTTTCGGAAGATTTTCGATAGACCTTTTCGATCTTTTAGATAGGTATAATAAAATAAATAACACAAGGTACATTTGCTTGTTGTTTATTGTTCAGTATAATTTAAATTTCGATAGTTGTTCAAAACTTACATTGGGATTTTTTTTTTATTTTCTTCCGCTATAGTCCTGCTATCTGATTCTCGGAAGTGCTTGGAACATACGAAAAGATTCGTGGTATTTGTTTTCACGTTTTAGCCCAAAAATGTTAGTCATCGGTTTCTCTGCACATTGATCGTTGGAACTCTATGGAAAGTAACCGGTTTACATGGTTCTGTTTTATGATATTTTGGAATATAATTTACTCCTGCATGTCGGAACATGACAATTCGATAGTATGATGGTGAAATTTAAGCGCTTTTCTAGTATCAAACCGGTGAAAACTGGCTCTGCAAAAGTTTTCGTAGCTTGATCGAAAGAGTAGATTTGTCTAAGTATAATACAAATTGATAGCGCTTCAATATCATAATTTTGACGTTATAAATGATTAATGAAGATTTAAATCAGTAGACTCAATGAGATTTCAATTCAGCTTGTCCCGTAGGAACATTTGCCGAGCAATGATTTAAAAGCGATTTCCATACTTACTTCAAATTTATTTTAAAAATAGTTCCAGGGCACGGAAAATTATAACATTTTGGATTCTGGCTCTATTTTTTACGTAGAATCATGATATGTAAAAAATATGGACACTTCTAAACAAACCAATTGAATTAATTGAATTTATATTCCGATTTCAGTACAAATCTGACGGATTTTCATAACTATTTTATCTGTGTGAGTGTTTTCATGTAAGATAGACAAAAATGCAGCATACCTTTAGTAGCTGTCAAAATACGTTGCTCCACACCCACCTGAGATTTCTTCAGGAAATCCATCAGGCAGTTCACCAGGAGATTTACCAGTGATTCCTTCAGAAGTTCAACCAGATATTCTTTCAGACACTACACCAAGATTTTCTCTGAAGATGTTTCTAAAGATTCCTTTAAAATTTCCTTTTGAGATTCTTTCTCAAACCTACCTCAAGGGATTTTTCCAGATATTTTTTCCAGGAAATTATCTTCCTTGAAATTATACAGGAATTCTTTCGGAAATTCCTTCAAGGATTCGTCCAAGGTTACCTCTAGGAATTTCCTGCATGAAATCCTCTAGAATTGCTGCATAATTCCTCCAGTTATACTTTCAGGAATTCCTTCTGACATCTTTCGAAAGATGCTTGTAATTCTTCAAGCAATTATTATTTTATGGATTACTCCATAGATTGGAGAATCTTCCGGACTTTGTTGTAGGTATTGAGGATTTTTGGAATTTAGCAAGAGATTTTATCAGAGATCTTACTTCCAAATTTTCAGATATTCCTCCAGAGATTTTACAAGATGTTCTTCAAACTATTCCTCCTTCGGAATTTCCTGCTTACATATCTGTATGAATTTCTCTAGGTATTCCTTCAAAAGTTAGGGGAAATCCACGAATTCTTCCAGGGATTCCTTCATGAATTCCTATAAAAATTGTTCTAAGCATTACTCACGGAATTCATTCCATTATTTTCAGAAATAACTGAGATTCTTCAAACGTCTCTCAAGAGATTCTCCCAAGAATTCTTATATAAATTCCCCCAGGGATTCCTGCAAAAACTTTCCCAGAAATTTCTCTTTAAGAATGCTTAGCTTAGCTTAGCTTAGCTTAGACTGACTACACATATCAATGGTTGCTATTCCGTGATTGACCGAAGTCAGTGAAAATGCACAAAGAATCAACTAGAAGTTCGGCTGGGATTGGCCATAATCTTCTTCAGTGTGCATAATTCAGTGCCTCTATTTATACAGGGTCAATAACGGCGCCGGCCACGTCCTTGCAGTCAGGTGGGATTAGGGGAAGGAATGTTAGTGTGTAACCTTTGCTATTTGGAGACCGTGTTTGCCTCTGCATCTCCACAAAGGTTACTGGAAAGGATGTTTGTTAATGGGGAGGATCGTTGGGTCAAAGGATTCACTTTGATAAGTGATTAGACCATGATAAATAGTTTTTTGTCAAATATAAATATGCTTTAATGAAAATATAATATTTTCATTTGATATGAACAATTTCTATGTAAAGGAAAATTATGCCGACACTTGATGTGACGAACCATTCAAAGTTTGTTGAACAAATATCTAAATGTAACATTCCTACAGCTGTCAGGACGAAAGCATGTGTTATTATATTTTACTTATTTGAAAAGAAACAAAAACTCGATTGGTTGGAACATCATAGAACACTCTTATTCTTATGCCGACACTTACAGTGGCGAACCATCCAAAGTTTGTTGAAAAAAGTGAACCTTTCGCAAGTCTACACTTGTAGTGTCGAACCATTCAAAGTTTTTTTTTTTATAATTACAAAAATAAAGATAAAAAGAAAGGGGTGTTTCGTAAACAAAAAAAATGTTTAACATATATAATTCATGAATTAAAGTTTATGTCGACACTCCTACACGTCCTACCGTTGTATCGATTAAATGTGCAGTCATACGTATTTTATAGATTAGAAATAATAGCATGAAACGAGCTCACCAATTGATCCGTCATCCTTGACTGAGCAGCAACAATCCACATTCAGCTTAACTCGTTTGCTCGGCTATATAAAAGCACTCAGAGAAAATAGGCGCACGACCCGAGAGGGAAAACAACTGACGACTGCTTGGGCTTTCTTGACGCACTGCCAAGGAGCAATCGTCAAGGTCGAAGATCAAACAGAACTAACCGATCGCGGAACTTTTTCACTTCACTCGACCGACGCACGACATGTTTGATCCTGCCCTCGTCACTCACTCCCGCAGAAGCAAGCGTCAAGGCCGAAAGATCAAACAGAACTAACCGATCGCGGAACTTTTTCACTTCACTCGACCGACGCACGACATGTTTGATCCTGCCCTCGTCGCCCGCTCCCGCAGGAGCAAGCGTCAAGGTCGGAAGATCAAACAGAACTAACCGATCGCGGAACTTTTTCACTTCACTCGACCGATGCGCGACATGTTTGATCCTGCCCTCGTCACCCGCTCCCGCAGGAGCAAGCGTCAAGGTCGGAAGATCAAACAGAATTCAATATGAATTCTTTCCCAGAAATTTCTCTTTAAGAATGCTTCTAAAAAATCCTCCCGAGTTTCCTTCTAGACTCTTCCTGATGGAATTCCTGGTGGACTCTATATTGGAATTTCTATATAAACTGTTGACCCGAAAACTGAAGGATACATTTTTGACCCAAATGCTGAAGATGCGAAATTAGGGATTCGTACAAGAATTCATGGAGATTTTTTTGTAGAACTAGGAGGAACTAGGAGAATACTTGGAAGTATTAATAGAGGGATTATTTGTACAATGCTTTTCTAGAGATCTTTTCGAAGGAATATTTGGAGGAAGCTCGGGAAAATTCATGAGGAAACATTGGACGATCCAATCCATTGGAAGAATTCTTTCATTAGGCACTCATGAAGAAATCGGTAGAAAATTCGCTGGTTGCATTTATAGAGGAATTCTAGTGAAAACTGTGAAATTTTATTGAATGATTTCTTATACAATGACCTGATAAAATGTCATCATTGAATGATCCATAGAAGAACTCTTGTAGAAATCTCTGAAGGAATTGATGGTGGTATTCCTGTAGGATCTCTTGGAGGAATCAACCGCATTTTAGTAGATTGCATGAAATCTATGGAAGAACTCCTAGAAAATATTTGGATAAATTTCTGATAAAATCGGTAAAGTAAATCTTGGAGGAATTCATGAAGCATTTCATGAGTAATTCATGGAAGAAATATAATCTTAAGTTGAATTTTCTAGGGAATCCCTAAAATCATTCACTGGTAGATTTTACAAGAGAATTGGATAATTTACCGAAAGAATCACGGGGGAAACCCTTAAAAATTTACACATATAATCTCTGGAAGAATTCTTGAAGGCCAATCTGAATCGATTCAAAGAATCCGGTTCCGGTCAAAAGTTGTTATTCGAGAACGGTTTTATTAATTAATACTCTTCTATAAGAAATTATGAATTTCGTTGTGTCTAATAATATCTGTGCGTTGTATAACCGAATTGTTCTTACAATTGCTCTGTCGGTCAAGCTACAAAAAACTGTGATTTTTTCTTCACTAAACAATCCAATTCTGGGTATTCAGATAAAACCATTTTTTAACAAAATCGTCCAGGCTCTTGCAAATCGGAATAAAATCATGAAATTTGAAGTGTCGTTGATAGTTTCTTTTTACTCGGAAATGTCGGCCAAAAATATTTCCCATTCACAAGGAAAATTAATGAAGAAAAGTTCTGAATGCCTTCAATATTCCAACACTTGAAAACATGAATACGTACGTAAGTAGAGTAAGAATTTTCGAAATTCTTGATCAATCGCCACCGAAAGTGATATGCCTCCATGACATACTTGATTCCTTTCAATACAGATCACCAGACTATTTCAACCAAATCGTATCGTTTTGACGTTTCGGCCTGAATTTTTACTAAATTTCAAACAAACAAAAATGGACTCGACCCCGGAAATCAAAATTACTCCGTCATCTCCAAGTCCCAGCTTGGAATCATTTGAAACAGCTTCCCCTACTTATACCGAGTGGGAGCTAACCCCGTACCAGTTCACCAATCCCCCTCTACAAGCAATAACTTCTATGGGTCAGGATTCCGGAAACAGTTTCAACGTAATAGCATCCATCCGATTGCCACAGTATCACCTATTGGTCGATCACACTCTGGGAGTCGCGTGGAAGAGCTTCTGCAATCAGCGGAAACACATAGGCCAAATGACACCTCAACAGCTTATTTGGGCAATCAAGGTCATCGAATCGCACCAGAGCAGGCACAGCCAATACTCGGAAGATATGCAAATGGTGATTCAGTATTTGCAGGAGATTGTCCTAGCCATGAGTGCCGGTGGATTACAGATCTCATCCGACAATCCTGAGGAAAGTGGGAAAGATTTATCGTCGATGCTTTTGGAAGTTGCTGCCCCCTTGGAGGATTCCTTTGTGTTGGCGAACATGACGCCGAGAAGTCTTGCAGAAGTTCCTGTCTCATTTCTAACCCCAGCAGCAGCTTCGACGCCGGTGTTGATTCGAACATCAACTCCGACAGTTGGCGGAAGCGGAAATGAACTGGTTGAAAGTTTGAAATCACTGCAGGATATGCTGGTCTATTGGAAGAAGCGACAAATGCGATGGATAAAAATCAATGTCGAACAGCTGAAAGCGATCGAACAGATGCTCACTTCAACTGGTACTGGGGAAGATCAAAATGAACAACGATTGAGTGTAACAAAATCTACTGGTAGTAACAATCCCTCGAAAGGTAGAACTGGAAATGACAATTCCAGCAACAAAATCAAAAGAAGAAGCTCTTTAAACTGTTGGTAGCTTGACTTATGTGGCTTACATTTTAGAATGTGAATTGAAACTAGTCAG
The DNA here is from genome assembly GCF_002204515.2 of Aedes aegypti. NCBI lineage: Eukaryota > Metazoa > Arthropoda > Insecta > Diptera > Culicidae > Aedes > Aedes aegypti. The sequence continues at coordinate 45,848,762 of NC_035108.1, forward strand.
AATAAACTATTCACGAAAAAATACAACCGAAAACACAGACTATTTTTCCTTAATCGATATTTCAAAATTAGATGGTCGCCGTAATCCAGGGGAAATTTGGTCACAGGGGTGAATTTGATCAGGTCGGTACCTGGGAGGGAGGCACAGATACTTCACACGAAATTTGATACTAGTAGTTTACGGAACAAGTTGCAGAACGATGATTTTTACAGCACGAGTCGTAAATTTATCCTACGAGGCTTGCCCAGGAGGATACCCTACTAAGGGTACATAACAAAATTATATCAGCATATGTTATTATGATATAATTTTTTTTCGAACATAGGTTGTTATAAACTTGATGCAGGATGTTGTTAAAATAACTAAAATTATAACAAAAAGTGTATGAATAGTAACATAAACATAACAAAATGTGTTTTAATTCTATCAAAAACATATCAAAACAAGTTATAATGTTTGATACAAACTATCAAAATTATAATACTGTTCGATATACGATAATATTGTATATTATTGAAATGCATAACTATGTATTTATTTTGTTATAAAGTTGTTAAAAATGAACAAAAAAATATCTTAAAGGGAAATAAAACACATTATGTTATATTTCTGTTTTATTATGTTCTATGGACAACGGAGCCTAACAAAATTATATCATAATACGATATGCATATCATATTCTAATAAAGTTTTATTATATTTTTGTTACAAGCCTCTAGTCGGGTAATTACGACGAGTGCTGCAAAAATCGAATTCTGCAACGAAAACAGTTGCGTAATGAGAAAGCGTTGTGTAATGAATCATTATTGCTGTTTGCATTTGACGTGCAAATCCAGTATAACTGCGCTTTTTTCAATTTCTTTATTAGTATCATTCCAAAACATTAAATTCATTATTTCTTATATCTAGACGTTCTGTGTTATTAGGCAACACTATCATCCTAATTTGGTAAAACAAATCTAAGATTTTATTAACATTTTGTTAACAACATATTACATTTCATTTGCCGTAGCAGTTCAGATTTTTTACAGGTCAGTTGATTTCACCTGCTTATAAGAGAAAAAAAAACGTTTTCAATATAATTAACCTAAACATATAACGCATTAATCGTGGCAATAGAAGATTGTAACGATTTTTGCCTGAGGAAGCCTCTGAATCATTTTCAAAATTTTATTTATCTCTGCAGAGCTTTCTTCCTGGTATTACAACAGCTAGTTCATATTGGTACAGCATACAACATGGCTGGCCTGAAAATTTGACAAAAATCAAAAGCTTGTTCTTAAGACAAAGTGAAAAGTACTGTTTTAGTAGCACTAAAAAGTACCGTTTTTAATTTTAGCACTGAAAAGTACTGTTTATGTAGCACTGAAAAGTACTGTTTTATTGCTTTAGGTAGTTTTTAAGAAAACTTCCAAGAGCAGAGAGAATTCGTGTACGCACAGCACGAAGGTACGATGCGCACTGTCTAACTGCGCTTCAAACACGGTTTCACAAAGCAACCAAAGGATACTAAGCAACCATGATCCATATCACCGCCAACCTAGCAAAGAAAACCAAACTTTGACTTCGCCTTCCTTGTTAAAAATCTTACCGCATTTGGTGTTCCCGCATTTGATATTTGCATTTCAAATGCACACAGCAATACAACACTGGTTTCAGTTGCGTAATGACTATTCCCGCACTGCATACTTCAATGCAGGAAATTAGGCCGTTTCATGACAGATTGGCGTGAATAAAATCAGCCTATTACGATGAGAAATTGCCAAAAAAAAGTTCCAAACTGCAAGATAACTCCAGTTTGCTAACGACAATCAAGGCAGGCTTGGTGCAAATCTCTAGTTTTCATTTGTTGTGTACCTTCGATCTTCCTGGACAAACATTGAAAAAGGGCCACAATTTTCTATGCGTTCAATTATTATCAGTCTTATTGAAAACAGTAAAAAGAGCCTCATTCCAGTACGTTACATTCAATTAGAATAAACGGTACCCTCGTGACGTTACTTTTGAATGTGCATGAATTGATTCTAATTCGATTTTTGCTACTTTTGATGAAATGCAAAAATATGCTTTGGCTAGTTATGCGCTTTTATCATGTTTGTCCATTGTTTAAGATCCGGGCTCACAGAGACAGTTCGTGACAGCATGATCTCGGCTCACTGTGACGTAGAGAAATTTTGTATTGGTTTCTCCCTCCCAGGTCGGTACCAAACAGCATTTCTTCTAGTTTATAGTTATGTAATGATGATTTTGAACTATTTAATTTTTATTAAGTTCAACTAGGGACCATTAGCTTTACTTCCCTTCTGAAGGAATTCGTCACTATAACCTTTTGCGTCATAAATATGTATGACCTAATAGTTTGAGGGAAAAGATGCACGAAACTTCGAACTACAACTTCCTTAAACTCCAACGAGTTCAAGTAAAGCTCCTATGCATGATCCTCAATATCTCTCCAAGATTGAGAATATCCGGGGGTCACCATCTGGTCGATTTCTTCCGGATACATATTTTAAAAGGATTTGGATAAAGATCAGTCACAACGAGCATAAATCTGTCGATACTCATTCAACAGTTTCGCCAAAGTAGTGTGGTTCGCCAATTAATGAACATGCCATAAGGAATACGAACGAACAATAGGCGAATATATTTTTTTCTGAACATCTTTAAACATTTGACAGTTAAACGGGGCGAAGTTAATCAAAAAATAAGTATGATCAGAGGCGACTCGTAACCTCACTTTCTACTTGTTCTACGAATCTAAAACTGATCAATTCGGGTCATTTAGCTTATGAAGCGAACAGTAAATAATTGGAATCGTCCTTTCTAATAAATCTTTACTCATTAGATGCGGATTTGTTGCTGAAATTCAAGAATTTCTACTCGTGCAACAGGTAGATTTGAGGTTAGGGAATCGCCACTGAGTATGATTATTAAATACAGTAATGACCCGATTTTGTCAGCCCCCGATTTTGTCTACCCCGATTTTAGCACCCTTTTTGACCTGATTTTGTCAGCCTAAAATTTATATTTATTTTAATTAGACTAAACACATCTATACTGGCAATATTGGGTGCATAAAGTCAATTATGACCTTGGCCACGTTTATACAATCATCTAAAAATCGAATTATTGAAATTTGAAATTCTTTTTAATTATCCACGAAACTTATCACTGCTAACTTGGATTACGGTACATAGAAAATGGAAGTAAAAAAATAATGTTTATATTAACAAAACCATAAAACTAAGTCCTTAAGTTAAAATAAAACTTAAAATCAGTCGAAAAATGTTATCCCGATTTTGTTAACCCTCAATGCAGCATGGGGCTGACAAAATCGGGACATTACTGTATAATGTTTTCAAGTCTACCAAATTCTACACAATCTATGACGACTTCAAAGTGAAGATTTTTCTTTTTATCTGTTAGTCCTGATTACGGTAGCTGATGATGTTGTGTTCTTCTTATGTACACTAATCCACATTTTACAGTATTATTGAGTTCATTTATGATTGGATTATTTTTCCTCCATTTTTTTACAGTAGCTTCTGAAAGTCATTAACAACAAATACACGTGGTAAGAGTATGATATCTTTCCACACAAAGTTGTGTAACCCTAATGCACCTATCGCATTTCATGTCATTAGGCGAGGTGCGTGCACTAAACTGTACCCGATTAAACCCACATCGATACACCGCCCTCATGATCAACTGACAGAGCACTCCGAGAGCCGGCATGAATTCAATTGTAGACGCAACAAGTTGTTTGACATCGACTCCAAATGGGTTGAAGCGAGTTACAATATAGCAATTCAATTAGAACTCATCTCGGATCGAAAAGTAACTTGCTGGTTTGGTTGTCAATGCTTCAGTTACCTTAGTTGTAGAGAGGCAGCAAAATTTTGCCTCCCTTGGAGAAACATCTCCACAGTACACCAGTAGCTACCCGAGCAAAGCTTGATATCATATTGATAACTAATTTTGATGCTGGGATGTCGCAGATTTTCATAATTCAGTTTGTTGCCATTTTGATCGTTTTAATGAGTAAGATATCAAAGCTGAGAAAATGATGCTTAATTTTATTTGATGCTAAAAACAAAACATGATTTAGCCTTACTTTCTTTTTGATATCGGATTTTGCTCGGGTAGGTTTACCCTTGGCGAATTTGTTTACACAGCTGGTACCCCAAAACGGCAATTTTCCGTTTTTGCTGGCGATGATCGGGGTGCGATCTCATCATCATCGAGTGATTTCGAGCACGAGTATGTGTGTAAATGTTGAAAAAATAAGAAGTTTTTAAATGAAGCAGCTCGAGAGCTAAGTTTGAGCTAAGCTAAGCGTATTTGTTCAGTACCCCAAGCTGTGCGGTTGCGTCATGAGCGAGCGCTATGTGGTTGCTGTGTGGATGATGAATGTGAATTCGAAGTTCGGGTCTGGAGACGTGATCCGAATGGTTGAAATTCCGGTGACAAATTGTCACCGACAATCGCCAGCAATTCGCCGTTGAAATGTAGCACTCGAATGGGCGTGGGATATGTCGACGATGAGTGTTGAGAACCAATAATCATGACTTGTAGGTTAAATAAGTATGGGTCGCAGATAAAACAGTATTTTGCCCTGTCCACATCAGAATCAGAATGCTGCCTTGGGGAACACCAGCTCTTACTGGACGTCTTGCTGACAGATAACTTTGGATTATTCTAACAATGTATGTTGGAAAATTGGTGTTTTCTATTTATACAATCAACCCTTCATGCCGAACATTTTCAAATGATTTTTCTATGCCTAGAAGAGCAAGACCAGTAGAATGGTTTCAGATTTGTTAGAACGAATTAAATTTGTTACACGTAAAAGTTGATGGGTGGTCGAATAACCCTGTCGGAATCCGAACTGTTTATTGGCTAAAATTGAATTTTCGTTGGTGTGTCCATCATTTTGTTCAAAGTAATATATCCAAAAAGTTTACTCATAGAGGAAAGCAAGCTGATTGTAAGATAGCTAGAAGCTTTGGCAGGATTTTATTATTATTATTATTATTATTATCTTTATTAAAGAGACTTTCAGCCGTTTTTGGCAGGATTTTTGTATGGCTTTAAAATCGGTACATTTGGCATAAATAAATAAACTGAAAACATTTGTTAAATATATCAATAAAAATGATAGGCTGCTTTCTGGAAGTTTCCTGATGTAAAAATTGCATCATCGCTAGGGGTTTTCATATTTTTGAATTTTTAGATAATAGTTCTCACTTCTTCCAAATCAGTTCCCCAAGAATTGTCGAAAACGTTCTCTTGATTGATAATGCTTCCGAAATCTTGAATGACTGGGACTAGTGAGTACTAAATTAAAGTCGAGAGCGTTTCAAACAGCGCAAATTTCCCATATGGCGATGATCATGCATCTGGTAACTTAAACAAATTTTACACTTTAGAAATTTATTAGAATGTATCATCAAGGTACTAATAGTATCCAAACGGCATCGGCAAACATCGTGACCGACTTTAATTAAATTCCGGTTGGTTCAAATACACTGAGCGCATCACTTCCCGTTCGAAACAATCGAAAGCAATTTAAGTCACCGAAACAAGTCAGTATCAAGAAATTCAAACCGAAAGAAACTAGTGCATGACGACGAGTTTATCAGAGTAGAAGTTCTAACTAGAGCTTGCGAAGTACAACGCACACTCCTGTTGTGTCTACGATGGAAGTAAGGCAGCTAGAGAAGTTGGAGGTGGGCCCCGCGTAGCAAGCCATCGGAATGCAGGAATCAATTGATATGACAGAGCGCTGGCCGCTGGTTCAAGATATGGATGGATCGTAGTGTAAAGTGGGGCAATAGTTCGATCTTAGTGGAATAATCAATATTTCCAGAAAAACTATAACAGTTGAATAGAAACCGCGCACTGGACCTTCAACATGTTAACTACAATTTTGCTGAACAATATTTTGTTAAAATATTTGCCCATATCTACCACCAAAATTAAACGTCTTAACCCTCTCTTTCCCATGGTAGCTCCAGAGCTCCACTAGTTTTCGACGAACTGGAGACAACCCGAATTAGATGAATACTTAGTAATAGTTACTAGAATATGTTTATATACTCATCAGATTAATCCAAAAGTAAACTAATTGTTTCAATATTAAAACTATTGATAAACAATCAATTTACTATTGAAAAACAACCAAAAACTTTTTTACCGAATTCGAAAAATTAAGACCATTTGCAACATTGTTTGTTCAAGTACTTTTGATAAAAACGCTTTTTTCGTAAAGAAATAGTCGATCAAAGTCGTGGGAAAGAGAGGGTTAAACGAACTTTTGCACCACCAAGAGGGCAAGGAGCTCGAATTTAGTGTGGGACAAAAGTTCTCTCACTGAAATCCAAAATATCGATACTTTTGTGGCATAAATACCTTTTACTAGCCAAGTTTGCATACAAATACACAGCAAATGTTGATCAGCAGGGTTATCTGTAATACACCCAAAAAAGGCGTTTTTTTTTTTGCAAAAGTATGAAAAAATGTAAAATTTTTATGTTATTTTTTCGCGCCATCAAACATATTCCACTAAACTTCAAGGTAATATGTAGATTTTCAGCAATTCACATTTTTTTTTCGTGAAATGTATTATGGATCGATCTTTTGCCCTACTATGGGTCAAAAATGGTTTCCAAACATTGATGCCACAATTAATAAACCTCAAAGCATTCTTGCGATAGGTCCAACTACGTCCTTACAAAAAAACGTATAAATTACATTTCCATTTTGCTCCATGCAAAGAAAGTTCGACACAGTGGGGACGGGCCTGGTGTAGTCGTTAGAAGTCACACCTCTCACGCCGAGGACCTGGGATCGAATACCATCCCTGAGATAGTCACTCATGACAACAAAGTTATAGTGACGACTTCCTTCGGAAAGGAAGTAAAGCCGTTGGTCCCGAGATGAACTAGCCCAGGGCTAAACATCTCCTTAATAAAGATAAGTAGAACAAAAGTTCGATTGATAATTATAATTTTGACGTCTGAAAACAAAAAAAAAAATCAATTGATGTCCATAAAACTTGTAATGTTTATCTCTTACTTGAATAACATTCGAACCACCATGACATTTGTAACATTTGTTTTCAATTGAGCTAGAAATATAAAGTAGAAGCTTTTGCCCCTCCTTACTCTAATAGCAAAACAAGCAGACTATGCATAAGGTGAAGGAATGTGTGAAAACAAAAACGGCAAACGTGGGGCGGCGCGCGCGTACGTTCGAAGAAATGCAAAAAAGAGTTAATGGAATAGTTTTGTGCAGTCACAAAAGGAAGAAACAGCTTAGTTTGGGACCTATCGGACCGATACACATGCGCACCGGTTGGAAACCACTTTTTGTTGCGTATTCGGTTCGGGGATTAGTAGAGCGAAAGATAGCCCTCGAAGCGACAGAGAGAGAGGAGAGGTGTGATAATGATATTCAAAACACATTCCCCGTTTTCTGTTTGGGTTTCGCTTTGGAGTGTTCTTATATCAGTTACGCTCACACAAATTAATTAGCATAAAACATATCACGTCGTATTCCAGAGAGAGATGGAGTCATGCTTTTGGAGAGTTCGCGAAAAACTCAGGAAACTGTGGCTACCTCAGACAGGGTTAGTAACAGGTATCTTTTTTTAGTCTTGGTCATATGATCCAGAGATATCTTCACAGACTATTACGCGACTGTCCCTCGCGTTCTTCAGGGATTCGTTCTTAAATTATTTTAAGAAAAGCGTAATAAATTCTTCCAGTGTTTACTCCAGAGATTCTTCTGGAACATTTTCAGGAGTTCGTTCAGACGATCATGGCAAAATACATACAGTATTACGAGCAGTAATATTTGTTGTAATATCATGTCTCCAAAAAAGTCTTAAAAACATCCTTGGATAAATCTCGATTACTTTTTCAAATCGACGTAAGTAAGTTTGATAAAAAGAGCCGCTTTTAGTATTTTTTCGCCGTGTACATCGCATAAAAATTTAGCATGCAATCAGCTCGCATTCTAAAAATTAAGGATTTTCTATTACTTTCCCACAAAAATTTGATGATTGTTCTATTCAACTACTTACGACATTTTCGTAACAGTGTAAAACCAACTCAAGTACAATGGATCCTCCAAGAGTCGAACTTCTATGACTCGATGCCGTGTGATGAAACTATACTTAACCCTCTAATACCCAACCCCGCCTTTAGACGGGGTACACTTTGGAATTTTGTGTATTTTTTCGTAGCTCAGAAATCAAAATGATTTTATTTGTGGCTTTAACGGTGACTCATAACATGCATATAAGAAAAGTTTTTTATAACTTTTGAAACTTTTTTCTATTTTTGAAAATTGTTTGAAAAATTGTGTTCCTATATAACCTTCAAATGCCTGGGGTTCATTTAACGTGTAATATAAAAATGCGAACCTTTTTTATTTTTCTACGATCAACCTATTACAGAAGAAGAGCTTGGTGGTATTAAAATAATTTTAAACCTGTTTTTCCGTTGATTACACGGAAAATAAAAAATATCACAGAAAAAAAAATAAAAATTTCATATTTTTAAAAGTACCGTGAAAACTTAAATTTTTATTATTGCCAAAAATCAGTAACCAGAAGAGGCTTCAAGAAAAAATGAAAAAGGATAGGGATGTTCAAAAATACAAATTATAAAAATCAAAAACCAAAATTCACAAATTCGTGAATAAAAATAAATCATTGCCCAAAACGTGTTTAGAACGATTTTAGATAACGAAAAATGATATTTAGATCGAAAATAAAAATTTGGGTATTAGAGGGTTAATCTAAATTTTCATAATTTCTACGAAGGTCCCCTCAATCAGCTTTCCAGAGCATTTCTGCTCCATGAGTCAATGGTCCTTTCAGATATCAACTTTTTGTGGTTTGACTGTAGTATTCTGTTTTGATTCGTGCTTAAGTCGCTTCGTCTCTGCATCAAATAACGGAGTGCGGTGTATGTTTTGGTTAGGTTTCGAAAGATGAAAATCTAACTAAAGTCGTTTTGTAAATCCGGAAATTAAACGTGTGAAAACCGTTTGTTTACAATGGTTACAATTTCGTCTTCGGAATACGATGAATCGTTATTGTAAGTTCGTTTACTATTCGAAGGTAAAGCTATTTCCTTACTTTTTCGAACAATATTTGTTCCGATCTTTTGCTTGTCTTCTGGTTGCTAATTGGTTTCTTTTTAGTTCTCTTGGTTCTAGTCTGGTCTCATTTTGGTTCCTATTTCAAGACACTCAGTCGCTACCAGCCCTGCTATCATAGGACAAATTGCACGCCGATCATTCAATACCTGAGAAGACCCATTTCAAAAACTCTCCTCTTAACAACTCGTGTGTGAGTTGTGTCAACGCTTTCGGCAAGGTGGAGGCGTTAGTCGTTCGCTGCGGACAGTTAACGCAGCGAATGCCAATTAACCGAGAAATCAGCCGATTTTTTACGATCTCTTTGTTGCCAACACGAGAGTGGTTTTGAAGAAGATATGTTACGGTTTTTGGAATTTCCGGGCCTTTTACGACCTATTGTCCGGCTATCCGGCTATCTACCAACTACTCTGTCCTAAATGGTAACCGGACAGTTGATTCTTTTACATTTTTGATGTTCGAAATGTCATCAAGTTTCGGATTTTGACAGACTTTTGACAAGGTCGTCTCGGAAGTCTGTTTTGATCTACTGATTGATACAGGTCACCACAGACTACTATGCATAGCTGTGCATGACTGCCATCTAAGGTCTTACCGTTTACGTAATTAAATTTTGCTCCAAATGTAAACACCGATCCGGCCAATCAGCGCTGCTAAACCGAGCACATTCTTCGATAATGAATGTGTCACCCGCGCGCCATATGTAGATCATCGTCTAACACGGGCACGGTTGTCCACGGTTGGATTTGTCTGATTCGATCGTGCTTGTTAGTCAGTTTAGCCGGTTAGTTTTTCGTTCGCAGTAATTGAGCTGCATTTTTTCACGCTGTGCTAATGGCTTTCAGCAGAAGAATCGTATTACTCTATGCTGAGCTGCACGAAAACGTCTCCGATTCTAGCTCAAACCAAACAAAACAGTTCACAGTCATCGTATAGTGATGGGTCCACAGTGGTCCCCAGACCGTTATTATCAGAAAAACAACTCCATCTAAATTGTGCTCAACAATCGATTTCCATAGCTTAACTGCATATCGGGACGAAATTTAAAAAAATGGGTCTGTTTCGAAGTTTCGCCCTTTTGATGGTATAATTCCACAAATAGACACGGTTACTCCATAAGGGCTTATCTGACTTCATAGATTTCTCTTCATCGCACCTGTATTTTGGTAATAATTTCACCAATGTTCCTAGCTTACGATGCAAGATTTAGCGATACTAAAAAAGTATTACAAAAGGTAGATCAGTATTCTATAATAACGCGAAGAGAGCAATGCTGAAGATAATTCGATTATTGCAAGTAAGTCCTAATGAAAAATCAATGTCGAAATTCTAAGCAAAATAGTAATATTCATACAGTTTTTTGTCTACCGTTATTATCGAAAGAACGTGACGGTAGTTCTCGGTGCATTTCGAGAGTGTTATGCATTCCTTGCATACGTCAAGGTGTTTAGGGCGTTTCAAGTCATTTAATTATTTTTAGATTTTCATACAAAGTATGCAAAAATCTTATGAATGGCTTATATATTATTGTGCTTATTCTGTGCGGCATGTGAGTCGAGACGAGTCGCTCTCACCTCGAGTGACATGAGACGACTAATGTCAATCAAATGGGAGCGAGTCGACAATTGTCACCTCATTCGACTCGTCTCACCACACGCGCCGCGCAGAATAAGCATATAGTGCTAGGTCGAAATTTGATGTTCTGCACATATAAAAAGCAACCCTTATAATTTAGTTATCTCTAACCTGTGGCATTGCTCACATTAATTTTAATAACCAAAAGCAAAATTCTTAGAAGTTGCAAAATTAACAAAGATCGTACTAGCAAAAAGTTGAATGTTCGAGATTCTACAGCTTGGAAGAACTTTGGAAAGATGTACAAGATTCATGCTCGTATTGGATTCAGTTTGAGTTTCCGAAAAATCCACCATTTATTTTTTATTTGGGATTGTCTGTGATGACGGATTCCTTTCATCGTTACTCTCTTAGCATTATTTCAACTGATTATCTGTTTGAAGCATTTTTTGTGTTATATGCTCAAAGACCACTGTTTTTGCTTGATGCTTTGTGAATTTCTTAAATTTGACGAATTACTACTGAAGTGAGTATCGATGAGAAGAAATTTATTATACCTGTACTGGTTAGAATCCCAGATAAACTGAAGATTTGTTTTCATTTCAACATTTCAATTGATCGCAAACTGTTTCTTTCTATCAATATCAACCACTGTAACCAGTTAAGAGAGCAAACTACATTCAACTCGAAAATTTGCTTCGGCCCAGCATTACAGTTAAGCTTTAGAAACTGACTGGAGGGCACAGATTTGATGGAGATTTTTTCCTTCTAATAATGGTCTAGGGAACACCGTGGGACCCCAAGTCAACCTGTCGGCCGCTGTCGCCGGAGGGTGACTTGTGCGATTCAATGGGTCACTTACGACCACCCTTTCGCTTGTCGTATTTTTTTTTCTTAGTTCGAGTTTTGAATTCAATCTTGAGCGCTCAAATTGAGCCAGGTTTCCGTTTTTGGTCATCCTCTAATGACAAAGTCGTTCGAACTGTGGCACCACAAAGTAGGTAAGCCACCGGTGATTTGGCCGAGGGTTGTCCAAACTGGCCTAGCCCACCCTATTGAATGATTGCGGCTACTAAGTATAACCAGATCAGCCAAAACGTTCACAAATATGCCACAAATAACAACAACAACAGAGCCCTAATTGTCTGTCGTTTCTCATGTGATTATCTCAGTTATGGATTCGCATTTGGAACGCCGTCGGACACAAATGCAGCAGCAGAACCAGCAGTCGTTGATCGTTGGTTTTACTGATGAACCATAAAGAAACATAAATACACTCGAGTCTTTAGACTCGGTGATCCATGTATGGGAAGATGGTAAATGTCTACGCGATGATTTATCTGCAATGGCTGAGTCATGTGCCATCGCTATCCAAAACGAGTTGGTTGCGGAGGATTTAGAATAATCGGAAGTGGCTTACATGACGAAATGTTTGAGGATTTTAGTAAAAGAACAAGGCATCATTTTTAGTATTAATTTTAGGTACATGACTGCTTTGACCATAAATAAGGTCAGAGAATTATACGCCTTCAATCAAATATTTTTTTTTTTTGACATGAAGATGCGTGGTGCAAGATGGTATTAAAAATCGTATAGGGTTCTCGAAGTCATAAATACTTCCAGTTAAAAACAATAAGGTTGTGTATATGCTTTGACTGGCTACTACAAAATGTAAGTGTTATCCTCATTTTTTTTGTACAAAACCCCAGGAAAAATATCGAAAATGTTTTTGGAAAACGTATCTTTTATTTTTACTTGCCCAAATCTCCAAAAAAAAGTTTCGATTTTTTAAACAATTTTCTGGATTGTTGTTACAGTCAACTACCCTTAACTCGATATTGAAGGAATCATCGAGTTAGGGAGGTATCGAGTTATAGAACACAAAACCAGTGCAAATGCAATTCAAGGGACCATTAAGGTATCAATGAAAATCAACTTTTACTATGGTTCTCTAACTCGTTATTGAGATATAAAATATCGAGTAAGGGAGCGTTGACTGTATAATGTAGCTAAATAGTAGGATGACTATCTAGAGTTCAATAATGAAGTAATTTCGTGGAAATTATGATTAACGAACTATTAGAAGATCTCCTGTAGAATTTTATGAGAAAAAAACTGAAGAAAATCGGTAATGAAATTCTTGTAAATCTTCAATAAAGCTTGATAAGATTTGATGAGAACCTTAGTACAATAATTTTCTTTACGAATTACTTGAGGGATCATTGGTGGGTTCCTAACGAGATTTACGAATGATCCCGAGAGATCCCCCCGCAGTGGTAAAAGCGCAGTTACTCTGCGATACTAGGCAAATGTTCCCGCAGGTTGAGGATCTTTTTTGATTGCAAATTTTCTGGACTTTCCAGGGCATTTCTGCCCACATGATACACACTTCTTCTTCTTTTTCTGGCGTTACGTCCCACTGGGACAGAGCCTGTTTCTCAGCTTAGTGTTCTTATGAGCACTTCCACAGTTATTAACTGAGAGCTTACTATGCCAATGACCATTTTTGCATGCGTATATCGTGTGGCAGGTACGAAGATACTCTATGCCCTGGGAAGTCGAGAAAATTTCCAACCCGAAAAGATCCTCGACTGGTGGGATTCGAACCCACGACCCTCAGCTTGGTCTTGCTGAAAAGCTGCGCGTTTACCGCTACGGCTATTTGAGCCATGATACACACATGCGATAATAATAAATTGGCAAAGAAAGCTCTCAGTTAATAACTGTGGAAGCGCTTATTAGAACACTAATCTGAGAAGCAGACTTTGTCCTAGTAGAGGCGTAATACCAGAAAAAGAAAAGGATACAAACTTACGATCAATTCTGTTATTCAATGCTGACCACAATACGGCACGCTTAGTATCAAAACGCGTGTTCTGAATTGGTCGTTCGCTGCTCTCCAGTCAAGTGCTTTCATCCAAAGTCTCGAATCCAATTGTGGTGCACCGCATTTATCTGTGCATTTTCCGGACTGCCATCAGCGATGATTCTGATATAGGCGGCAGCAGCCAAAGTCCGTCCGTTTTAAATAAATCAATTCGCGTCGTAATGCAATACAATTTCACGCCACTCCGGGCCAGTGAAAAGCAAGCGCGAGTTGTCTGTCAGCTAATGTGGGTGTGCGTGTGTGTGTTTGTGATGCCGCGCGTAGAAAGATTCGAGCAGCTGATTTGAATAATGGTGCATTAATTTATTCACCCGACTGTCATATTAATTGTTGAATATCGCGGACCGATAGAGCAGACGACAACACAATGATGGTGCAGCACCACCACCCAAGAGTTACTTCCTGTGGAAGTGAATTGAAACACACATAGGATGGACGAGAGTTCGTAGATGTGCATCGTTGACTTGCGTCTTGCATCTTGTAATCGACGACTGCTCAAATGGCTTTCTACTTACTTGAATTATCAGCGTTGTCGGTTTCGGTAGTGTCATGGTCGCACAACCATATTGTAATGCAATTTGTAGAACAAAGAGCAAGCAATACGTCCATGCATGCATATGGGATCAAGACTCCATCATTTCTGCTTCCATTCCTAGCATGGTTATATTACTTTAGAAGTCAACCGTCTGCACATATTTATCTGTATTTACAATAATTCTATAAAAGGAGATCTTTTTCTAGTTTTTATGACATCATTCTGTAAATTTCTTGGACACGCCGTCACAATTCAGAGAAGAATAACATTGTCTGTATTGAAAGTGTAGAAAAATAGTATAAAACGAGCTCACCAATTGATAATTAATCTTTCTAATGTTATTTACTTAACCGATCGCTACATTAGATTCACAATGCTTATGTATCTTTTTCTTTCTTTCCAGGTACGTATTCAATTTTATAACTGATGTAAACCAGGTAATCTTCACAAATATCTTCAAACAAGTTAAATAGATCAGTAGGGTGAAGCTGATCAATGTGTCACAAGATTTCATTTTTTTCCAAATGATTACGTACTTCATTTGAAAAAAATGAAAATGAGAAATAAGCGTAATCTGTCTCACATCTTAACCTTTTTTTATTTTGTTTTTTTTTTTATGCGACAGGTAAAAAGTCGTGATTTTTCATCTAAATCAAAATAGACGCCATGCCAATAATCAAACATAACATTCTTCTTGTCTCTGGCGTTACTTCCCAACTGGAATAGAGCCTGCTTCCCAGTTTAGTGTTCTTAAGAGAACTTATACAGTTATTTACAAAAAAATGATAATATTAAGGAATTGGCATCATTCGGCTAATCATAATTCATGTTTTTACCTAAAAATCAAAATTATATTCTATCGCTGACGTATTATAACTTTTGTCAGGAGTTTCTGAAGCAGTTTCTGCCGGAATGCCTCCTGTGATTCTTACATAGATTCCTGCAGTAAAATCTTTACTGGAATTTATACAGGAATTTCTTTGAAGATTCCTCAGGGAAATTATTAGAAATTATTACAAAGATTATTTCAAGGACTCCTTCAGATTTCTCCAGGAAAATCTGTACAGGAATTTTTGTAAAAATATCTTCGAGGCTTTTTGCAGGTTCTTCTTCTTTTTGGTGTTACATCCCAACTGGGACAAAGCCTGCTTCTCAGATTAGTGTTCTTATGAGCACTTCCACAGTTATTAACAGAGCTTTCTTTGCCGATTAACCACTTTTGCATGTGTATATCGTGTGGCAGGTACGAAGATACTCTATGTCCTGGGAATCGAGAAAATTTCCTATACGAAAAGCTCCTCGACCAGCGGGATTCGAACCCTCGACCCTCAGTATGGTCATACTGAATAGCTGCGCGTTTACCGCTACGACTATCTGGGCCTAGGTTATATTACGACATTTTTTTCTAGGATTACTTCAGATATTTCTTCAGCGGTTTCTCCATAAATTTCTCAGCCAGTCCTCTCGAGATTTCTCTAGAAATTATTAATGAGATTTAATCCCGAGATCGCTCCAGAAATTCTTCCGAAGATTCTACCAAAAATTCGTCTAGGGATTCAACAAGAATAACTTTATTTATATATGGGCATTCCTAACGAGTTTCCTTTAGGAATTCTCACAGGGTAAATTCCTACATGAATTATCCTCAAGATTTTCTCAGATGAACCTGGATTCCGCTTGAATTTTCTCCAGAGATTCGTTCTTGGCCTTAAAAAAAATCCTACGGGAATTCCACCAAGAATTTCTCTAGACATTCTTACAGAGATTCACCCATGAATTTCTCCACAGATTTCACCAAAAATAATCAGTATTCTTCCAGGGTTTCCTCTTTTTTAGAGATTCCTCCAGAAACTTCGTTCCTGAAGAAGTTTTTTGAGAAATCCCTGGATAAGTTCCTGGAGAAATTATCGGACGAACCTCTGGAAAAAATCTAGAGTAATCTCTGTCAAATTGCTGGAAGAATTCCTAGAGAAATACTTGCAGGAGCCTGATGAAGGATTCCCGAGGAAATCTATGGGGGAATTCCTGAAGATATCCCCTGGAACATCAAATATGCTTTTGGGATACCTAGCCTTTAGTTTTTTCAACGGCTTTTTTATAATAAAGACTGTGTAGACGAAAAGTATATTTCATTTAAATATACAGTCGATTCTATACCAGCTCATTCTTGGAACAATTTTTTGAGAAAATTTTGTAAAGATTTTTTTGGAGCAATCATTGGAGAAATTTCTGAAGGAAATTCTGGAGAAATCTCTCCAGGAATTCCTGTAGAGATTTTCCTAGATAAGTCTTCGTAGGAGTTTCTGAAGAAACTTCAGTAGAAATCTCTAAAGGATTATCTAAGTTAATTACTGACGGACTCCTGGAGGAATCCCTGGAGAATCCTTGAAGGTATCTCAGGAAGAATCACAGTGCAGATTTTGCTGGTGGAATCGCTAGAGAAAACCCTGGAAACCCAACCCCCATGTAGAAAATTTTCTGGAGAAATCCCTGGAATAATCCTTGGATAATTTTCTGGAGAAATCCCTGGAATAATCCTTGGATAATTTTCTGGAGAAATCTCTGGATACATCCACGAAGATATTTTCCAAACGGAATTGATGTAGAGATATTACTGGAGGAATATTCGGATAGATTTTCCCAATCTAACCGCTGTAGAAATTCTTAGGATAATTTCTGATGAAATTCCTGCAGGAATTCATGGGAGAATTTTCGGAGAAATTTCAAGAGGATCTGGTGGTAACTCTGGAAGAATTCCTGAAGGATTCTTTAGTTGTAGAATACCTGGAGGAATTCGGAATGAAATCCCTGGAGGAATATCTGGTAGAATCCCTGGAGCGATCCGTGGAGGAATCCCGGAAGAAATCTCCGGAATAATTCCTGGACGAATCTCGAGATGACTACCTGGGGATATCTTTGTATGTATCCGTAGAATACTCGGAGAAAATTTAGGAGAAAATCACTGAAGAACTTTCATGAGTAATCTTTGGAGAGATTGTCCTAGTGTAACTCCTGGAGGAATTCATGAAGATATTCCTGCATGAATCCTTGTAGAAATTTTCCTGGAGGAATCCTTGGAGAAGTCTGAAAGATTTTCTAGATGAATCTCTAAAGGGATATTGTGAGAAATCGCTTGAAAAATCCCTGGAGAAACCTCCGGAGAAATTCTGGAGTATTCTTGAAATAATTCCTGAAACAGATCCTGAAGGAATCATTGGAGAAATGTCTGGAAGGATCCCAGTAAAAAAAATGATGGGAGGAACATTCCTGCAGGAACTCCTAGTGAAATCTCTGAAGGAATCCCTGTAGATATTTTCTTGCGAGAATACCCCTTGTCGAATCCCTGGAGGAACTCCTGGAGGTATTTCAGGAGCCCTATCAGAACCGGTCTAAAATGTCTAAAGCCAACAAAAGATTTCTGGCAAAAGCTCTTGGGACAATCTTTGGAGGAATTTCAAGAGGAACTCTTAGAGGAATCCAAGGAGTATTTTTTGGAGGCGTAGTACGAATTTCGGGAAAAATTCCTGGAGAATCCCTGGAGAGTTATCTGGAGAAATCATTGGAGTAAGTCAAGTAGTGATTTTCCTGATGGTAACTCTGGAAGAATTCCTGAAGGATTCTTGAGTTGTAGAATACCTGGAGGAATATCTGGTAGAATCCCTGGAGCGATCCGTGGAGGAATCCCGGAAGAAATCTCCGGAATAATTCCTGGACGAATCTCGAGATGACTACCTGGGGATATCTTTGTATGTATCCGTGGAATATTCGGAGAAAATTTAGGAGAAAATCACTGAAGAACTTTCATGAGTAATCTTTGGAAAGATTGTCCTAGTGTAACTCCTGGAGGAATCTTTGAAGATATCCCTGCATGAATCCTTGTAGAAATTTTCCTGGAGGAATGCTTGGAGAAGTCTGAAAGATTTTCTAGATGAATCTCTAAAGGATTATTGTGAGAAATCGCTTGAAAATCCCTGGAGAAACCTCCGGAGAAATTCTGGAGTGTTCTTGAAATAATTCCTGAAACAGATCCTGAAGGAATCATTGGAGAAATGTCTGGAAGGATCCCAGTAAAAAAAATGGTTGGAGGAACATTCCTGCAGGAACTCCTAGTGAAATCTCTGAAGGAATACCTGTAGATATTTTCTTGCGAGAATACCCCTTGTCGAATCCCTGGAGGTATTTCAGGAGCCCTATCAGAACCGGTCTAAAATGTCCAAAGCCAACAAAAGATCTCTGGCTAAAGCTCTAGTGGAATCTTTACAGAAAATGTTTTACGTTTGTGCTGGAGGAATTCTTAAATATTAAAGAACGATTAATGGAACCTCTAAAGAAATCTAGGAAAACCTTGAAAAATATATGATTGTATGGATAAATTTGTACAAGACTAACTGGATGTACGTCTGGAGAAATCTTTGAGTCGATCCCTGGAAAAATTCCAGAAAATAATGTTTGAACATTTCTTCAAATTGTGAGCATTACTAAAAGTATTACAGAAAGAGTCCAAGGTCCAATTTTATTTTTAAAAATCCCGGGATTTCCCGGGATCCCGGGACAAAAATCAAATGTTTCCAAAACGACTACAGAACAATCAGAGCGGGTTTTGAAGCAATGTTCAGTTTTAAAGAGTAGTTTTATAATAACCGAACCTGTTTTTAAAGGTGAATTCTTCTTCTTGAATTCTTTTAGGAAAACAACAATGCAATCTTAGAAATTCATCAAAGTTTCACCTATCTGCAATCAAATTTAATGGTAATTTGTTTAAGTTAATTTGAATCGAAAATCAATCGTGATGCATAAGGTGTAGGTAATACCAATCACTATCAAATTTTGCAAAGAAATCTTTTAAAATCCACTCTCACGATTATGCACCCTATTTAGATTGTTGTGTCATATGGAATCTTCATGCTTTTAAATGATTGGCATAATAGCCATGTTAGACGTTAGAGCCACATTAGACCAGGAAAAGTGTAAGGCACTTCGGGCAAAATGAAACGGTTACGGGAAGATAAAAAAAAAATCAACCACCAAATCAATTGTTTACAAATGGAACAAACCGTAGAGAAACCTGTTATAGTTTATTGAATATTACGTAACTAACATGCCGAAGAAACACAAGTTTAAGCATTAGTGGTCTTAAATCTCAATAAAACTTTTGAAGAGTAAGCTGAATGCAATAACTAAAATACATTCTTGCATCAACAGTCACAAAAAAAACATGTCCCTTGTTTTGAGCCATTATTTGAAAAAAAAAAAAATACAACAGCATTTTCTAGTTAAACATGAAATTTCGGGAAATCCCGGGATTTACGAAAATATCCCGGGATTCGGGATTTTTTAGATCCCGGGATTTCCCGGGATTTTTGTCCCGGGATTCCCGGGACAAGACCCTCTAGATGAAACTGAGAAAATTCTTGGTTGAGAGAAGGCTATGGCAGAATCCCCGCAGGATCGTAGAGAGCTACATATTACTGGAGGGATCTCTCAAGAAATGAATTCGAATGTCTCTGGAAAAATCCTTGAGGGTAATCTTTGAAGGAATAGTAGGAGAAACTATGAAAGGAACACAAGCGTTCTTTCGGGTATCTTCAAAAGAATTTATGGGGAGTAAATTTTGGATAGTTTTGATTAATTTGATCAATGAGATTTCTGGAAAAAAATCCACAGGAATCATGGAGTGCATGGAAACTGAGAGATTGAATAAATTTACTGGAGAATTCTGAAAAAAATTTATATGAGAGTTTATCAAGAAACCACTGAAGAACTCCATTAAAAGATCTAGAACTATCATTGAAGAATTTTTCAAGCAATGTTTCTGAACGAAAATTTGTTGGAAGTCCTGGCGGTACTGCTGGAAAAGTCTCTGGATAAATACTTGATCAGCTTTTTGGACGATTCCTTCAAGGAATTGTTGCAAGAGCTGGACAAATTAAAATGTCTCATAGAGAACAAAAGTTCTCTGGCGAAAGCCATAGTGGAATCCTTGGAGAAATCGCTGTAGGGATTATGGTAGAGATTATCTTAGAGAGGATTTTCTGGTAAAATCCCTGAAGTATTGTTCGAAAGAATTTCTGGAGAAATCTCTGGAGACATTTCGAGAGGAATTTTCGAAGAATTCTCTGGAGGTATTCCTGAAAGAACTCCTGGAACCCCATTAGAATTGGTCCCAAAATTGCAATTGACGTTATAGTTTGTCAGCGATAAAATGTCGTTTTAAGATAAACATGAATTATGAATAAACGAAAAAACCGAATTTAGTACTATACCATATCATTCCGCTAGAGTTTGAATCCTTTGTATACGCGTATTTCGACCTCAACTGTAAGGCCGTCTTCAGTGTACTAGACTCGACTTAAGTCGAAAGAACGAATGTCGGTTCAAAAATGATGTTTCAGAGCGTTTCAAAGCCATGGGTCATTTTTGACCCGTAAAGTATAATGTGTAGCTTTTTCTTAATGCATTAGTGAGTTTAAATCAATTGTAATCGATTAATGAAAATTATTGTAGTTCTACCTACAGTATTGAGGGTACATTATAAGGTACCGCTCATCTGACTGGTACGAGACTCCACAATTCGGGTAATTCCAAAACTTGAACTTATTGATATCCCCGAAATTTGCACATACAAACCGTTTGACATCTTCTAACATAAGACAGACATTCTTGACGTGAGAAAAACTTCCACAAATCATGCCTTTAGCATCCATGTGACAATGTTTGGTATCGTGGCCTCATTGCTAGCACCTGCGAAGGGTCCGACAAATTTCACTGGCATGTCGCGACAATTGTCCCAACAATCATCAAAAGGACCTTTTCATGGCGCCTTCGTTGATCTTCTCCAATTTGGCGCCTGTCTCAGTATGCGCGAAAGCGCGTTGTCTCCAATAAGCTGACGGATGAATGACCGCCTCTAAAATGAGGCTAAGCCGCAGGGTAAGTCACGACTCTTGGCGCCCATTGAGGTCCTCATTATTTGCCCTCAAAAATCCACCCAAATGGTCGCATTTATCGTCTTTAGGTCCAATTGTGCTGCTCATTACAATTATGATATCGAACGGCAAACTTGATAACAGCAGAAATAAAACCTTCAATTCAGGTGTGTAGTCCTTCGGTTGAGTTGACCGCGCAAAGTATTGTGGCAACGAATTGAGGACGGCTATGTCTACGCCACGGCGACGATCACTTGTTTCCATATTTGGTCAAAAGCAAATTGTGGCGTGCCTTGCATGGCGTCAGTTATCCATTTTCATAAATGCATTCTCGCGCCCGGGTGCTTTACTCTGACTTGACTCCGGCTGACTACGCTCTCCGAGGGGTCTCGTACTTGAAGGCTATCGATGGCCGCGATGTTGTCGTCCTCTCGGCGCAGTTTGCAGCACGCGTAGTGATTTTATCTGCAAAAATTGATCCATTTTTGGCTCGAAAATCGTACCATTTTGGACCGATAAACATCCACGCTGTGCTCTTCGCAATGCGAACAACAAGCGCGGTGCACGTACAGTGCTGTTCGGAATAATAGCAGCGCATGAACTTCCTGGAGAAATTCTTAGTAATTTGTGTAAATTCAAGTAATTTGTAGAGCGGTTTTCAGATAAATTCTTGTAGCAATGTCTGCAGAAATTAATCTAGAAATTTTAAGGGAAATTCTTAGGGGATTTTGGAAGAATCCCCGTACGATTTTTTGGAGTAATTTCTGCAGACATTCCTAGATTTTGTCTCGAACAGGATCACTGGAAGAATTCATAGAAAACTCTATGGCGCAAATCATCAATCTTTTGACAACTTCCCGAAAAAAAGGTTGAAGCTAAGAAGATTTATGATGAAATCTATGCAAAACCCTGAATAAAACGTTTAATGCAATGCCTGATCAAGCACCTTAAGAAATTTTCAGATATATCTGTAAAGAAACCACTGGAGAAATTGTATCGAAAAAAAGTTACGTTATATAGATGTTATTGTATATTGAATGTAACATGTATTTGAAGTTCTGTGAATTAAAAATCATCTTAATCTCTTGTAAGACAAATCTAGAGCATGTCAAGGTCGATCATTTTGTATGAAAATTGACATGCGCCGCTATTATTCCGTCCAGCACTGTGCATATTTCACGTATCAATTGAACTCTGTTTATATTTCAGCACTCATAAAATCATTTATTTATATTTCAACATCGGCCAAACAACCACGGCATCGGGCGGCAAACACCATTTACAATATATTTATCATGGGTTCGTTCCGTGAAGCAGTTTGAGTTTGAAGCGAAAGAGTGGAATCTTTTTCGGTGGAGGAGGTCGCGCCGATACACTTTCAGTTTGCGCCAAATTTAACAATAAGCGCTCTTTACCTCTCCTCCCCTCCCAAAAAATGCTCAATAGTAACAAGGCGGCGTTTTTCGGCTTCGACTTTGGTATGAAGCGGTGTCCGTCCGAAGATAATTGTGTTATTTATAATTGTTTTATTTGTGTTATTGTGCGATTTTTTTTTCTTCTGGCTTTTCGGAAAACAAGATGAGCAAACTTTCTTGCCGCAACTTCCTTTCTTTGCAGCGGTAGATGAACGAAACGTTAACCGGGCGGCGAAGGAAGTAATAATTTCACGCTTTGGACTGGATTTCAGCCGCCAGGGGGTGATGTCATTCGGTCCCAAAAGTCAGTTTGTCACGAGGTGGATAAACGTCATAACTTTGGTTTTGCGCATCAATTTGTTTCCAACGCAGAATAGATGAAATATGGAATCACTTGCATCTATGTATGTAGAGATATATGCACAAAGAACAGACCCATCACGAAAAAAAATTGTCACATTTAAATAAAAGTTTGTATCAGAAGATTTCATTTCAAAACTCTTCTAACATACACGATTAATTCTCGCATAACTTATGATCTCGCCCTAAAAGCCATGTGTGAAGCCCGTTGTTTTTGAGAATTTGAATGGAGTTACACGCTATTTAACAACGCTATAGTGAAAAAAAAGGATCATTCTCTACCTGCCAATGGTATTGGTTTCGATGCTTAATCATTAATTTGCTCAGAAACAACGTGCTACATACGTGGTTACCGGGTGCACGACGTTAGGCATAAATACGTTAGGCATAAAGACGTTAGGCATAAGTACGATAGGCATAAATACGATAGGCATAATGGACGTTTGGCATAATAGATGTTTGGCATAATGGACGTTAGGCATAATGGACGATAGGCATAATTTTCAAAAACAAAAATAGAAATTAGTTATTGGAAAAGTGTACTGACTTTTTTTTCATAATTTTGAAGGGCTTCAAAGATCAAAAGCATGTCCTTTGAAATGCGATTGCCTTGCATTAATCCCATAGTTATGAATCCTTTGAAGTAAATTTCTAGGACAAAACTAGATTGAACGATCATCATTATGATTCTGTATAGGGCCTTCATTAGCTTTCTGGCGGCTTCTTAACCATAGAACAAAGCCATGCTGAAGGGGGTCGTTTCGTTTTCTTCACTTTCTTGGCCATGAAGCATAATCGTCTATCGTGCACAAATTAGAAAGCAAAATGGCTACTTTTGCAAAGCAATCTATTGGTTAAAAGTTGTGAAAGTGTTAGAACACTAAGAGAAGAATTTGTGTAGTTGAGTAATGCCAAAAATAAGAACGACGCTGTACATGACCTACTACATATCCTTTGGGTTTGGTTCTACACATATAACTGGCAAATTTTTCATTAGAGATTATCCCTTATTTAAATTAAAGGCTGTTCTTTATACTTGCAATGTCTACAAAATTATTGGAGTCAGTGCTGCTAATGTCTTAATCAGAAAATTTCCCTTCTTCTATAAATAAGCTGTTCTTTTGAGACACTAATGTCATCAGTGCTTAAAAGATATCCATCATATATTTTCCCTTCTTTTAATCATAGGCTTTTCTTTATACTGGTGGAAAAGGCTGTTTGAGAAATCACCTTCTTCCAATAATATGTTCTTATTTGTATTCTTGTTGTTTTAATATTTATTGGAATTGTAGATGAAAGTATTTCCATCATAAATTTTCGTTTCGACTTGCTGTTAAATGATTATGTGGAACACTGGGTAATCAGATAAGTTGCTAAAGCTCTTCGCAACAGAATCGGTAATATCATTGTGATCCTGAATGCATGCCATGCTCATTGCTGGAGCTGTGCTATGTTGAATTTGAACTTGACTTTTGTAACTAAAATAAATATTTAATCAAATTTTACTTTTCAATTTCGACAAATTTCGAATAAATTGATTGAAAAGCATCGAAATTTGTTAGCAGAAGAGGCAAAGGAATTGTTATCACTACATTAAATTGATGAACAGACAGCCAAGAAGATGATTGTCATACTATCATAAAATTATTGTTGAAGATAATGTCACCTATCATAACATAAATTCTTGACATGACTCTCGATTGTTGTATTCAAGGTAATCATTTGCATTAGAAGTACTAATACTTATAAGGAAGATTTTCCTTCTTTAGAATTAACGCAATTATGTAAGAGAAATATAACAAAAACTGTCATATACTCACTAAATAAACATCTTTAGAAACGAATAACACATTGGTTGCAAATCGCAAATATAAATTGATACTTACAAAAATGGATGGAGCTGGGTTTAAGAACGATAACAATAACCATGACAACAATTTTCTTCCATATCTGTCATTCGGTTCATTGTCAAATTTCATAACACCGAAAAAAGTAATTTAATACCAGTCTATCAATCCATCCTACGCTTTTTGTATGCACTTTGCACTTATTTATGAGCTGTTACACGTTAAGGACACCCACCCACCCCATCATCGTAATGCAGGCCTGCCCAACCTTTTTGGCTCTTTTTCGACATAAATGGTTGGTGCATTCGCAAGAATAGACCAATATGAAAAAAATAAGTCTCAAATGAATGCTTTGTAGTATATCTGTCTAATCCATGTTGAAAATTTTAATATCAAACTCTTTGCTAGCGTCAGTCCGACCCGCGGGCCGGATCATTTTTTGGACTTAATTGCATCGGTAGCAGAGAGGTCAATATAAATTTTAAATTTCCAGCATGGATTAGACAAATATAGTACCCAGCTTTCATTTGAGACTAATTTGGTTCACATCGGTCGATTTTTGCAAACGCACCTACCATTTATGTCGAAAATAAGCCAAAAAGGTTGGGCAGGCCTGTCGTAATGGAATTTGTGAATGAGGTCGAACGGTTTTCGATATAAGACGTGTTTCAAATGGCACACGCGCAAGTTATTTTATGCCAAACGTCCATTATGCCTAACGTATTTTATGCCTAACGTATTTTATGCCTAACATCCATTATGCCTAATGTCTTTATGCCTATCGTCCATTATGCCTAACATCCTTATGCCTAACGTCCTTATGCCTAACGTCTTTATGCCTAATGGGGTATACTCGTGGTTACCAATGGCTTTTAGGGCGTTCTCCCAGATTATGCGAGAATTGTTCTGAATTATTGATTTGATCTTGAATGAATTAGTGAAGTAATTTATGGTGGAATTGTTGTACAAACATTAGAAAAATGCTTGGAAAAAAAACAAACAGAAAAAAATCTTTGAAAATAACCTAGATGAATCGCTGAATCAATGTCTGGAGCAATGTCTAGGACCCCTAGAAGAATTCATTCATCATCGGAAAATCATTTAATTCTGAAGAAATTTTTAGAGGATGATTCTAGAATAAATTCCTGGAGAAAAATGACCTGCAGAACAATATCTGTAGGAATCTTGGGGTCGATCCTTTGGGATTCTTCAAGAATCAAAGAGAAAGTTTGCTCGGTTTTCAGTTCTTTTTCTTCTTCTTGGCATAACGTCCCTACTGGAAGGACTCCTGTTTCTTAGCTATGTTCTTATGAGCACTTCCACAGTTATTGACTGAGAGCTTTCTTTGCCAATTTATCATGTTTTGCATGTGTTTTTCGTGTGGTAAGTACAAAGATACTCTATGCCCTGGGAAGTCGAACACATTTCCTTTACGAAAAGATCCTCGACCGGTGGGCATCGAACCCACGACCCTCTGTTTGGTCTAGTTGAATAGTTGCGTATTTACCGCCACGGCTATCTGGGCCGCTTTGAATTGAGAATTCTACTGTTTCCAAGCATTTCCATTGTATTCTTAGGTAAATTTTTCATCTAAAAAAAACATAATTAGTTGAAGATTGGCTTGTTATTTAATACCGTTCAATTTGTATGGAATGAAAAATTGCTAAGAAAACTTCGCACTTAATTTCCTCAAAACTAGTTTTTTGGCATGTACATTCCTTGGCGTCTAACCCCCTTTAAGTTATGAACTGGAAGAATTTCTGAAATTAAATCTTTAAAGTACCCTGTAGAGATTATCTAGAGTGATTATGGAAGCAACATCTGGAAAACTTCTACTTGAACGAAATCCTGAAGTTCTGCAGGAGTTTCATTTGTAGAAAGAAGAAGTTTTTTCTACTACCATTTTCGAAGACATTGAACGGAATAAACACATATGCCTGCTTTTCTTATTTTAGGCGTTCTGATAGAACACGATTTAAATTCAAACTAAGTTCAAAAATAACCCCTGTTGAGTTTTTGTCGACTAAGTGAACGACAAACATGATCAAATGTGTCAAGGTTCATATTTGGACTCATTTTTTAAATTAAAGTTTAAATATTATATAGCCGTTGTTTGAGCGGGAAATTTTGCTAAGGTAGTTGCAAGAAAATGCTCTTTTGTGTTATTAAATAAAAACAAGATTTGGTTGAAAATTTCAGGACCCTATTTCTATAATTCTTAGCAACATCCATGGTGGAAAACATGTAAGGATTTCTTAAAGAATCCTTGGAAGGGCTTTCGAAAGAATTTGGTAAGAGTTAATTGCTGGCAAAATATTTATATTAGGAGGCAGAGGCGCCAACTTCATTATAATATTGAGGGAGCAAAATTTTACAGTCATATGTTTGATATTTTTGTTACGTTTTTTGTTTGTTTGCTTGTTGTTAAATTACGAGAATTTATATTTTCTTAAAAAACTATAACGATTTAACTAAACAAATACAGATATCATACAAAAAGAATCCATAGCATTTTTTCGGCTTAGCAATGTTAACCCCTACTAACATTGTAGAATTTGACATTCGACCGTTTCCAATTCGTGTTCAAATTTGACCAATTTTTCAAATAACAAAGATTACATACATGTATTTTCTGAGATCTCTGGAAATTTGTTTGCCGACTACTCGGCTGTGCGAATCTCAGTTAAAATTAGCCGAGATTCAGCATTCTAAACTAAGTGTGTATTTTTTCATAATTCATTCATTTGAATATGCTTGCAATTTTTTTAAGATTAATCGTATTCATCGAGCCTTGAAATCATTTTTTTTATTTTTAATGTTCCAAATATGTTTTTGTACTTCAATAGTTGTTATAGCAAGTTAATAACGAAATCTAAATTTCACTTTTTACAAGACAATTGACCCAATGTACTGTGTTTTATTTTCTCGATTTCATGCGCTTTTTGAATTGTGCCCAAACCGTTGATTTTAGCGATATAGTTTGTTCGGAGAAGTTTCTTGGTATATTAAAGCGCAACTTTTGACGAAAAAAGTTTTTTGATCAATCCACCTAGCAGTGAGATAGAAAAACTATTTTTTTAAACATTTAGATAGACATATGGTGTCTTCGGCAAAGTTGTAGAATTGGCAATTTGAAACAACTTTGTCGAAGGCACGATTTTTCTATCTCTTATACTTTTTGAGATATATGCCGTTGCATGTGAATGGCCCTCAAAAATCATATTTTTTATCATAACTTTTTTCCAAAATTTTTAACATTTTTTGTGTTTTCTACAAAGTTGTTTGTCATAGAGTTTTGCGTCGTCCGATAAATTTGGCTCACGGTTTCGCGCATGTTTTCGTCGCCGGAGATTTTTTTTTTTTTTTCCTGTTTTCAAGCGTCTTGCTGGGTAGTGCTTCGTGAAGCCCAAGCAGGACAGTTCAGTTTTGCGTCGTCCGATAAATTTGGCTCACGGTTTCGCGCATGTTTTCGTCGCCGGAGATTTGTTTTTTCCTGTTTTCAAGCGTCTTGCTGGGTAGTGCTTCGTAAAGCCCAAGCAGGACAGTTCAGTTTTGCGTCGTCCGATAAATTTGGCTCACGGTTTCGCGCATGTTTTCGTCGCCGGAGATTTGTTTTTTCCTGTTTTCAAGCGTCTTGCTAGGTAGTGCTTCGTGAAGCCCAAGCAGGACAGTTCAGTTTTGCGTCGTCCGATAAATTTGGCTCACGGTTTCGCGCATGTTTTCGTCGCCGGAGATTTTTTTTTTTTTTTCTGTTTTCAAGCGTCTTTCTTCGTGAAGCCCAAGCAGGACAGTTCGGTTTTGCGTCGTCCGATAGATTTGGATCACGGTTTCGCGCATGTTTTCGTCGCCGGAGATTTTTTTTTTCTCCTGTTTTCAAGCGTCTTGCTGGGTAGTGCTTCGTGAAGCCCAAGCAGGACAGTTCGGTTTTGCGTCGTCCGATAGATTTGGCTCACGGTTTCGCGCGTGTTTTCGGCTCCTAAGATTTTTTTTCTGTTTTGGAGCGACTTGCTGGGTAGGTATTTGGAAGGCACAAGCAAGACGGTTTGTTTTCGGGACGCCAAGAAGTTTTGCTGTCAGTATCAGTTTTGTGTTCAGTCGAGGATGGATTACCAACTGGTGAGTTCGTTTCATTCTTGTGATAACACATATTTTCTTGAAAGCGTAACTTTTAAGTAATTTTAAAACAAACTTTGTATGGTTCGTCACTATAAGTGTCGGCATTATGTTTTTTTGTTATACGATTTCAATATACATATATTTGTCTCTTTTATACGTTATTAAAAATTATCTTTTGAATTGTTCGACATTGTGAATGTTGACGTATTTTTTAAAACTTGTAACATATCGAGACAAAATGCACAGTAATACTCATATGTAATTTTCAAACAAACTATGTATAGTTCGTCACTACAAGTGTCGGCATTATTCCTGTTTCATATAATTTAAAATATATACATGTAATTTTCAGTTTTCGTCATTAATAAAAACATCTTTTGAATAGTGTAGTGTTTGATCCTTCGACCTTGACACTTGCTCCTGCTGGGGCGGGTGATGAGGGCAGGATCAAACATGTCGCGCGTCGGTAGTGTAGCGGTGAAAAAGTGATCGGTTCGTTAGTAGTGTTTGATCCTTCCACCTTGACGCTGGCTCCTGCGGGAGCGGGTGATGAGGGCAGGATCAAATATGTCGCGCGTCGGTAGTGAAGCGGTGAAAAAGTGATCGGTTCGTAAGTAGTGTTTGATCCTTCGACTTTGACGCTTGCTCCTGTGGGGGCGGGCGATGGGGGCAGGATCAAACTTGTCGCGCGTCGTTCGCTCAGAGAAATGAAAAAGCGCCGCGGATCGCTAGTAGTGTTTGATCTATTGATCGCGTCGCTTGCTCTTGCGTGGGCGAGTGACGAACACTTGTTCGGCGTTTAATGCGATTATCGAATTATTTCGCGAATCCGGTTAGGCGTGATTATATCATGGCTCGCATCACCAAACATTGGTGACTCCCAGATCTTTACCTTATCCCACTAACCCAATATCCTCTCCATGACAACCGTGGAGATGCAGAGGTGATCTCGGTCTCTAGTAACAACGGTAGTCACACTAACATTCCTTCCCTTCCCCGATGACCGTAAGGACGTGGCCGGCGCCGTTATTGACTTTTAAATTTGAGCTCTCGATTTGTGCACATTGAAGAATGGTAAGCTAATCCCAAGCCCCATTCATTAATTCCCTGTGCAACTTCGATTGTTCTGGTCAATCACGGAGTAGCAACTACGAATTGTACGGTCATCTATGCTTATGCTTATGCTTATGCTTTCTACAAAGTTGTTTGTCATAGAAAAACCCGTGTTTTTGCTGAACATATCATACCCCTATCTTTTGAAGTAACAAAGTTATTCATGAATTACTCTTTTTTCAAGGGGTAGTTTAGGCCTGTATAACTGCCTTCGGCGCAAAATGGCGCAGACAACTCTTACAAATCATGAATGTACCATATCTCCCCTTTCGGTATTTGATAAAAACTTTTGTCTATAAGCGTCTTTGCATGGGTTTTTACTATCAAACAAATAAGCCTTAATAAAACGAATTCGACTGATAATTCTTTTACTTTAAGAGATAGAGAGGTGCAATGTTCAGAAAAAACGCGTGTTTTAAGATGTTTAACAACTTTGTAGAAGACATGAAAAATGTTGAAAATTTAAGTAAAAAGTTTTGAACAAAAATGATTTAAAACGAGTTTTTTCATACAAATTTGCAAATTTGTGTACTTTATGTTAAAAAACCGTAACTCTTTTACAAGATTTTTAACATTTTTCATGTCTTCTACAAAGTTGTTAAACATCTTAAAACACGCGTTTTTTTCTGAACATTGCACCTCTCTATCTCTGCATAAAGTAAAATATCCTAGAGCTTACATTGGAAAAGTTTGAATTTATGACTAAAGGTTGAAAGACAAAAGGTCTAAAAGATAAAAACTCGAATGACAAAAATAAAAGAGACAAAAGGTCGAAAACTTTTTTGTAAAAAGGAAAAAAAAATCCACCAAGCAAATCACGGTCAATCTTTTATCCTTTCGACCTTTTGTCTTGCGACCTTTTGTCCTTTCGACGTTTTGTCATTCAATCTTTTGTCCATAAACCATTTCTGATACTTTGGAGAATACAGTACTGACCCGATTTGATTTGGACAAACGAATTTCATAATATCTGGAGTATCAGTAAAACGTGCTTCATTACTTAGCAACCTGACAATTATTGGATGAAATTGAAAAACACAGCCGAGTTCACGAAAAAGAAACTAGGTGTGTAGGTTCATTCATAAATTCCTCCAAGAATTTCTCTTAATACTACTTTGAAAATTATTCTATGAATTCCTGATGTAACATTTTTTCAAAAATATTCATGTAATAATTTTATAAACTATTGTTCCAGAAATAATTGGATACATTAAAGAGATTTTTCGAAGTATTTGTTCAAGATTTTTTTCATGCGTTCCCTCTTGAACTCGTCCAGAAACTACATCCGGAATTCCAATGAAGTAATTTAAATTTTTAAGGAATGACTTCATTTACTTTAGCTTCTTGTTACAGTCTTTCGTGTTTTTCTTCAGTAATATCTCGAAATATTCCTTTAAAATTTGCTCCTAATGTTATATCGGGATTCTGCTATGAATACCTCCATAAGCTTTTGATAGGATCCCTTAAAAATTACATTTTGTTGAATACTATAAGATTTTTTTTAAACAACTCCAGGTTAAATTCTTGATGAAATGTCTGTAAAATTTCTCAAGTAATTCTATAAAAAATCTTTAAACACAAAAGTGTTGATGAATTTTAAAATATTGTTTAGTGAAAATTAATATCTATTAAAATCAATCTCCAGTTGAAACATTAATAGACTTGAAGGAATTCCAAGAAGACGTTCGAGGCAATTACTGATGCCACTTTGAAGAAATTGTTTTATGGTTCATTTCAAAAGGGTGCATAGGCAGTGCATAAAGATCGTTTTGGGAGATTTGGGAATGAAATTGTGAGGGTTACTCTTCTCCCCCCTGATAAACAAAAAACCTGGCTACGCCCATGTCTCTCGTCCCCTTAAATGTTTATGTAGGTTGTAAACGTGGTAAATAAGCAACTAGGGAAAGTGTACCTACCAGTTATGGCTATAGTAATTCCCTATTTGGCCATATTTGTTTTCTCGAAAACTTTCATATTTAGAATATTTTTGAATGTTTTAACATCAAGATTCATTTGATATCAAACTACTAAAACACACAGAAGGATTAAAAATTTGAAAATAATCAAATTATCACGTATGGCGAAATAGGGAACCATTATGTCCATAACTGGTACACCTATCCTATTAATACGTCAAAATTTGAAAAACAGAAACAAAAAATATGACCCGATTTTGTCAGGTTCCCTATTTTGTCAGCCTAAAATTCATCGAGGGGCTGACAAAATCGGGTCCCTACTGTATACTGAAAAAAAAATCTCTATGAATTGAACAAGGAATTTTAAAAGTTTTTCGATGTATTCAGAAAAAAATCTATTGAAATACTTGAACACCTGGATGAAACCCCTGAAGGAATTCCTAAATAAAAAAATCTATTCTCGTATCCGTGAACAGCAGACGTGAACTTGTCAACAAACAAAAATACACCGTGAACTAGATCACGTTTATGCGTAAACATGATGGTAGTTCATGGTGTTTCCAGAGCTCTCTTTTGAGCGTGTATACGTGAATGTGTGTCAGGAAAATAGTCTGGGGCATTACGTGGAGTAATTTCTAGACAGATTCTCAGAAAACTACTTTGAGCAGAGTCTGAAATTGATATAAGTTTTTCAAAGAGTTTCTCCAGGAATACTGGAGAAAAGGCGCTTAAGCCAAGGCTTTTGAGCCAGGGCATAAGGGATAAATACCTGTGTCCAATCCACAATCACATTGGGTGTGCTTTAACATTCTTAGCAACGCCACTCCCAATGATTTTATCTATCCCCCTGAAATGAAACGGTTGGTACGGTCTCCGTTTCTACAATTTTTATTCAAATATTTACGTTTATCACATTATTCATACGTGGATAATTTGATAGCCGTATTGTATATGAATTATCTTCAAACCCAAGTCTGCACAGAAGGCCTGGCCATTTCAATATTTGTACCATATCATGCTGCAAATATTAATGCTGACAAGAAAATACTGGGAGAAGTTTCGGTATTGTATCTAAATGCTTTTCAATATTGTCTGTCCAAGGACTTAGAATAGAATAGAGTTTCTCCAGGAATACTGTCGAGAATTCCTCAAGAAATCCTCTAGAATCCCCCAAGGATGCTTCCAAGAATTTTTGCAGGGATTTGAACAGTCTGAAGTCGTATAAAAATGCGAAGTTTGATAAGTTTCTTTCCATGAATTATATCCAGTGGATATGTTGTCCTGTTTGTCAAAATGTTTGAGAAAATTTTATCTAATTAATTTCGTCAACACATACTTCTGTTCACTAAACTACTTTTTATTGTATTTCTTTCCAGGTACGTACTAATCCTCATTATTGATGTAACACCAGGTAAACTACAATCCCACTCTGGGAGGATACAACAATCGAAAAGAAACGCTTATTGTTGCTTGATTTGTCTACAATATTTTCTATCAAACAAGTCGCACGCTGTCATAGAGGCCTTCCGTTTTGAGTGCGAATACTTTTCATTTTGCATTTCTTAAAACTGAGAATTTTAAATACCTTGAATGGCAGAAAATTTGATTTACACGGGTTTAGGTTACGTCGAAAGCACTTTTGAACTGTTGCAAAATTTTGTCTATTTCGAAGGCAATCAAGATTCTAGTAGGAAGTGCTGAAAACATCTGGAGCAAGTTAAAAATCACTTTAATAAAGAAAAAAAAATCTGGAGCATGAACATTTTTTAGTGCAATCAGATAATTCAGATCAAACCTTAGGAAGTCTGAAATTTGTTATCTCATGTTACAAATTTTCGATGAGCAAAGCATCGGGATCTGATTTTTGGGATCTCTATAGAAGACAGAAAATTGTAAAGCCAGTAACTGCTAGATCTCCACGTCTAGTGTTTTTTTTTGTTTTTTACAAGGGGGAAATCTGCAAACAGATCCCCTGAGAAGATAACTCAGGGAATGCGGGGATGACGCACCAACGACGACCCGCTAAAACCAGCCTATGCACTGTGCATGAGCAATTCATTTAGAATTGCTCAAGTGGTGAACAGTGCATCGACATGACCCTTGGACTCAGACCCTCATCTCCCCGGAACCACCTTACGGTATTTCTTCGGGAAGGGACCAGTGCATATAGCACAAAGCGTGTAGCAGAAGTAGCCTAGGCAAACTGCTTCTCCTAGCCGACTTAAACAATGTTACAAGGGACCAGCCTCGGCAGGGCTAATCCTCTGCAGCCAACTCTTGGTCGGCGCGCCATAGACGCTGCAATTCTAACATAATGTGAGTGACAGCCGTAGTTACTGCATTCCAGCACTCGGCATCCGCACACATTCTCTCTATAATATTGTCGGGGGACGTGTCCCCTCCGCATGTAGTGAGCATGCGACCTCTCACAACAATGAAACGGGGGCAATCGAACACGACATGCTCCGCTGTTTCCTCTACACCAGCACAATTGGGGCACGCAGGACATTCTGAGTGCCCGAACCTATGCAGGTACTGTCTATAGCAACCATGTCCTGACAGAAACTGCGTCAGGTGGAAGTTCACTTCCCCATGGCTTCTACCATACCAATCTGACACATTTGGTATTAGTCGATGGGTCCATCTACCCTTAGTGGAGTTATCCCATTCCTGCTGCCAGCTTCTGAGCGTTTCCTCTTTACACGTGTCGCGGACTCCTCTGGTACCCCTTTGGTTGAAGCATTGAACATCTTCCTTGATGATGAGCCCGATGGGCGTCATCCCGGCTATGATGCACACGGCCTCTTTAGATACCGTCCGGTATGCACTTGCTACTCTTAAGCACATTATCCTGTACGTGCTTTCCAACCGCTTTAGGTTTCTGTTCGTTCTAAGCGCTTTTGACCAGATTGGTCCTCCATACCTTAGTATGGATAGCGCCACGCTTGCCAGCAGCTTGCGTTTGCTGGCAATTACAGCAGAGCTGTTAGACATCATCCTCGAAAGCGCCGCTATAGCCGTAGATGCCCTTTTACAGGCATATTCAACGTGGCTAGCGAAGCTCAGCTTGTCATCGATCATTACCCCAAGATGCCTAAGGGATCGCTTGGACTCTATTGTGCAATCACCTACCGAGATAAGCGCCCGTTGCTCGGACTTGCGGTTGTTGACCACCACCACCTCAGTCTTGTGACGGGCCAGTCCTAGTTTCCTAGACTTCATCCATTACTCAACCAGGGAAATAGAGTGCGCTGCTGTCAACTCTACTTCCTCCATCGATTCACCATAGACCACTAGGGTGATATCGTCGGCGAAGCCAACAATCTTAACACCCGTCGGAAGGGGCAGCCTCAGTACGTCATCGTACATCGCATTCCATAACAGCGGGCCCAGGATTGAACCTTGAGGTACTCCCGCGGTAATTCGCGGTAATTCGGTAACGTCTAGTGTTTACTGTCAGTCTACCGGCCTGTACCCGACAAAAACAGACTGTATTGTCACAATTTCCAGCGCTTTGCCATTCCGTTGCAGGACAGAAACAGAACGTTTAGTACTACGCTTGCCGCACGTGTGGGAGTGGTCAAACAGGCGACCGGCTTCATAGCACGCAAGTTTTCACGTAAAGCGCCCCAAGACAACGATGTACAGTGGTTCAGATAAAAAAAAATCATGTCAAAAATATATTATGTTGCAAGTTTTGATTATGACAAGTGTTATTGTAGAGGGGCCTTCCGTAGTCGAGTGGATAGAATCCGCGGCTATAAAGCAAAGCCCTGCTGGAGGTGTCTGGGTTGATTCCCGGTCGATCCAGAATCTTTTCGTAATTGAAATTTCTTTGACGTCCCTGGGCATAGAGTATCATCGTACCTGCCACACGGTATACGAATGTGAAAATGCTTAATCAGTTAATAACTGTGGAAGTGCTCATTGAACACTAAGCTGAGAAGCAAGATCTGTCCCAGTGAGGACGTGATGCCAAGAAGAAGAGGTGTTGAGGTTGCAGACCCTATTTTGGGCATAATAACTTTTTTGGATTTCGTATAGCAAAATTTCTGTGTTAATACATTTTGACTCTGTTTTCAACTAAAATATGTTCAAAAATAGGATTTCTGTCAACTTTCAAGAAAACTAGACCACTATGCGACGACGACGTGCTTCCATCAATCGTCGCCCAGGGAAAGAGAGCAAAAAAAAAATGCACTTCTCACGTAATTGCATATTTAATGACCACACAAAGGCGCGCGTATGTTTGTCATACCATTCCCTTACCAGTTGGGATAGCAGCATGTTGGTCAACAGCGAATTCTTGCTCCACAAATCGCAGGAAGGTTGACGTCATTCGGCAAGCAATCATTTTAGGATATGACCCCACGATATGCAAAAAATCGAATGTCGGGTTTTTGCTTGGTGATCAGCGATAAGACCTACTTCCAACGGACAGCACGATTTGATAGCGGGAATAAAAAAGATTCCATTCTTCTGAGTGAGTGTGTATATGATGGGCCACTTCCACTCAGTCAACCTCATCGAAGAGTATTTACCTTGTGAGTGTTCTTCGCGGTAAGAATGACTCATCGGGGTGATGATAAATATGGTTTGAATTCCGAGAAGGTCGTACAAAGAAGTCATACATCTCGGAGGATATGATTTGAAATTATGGCACACTAAAACCTCCATTTACGTAATAGGTTGGGTACGTAAAAATAATAACTTAAATGGAACTCTCGCCTTCGAAATTCCTTTGAAATTTTGTAGATTGACATCAAATAGACTAAACTGAGATTTGTATGACACACCTTGTAAAAAACGATGTCACCTCTATGCTAATTTGCTTGGGTGTTCGAAGTCAGCCCTGAACTTCATGAGAAACAATCCGGGTAGACTGATCTACCAAGATTTTGTACAAAGACTGTTTAAAGTTATTTAAAAACTATTTGGAATACAGGTCATCAAATCTACAAGCGCATCAAGAGACTCTCAGAGTTTTGCAAACAAGGATAGTACCCATTCGGGCTCATGTAGTTAAGTTCTACCATGTTTTGAGTTCAACAGCTATTTCAGATCCGACGGATCTCTGGTTCTATCTGTAGATTCGAAGGCCTCTACTCAAAGACGGTTTTGGATAACCGCAAGCAATTGCTGAACTCGAAACTTGATAAGGCATATTGTATTGTGTTCTAGGGTAAACTTTATCCATAAACGTCAGAAAATCACTGGTTATGCGTGTAGAACTAAAGTCATAATACGTAAATAGAGCCTAAGTAAATAGAGGTTTCAGTGTAGCAGACTGATTTAAGGTGTTTTGTCTTTGCCACAAACGGAGTTCACATTCTTGTTCGAAGACTCGAAAGCAAGGTCCTCTCCCGCATTCAACAGCAAATCACAACAAATCACACATCACATTTACTGCCTCCGTCTGACACACGGTGTACGGAAATTGGACTCAAACAAACAAGAAAACTCAATCGAATTCGCTACTGGTCTGGTAAACTGCTTGCTGCGAGGTTGACCCACATTTCGCATTCGCGCGAACTCCTGGCCATACAAATATATTGATGGTCGCCGTCATCATCGCCATACAACCGTGGTGGTGCTTTCCCTTATAAGGAAGCCAGTTTCTGTTGTCGGTTTGGCTCCAGCACCTTTGCTGGGAGCTGTGCATGGATGGCGTTACCATTAGGATCCATTAAGGAGCGTGCAGATCGTCAAGGTTGAACTGTTCTAAGCATATCGACAGTCAATCGTGGAGTCTCTCCCTACACGTTGAGTGATTAACGCCGTGTCACTCCAAGAGCTCTGCTGTCTCCTCTCTATAGGATAGTGATTTATTACTTACAGGAAACTCAAGGCTGTGCGAAATGGCACAGGATCGACGCAGTTCAGAAGCTTCCACAAGTAGCGTAGAACGTGATTTCATTGTTTTCGTCCAGACACTACTTCATTAGCTGTTCTTCCCCCTACGGCACGTGTGTGGAGGTGAATAGCATTGCGCTAAAATATCCCTAAGAACAAACACAGCATTCATATTGCTGTGGCGCTCGGTAGGGTGGTTCAAATAGCAAACATTTGTGATGTTTGAGGGTCTCATCTCGTATTTCCAGGGCTGGTAGCGGGTCTCTTCTTAGAGACTCGGTCATTATTTTAATACAAGTCTCTAAAAAGCCTGTATTGTTAATAGAAGTTCTCTATTAATCATAATGGTCTCTAAAATCTCTTTTTGTGTCTATTCTGCTTGCATTGAATCCTGGTGCAATATTGTAAATGCCCCAGAGTTCTGCTTCTTATTTTTTCTGGCATAACGTCTTATCAGAGAAAGAGCCTGCTTCTCAGTTTAGTGTTCTTATGAGCACATACGCAGTTATAATTTGAGAGCTTTCCACGCCAATTGACCATTTTGACTCAGCTTGATCCTGCTGAATAGCTGCGCGTTTATCGTCACTGCTATCTGGGCCTCTGAACTAGCGTTGGGCGGTTTTAAATCGATGTTGTCAAAATCGATGTTTGCTTTCCGATTAATCGATTTTTTGAATCGATGTTTGGAGTACCTACAATCGGGTGAATCGATTCTCTTCATTCGATTTTTTGATTCGATTCATTTTGTTGAAATCGTC
Organism: Aedes aegypti; assembly: GCF_002204515.2. NCBI lineage: Eukaryota > Metazoa > Arthropoda > Insecta > Diptera > Culicidae > Aedes > Aedes aegypti. The sequence continues at coordinate 45,887,231 of NC_035108.1, forward strand.
ATATATTTCTTAACGAGTTTGTGGAAAAGAAAAAATATTTTGAACTAATCTTGAAGTAGTAAATCTGTTCAATTGATTTTCGAAACTGATCAGATTGAAATAAGTAGAAATCGAATGCAAATACATTTGGTCTCATTTCAACCTTCATAAATGTCAATTGTCATCCGATTCGAATCGATCCGAAAACATCGATTCAAAGGATTCGATTAAATCGGTGAATCGATTCGGCAGTTCAAATGTGAATCGATTCAGTAACATCGATGTTCTGGACAAATTTGCCCAACGCTACTGAACCTTTTCCTATTTCTTGGATTGTTTTTGCTCTACTTTCATCTTTATGATTCAAAGGGTTAATGGACAAAAGGTTATAACTTCGAAAGGTCAAAAGGTCGAAAAATATTTGCTTGGTAGGAGTTTTTTATTCTTTGAAAAAATACTATTGGCTTTTAGTCTACACTTTTTGTTCTTCGACCTTTTGTCCTTTCAACCTTTTGTTATAGAAGAACATGTTTAGATCGGAGGATGATAAGGTTGTTCTTGCATAAAAATTCTAGTATGTTTAGATATTTTTTCCTAATTTCTCTATAGTAAATTCCGTACTTACATCGTCTCTGTACCTTTATATCATAACCGAAATGGCTGAAAATTTGACAAAAACTGACTTCATCATTAATATTATAAGGAAAGTGGGAGATTAGATTTTCAAACTTTTTTTTTTGTAATTTGAACCGCCCTACTGTGGCACACACACACCACACCCACACCGTCATTGATGGCGACTAAAAGAATGAAGTGGTAGAGAACACAGAACCATCAAACCAGTCGAACTGAAAACAAATTCAACATTCCAGTCCGGTCAGTGTCGTTCTCGTTTGAGTCGTCGTCGACCGAGACGTCGTTATGACTCTTACTATACTTCTTGATCGTCGTGGAGAGCACGGAGAGAGTGTGAACACGATAGCGAAGCAATCAACAGCCAATGGATGGGTGTGTATGACTTATTCATATGGGTGCTCGCGAAACTCGGTGTGGAAGCATGTAAAATTCAGCTGGATTTTCGTTCATATTGTACTGGGAAGATAGGCGTCTGGCGTTGTAACAATGTCGTCTGGGAAGAACAATAGATGAAACATTCTGTAAGGCATGGAATGAAGTAGGTAGTATATGGTCAAACAGATTTTTTCCCAAGGCATTAACAGTTTTTTTTTTCAAGACACTTTAAAGCTGGTGCTTAAAAGAAAATACAGTTTCTACAGACCTTCTTGCATAAAACTTCTGTTAGAGGTTGTGTATAGCTTTTGGCCAATAATCTTCACAGTAGTATTTCCCCACTGTTTTGAAGCTGTGAACCCTTTTATTGGGGCGATCCATTAATTACGTAAGGGGTTATGGGGGAGGGGGGGGGGGTTGAGATTTCTTACGCGCCTTATAAATTATTTTTAATTTTCATACAAAAAATCTTACCATGGGGGGAGGGGGGTTGAAAAACCGCCAAAAAGGCCTTACGTAATTAATGGACCGTCCCTTATTATTCCCACATAATATATTTGAAAACGAATTTTTATGATCTGATATCGAAGCATATAAAACGTACGATTTTTCAGAATCATCAGCTTTGTATCGGATGAATTTATTTGAGCTTCTAATTAAAAACTAATCAAACTGACTGACATCACTATATTATCTCAGTAGATAACTGCCTCGATACTCAACAAACATCTTGAAAAATACATCAAATGATCTTGCTGAACATTTATAAAAAATAACGAGTAAGAAACCTGTTCGAAATGTAAGGAGAAACGCGTCAAAGAATTAAGAAGGAATCTCATCAGATAGATAACGGCTATGATACTTTACCAAGACTCTCGGCTCTGCTAAGGAACTTCCAATAAGATTTTTTTCCAAAGATCCTACAAACATCGTGCAAGCCAGTATTTAATAGATTTTCTCAGATATCCTTCAAGGATACATATGCTAAAATTTGCGAAGATGTCATAATTCACCAACTATCACCTTTGGAGTCTTCTATGAATGTGCAATATAGCCTGTAAGTGGGATTCATGACAGCTCATTATAAAAGATTATTCTACTGTAAAAATCTCTCATAAATCCTCCAAGAATCACTACAACCGATGTCTCCTAAAAGACTCACCTGGAATCCGCCCTTTTTGATGAAGAATTCCACTATAAATCTGAAATTAGGTGGCATCTAGCGGTTTGAAACAAATCTATTTGACATTTCTTTTTTTTTTGTTTCTTGAATCCCTTGAAAACTCCACAGAATATTTGAAAGATCCCAACTGGAAGCTGGCAAGCATATTTGGTGAAGTCTTCCAAGAAATGAGTAATAAAAATGCCAGCAATTTCCCTTTAATATATCCAGGATCGATTGTAGAATTAATAATATCCGCAAGTAACCAATTAGTACTTTAATTTGCCCTGCGTGTCAATACAGTGCTATGATACTGCTGACAAGCCCTATATAATATACGGCCTATATAATATAGTCCTATAAGACGAAAAAGACGAATTAGCGAGCTAGTGGTTACTTGGGTCTTTCTGTGAAACTACAATTGGCAGAGAGACATTAAATGTTTGTTATCAGAATTTAGGTATTTGCATAGAGCTGATTAAGGTAAAAGATTTTGCATTGAAATAAAAACCCTCACACATAGGTTACAAAAGCCTCGCGTCCCCTGAGACGTCTCGCGGCGGTGGTCCTTCGACAATCGGTTGACAAATCCTGCTCAACTGCCTTTTCCAAAATGGATGTACAGATTCTAACAGAGAAGGTTCTTAGCGTTTCTAGCAAAGACATGTGCTTTTCAGCTTTTTAAATAGAAGCTTTTCATTTATTACCCACAAACGTATTGCAACGTTTTGCAGATACTAGCTTCGGAATGATAAGATGCCATGTTTTTGGCTGAAAAGCTTTCCAGTTTTTGACCGCTATGTTTTTCAGCATCTGGTAAAAAATCTTCCCAGCCTCTAGTAAAGAAGCTTTCCTGTCTCTGACTTTAGTAAAGCTCTTCAGCTCCTGGAAGGAAGCTTTCCAGCATCTGGAATAAAGTTTTTCAGCTTTTGGTAGGAAGCTTTTCAGCTTCTGAAAGAAAGTTATTTAGTTTCTGGAAGAAAGCTTTTCTGCTACTGTAAGAAAGCTTTTTAGCTTGTGGAAGAGAAGCTTCTCAGCTTCTAGAAGAGAAGCTTCCCATCTTCTGGAGGAGAACCTTCCCAGCTTCTGCAAAAGAAACTTGCCAGCTTCTGGAAGAGAAGCTTCCCAGCTTCTAGACGAGAAGCTTTCCAGCTTTTGGAAGACAAATGTCCCAGCTTCTGGAAGAGAAGCTTCCCAGCTTCTGGAAGAGAAGTTTTCCAGCTTTTGGAAGAGAAGCTTCCCAGTTTCTGGAAGAGAAGCTTCAAATCTTCTGGAAGAGAAGCTTCCCAGCTTCTGGAAGAGGAGCTTCCCAGCTTTTGGAAGAGGAGCTTCCCAGCTTCTGGAAGAGCAGCTTCCCTTCTTCTGGAAGAGAAGCTTCCTAGAAGAGAAGGTTCCCAGCTTCTGGAAAAGGAGCTTTCCAGTTTCTGGAATAGAAGCTTCCCAGCTTCTGAAAGAGAAGTTTTCCAGATTCTGGAAGAGAAGCCTCCCAGCTACTGAACGTGAAGCTTCCAATCTTCTGAAGAGAAGCTTCCAATCTTCTGAAGAGAAGCTTCCAATCTTCTGGAATAGAAGCTTCCCAGCTTCCGGACAAGAAGTTTCCCAGCTTCTGGAAGAAAAGCTTCCCAGCTTCTGCAAGAGAAGCTTTCCAGCTTTTGGAAGCGAAGCTTCCCAGTTTCTGGAAGAGAAGCTTCCCAGCTTTTGGAAGAGGAGCTTCCCAGCTTTTGGAAGAGGAGCTTCCCAGCTTCTGGAAAAGCAGCTTCCCTTCTCCTGGAAGAGAAGCTTCCTAGAAGAGAAGGTTCCCAGCTTCCAGAGGAAAAGCTTTTCAGCTTCTGGAAAAGAAGCTTCCCAGTTTCTGGAATAGAAGCTTCCCAGATTCTGGAAGAGAAGTTTTCCAGATTCTGGAAGAGAAGCTTCCCAGCTTTGGGAAGAGAAGCTTCCCAGCTACTGGACGGGAAGCTTCCCAGCTACTGGACAAGGATTTTCCCAGCTTCTGGAAGAAAAGCTTCCCATCTTCTGGAAGAGAAGCTTCCCAGCTTCTGGAAGAGAAGTTTCCCAGCTTCTGGAAGAGAAGTTTCCCAGCTTTTGGAAGAGAAACTTCCCAGTTTCTGGAAGAGAAGCTTCCAATCTTCTGGAAGAAAAGTGTCCTAGCTGCTGGAAGAGAAGTCTCAGCTTCTGAAAGAGAAGTTTCCCAGCTTCTGGAAGAGAAGCTTCCCAGTTTTTGGAAGAGAAGCTTCCCAGCTTCTGGACGGGAAGCTTTCCAGGTTCTGGAAGAGAAGTTTCCCAGCTTCTGGAAGAGAAGCTTCCCAGCTTCTGAAAGAGAAGCTTCCCAGCTACTGGACAAGAAGTTTCCCAGCTTCTGGAAGAGAAGCTTCCAATCTTCTGGAAGAGAAGCTTCCCAGCTTCTGGACAAGAAGTTTCCCAGCTTCTGGAAGAAAAGCTTCCCAGCTTTTGGAAGAGAAGCTTCCCAGCTTTTGGAAGCGAAGCTTCCCAGTTTCTGGAAGAGAAGCTTCCAATCTTCTGGAAGAGAAGCTTCCCAGCTTCTGGAAGAGGAGCTTCCCAGTTTCTGGAAGAGAAGCTTCCAATCTTCTGGAAGAGAAGCTTCCCAGCTTCTGGAAGAGGAGCTTCTCAGCTTTTGGAAGAGGAGCTTCCCAGCTTCTGGAAGAGCAGCTTCCCTTCTTCTGGAAGAGAAGCTTCCTAGAAGAGAAGGTTCCCAGCTTCCAGAGGAAAAGCTTCTCAGCTTCCAGAGGAAAAGCTTCTCAGCTTCTGAAAAAGAAGCTTTCCAGTTTCTGGAATAGAAGCTTCCCAGCTTCTGGAAGAGAAGTTTTCCAGATTCTGGAAGAGAAGCTTCCCAGCTTTGGGAAGAGAAGCTTCCCAGCTACTGGACGGGTAGCTTCCCAGCTACTGGACAAGAAGCTTCCCAGCTTCTGGAAGAAAAGCTTCCCATCTTCAGGAAGAGAAGCTTGCCAGCTTCTGGAAGAGAAGTTTCCCAGCTTTTGGAAGAGAAGCTTCCCAGTTTCTGGAAGAGAAGCTTCCAATCTTCTGAAGAAAAGTGTCCTAGCTTCTGGAAGAGAAGTCTCAGCTTCTGGAAGAGAAGTCTCAGCTTCTGGAAGAGAAGCTTCCCAGCTTTTGGAAGAGGAGCTTCCCAGCTTCTGAAAGAGAAGCTTCCCAGCTTCTGGAATAGGAGCTTCCCAGCTTTTGGAAGAGGAACTTCCCAGCTTCTGGAAGAGAAGCTTCCTAGAAGAGAAGGTTCCCAGCTTCCGGAGGAAAATCTTCTCAGCTTCTGGAAGAGAAGTTTCCCAGTTTCTGAAATAGAAGCTTCCCAGCTTCTGGGAGAGAAGTTTTCCAGATTCTGGAAGAGAAGCTTCTCAGCTTTTGCAAGAGAAGCTTCCCAGCTACTGGACGGGAAGCTTTCCAGGTTCTGGAAGAAAAGCTTCCCAACTTTTGAAAGAGAAGTTTCCCAGCTTTTGGAAGAGAAGCTTCCCAGTTTCTGGAAGAGAAGCTTCCAATCTTCTGAAAGAAAAGTGTCCCAGCTTTTGGAAGAGGAGCTTCCCAGCCTCTGAAAGAGAAGCTTCCCAGCTTCTGGAAGAGGAGCTTCCCAGCTTTTGGAAGAGCAGATTCCCTTCTTCTAGAAGAGAAGCTTCCTAGACGAGAAGCTTCCCAGCTTCCGGAGGAAAAGCTTCTCAGCTTCTGGAAAAGAAGCTTCCCAGTTTCTGGAATAGAAGCTTCCCAGCTTCTGGAAGAGAAGTTTTCCAGATTCTGGAAGAGAAGCTTCCCAGCTTTTGGAAGAGAAGCTTCCCAGCTTCTGGACGGGAAGCTTTCCAGGTTCTGGAAGAGAAGTTTCCCTGCTTCTGGAAGAGAAGCTTCCCAGCTTCTGAAAGAGAAGCTTCCCAGCTACTGGACAAGAAGTTTCCCAGCTTCTGGAAGAAAAGCTTCCCAGCTTCTGGAAGAGAAGCTTCCCAGCTTCTGAAAGAGAAGTTTCTCAGCTTTTGGAAGAGAAGCTTCCCAGCTTCTGAAAGAGAAGCTTCCCAGCTTCTGCAAGAGGAGCTTCCCAGCTTTTGGAAGAGGAGCTTCCCAGCTTTTGTAAGAGCAGCTTCCCTTCTTCTGGAAGAGAAGCTTCCTAGAAGAGAAGGTTCCCAGCTTCCGGAGGAAAAGCTTCTCAGCTTCTGGAAGAGAAGCTTCCCAGCTTCTGTAGCTTCTGACAGAGAAGTTTTGAAATTTCTAGTAGAGAAGTTTTCAGGTTTCTATTAGAGAATGTTGCCAGCTTCTGTCTGAGAAGTTTTCAAGTTTCTAGTAGAGATAGTTTCCAGATTCTGGCACAGGAGATATCTATATTCTGAAAGAGATGCTCTCCTGCTTCTGGAAATAAAGCTCGCTTTTTAGTGTGTATGAAAAGCTTTGTGCTTTCCTTTTATTATGTGGGTACTATTTTATTCTACTCAAAGACAAAATATGAGATATGGTCGCACAAAACAAAAAATTCCATTGCCTGGTATCGAAACAAGAACTTTGAGATCAGGGCACTCGCAATTCACTCACATGTCCATCGACGCTTTAGAAATTTAAAATCTACTTGGTCAATAGATTAAGCGACCAAACTTGTCATTGAATCCCTCATCCCATCATATAATATGATGAAGCATATTCCGGATTTCTCTCACCACACGTTGTGATGTGACTCATCGAATACTTTCGAAACCAATCATTAGCATCAAGGGTTATAAAATCAGTACCGTTGTAGACGATTGTATCTCTTTCCGAGATTACTAAGCAGTATTGGTCATTTGTGGCTCAAGGCCAATTTTCGCTCTGAAGATTGAACTCTTCACGATAATCGCTAATCTAGTTTGTAATGTGCAATTAGTGGATCATGCAATAAGTGACCTAGAAGTATGCGCGTATTGTGAATTACGTTCAGAATTGAAGATGACGTTAACCGCCTTAATAGCCCATAAGGCACTAAACGCCAACACTTTGTTGCAAATCAAACTGTTCAAATCCCAAGGATTAATCTAGATGACGACAACGACGACGGCGCCAAATTCGGATCAAATACTTCAACCGTAGCAAAAAACGCATTAACCCATTAGGAAGAGGCCCATCAACGGTAGCTCAGAGCGTCTCCATCGGTGGCAGACTTCGCGTTCTGAATCAGTCCAACTTGCATCATTATCTAAGCTAATTGAGCTGCAATTATAGGTGCCCGTTCCCTACCGTGGCCGTTGTCGTCGTCTCGATGCATTTAGTATACGGTAGACAGGGAAGGCGATCGCAGATGGTTTTTGCGGGAGCCATCAGTCGTCACGACAAAGTCCCTTCATGTCCGACGACGCCAACTGCTCTGTGTGGCAGACAGTAATCGCGTACCCCGCGTACCGGTATTTGCACTTCTAATTGAATAATATCTCTATTATTTTTGCCGCATTGCTGGCCGGCCACCAGTGAGAAACTTCGCCAACTGATTGACTCGTCGTCCGTGTCACAATCGCAATCGTAAAGGTTTGATCACGGTGTGTCCTAGATGGTTATTATAAAATAAAATCTCCATCATATCTTTGGTAATCAGTCGATTTCTTATACGGGTAGAAATTTGAATCCCAAAATCATGCTATCATGATTCCAGAGCGTTTTCGTCTCAAGAAAATACACGATGATTTGGACTCATGATCCGACTGATCCCTCGGAATCATGAATCAAATGCGTGAAATCATGTCTCGCGCATCCATAGACAGGCATTGCAGAATTCGTTCTCAATTGATTTCGAAGCACGATCAAAGCAAGCGAAGAAGAACATCGCATCTGTATCGGCCCATGATCGGCAATGTTTCGCAAGTTGTAAAAAGCTTGATAAATAGCAGTAACGAAGGAGTCCCAAAGAAAGAACGATTATAAAATCCATTTTCCCGCTAATTTACCATTGGGGGTAGGTGTTTTATTATACTAGCATGATGAACAATCCTCGAACATCCGATACCAATAGTGTTCCCAGGTTTGAAGCTTGTTCAGATGGGTTTTATCATGCACGGTTATCCACCAATATAATCAGAGCTGTAGCAGTATACGCTAAACATATTCTCATGATGTGTTACGGATTATGCACTGTTACCGAGAGCTATGAGTGAGAGAAACTCTCAATTTTCTCAAAATTCAAACCCTATTCATACATGATCGAAAAATGAACAACATTTATGTCATTCAAGTGTGATCAATGTTTGAACACATTTAAAACACCATGTAATTCTATAAAAAAAATAAATGATTTAGATAATCGACTAGTGAGCACAGATTTGTCAGTGATTTATTTTTAACAATAACAGTCTGGGGAGCACCGTGATAATGCGTACGACATTGAACTCCGTTCGCAAACGTCACACCATCGTCTAGTGTCTAGTGTCTGGAATTGCGATAAAAGCGATTGATTTATCGTCGAATGTGCACACGGGGAACGGCTGTTTGGTCTTTTTTTATTCTGCGATCCATACCGGTTTATTGACATTGATAAAGGAAAGTTATGAAGCGAAGTAAAATATTGGCATTCCTACGAAGAGGAGGATATGGCATTGACTTGGATGGAATTGTTGGACGGTTTTGTAATGTGATGCAATCACGAAGAATTTGAAGCCGAAGAATGAGTGGAATGGATTTTGTTGAAAGTTTTCCGATGTTTGATGCCTAGATTGAGATCTGGAAAGAATTTTCATTTATTTGAAATGTCAATCCTCACCAAGCAACGAACAGATACGCGTATTTCGGCTACTTGCACTCTTCTTTAGTCAGTCGGAAACCGTAGATAAATTGCTAAAAACATCCTTTCTAGAATCCCTCTCGAAAAATCACTTCGTGGAAAAAATCCTTTTAGGATAATATTCCCTGGAGAAGTATTGATGTATCCGTGAAATATTTGGAGAAATCTTCTCGGACCTATGTGGTGGATTCTTTTGGGGATCTTTTTTTTGTAAATGCCTGGACACATTCTTGCAGGACTCGATGTTCGAATTCCACAAGAAATCCCTGAAAAGCTCCTGTGAACTTTACTAAAACTATTACTGCGGAAATGCAGTTAAATATATAATAGATCTTTTGGAGAAACGCATGGAACAAGCTTTGTAAGAATTCATGGAGTAATCTTTAAATAAAGTTTTTGGAATAGTCCTGAAAGAATCTTTGAAGGAATTATTTTTGAACGAATCTCAATAAGAAGGAATTTTGGAAAACATTTTTGGCAGGATATTTAAAGAAATCTCTTGGACCATTTTTTGCCAATTTTACATGGAATAACATAGGTGACAAATGCTACGTCATTTCTGATTGACCCTGGTGATCTTGTAATTAAGCGTATCGTTTACTCATAATACCACCCTTTCCCATTTTCCAATCTCCTAGTATTTTCTCGTGGAAGTGCAGAGGACTCAACGGCTTGCGTAGAGCCGTCAATATTCCCTTCCCATATCAAATACACATGCATTCCGACAATAGAAATATTAGTAGTAGAACGCTAGTAGCGTTGTTGTCACAAAACTGATTTTAATTATGATTACCTTTAATTATGGTTTTTCATTGATTGTTCAATGCCTTGTCGTTGTTTATGTTTTTATAATTAATTTGACACTTTGATGCCCGGTACTCAGGCTGTCAGTTCGTGGCAAACTAGATGTTGGTAACACGAACAGCAGCGACATTGGCATTCTTAGGTTAATGCTTCTACTATTCCGACGCAGCAGACGGGAGTATTGCTTAGTTAGTACAAACAATGGGAACTCCAGTATATGCACATTGAGTGTGGGTGCAACTTATCCCGAGCAGCATCCGTTGATTTCTCATGGAAGTTTAATTCTTGCTATAACAGAATAGCAACTATTAGCTGTCAATCATGCTTATGCTTAATCCTTGAAAGAATCACTTGAAAGATTTCTGAAACAATATCAGGTTTATTTTGTGTAAAATATTTTAGAGGGAACGCAGAAAGACTCGCTAGAAAAACGTATGGAGTATTGCCTGGAAGAAAGCTTAGAATGTGTTTTTGATAAATGTCGAAATTTTTGAACTGCAGAGAACGTCAAAAAATCATTAAGATTATTATACCGGTTTCCATATAAAATTACCAAGTTTGGTGACTTGGGCCTTGGCTCCTAGAGCTCCGATTGGGCTTTTATCGAAATTAGGAAATAACTTTGTGCAGTGAAAAATTCACAGCATTTTGATCACCCCCTTTCAAATTATCGCAAATGCCCCATTTTGTAAAAAATGCTATTTTATTATTTTGAACTATTTTTAAAACAAAAAGATTCAAAGCAACGTACCCTCTGGCAAAAATGTTTGATTTAACGAGAGAAACATGTATGTGTAGAACAAAATGTTCCTTCAAATTAATACTTTTCAAAATATATCAGAAATAGTTTTCAAAATATATCAGATCAATCGGAGCTCTAGGAGTCAAGATCCATGTTTCCAAACTTGGTCCTTGGTAATTTTGTATGAAAAACGGCAAAATGATCTATTTTTCGCCGGTCACTGTAATTTCGCGATAAATCCTTGAGCCCGCAGGTATTCCTAAGGGACCACTGGAACAAATCTTGAAATACCTGAAGTAGTTCATGGAGGGATCTCTGGAACAATTCCTGAAGAAATCTCGGATACATTCTTGAGGAATTGTAAGAGGAATCCCTTACAGAACTGATATTTAAATCCTTTTGAAATCTTTGAGAAATTCCTTCAATTCCTGAAGAAATAGTCAGTTGAATTAAACGATATATCTGTGAAACTCTTCATGACGAACAATTGCCTTAGTAGTTCTAGGATGAATCTCTGGAGGAATTCTTAGAACAATCATTTTTTGGAAAAACTACTGGATTTAGTAAAAAAGTATTAGAAATATTCGTAGAAAAATCAATGAAGATATTTCTGGGGGATTCCTTGAAGAGTCTTCAAAGAATACCTGGTCGTATAGTTAGAGATATTTGTGGAAGAACTCCTGGAACAACCCAAGTCTTTAGGAATTCTTATAGATTTTTTGATACCCTGGAGGTGTTTATGAAATATTTCAGGCTTATTCCCTGAAGAATTTCCAGCCACAGTCTTCGAAAATATATCTTGAAGCATTATCGATAGCAAACGTAGAAGAATTTCAGAAACCCCTGGAGAAATCTCTTGGCGATTTTCTATCCCACCATAACCTAAATGTTTCCTATAGAAATTGTCATATGAATTAAACGATATATCTGTGAAACTCTTCATGACGAACAATTTCCTTAGTAATTCTACTATGAATCTCTGGAGGAATTCTTAGAACATTTTTTTTTTTGTTGGAAAAATTACTGTTGGATGCGTTGGATTAAGTAAAAAAATATTAGAAACATTCGTAGAGAAATCAATGGAGAAATCATGTTTGCGTGACTCAAGAATCAAATTATGTGTTTTTACTTGATGAACCTGATGATTTTTTTTTCGGAAATGTTCCAGCACGTCACAATTTTTAGCTACACGTTGCCAAAGTTGTATAAAACATTGGTTTCATTGATGTTTTCATGAGAGTTAAGGTTTTTGGAAATCTAATGGAGATTATTATATCGCTTTTTTCAACATTCTTGCAGTCTTTGTATAGAGACTTCGTTTTGGAAAATACAATACTCTTTTGAAGCATCAAAAAATTATTTGTCGATTATACTGTAGATGCCCACAGTATTGTGAACTTTGATGAATGCTTATCATGATGTTCGAATTATGTGGAAAATTAAGCAATTAAATTGCCATACAAGCTGATAAACTTGCATGGAAGTTGGCTGAAATAGTTAAATTTTGGTATTCTCAACAGCCAATATCTCAAAATCTAGACAATGTATGATATCTATGAAAACGGCAATTGATTCAGCATACCTTAGGTTGATAAATATAGGTATTTTGGTGCCTTGGAGATAAACGTGTTCCTCAGTGTAATGAATCGGCGGCGGCGCACGAGTCTTCGGTGAAGTCTATGTTACATAAAACCTGTCAACGAATACAGTTCAGCCCAAAGATCGACCAGGTATGATAAGTTCGGCATCGTTTGTTAAGGTGGCATGACAAATCACATCCAATCTACCACGGCTGCGACACACGGATGCGGGGGTAGCTCAAAAGATCGCGTTGATTAAAGATCGGTGGAGGCGTTACAACAGCTGCTGCCGGCCAAATCGTGCGATTCTTGGTTAACTCCAGTATCTATACCATTATTGAACAACCGCTAACGATTGTTCGTAAAGAATCAGAGCAAGTGACTTTTCCAATTATGACTAGCCCGTTAAGGTGATTCCACTTCCGAAACGGTGAGATTGTAATTACGTCAGTCGGAGCTTGTTCTTTTTGATTTAACAGCCCTGCTTAGATAGGGCCTGTGAACACTTCTACTGGCATTCAGCATTTTCGATCCCGTGGTTTTTCTCTTCAACCTCTAATGTAATTCCAACAATTGACATTGACCGTGCCAGTGAAAAGTGACGTCGACAACATTGACCACAGCACGCTGTTTGCCATCGCCCAAACCAAACAAAACATTTCTTTCACACCCAAACCCCAACGCAACGCCACAGGTCTGTCTGTACCACCTAAGGTCGCGTGAGATCATAATTTAGCTCGCTTCCACCGGCGCACGGAGGTCCAGTTTTTAGAAAGCTGGCAAAAATTCAATTTCAAAAAGTTTTTTTTCAGTTGAAAAACAAATTTAAACGTATGTCGAATGAACTAGAATCTTCTGTTCAACCGTAAAACAGAAAGTTATCTCAAAAATGACAATACTAAAACTTTCCAGACAACCAAAATGTACGCATAACGAAATCACCTGGAGACTTTGTATATGCAATATTTCACTTAAAAAATGTCGCGAAAAGGCCTTCTACGTACAAAAGTGGAGGCGATATACGTGCATACATCATGTGTTGAATAATAGCGTACAATGCGAATGTATAATGTTTTTACCGAACTAAGCTGTGATCTTATGCGACTAAACTTATGATAACAAATGTTGATTTGACAGCTGCTACGGATTGATTCGACTTACTTTGTACAAGTGTACGGGACAAAACAAAATGTACAAATGAACTCAGAAAAACAGCGTTTTATGCGAGGAAACTCATCAATCTCACCAAGTTATCCACCGTGTTTTGCGGGTTTGATATTATTTGTATGTGAGCTTTTATCCGATTTCTGGTTGTCTGGGTTGTACCTCTGTGACTCAAAAATAGTTTACAATGCTTAATATGAAAAAGCGGTATGAAATTTTCAAGGAAATTGTTCCTAGATATGCCATAAAATGTCATAAAAAAGGACATAACACGGAATTTCACTAATTTAGGGTTCAAAAAGATGCAGTAATGGTAATAAAAAAAATGTTTAGTTGATAAACAAATGTAAATCTTGCTGTTGTCTAAGCTTTTAAGCATACAATATGCAATATAGTATTACTGAAAGTCACCACATGTGGAGATTTTTCGAACCTCGTACAAAAAAAAACATATTTGGACAACTGTGCCCCGTTGTCGTTACTGTTGGGTTTTGTGATGCTGTAAACATGTGTCGCGGACCGCAGTCAGCATCATGATCATCATCATCATCATCGAATCTAAAACCATCATCGCGTCAAGTTGCACCGCGGAAAACCGGCGACGACAACGACAACGATGGGTGAGAATTCTGACTGACAAATGGATCGAAATGTGGGGATCGCTGACATTACAAATGGAGCGCACGCGATCAAGATCGTCACTGATCCCGGGGCGTGAGGTGGCCGTTTAGCGTAGTCGTTGTGGCTTATGTTTAACGTGATGCTACAGATCGAATTAGATGCTATTTACGTTACTGGTTGGTTTGTTGCGGAAGTTTAGGGCTGATGTCGGTCGATTTGAGGTGATCATTAAGTTCATTAGCTTTTTTGTTTATGTTTATAACTTTAACGAATCGGAATCATAGTTGTAGCTTCCAACTAGAGTTAGGTAATTTAATTCTCATCCGTTAAAAGATAAATCTTCTATTCAATGAGTTTCAGATCAAGTCCCCCAAAGTTCGAAAATTAAGTTAAAATATGAAAGCTGCAGAATATCATACCATTTTGCGGCGAGAATTTGCAGCAGACATGATCGGTGGTCCAAAGGCTTTTTTTCTTAGTCTCGGATGAGCCACTGCGACCATTATTTAGACCTATCGTGGCAGAAAAAAGGGGCTTTGTACTAGCAGCAAAACGGAATCAAGCTAGAAAATTTGTTTAGTTATCAGCATACACGTGAGTCCTTGAATTACCAGTTTAACAGTTTAACAGTCCATGTTGAGTTAATACTCATTATTGTAGTCCTGGCTTCAAATTTACTCTCGGGACTGACAAACTGCGAGTCTTTAACTACCACGAAAAGGTGATCTACCCGCGTTATGACCAATCGCTTAAGGTCACGAGTTCAATCCCAGCCCTGTACTTTCAATGAAATAAGCCTAAACGTTGACCCAACTTATTGTAGCTTCCCACTGCGAACATCCAACGTTCAGTGATGTTTATGAGTGGATGGTAGAGTGTCCATCCCGGGATTTGACAAATTTAGGGATTTCCCGTTTCCTGGGATTTCATTTCTTACATCCCTGGAATCCCGGGATTCCCGAAATGTACGTATAATTTGATGAAGAACAATGACATTTTGACATTTTGAACAATGATGAAGAACAATGACATCAACCTTATTTGATAAAGTAGAAAAGCATAACGATTTGAACATGTTTCGATTTTAATGAAACTTTCATAATTTGCTTTTCACTCCGTTACTTTTTCAAGAAAAGTATAAAGATGACCAAAAAACGATTCATTTTTGTGTTACACGATGCGAAAATCTGCAGTGGGACTGACATTTCGACATTTCGATTTTACTGGACAAAAAGTGATTTCTCGTTAGTGCAGCTGAAAGATCATTAGAAGGTACCTATAATGAAAACTGATATCAACTCAATCTTGAACAAAGTGCAGATGGGACTGACTTGCGATTCACGGCAGTAAACTTCAGTCAATAATTTTCAGTAACAAACATTCAGCATGATCTACAATACCTTCAATGATCCTTAATCGTTTCTTTAAGTTGTTATCATACTTCCATTCATAATTGCTATAGAGAATTTGAAAAAATCCATAGCAAACCCGTAATTAGCCAAGCTCAATTTTTATTTTTGTTAGGTTACTTCAACAGAATTAGAAATGTTATTTGCTATAATTAACATATTATTTTTAGCAAGGGGTCATATGCCCCATCTACAAGAAGGGCGACAAACTGGAATGTGAAAACTATCGTGCGATCACTATCCTGAATGCCGCCTACAAAGTGCTATCCCAGATTATCTTCCGTCGTCTATCACCAATAACAAATGAGTTTGTGGGAAGTTATCAAGCTGGATTCATCAACGGCCGCTCGACAACGGACCAAATCTTCACTGTACGGCAAATCTTCCAGAAATGCCGTGAATATCAAGTCCCAACGCATCACCTGTTCATCGATTTCAAAGCGGCTTATGATAGCATCGACCGCGAAGAGCTATGGAAAATCATGGACGAGTACAGCTTTCCCGGGAAGCTCACGAGACTAATAAGAGCAACGATGGACGGTGTGCATAATAGCGTGAAGATTTCGGGCGGACATTCCAGTTCGTTCGAATCCCGCCGGGGACTTCGACAGGGTGATGGACTTTCGTGCCTGCTGTTCAACATTGCGCTAGAAGGTGTCATGCGGAGAGCCGGGTTCAATAACCGAGGTACGATTTTCACAAGATCCAGCCAATTTGTTTGCTTTGCGGATGATATGGATATTGTCGGCAGAACATTTGGAACGGTGGCAGACCTGTACACCCGCCTGAAACGTGAAGCAACAAAAGTCGGCCTGGTGGTGAATGCGTCAAAAACAAAGTACATGCTGATGGGCGGAACCGAGCGCGACAGAGCCCGCCTGGGAAGCAGTGTTACGATAGACGGGGATACTTTTGAGGTGGTTGATGAGTTCGTCTACCTCGGATCCTTGTTAACGGCTGATAACAACGTTAGTCGTGAAATACGGAGACGCATCATCAGTGGAAGTCGCGCCTACTATGGGCTCCAGAAGAAGCTGCGGTCGAGAAAGATTCACCCCCGCACCAAATGTACCATGTACAAAACGCTTATAAGACCGGTGGTCCTCTATGGACATGAAGCATGGACCATGCTGGAAGAGGACCTACAAGCACTTGGAGTGTTCGAACGAAGGGTGCTTAGGACGATCTTTGGCGGAGTGCAGGAGAACGGTGTGTGGCGGCGGAGGATGAACCACGAGCTCGCTAGGCTCTACGGCGAACCAAGTATCCAGAAGGTTGCGAAAGCCGGAAGGGTGCGCTGGGCAGGGCATGTTGCAAGACTACCGGACAACAATCCTGCAAAGATGGTGTTCGCGTCGAATCCGGTTGGCACAAGAAGGCGGGGAGCACAGCGAGCGAGGTGGCTTGATCAGGTGCAACAAGATCTGGAGAACGTGGGCCAAAATCGAGGTTGGAGAGATACAGCCATGGACCGAGTAAATTGGCGTAACATCGTTAACGAGGTTTTATCAAATTGATTAATGTAACACCAACTAAATAAATAAATAATAACATATTATTTTGAAAAGTTAAATTATCTGTTTAATTCATTGAAAAAGAAATGGATCGTTAAATTTGTACTTCCATTTCAACCGAAATTTGTTTTGTTAAGAATTTGATAAATCCCGGGATCCCGGGATTTTCCGGGACAAGCATAGATTTTTGTCCCTAATCCTGGGACGAGCAAAATTGCCTGGAAATGGACACTCTAATGGAGAGGTATGTACAAATGTCAAGTATGTATCCAACTGATTTATTGAAGTATGCGCCAATCTTGTATGAGAGCTAGAGATTCATCCTAAATCTCTGTCTTAGGTAACAGATCGAAAGGATGCAATTCTCATACATTGAGCTTGAATTGTACCATTGCTCGAACTTGTGAGGCTTGCTCAATACTAATGCTAATGATTCAAGGCGAGACTGCAAAATATCTTGGTTCTTGGCTGATTATATAGGAAATCCTACTTAAGGTGATTATACAACGAAGCCACACCTCAAATTTTCAAGAGCACAAGACTTGAGAATCAGACAGCGCTCCGCGTTGAAAATTTATCCCATTGGTCACCACCAGCAAGCAAGCAATTTGATTGATTTTCAACGCGAACTGTTGTCAGTTTCTCCAGTTTTGTGCACTTGAAAATTCTAAGTTTGGCTTCCTTTTATAATCACCTTAATATTTCAACCTTGCGAAATACTTGCTTGGGTTGTCTACAAGATCCTAGATCGAGCTATGATAGCATATTTAGCGTATCCCTAGCGAGATTTTAGTCGTATTCCGGTGTTGATCCTTGGTTGATTTCTAGGGAGATTCGACGTTTCCACGTGACTTTCACGTAACTGATTCAAAATTTCATACTTTGCCAATTTAGCATAAGAGCTTGTCAGTAATTTGAAAAGGAATTTGTCACGTTCAGGCTTTAGAAAATTTAACGATCATTGACACACGAGCCATAATTTTATTCCATTTAACCGCCAGTATTATTCACATAACACGCATAACATGTATTGTTCGTGGAAGAAAAAGAGCCACGAAAGAAAAAAGACAGACACACACCCATCCACTGTTTGGCATCGAGCTCTGCTGCCCATAACTGCATATTTGTAACATTCGACAAAAGTAGGCATTGAGTAAATGGAGCACTAAGTATGCTTTTTATGGCAGTATGGGAGGAAACCTAAATTTCTAAAAAATACCAAGACCTCAGAAGTGTTTATTTGAAACTGAAACTTTGTACAACTCATATCACATACTGGGTGAATAGTCAGAAAATAATTCTGGTAGAAATGACTGTTATGCTGTTACAATTGCCAATGTGACAAAACAACTTGGAATTTTTTTCGAATTTTCTAGAACAATCTCACAGATTCTAGTAAGATGATCGTAAGTATTTATTATTTGATGACTCTCCCCGGTACTAACTCGAAATTGTCCAAAATGTCGAATGTGACAAATATGTAGTTATGGGCAGTCTGTGTGTCACCACTTGTAACATTTGCTGACACACCGAGCTGTTATGGTTCTCGAACTGTTACACTCTCTGAGTATGATTTGATTAGCTTATTAGGATCAAAATCCAACCAAGTTTCTTAAGAGAAATCCGTATAATACTGCCGCAACTTTTCGTCAAAGATTAATTTATCTTCCAAACCATTTTCTTGTAATTGAGATTCAAATGGATTTCTTTAAATGTTTTCCGGTGAGATTTTTGGAGATCCTTGACGGTTTCTGGGTTATTCTAACTTCTGATGCCCAGCTCAAAAGTGAATACTTAGAAACTGAGAGAGACTCGCGAAGAGGAAAAATATCAACGTCATATGGGTTCATTCAAATATTACGTAACGCAAAATTTGCCAATTTTAGACCCCCTCCCTCCCCCACGTAACAGGTTTTGTATGGGAAGTTTTAAATTTTTGTATGGACCGTAACACTATGTTGCGTTACGTAATATTTGAACGATCCCTATGCAGCCCAGATTCCCCTCTCACGAAACGTCAAATGCAGCCCACCGTTTTTATGGCTGAAAAAGTGCAAAGTATTGTGTTCAAATTAAATTGTTATTAAAAACCTCAGTCAGCGGAGCAGTTTTTACCAAAGTTGCTGATACATCTAAGCAGAAGATTAATTATTTCTAATGTCTGCTACGTTTGCTGGCTTGAAATTTCACTCAAACGGCTATTTATGATTCGATGTGATGCAAACTCAATCATTTTTTGCTGAGAGGTTCATGTGAGGGTTTGAACGGCTTGCGCATAATTGGTATAAACACAAAGGGGAATTAGAAAAAAACTCAGCAATCACAGAAAAAGAAGACCGTCTTCGCGAGTCTCGTATCAGCTTAGAAATGCGTTGACATGATGTACTACAATGTAAAATGTTGTTGTCCTGTCAATCAAATACTGTATCTAAATGTACAAAACCGTACATTTCAATAAATGAAAACGAATTAAGTAGGGTCGATGTACCAATAGCCGCATAGTTAAGAACAAAAATTCGTACAAAATCGAAAAATAACGCTATCTTCATTATTTTTTCATCATCTGAAAGCTTTTTATCTTGGCTTTGTGGGAAAAATATGAAAACTACGAAAACTCAAATGTTTGCATTTATTATCGCGTGTGCCACTATAGGAATACATGTGCCTATAGTAGCACTATTTCTAATTTCTGTTCCTATAGTAGCTCTAGCATCCCGGCATTGGCAAAATACAAATCAAAACCGTATGTTTACAAAACTTCTATATTTTTCCTACAAAGTGTGGATCAAAAGCTTTCGTTTGATGTAAAAAGTTCTTAATTCATCAATTATTTTGTAAAATAAAAAATAGTTTCTCTCAGTAGTGCTACTATAGGAACAATAGGTTTACTATAGGCGCAAGGGAGCTCAAATTTTAAGCAAAACTAATTATTTAGATCATTTTTTGAACAAAATCAAGCTGTGTATCAATGGTACCGTTTTGATTCATATTACGGACAGCTCTACTATGTATGGGAAACATTTCACACGAAATGTTTCAATTTTTGCCGTTCAAAAGTTCTCAATTTCGAGGCTCGTTTTAGTAAGCTTTTTCCATAAATATCATTGACAAATTATAATGCCCAAATACCTTAGATGTCTCTTTAGTGATTCGACGATTTCAATTGATGATTTGACTGTTCCATTTATTCAAGTTGCGGAAGCGTATTCTTTACCCACCATTCGAAAGTTAAGGGCTTCCGACGCTCGATAACGCTAAGGAATCATACAGAATGGTTTATTGTGTATGCTCTATGCTGGGTTATACTTCACTGAGGCCTTAAGTGTCCGTAATATGAATCAAAACGGTACTTATATAAATAGCTTCTGACCTTCATGTCAAAAAATGTTTTGAAAAGGTTTATAGCAAAACGGCCGTAAAAAGCCACTAGTGCGACTATAGGGGACTGTCCACTAAGGGAACACCGACCCTACTATACAAAAGAATACGCGTATACTTTTTAGTTTTGATCTCCGTACTTTTGAACCCCTTATATTGTTGAAACAACCAAATGATCCCAAAACTCCGCCTAGAGTTTTCTTCGTTGAGTTCGAATGTTACGAATCCTACGAACGACCTCAAAACTCACTCGTGCTCTGAAGCGTCCTCGATCAAGGTCGATCAGCAGACCATAGTCTGCAAGTTTACACCACGTGACCCACTTACCACTGGCACTTGAAAATGGAATGTTCTTCTAGAGTCACGACGCCCATCATCCCGGGCAAGATTCCAATCAGAGATCTTCAGATCGCCACCAGATGGTCGATTATATTGCTCTCGAATCACTGGACTACCATAAATGGTCCAGTGCAGCCGTAGACCCCTTTGTTCCTCGGGCGCTCGATTTCTGTAACCATACCCAAACGATCAGCCAAATGCGTTTACCACAAAAACCGGCCATTGAGCGCCATCATTGTCGCCACCGTCGTCGGTTGATCGTTTACACATTTATTTTATTAGCTATGGTTACTTTACACGATGTGGTGATTTATTGTTTCCAACTTTTCACACGTCAAAAGCGGTGGCCATAGACGGGGCCAACTACGCGGTGGCCTGGACAGAGCGGTTGAGTACTCATAGACCGAATCGTCCATATTGTGCTGAGCTAAGCATTTGGCGCGATGTGAGTTGCCGATCGAGAAGTGACGATGACGCGGTCGGTGCGCCTTTTATAGAGAAAGGAATGGATGCATTTGTGTTTCCAGTTCCAGCCGGCTCATGTTGCATAGAGTAAGGTGGGGCAGAAGTTCGATCTTAGTGGAATACTCAGTATTACCAGAAAAACTACGACCTTTGCAAAGATTTAAATAGCGCATAGTAGAACTATTGACAGTCGCAAAGAGCTATGGACCATTGAAGGTATTTCTATTGGCGGTAACCGCATCAAAACTAAGGCGCCACCGTATATTAGATTTCACATTGTGACAGCACTGCTGTTCTGTCAAACACATAAGACTACGGTTGCGCTATCTATGCTTTTCATAGCTGCCGTTTCGATTACTTGAATGGTCTTTTATGGTCGAGAATGGTTTACTCGGGAAACTTACTAGACTGATCATGGCAACAACGGATAGTTTACAGTTCTGTGTAAAGATATATGGTGCGTTATCAGACCCGACGACAATCAAAGCATTTCGACAAGGTGGTGGTATTTTCTGCCTCCTGTTCAACATTTCGCTAGAAGATGTTATGAAACGGACAGGCTTCAACATGGGGGCACGATCTTCAACAAACCCAGCCAGTTCATCTGTTTTCTGACGACGCGGACATTGTTGTAACAACGCTCTTGATAGTAAGAAAAGGTTCGAAGGCAAATACGTCGAAGACGAAGTATCTGTTGGCTGAACTGAGCGCGATAAAGCTCGCATTATCAGAAGTGTGACTATCGACAGAGATGAGGATGAATTTGTGTACCTGGGATCATTGATGATAACAACTGAAACAGAGAAATTCGAAGACGTGTTATTGCTGGAAGTCATGCTTACTACGGACTCCACCTTGCGGTCTGGTAAACTTCACCCCCGTACTAAGTGTACAATGTTCAAGATGCTGATAAGACCTCTACGGGCATGAGACGGAACGATTTAAAGGTCCTGCTGGCGCTAGGAGTTTTTGAGCGACGTTTGATTAGGAAGAACTTTGTCGAAATATGTGAAAACGACGTAAGAAAGAGAAGAATGAACCACGAGCTTACGTGACTCTACGGTAAACCCATAGTATCCAAATCTCCCAATTGATAGGGAACGTGCTTTTGGAGCCGGCCTTCTGTTACTTCTTACATGAGTAGCAATGGAACCACCATATGACATTTATGACATTTGTTTTTATTTGGACTAGAAATGTCATAAAGAATCAAGCCCCATTCGAACTTTTGCCCCATTTTACCTTATAGCGACACCGGTATGGAGATTGATATTCATGGTCTAGCGATCGGTAGAATGACGCTACTGTGACGCTACTAGAAAAGGTTACTGTTGAGTGTAATTTTTCTGCTCATAGACTCTGACTCTCAACTCTCTTCAATCGTTCGTTTGCGAGAGGCTATGATGATGATATCATGTGAAGCGTTCCTCTTGTATGCCTGACTATTTACAAGTTAGTTTGAACCCCGGTAAGGAAACAATGACTTTTACAAGTGCCATCCATCGTCGTGGGGGCCCATGTTCGGTGGTCCGAGTGGAGCGTGACTGCGATAATGATCATCGACCAAAGTCGCGTAATATGTGCGTCTCTAATCATATGCAAATATTGTGTTGCGATGCAAAACCGGACAGATCAACGGGGGAACGGGCTCGCTTTGGGGTGCTCTCCAGGTGAAGTTGTCGAGGTAAAAATTCCGATGAATCAGACGGTTCAGCGATGACCCGCTGTTATGGTTGGGTATGCTGGCAGAGCCGATATTTCTACGATGTTTAAAATAACTGGGTCCCAGAGATCCTCAGAAAAATTCTTAGTCGTTTAAATTTGTTAATAAATTTCTCCAGAAAATCCTGTAGAATCTAGGGTTTCGAGTGATGCTTTTTTTCTCCAAACGTTTTGTAAAATGTCATTGATGTCAAGAGAAAATTCCTCAATAAATTACTCAAGAAAATCATTGAAAGGATACACTTGATAAATTTAAAAATACATCAAGGATCGCAACATGCCATGCGCGCGGGCGGCTGCGTTTTGAAGTATGTGGCCCGTTTACCTCGTCCGCGTTATTTTTTTTTTCTTTTTATGTTCCGCTGGTGAAAATCAGATTCGGCGGATGGTGCTACACCACGTGCAAATGTTCTGCATCTTTCTTAAGAAGGTGTTCAATCAATCATCCTTTCCCATTCCCCAGCTTTCGCAAGGACGTGGCCAGGACAGCTCTTGATTATTGGAGGATGCGTCAATCTTGTCTAAGAGTTAGAGGTTAGTCCCAAATCTCTGACTTTGGTTACGGACGGGAAGGAGGCAACCCTCATACAATGGTCTAGGACTGTACCACCTACGAATTTGTGCAAAATGCTTAATGCTAATGCTAATGCTAAACCCTACGAAAAATACATTAATAACATTGTAGATACCTTTCGGAACGAATCCCTGGAGAAATTCCTGAAGGAATATTTGAAGTTTATCTAGGAGATACATACTAGTTGAATTTTAAAGAATATCGGAGGAATCTGTAAGAATTACTGGATGACTGATGATTTTTTTGAAGAATCTCTGGGGGAAACTAGTAGGGAGTCTTACGGCTTCGGCACCATTCGACTATTATCGGCAACCAAATTTCAAACGCCAAATACACAACATTTTTCTATCAAAACACATCAATGAAAACATTCAGATGATTCTTTGTTCTGCTCGCTTCCCGCTGACGAGATTTCCGAGACTGAGCAAACAATATCTCCAGAGATGTCATCAATTCAAATAAACACGCCTCAAAATGCGACTGATTTGGAGCTGTCGAAGAGATTCACCAGCAGATCTTATGGGAAAGTTGCCGAAGAGAATGAGGCTGCCGACAATAGTCACTGACAAGAGATGTTCGCAGCGTTGTAAAAACTTTTCTAAAAGCATTTTGACAAGTCTGTCGGCATGAATCGATAGAGGATTGAGCAACGCATAAATGTAAGTAGACAAACACGGAATTTGTCTGCTGATGTCCGAGAAAATAACAAAAGAAGCGCGGCATCGGCTTAGACTGCCGAGAATACGTAAGTTCCCCTATGTAATTGCTTATATTTTTTAGTTAAATTCATTCAAATATCCTATACAAAAACTTGGAAGAGTTCCTAGAGGAAACTTTAAAAAAGTTATCGGATGAATTCCTGTGGAATTCTTCAGAGTAATACCGGAGTAATTTCTCAGGGGATCCGACCAGACAGTTCTCTAAGGTACTATCTTATCTTACTCGTTACATGTAGTATTTTTTCATAACTTTTTTTTTTTAGATTTCATAAGAAATTTATTCAGGCTCAGTTTCCTTACGATATTATTCGCAGTGTTTCCTTCAGGTATTAGTCACCGATTTTTTTTTAACCCGTATACTTTTTCGATTTTCCATACAAAATGACCAACTTTGGTAAGCTATATCTCAGTTATTTATAGACCGATTTGAATGAAATTTGGACAGAACATCAGACATAACTTGAATTTTAACATATATTTTTGAGTAATTTTTCCAATCACAAGTTCAAAAGCAGTAACGGTTTGACAAAGTCAATTTTTTGGCGATTTTTTATAAATGACATAATTAAACATATTGAAGGAATAGCTTCATGGTATCTTCAGCAAAGTCGTAGATTTTAACGAGGTGAGCAAGTTTGCTAAAGACAGTTTTTGTGTAGGGCTATCGGATTTTGAGATAAATAGTTTTGAATTTTTCGTCGAAAATTACACTTTGGATAAACCGTTATAATTTATAAACCCGTGATTGGAAAAATCACTCAAAAATATATGTTGAAATTCAAGTTATATCTGATGTTCTGTGAAAATTTCATTCAAATCGGATGATAAATAACTGAGATCTAGCTTACCAAAGTTGGTCATTTTGTATGGAAAATCGAAAAAGTTGCAAATGTTTTGTCCAATACTGTAGGCCTGAGTGAATGCAAAAATACTGAAACCCTCACCGCTCAGCGAATTCTCAACGGATTCAAATGATTTTTGTCAGTTCACTGGCCCACATATCTAGTTTCTGGAAGTGGCCAGAGGAACTCGGAAATATTCCTGAGGCCGGATTTATTCCGGCGAGTCACTGGGTCAGGTCGGGTAAAAAAGGGCTATTTTTTGGGACATGCCAAGTTACCTTTATTTATTTGCAATGACAATCATTCTAACTTGCTTAAATCATTAAGATCTGATATTCAACATTATAAATGAAGAGCTTTGCACCGTTTAAAATATACCTGATGTGGCCATTCGGATGTAATGCCCGGAAGAACCGGCTGTAGATTTGTTGGATACTAAACCGTTTCAACTCTCGAAAAGTAGGAATCAAACTTAATTGTGCTCTAAAATGCGTTCCCATAAGCTTAGCACAGATGTTCAGATACAAATTGGCCACTTTATTGTAAGTTTGAGGCGACCCGGGACCCAAAAATGGCCATTTTTAGGATAAATCAAATGCAGGACTCATAGTTATCCAATTCAATCGTTTCTTAAAAGGTTTACACTGATGCAATTTTCTTGAAATTCCGTCAAGTAGTGGCCACATTATAGCCGATTCCGGAAATTATCTGTGACTTGAAATTTGCCTACCTTCAGGGGCACAAACGCAAAGTACCCCTTTCTCTGACCATTTCAAAAAACTAGATATGTGGGCCAGTGAACTGACAAAAAATCATTTGAATCCATTGAGAATTCGCTGAGCGGTGAGGGTTTTAAAATCGTTTCTGTCATTCAGGCCTATACGGGTTAATATTTCCATGATTCTTTCAATGATTTCTTTTGAATCAATTATTTCTTCTCATCCAAGAAATTTCATTTAGATTTTTTTCCATCAAGAATACCTCAAGATTTAAAATAAATATTCTGCTGGCTAACCCTAAGTCTTCCGGGAATTAATCCAGTGACTCATCCATTGATTTGTATTCCTAGTTTTTAGGACCACTCAGTCGCTCTTAGCTCTTTATTCTTTAAGGTAGTCAACAACAAACTCTGAAATACCGATAACCAGAGCAAATCTGTGCCCCGACCAACCTTCCCTTCGACAGCTATGCAATTAGCAGGAATTCGCTAGCGGCTTATACGGTCTTTAGTGGGTGTGCAAAGGCCAAATAAATTTCTGCTTCATCAATGAACTGCATTCTGGTAAGAAATCAACCAATATTGGATGATTTATCAATCGGCCCAGTCAACAATTTGACAGCTATATTGAAATTGGAAATGAATTATACACTAGACCATTTCACAAAAATCGAAATGTTTGGGATTCAACCAGTCACCCCCTTAATTGCAATACTAAAACAAACTACCAGACAAATTTTCATTCAATTTGGAGAAGATTAGGAGGTGCCTCAAACCGAATTTGTGGTTTTTTAGCTATTTTTTACATTCAACAAATTCTAACGAGAATTTGGAAAAACGAAAATCAAAACAAATACCACCATTTGAACGTATTATTAGTACTTTACAACTTTTGATAACACTGTATGCCGATTAGAGATGGTTTTGACCTCATTAAATTGATTTCTGTTCATTAAAGTACCTGTAAAACATACATTCCTCTACAGTTTTTTTCTGCGGGATTGTTAACCTCATGCCTAATCATAAAAATTCAACCGTAGTATCATTCCTTTGCCATTTCTGAACATTAGTAGTACATCATTTTCGTATCCGAATTACAAATAAATTGTAAAAAATCGTCGGAAATACGACATTCCTCATTTCCCGGCATTTAGAGCTACTGCCAAATGGTACAATTGACATGTTACAAAGTTGAACATAGTAACTTTACTTTTTCAATGATGGATGATGATTGAAGCCAACATCTAGCAAATGTCATCAATGCAGTCGTGCTCACCACCTATAAAATTTCACAGAACACTTTTTTTTATAGTAAGGATGGTAAGCAACATATGGGAGATTGGATTCTCAAACATTTCTAAATTTTGAACCGCCCTAATATACATATCAATAAAGGATTCCGATCAAGTTTATCTAGATATATGATTTTGATTATACATTGATATACGATGTGTGGTTTGCTGGGGGGAGTCTTCATTCAATCTCAAGTAAACCTCGAGATTGGCAAGAAATGCTTCTTTGTCTTAAACATATGTTTGTTTTGTTCGCCTTTTCTTTATGCGAAATCCACATCAACAAACTGTCATCGAATGGATTTCAGAGAGAAGAAAAATGTTCTTGTTCTTCAAACGCCCCTTTCGACATTGGTCGTTAGCAGGAGATTAATTTGATGAGTCTTACACTCAAAATTCGGTGACAGTGATATGCTCGTGAATCAAAACATGTGATTTGCGTGCGGATTCCGAGAGAGTATTCGAATTCCTCAGCCAGTAGGGCGGTATATGGCAGCTACACCCACTGCGCCCGTCGGATTATATTTATAAGTATTATAAAAACAGGGGAAATTGCCATCATCAAAATAAATTAAGTCGCGCGCGGCGCGGACATTCATCGCTCGGAGCGCAGACTTTTTTTTTATTCGACAGAGCAGAGAAGAAAGGTGGAAACGACCAATTTACGAGCAAAAATAATACCACTTGATTAACGCAGATTTACTCCTTAGCAGACATTGTTGTTGTGGTTCGGGACGACGTGTTGAGCCGTCCATCCCGACAAACATCAGGAAGACATAGAATTTCTCCTACCCCAAATGGGCGGGATGAGACGCCACGCTCTATGATGACCCGTTCAGAAGAACATGGCAATCACATATCAAACTCCGCTATTATTATTTGCATAAGTATGAAGGACCTATTAAGTCCATATTATATATCATAATATAATTAGCGATTGATAAGCAATTTTTTTTCTTGGTAAAAATATGATTGATTGTGGAGTTTCCACGAAAATTTGAAAAGCTTGGTTTGTGATTGAATATCATCCTGATAACATGTTTTGCTATTATTTGTGTATTCAATATTTACTCAATAACTTATTGAGCTTTTAAAAAGTACTTACAAAACTGTGTTATACATTTACTATTGAAATACTTCAAATTGTTTTTGTGCAGGTGTTATTTATAGAAACTTATGGTATTGATTTTCAATATTTTGGTATTTAATTCGAATACCATGATAGTGGTATTCGTTCGCGATGTTTTTTCTGCTCGGGAATATTTCGTTGCGTCGCGTCGATCGCGTGCATACCAACGCCAACCGGGATCTAAGAATAGTTGCACTTGATGCTTGAAATACTAAACTGTTGAAACGGCTTGAAATAGTTGCCGGCGACCTTTTGGGCGTTCCATACACACATTGGTAATTTGTACTGGCACTGGATGGGATTTGCAGGCGACGAAGCATGTTGTTTTGATATTAATATTTCACCGCGTATATGGGATGCCTCTGAGTGCGTGATAATTGGCACCCATTCAAGTTCTTGAAGAGTGCTTCGAGTGTGACTACAAATTAGTAATTATATTTTATTAGGTTCGGAATGTGGGAAGCTCAATGCAGGATACTTTGCGCGTTATTTGACTTAGTCACCTGATCGTCCAAATTTTTCACAGTCACAAAATAAATATCTCAATCCTCTAGATCCTTCTTCAATCGTGAATCACAAATCGGTGGGGTCTTACTTGGTTCCCCTTAAACTATGCATTTGATACAAACAGTTGTTTCGACAGTACATTTCAGCGATGTCAACTTCATGACCACGTTAAGAATTTTGAATTCTGTTTTGCTTCGTTCTATTGTGTTTCGATTTCAAATTTGTCACAATATTGTGTGTTGACGTACGGTGACAGACAGATGACAGATTTTTTAACAAGTACTTCAAAAATAAAGTCTGTTTTACATCAGAAGACAATGTATCGTGTGGTCACTGTGGGAAATGGCTAGAAGAGATTTGTCGACCACGCTTCGTTTAGGAGTATTGTGAGTGATGGACATATTGGGTAATGGAGATAAACGCGTGTCAATCATCAGTCAGTGATCGCTGGGACATTGTGTGTTAAGGTTAATTATAGGTACTTACTATGTGCTATGTACAACTAATGCAATGCATATGCAAGCCCTTCCATGTTTGTTGGATTTTATGGAGAAATCGAACAAAGAAGTTTAAGTAGAATCGATCGAACAATTTTTGCAGTTGAATGAGGAATTTAAGAAAAAAAAATAAATCTATGTTTTTTTGTAATTCTTGGGGAAATTTTTATTGAAATCAGTTTTGACAATTCCAGAAGAAATGTCTCTGATAAATCTCTAAAAGGAGTACTGGTTATGCAAAGGTTCAAATCCAAATTCCTCGAGATAAACTTGTCACTTTTTCTTCAAAAGTGTTGACAAAATTTCTGGATTGTTTTCAACACACCAAATTGTTTTCGCTGAAATCAGAAATTCTTTACTAAATTTTGCCGAACTCTATTATTCAGCAATTTTCTGTAAACATTTGAAGTAATTTATACAGACATTTATGTCCTCCTGAATGCCTTTCCAGAAACGACTCCAAAAATATGGTTATTAATTTATTACTAGGAATTGCTAGTTATTACTAAGAAAGTGTTACAGAAGCTTGAAAGTTTCTAACCCAGAAGCTTAATTGCTTCTTTTTTCAAAAGCTTTCAAAGCTCTATCAAAACTTCACCTCCCGAAACTTGAAAGATTTTCTCCCTGAAGCTTGCAATCATTATTTTGAGGAGCATAAGGTACTTTCAGATGCTTGAAAGGTTTCTCTCACATGTTTCTTCCAGAAGCTCGTAAACTTATATTTTAGAAACCAGGCAACTTATTTTTCAGAAGCTGAGAAGCTTTCACTAAAAACCGGGAAGCTCCTTTTCCAGAAGCTGTAAGGCTTCTTTGCCAGAAACTGTGAAGCTTCCCTTCCAAAATATTAGGGTCGATGTACCAATAGCCGCATAGCTAAGAACAAATATTCGTATAAAATCGAAAAATAACGCTAGCGTTATTATTTTTACATCATCTGAAAGCTTTTTATCTTGGTTTTGTGGGAAAAATATGAAAACTGCGAAAATTCATATGTTTGCATTTATTATCGCTTGTGC
Source organism: Aedes aegypti (assembly GCF_002204515.2). Taxonomy (NCBI): domain Eukaryota; kingdom Metazoa; phylum Arthropoda; class Insecta; order Diptera; family Culicidae; genus Aedes; species Aedes aegypti. The sequence continues at coordinate 45,917,157 of NC_035108.1, forward strand.
CACTATAGGAATACATGTGCCTATAGTAGCACTATTTCTAATTTCTGTTCCTATAGTAGCACTAGCATCACGGCGTTGGCAAAATACGAATCAAAACCGTATTTTTACAAAGCTTTTATATTTTTCCTTCAAAGTGTGGATCAAAAGCTTTCGTTTGATGTAAAAAAAGTACTTAATTCATTAACTATTTCGTATAATAAAAAATAGTTTCTCTCAGTAGTGCTACTATAGGAACAATAGGTTAACTATAGGCGCAAGGGAGCTCAAATTTTAAGCAAAACTAATTATTTCGATCATTTTTTGAACAAAATCAAGCTGTGTATCAATGGTACTTAGATAAATAGCTCCTGACCTTCATGTCAAAAAATATTTTGAAAAGATTCATAGCAAAACGGCCGTAAAAAGCCACTAGTGCGACTATAGGGGACTGTCCACTAAGGGAACACTGACCCTAGAAGTTTCTTTTCCAGAAGCTTGGTAGCTTCTTTGTCAGAAGCATGACAATTTCTCCTACACCAACCTGGAAGCCTCTTTTCCAGAAAATGGGAAACTTCTTGTATGAGCTGGAAAGCTTTTATTAGAAACTAGGAAGCTTCTATTAGTAGCTGGGAAACTTCCTGTGTTTCTCTTTCAGAAGTTGAGAAATATTTCTTCCAGAAGCTAGGAACTTTCCTTGTAAGCTTCTCTTCCAGAAGATTGGGAGTGTTTTTTTTCTACAAGTTGGGAATTTTTTTCTACATAAGCTGTAAAGGTAAAGCGTCTATCCCAGAAGTTGGGAAACTTATCTTTCAGGTACTCAGATGATTATTTTCAAATTTGACAACTGCGGTTCCAAAAGCTTGGAAACCTCTCTTCCTGAAGCTTGAAAGCTTCTCTTTCAAGCACTAGGAAGCTTTCTTCTTCATAAGCTATTAGGCTTCCAGACCAGTGGATTACAACAAAGTTGTAACAGATTTTGCTACTGAGTTAGCGCGTTTTTTCTAACAAAATATGTTATATTTTTGGCTGGTTAGTAAATATCAGAAATTATAACACAATTTCCTCTACTCTAAACAAAATATGTTATAATTTAAACACAAATGTTACACAGTTAGATTTTCTTTCGTTGTTCGGTAAATTTTGTTACCGAAAACGTACTGTAAATAAATGTTAAACTGATGTTTCGGTAGTTCAAACGAGTTTTACCGAAAAAACGTAAACAATTAGGAGAATTAAAAGGATATTTGTTTGTTTTCACCGAAATCGTTATTTCAATTACCGAGAAATTTGTAAATCGTTTAGATTCACCGTAGCCAGTAAAAGTTTACCGTACTTCAGTTCCTAGTGCTACAGCGCCTTACCGAACAATTAGTAATTTGAGATTTTTACCCGCCATGTTTATTTGTGGAACCAAGAAAATACTATGAGATAAAAATCCACTGTCGGGCATCGTTGAATGGATTAAGGTAAATAGTTTCGATTATTTCTTTGAAGATCACAACACCTTGCCCTTATTATTATTATTTTTTATCATCCTATCCAATTCTGACTGTCTACAAAAATGAACAATGCATTCGGTAATTGAATTAATATAACAAATCGTTCGTGAATGATTACCGAACGATTTGTAATATTTTGACAGCTGCATTTTGATTTCAATTACGGATTGTTCGGTTATCATTAAGTTTACCGGAAGCATTACCGAACGCTCAGCGGTTTATATTTCGGTAAAAAAATTACCGGAGTCGGTGATATTTTCTAAGTGTGTACTCATTTTGTTTCAAACCAAACAATATAACTCATTTTGTTATTTCCCATAACAGAATTATAACAAAATCTTGTAAAAAAATGTGTTATAATTATTAAAACAGCCTTTGTTATTATATCTGAATTCGTTTTAATTACGTGTAATTTCCTCTATCAACTTGAAGTGCTTCTACCAAAACTGAAACAAAATGTGTTATTTGTAACAAATCATGATATAATTGTGCTAAAATTTTGTTTTATTCCACTGGTTGGGTTTGCTTTCAGCTTGATTCCAAAGAAAATTCCATTAGACTTAATATCTTAAGTCGATGGTCCTTTTAATATCGAATCATCAAGGTTTTCATATTTTCAAAGTAAAAATTATCTAGGATCGATGTACCAATAGCCGCATAGCTAAGAACAAATATTCGTATAAAATCTAAAAATAACGCTAGCGTCATTATTTTTACATAATCTGAAAGCTTTTTATCTTGGCTTTGTCGGAAAAATATGAAAAGTACGAAAACCCGTATGTTTGTATATATAATCGCTTGTGCCACTATAGGAATACATGTGCCTATAGTAGCACTATTTCTAATATCTGTTTCTATAGTAGCACTAGCACCACGGCGTTGGCAAAATTCAAATCAAAACCGTATTTTTAGAAAAAACTTTTATATTTTCCCTTTAAAATGTGGATCAAACGCTATTGTTTAATGTCAAAAAAGTTCTTAATTCATCAATTATTTCGTAAAATAACAAATGTTTTCTCTCAGTAGTGCTACTATATGAACAATAGGTTTACTATAGGCGCAAGGGAGATTAGATTTTAAGCAAAACTAATTATTTAGAATATTTTTTGAACAAAATCAAGCTGTGTATCAATGGTACTTATTGTTGGATAAATAGCTCCTGACCTTCTTGCCAAAAAATAATTTAAAAAGATTTATAGCAAAACGACCGTAAAAAACCACTAGTGCGACTATAGGGGACTTTCTACTAAGGGAACACCTACCCTACAAATTGTTATAATCAATAAGTGTTAAGACATAACCTGTCACAAAATATTGAAACGTCTTCTAGATCCTTATAATACGTGCTCCCAATTTCATCATCCGTTAAATACCCATCGTGATTGTTAGTTCCAACAATTTTGCAAATACGTAGCCTCTGTTTACGAGCTGACAACGATCTTCTTCTGTCCGTTCGTTCGTTCAAACGCGCAGAAATGCTGTCACATTACAACCTACTTGCTAGTTACGCACCTTGAGCATCTTTTCTCCACAGCAGCCTACAAGTTTATTTATTATTATGGTTTCTCCCTTCCACTCTAAGTCACTAGTTTGGCCGTGCCGGAATCTTCATTATAATAATCTACACTCACTCGAAGGGTGCAAATTGCTACCGCGTTGCGCCGTTGTTAGTCGCAACTGCTACTGCAGCAACCTTCAGTAATTACATGCATAGTATAGGAGAACTAGGTGTAAAATGCGCCGTCGGACTGGAATGCGTCTCCGCAATATCTACAAGATAAAATGTGTTTTAGTCAAAGTTGATTATGAAATTATAGATAAAGATTTTCTTTCTACATTTCCTTAAAAAAAAAGGAAAAATCAAAAGCGCTTTGGGCAACCTTGGGAATAAATGATATGGGGCAAAATGCGCCATACTCAATTGTTGCTCTGCAACCATCGGCCGCAAGTTAAGCCGCAAAAACCCAGACTCAAACAAGATATTGAACTGCATAGTATGTGCTGCATACATTATAATTTAGAAAATAGATGGATTTTGCCATTAAAAATCCGTTTAGAGCTGGGCAACGCTATTCCGAAAATCGTTGACTAAGGTTTCCCTTCTTAAAAAATTGACTATCTTAGGTATGATTGATTCATTTCAATTACTGTGTTCAGCAATTACAAGCTTATGTATGTGACTTCCATGTACATCCAATTTATATCGTAATTCACAGCCACAAATTGAGTTTTGCCTTAGGGGGCGCATATTATTCCGTCTTCCCCTAATACGAACGTGCCAACCGGGCGCTCTTTGGCCGCCCGCGCTTTTGCTTTGGGGCGGCCTCTAGGTTGCAAAACCAAAACAAAAAACACAACCTGAAAAGGAGAATAAAATAATAACAAAATGTCCATTTAAATTAATTACGCTTTTCTGTTTGGCTCTCTGGTTAAGCTCTGCACAGCTATGTGGCCGTTTTGAGTCGGATGAAAGAAGGGCCGCCGCCGCCGCTCATCGGTGATAAGCTGGTCCGCAAAGTAGTATTATTCGATTGGAATCAATTAGATCGGTTTGTTTTAGTAAATAAAGTTTCGAGATGGAGGCACATGCCACTTATTGAGCAGTTGATAGTTGGCACTGGGCTCAATTAAATGTTTGATTAATTCTGTTAGTATAAATCAGCTAGTGGTGTAATTCGGATCATTTTATGTGATAAGATTAACGGTAATTGCATCATAGTAAGGAAAAATGGTTCAAATTCTAATTTAAGCTCAACAGCAGTTTACAATGTAATAATCAGGGATTGAATCCTGAGAAAATCGAGAGAAGCTCATTAATAGAACATATAAAAACAAAAAATCAACTAGATTCCCGCTCACGTCTTAGTAAAATCTAGTTAACGCCTGTAAAACCTTTCTAACAATTCTGGAACTCAATTTTTGCCCACATAAAACATTCTCTTATAATAATAATTTTCTTGGGGGAGAGGACATAAATAAATTTGAATTGTTAATCATGGAAAACATTGAGAGGAAATAAAAAATTAAAAACAGGTACATCCTTCCATTGCACCTCTACTGGAATCTGCTATGCCCCTCTGAAAAACTCTTCAAACAGTCCTGGAACTCAATTATTGTTCTATTAAACCCTCTCGGACACTTGGACACAGACAATAAACTCCTCCTGAACTTCATAAGGAAAAAAACCTTCCTATAAATTATTTTTAAAGGACCAGGATTTCAATGTTTGTCTCCTTGAACTCTAGCGGAGATTAATGAATTCCTCCTCCTGGACCTAATAAGGGCATGTCGACAGGGGGTCGTAATGGTTATAACACGGATTCCAGATGATTTGAAACAGAATTTAAATTATTTAAGAGGGTATATAAAAGCACACAATCTGCTAGTTTGAGATTATTTTTATTCTCAAATGTAGAAATGCAGCTTTAAGATTTCATATGAAATCTGTAAATTTATCAGCACAACCATACATGTTTGCTCCTTCGCTCGACCTTCAGAAAAAATAGCCACGGTCCGGTTCGCTCGTAATAGGCACCGTGCCAAATTTAGCCGAATTTGCGCCCCCTAATTTCCAATTACACTGCCCAGTTTAATCCCAACACTTTCGCTAATGAAATACTATAAATCAATGAATCATTCCTTACCGATCGCTTTCAGCAGCCGGTTGTGTTTACCGCATCGCTTTGTAGCTGGTGGAGTTTTTTCCCCACTTAATAGTGAAATTAGTGGGTTTTTATATCCTGAGTCATCCCACCGAGGACAAAACGATATCTGTGATCGCCGTGAAGGAAGGAGACACTTGTAACAAGGGTTACAGGTGTACTTTTCAACGTAGCATCATCATCATCAAAATCAATCACCGCCAATTCTGAGCCAAACCAACCACAGTACAGCGAGACCGACGGTGGTGGTGGCGGCGGCGGCGGCGGCAACGGGTGCGACGAACAGTAGCAACAACAACAGCAGCCAGAGCATCCAAGCACGCCAGCAGTTTCGATAAGTATATTCGATTCGCTCTATTGTTTCCCCCTTTCCTCGTGTATCACGTGGTTGTTGTTTTTCTGCCTAAATTCCCAGTGGTTCTCAAACTACGGTTTACGGACCAAGGTGATCAACCTTTTTTTTTTTTTCACGTTATTTTTTTTTTCGGTTTATTTTTTTTTTCTTTTTTTTTTTTTGGTTATTATTATTTATTTTGAATTCAATAATCCTAATCATTTTGCATCTCCGAACAAACATTGTTGAGTTGAAGGTTGTTTTTCGCTTCGCTTTTGTCTCTCTCCCGCTGTTGTGATTCTTTCGACCAAATAGGGGAGGTGTGTACAAAATAGTCCACTAATCGATTAAGTTTTTTTTTTCACATTTTTTTTTGTTTTTTTTTTCACGTTATATTTTTTTTTGTTTTTGTTTATTTGGTGGCGGTTGATTTATATCCCGCATGGACGAATCGGATGGAGGCGATACGCCTCCTAAAGATCTCGTTGCTCGAACGCGGTTTTATCAACCATCTTCGGCTGGGCCTTGGGTTGTCTATTTCCGGCGCAAAAATAAGATTTTGAATGTGCTCTCGATCTCAAGAGAGCTGACGCGTAAATATCCTGGGACCGTTATTCACCAAGTGAAGCAATCCAAGCTGCGTGTAACTGCACCTAGTTACAAAGCAGCGAATGAGATTGCTCAGCATGAAGCTTTTACTGTGGAATATTATGTGTATATTTTGGCCAGAGAGGTTGAGGTGGATGGGAAAATCATCGACGCGAGTCTGACATGCGAAGACATTAAGACTGGAAAAGGCGTTTTTGAGAACCGGTCCATTCCTGATGTGGCTATACTGGATTGTAAACAATTACAATCAGTTTCCATGGAAGGAAATAAGAAAGTGTTTTCGCCGTCAGCCTCGTTTCGTGTAACTTTTCCTGGTTCCGTTCTCCCGAAATTTGTTTGCATTGATAGTGTTTTTTACCCAGTGCGCCTTTACGTGCCAAAGGTATTCAATTGTACCAACTGCAAACAGCTTGGTCATAGTGCTAGCTTTTGCGACAACAAGCCCCGTTGTGGCAAATGCAACCAAGCTCACTTGGAAGATGCTTGCACACAGGAAGCTGAAAAATGCAGCTACTGTCGTGAGGATCTTCATGACTTGCAGAAATGCCCGGCATACAAAAGGCGCATTCGAAATGAGAGTCGCTCCATTGTGAAGCGCTCCAAGAAGACATATGCGGAAATGGTTAAGTCTTTAAAAAAGTCTGCAGAAGAGTCTTCATCAGCCATCCCAGTTGGTAACTCTTTTCAAGAGTTGTCTTCCGATGAAGCGAACGACGACGAAACCGATGGGGGAGATTCTTCGGAGGTACACGCACCCGGAAAAAGGAAGTCTCCATCTTCTCCAGGACTGCGCCGTAAGGTAATGAAATCTTCCCTCAAAGGTTTGCCTAATCCCAAAGGAAGTGGGGCAAATTTGAAAATACCGAAAAACCAGGTCTTTGATGCTTCCGTCCCGTGTTGCAGCAAAGATCTGCCGCCCCTGCCTCCACCGACTAAATACACTTCGAAAAGAAGCTCTAGACAAGATAGCAAGAAAAAAGCTACCGAAGTCCCTCGCTCTTCCTCGAAAACCCCCCGGGCTAAGCGAGGACTGATAACTTTTACGGCCCTTGTGGATCGCATATGTAATGCTCTCGGAGTTTCAGACTCATTCAGAGGCATACTCGACCTTTTTCTCCCCGCAATAGAAGAATATCTCAGGGAATTGACTATCTCGTGGCCCCTCCTTGCTTCGATCATATCTTTCGATGGCTAATTCATCAAGTGAGGTACAAGATATGATCACTGTGCTACAGTGGAACTGTCATAGTCTAAAACCTAAATTAGACACATTTAAGTTTTTGCTTCACAATTCCGATTGTGATATATTTGCACTTTGTGAAACATGGCTTTCTTCCGAAGATAATCTCAACTTCTACGATTTTAACATTATTCGCCAAGATCGAGATGATAATTACGGGGGTGTGCTTTTAGGGATCAAAAAGTGCCATTCATTCTACAGAATCCCCATCCCGACTCATCCAGGCATAGAAATCGTTGCTTGCCAAATAAACGTAAAGGGTAAAGATCTTTGCGTAGCTTCTGTTTATATTCCTCCAAGAGTTTCAATAAACCGCCGTCATCTTTGGAATACAGTCTCCATGCTTTCATTCCCGGTTTTAATACTGGGTGATATGAACTCACATGGTACTGGATGGGGCGAATCTTATGACGATTATAGAGCGGCTATTTTCTATGACTTATGCGACGATTTCAACTTGAACATTTTGAACACAGGTGAAGTGACACGTATTTCATCCGACGGCAAAGAAAGTCGCATTGACCTATCTTTGGGTTCAAGTTCATTATCATTCGATTGCATGTGGAAGGTTATCGATGATCCCCATGGTAGTGATCACTTGCCCATAATAACCTCTATCAGAAATAATTGTGAAAGGTCAGAACAGTCAATTCAGGTTCCTTTTGACCTCACTAGGAATATCGATTGGCAAAAATTTGCATCAGCGGTAACTTTGGGTATCGAATCATTCAACACTCTCCCACCGTTGGATGAGTATCGATTCCTAACAGAATTGATTTATAAAAGTGCATTAGAATCACAAAAACAACGAGTTCCAAGTGCATCCTTCAAAAGACGACCAGCCACACCTGGTTGGGATGATGAATGCACTCAGTTGTATCGAGAAAAATCTAATGCCTTCAAAGCTTTTCGTAGATATGGTACCTCAGAACTTTATTTAGAGTACTCGAAGCTCGATAAAAGACTGAAGAATCTTATTAAAGCGAAGAAGCGTAGCTATTGGCGACGTTTCATCGATGGCCTCTCTCGAGAAACTTCAATGACGACGCTTTGGAGAATGGCTCGCAACATGCGAAACCGCTCATCCTCAAATGAGAGTGACGAATACTCCAATCGTTGGATATTCAACTTCGCAAAAAAGGTCTGTCCTGATTCAGTTCCAGCTCAACCGCCATTCTGGGAAACCCAGAGAGACGATGCGTTGGACAGACCATTCACTATGCTGGAATTTTCTATGGCTCTTCTTTCATCAAACAACTCCTCTCCGGGACGCGATATGATTAAGTTCAATCTTCTTAAAAATCTCCCTGATATCGCTAAAAGACGGTTGCTTGACCTGTTCAACTCATTCATGGAACACAACATTGTTCCACCTGAATGGAGACAGGTCAAAGTAATAGCTATTCAAAAGCCTGGGAAACCAGCGTCTGATCATAATTCGTACCGCCCGATTGCTATGTTATCATGTTTAAGGAAATTGTTAGAAAAAATGATCCTATCTCGACTTGACCACTGGGTCGAATCAAACAATATGCTTTCCAGTACTCAATTTGGCTTTCGCAAGGGCAAAGGAACAAATGATTGTCTAGCGTTGCTTTCATCAGATATTCAACTAGCCTTTGCTGACAAGGAGCAATTGGCTTCGGTTTTCTTGGATATTAAGGGCGCTTTTGATTCAGTTTCCATAGAAATATTGTCAGAAAACTTGCACAATAGTGGACTTCCTGGAACATTAAATAATTTCTTGTACAATCTGTTGTCAGAAAAACACATGAGCTTCACTCTCGGTCAACTGACAACTTCCAGAATTAGCTATATGGGCCTTCCCCAAGGCTCATGTTTAAGTCCCTTGCTTTATAATTTTTATGTTAAAGATATTGACAACTGTTTGGAAGAACCATGCACGCTAAGACAACTTGCAGATGATGCTGTGGTCTCTATGAAGGGCCCACGAGCGGAAATCCTGCAAAGACCATTGCAAAATTCCCTTGATAATCTATCCACTTGGGCTAGAAATTTAGGGATCGAGTTTGCGCCGCAAAAAAACTCAACTGGTTGTATTTTCAAGGAAGCGGAATCCAGCCCAACTAAAGCTTAAGCTATTGGGAGCAGACATCGACCAGTCTTTGACTTCAAAATACCTTGGGGTCTGGTTTGATTCAAAAGGCACTTGGCGAACCCATATTAGGTATGTAACGGAAAAATGCCAACAAAGGATCAATTTTCTACGAACAATCACCGGAACATGGTGGGGTGCTCACCCGGATGACCTCATAAAACTCTATAAAACAACCATTCTCTCTGTTCTAGAGTATGGCTCTTTCTGTTTTCTCTCAGCAGCAAACTGCCACCTGATTAAATTGGAACGAGTTCAATATCGTTGTTTGCGTATCGCCTTAGGGTGTATGCACTCGACACATAATGCGAGCCTAGAGGTTCTGGCAGGGGTTTTACCACTACAGAACCGATTCTGGGAGCTCTCGCTAAGAATACTTATTAAATGTGGTGTGAGCAACACACTCGTCATCGAAAACTTCGAAGAATTACTTAAACTGAATACTCAGTCGAAATTCATGAGAGTTTATCTCTACTATATGTCATCTGACATTAGCCTTCCGTGTTATAACCCTCCACGTGTACGCTTCACCAATGACAGTTCCTCTGTTGAATACGATCTGACCATGAAACAAGCTATTCATGGAATTCCAGATCAACTTCGATGTATAACTATCCCACGTATTTTTAATGCAAAGTACCAGAATGTCGATTCCTACAGGAGATATTTCACTGACGGGTCCCGTATCAATGGATCCACTGGCTTCGGTGTCTTCAATGAAAACTCTTCCGCCTTCCGAAAACTTCAGGAACCTTGCACGGTTTATGTTGCTGAGCTGGCAGCAATCAACTTCGCTTTGGGGATGATCTCAAACATGCCCGCAGACCACTTCTTCATCTTCTCGGATAGTCTCAGTTCTATTGAGGCACTCCGATCGATGAAACCTGTTAAGCATGCATCTTACTTTCTTACAAAAATAAGAGAGCAGATGTGTGCACTGGTCGAAAGATCATATAAGATTACCTTTGTATGGGTCCCCTCACATTGCCTAATTTATGGCAATGAGAAGGCGGACTCTCTCGCAAAGGTGGGCGCTGAGGAAGGTGAGATTTATGATAGACGAATTTCACGAGATGAATTTTTCCATTTAGTACGTCAAAGTTCTCTTCACGGTTGGCAAAGCGATTGGCTAAATGGCCAACTGGGACGGTGGTTACATTCCATAATTCCTAGAGTTTCCTTGCGAGCCTGGTGGAAAGGTTTGGACGTAAGTCGAGATTTCATTCGCGTGATGTCAAGACTTATGTCCAACCATTACTCGCTAGATGCACATCTACACAGAATTAACCTCGCGCTGAGCAATGTTTGTAATAGGTGTGGTTCCGGTTATGATGACATCGACCACGTAGTTTGGCAGTGCCCGGATATGGACGCCTCCAGAGCGCAACTTTTGGATACCCTTGCGGCCCGAGGTAGACAACCCTATGTTTCAGTTAGAGATGTGTTGGGCACCCGCGATTTCATTTATATGGTCGCAATTTACGATTTCCTTCGCCTGTCGTGTATAAAAGTTTAATTCTCTTGTCTTCTCTTCTCCAGTTTTTTTTTTTGTGTGTTGTCCCCTTTGTGTTGGATTGAGGATCCTGGCCATCCGGCAGACGAAGACCGGCAAGAATTTGGTACCAACGCCATGATACGTTAATCGAGCTACCACAATATACCTCCCGGATGAGCAGCAGAGAACCCTGATCCCAATCCCTACCTTGTCCTTCCTCCAAAATTGTGACCACTAACCTCGAGTTGCCACGAGTACCCTGGCTCCATCCCGTACTAATTTTGGTACTAAAAAGTGAATAAATTGTAAATAGTACAAAAAATGAGTTTCGGCTCCGTAGAGCGTTAAACGCGATTGAGCCTCAAATAAATGAACTAGATAAAAAAAAAAAAAAAAATCAATGAATCAACTTCCCAACGCACATCGCGCGTACCAGCCCCCGTACTCACACCCATGCACCGTCCAATTATCTATTTTTTACTCATTTCTTCTACCACTTTTCCTCTTCCTCTCTTACAGACATACTCCGGACTGTTCTGCGTGGTGGTCAACCCGTACAAAAAGCTGCCCATCTACACCGAAAAGATCATGGAAAAGTATAAAGGCATCAAACGGCACGAGGTACCGCCACACGTATTCGCCATCACAGACACCGCATACAGATCGATGCTGCAAGGTAGGTTCCGTCACCTAGCCCGGATCAACGGCGGCGGTCCATGTCCCTTAGGGTGCGGCTTTTGTTCGAAAGTTCCGGAAACCATAAGTTCGTGTGATCTTCGGAACTTAAATTACATAAAGTGAGCCTTAAAGCCTTAAAGCTTGAGCCAAAAATATTAGGTTTCAGATTTAATTTAAGGTTAATTTTCATGTTTTAAAATATGCGATCGTTTGGTTTCGAAAACTTTTGAAAAATAAGCCGCACCCTAATGTCCCCTTATTGATTATTGACTGACTGAATGACTGGCTGTTGATTGAAAAATCCAAATCCCACTTGACAAACGTGTGCGGGAGGGAGGGCTATCACGACGACAAGCAACAAGCATGGGAACGAAATGATTCGAATCGAACTGCAGCCATTGCAACAGTGGCAACGGAAACAGATATGGTGAATCGAGCGCTACCAAAGAGATTCGATCCCCTGTCCAGGGCTGGTAGCAGGTTTTTTTTTCACAAAGACTTGGTCACTATTTGTCTCTAGAATGTTTTTATTTTCACCGGGAGGTCTATCTGTTGACGAAAATAGTCTCTAAAGCAGTCTTTCCAAATGAACATCGAACACGTTGGTTCAGATGGTTTCGTACTCTCCTTGTACACCCGATTCTGTTTTTGCACAAGGGTGCGTACCGTGCAAAAACAATTTTCGGTTCAAAATTTCAAAAACCGTGCATAGAAAGTAACTCCATTTCTCGACGTTTCATGCAAAAATAAGGTTTTGGCGTAAAAATTTTATGGAAACTTTTTTTACACGGTCGTGTAAAAAAAAATCCGTGCAAAAACAGAATCGGGTGTACTCTGTTTTCGTGTTCAAACCGGAACACTCGAACCTAAACCTAAACCCTTGCTAAGGTGAACATTGGTTTGAACACTCATTTCATTTGTTTCTCGGTTGCAATCGCGGTCCAAATTTTGATACAAATCCTCGTTTGCTTCCAAGGCAGAGAACGATAGCCCAAAACCGACAGACACAAAACAGTTCAAATCAACGCTTATCAATTTCTACTTATCGTGTATGATATAGTTAAATCCTTGTTTTTTTTTTTAAAAGTTAGCCCTAAATCACTATCAATTTGCGTGATTTGTGCTAACTTAAGAACAACACGACATTCACGAAACGCGACGCGAGACAAGACATAACACTTATAGCCCTAAATGTTACTTCAAATATAAATCTTAGTTGATCTGCTTAAGTAAAACATTGAATACATGTCATACATGGCCTCAAGGGTCTTGCAAGTTTTATCAAGAAGTTCCATATATGATTATAGAACAGTTCTCGAACAGTCTGCTTTGTACCAATATTATTTGCACTAAAGTTTGAACCGAAGTACACATGTACCGGGTACAGCCTGGTTTAGAGTTGAAGTGTGTTCGCGGTTCAACACAACTTGCAAGGTTTGAACCAAAGTTGAACATTGGTTTTGTTCATGGGAAGACTGTCTTAAAGTCACTTTTTTATGAATGATGATTTTTTTTCCAGAATTTGCTCCAGGAAATTCTAGAGGACTCCAATACTTTTACATCAAGTCAATTTCTCAGGGATTACACTGAAATTTACTCCAATGTCCATCCCAGAACATTCTCCAGAGATTTTTCTAATAATTCTTCCAGTTGTTATTGTAGATGATCTTTCAATGATTCCTTTACATGTTTATTCGTAAGTTTTTGAAGATTTTCGTTTGAGAACTTTTCCAGCAAACCTTACAATATTAATTTCTGCCGGAGTTCCTACACAGATTTTTTCAGTTATTCTTCTAGTCATTCTCATATAATTTTCCAAGAAATTGTTCATTGCAGGCATATCTCAGGTACTCCTTCACTGATTATTCCAGTAAATTTATTAGGAACTCTTCCAACAAATCCTCAATAAATTTGATCAAGGATTCGTCATGAAGTTTCTTCAGAAATGTCGCCAGCATTTCATCCAGGAATTACTTCTGCAGTTCCTCCAAATATTTCTTGAGTATTTTCTTTTACATGGATTCTTCAAAAGCTCAACTTACTACAGCAATTATGCTAAGGAGTGTGGGTTCGATTCCCACCTCAGGCCGAAAAACTTTTCGAGAAGAATGTTGTTTTTTTTTCTTCCAGCACTTTCAGCGATCATTCCTACACCAATTTCTTCAGAGATTCCGAAATTTCTTTAGAAATTCGTGCAGAATTTTATTCAGGGATTCGATTGATTGTTTTTGCAATAGTGGTATTATTGTTTTATTTTCTGCAAAACCTCCAAGACTTCCTAATGAGTCAGGAGCTCTTTCAGAGATCCTTGCAGTAATGAATTTCTACAGAAGTATCAGCAAAGATTTATTTGAGAAACATTTCTGGATTTCTGCAATCATTCCATGGAGTTCTCCTTGGAAGAATTCCTGGATAATTTTTCAAGGACTCCCCTAAGGAAGTCTCAGTTCTCAAAGTCGAGAGGAATATCTGAGAAAATACAGTAACTCTCCCTTACTCGACATTTTGTAACTCGATATTTTCCCTAACTCGATAGAATGCGCGGTCTCTTTAATCTAGCATGGGGGTCGTCCATAAACCACGTGATCATGTTTCGGGAGAGGGGGAAGTCTGGCCAAAGACTCATGTATCGACATTCTGTACCAAAACTTGATGATGATTCTGTTCAATGTATAAAAAATCAGTTTGTCTCATTTCGAGTTGAAATTGATCATGCATCAATTAGTTGATTATTTGTTTAAGAATAACTATACCCTAAATTCCTACCAATTCTAGATTTACGGAAATAATTAATAATTAAACTTCAAGAATACCGCATACAACGCCTAAATGTGGGCTGGTATTGAACACTATTTTTCTAGAAATAATTGTTTTTCAACGCCAATAAACTTCACAACACACTATTTGACAATAGACGAATTCCTTGCCAAATCTGTCAGTCACAGAACTCGACCATCTTCGGTTTTCGGTAAGTGTTTTCCATAGAAAAATCGATCATTTTAGTTTAGACTCAAGAATAACTTTTGAAAATGGTCTATAAATTTTTGCATGCATATTATTTGAAAAATTCAAACTACGTGATTTTAATGAAAAATGATCTATGAATAAGTTGTAGCAAACCATTTGGACTACAAGAAAAAAATATACACTGAAAACATATTTATTGTGTTTTTCATGAAAAATTCAAAGGTTAATCTTAAATTACACAAAAAATCCATTTTTATTATTTTTTCAATTTTCACCATAGAATCTTGATGAGAAACAGAAGTTAGGGACAAAGTTTCATGATGGAGAAATTTTTAACAAAAAATTTTTCCTAAGAACAACTTTAAATCAGTTTTTTATATTTCGATTTTTTGTCGTTTTGATGATGCAATAAGAACCTTGAAATCCTTCTAAACCAATAATTATCATGATCATTTCTCTAAGAGTAGCCATTTTAGAATTATATCTAGTTCAATGCAAAAAATGTTTTTTTAAATAATAAAGAATCGCGGATAACTCATGAAAATGGCCTTTTCATGAGTTATCCGCGATTCTTCATCAAGAAAAATATGTTTTCAAGAGTATAGACCATATATATTTCGATTTACTTATTTTTCTTGATGGAGAACTGCGAATAACATATAAAACTGACCTATTTTATTTTTTTAATTATTATATTTTTGATATAATACGAAAATGGCTGCTTCTAGAGAATCATTATGGTTTAGAATGATTTCAAGATTCATGTTGTACCATCAGAGCATATTTGTTTTGACAAAATAACAAAATATTGAAAATCGATCAAAAGTTGTTCTTAGAACAACTTTGTCCCAAACATCTGTTTACTATCAACATTCTATGGTGAAAATTTAAAAATATTAAAAATGGGGTTATTGTGCAATTTGAAATTTAAGTTTCACTTTTGAATTTTCCATTCGCAAAACAATAAATAATTTTTCAGTGTACATTTTTTTTCTTGTAGTCCAAATGGTTCGCTACAACTTTTTCACTAGAATAAACAGTTTTGGAGTTAAAATTTTTCAAACAATTTGCATTGCTTATAGGCCTTTTCAAAAAATATTCTTGATTCAAAATGATGATTTTTCTATGGAAAACACTTATTCTCCCATACCGAAAACATGTGCAAAATTTAATCCAAATCGAAGATTATCGAGTACGATTTTAATTTTTTTTTTTCGAATTCTTTAAGAGTTAACCCATTAATATCCAACCCCGCCTTTAGACTGGAGGTACACTTTGGAATTTAGGGTTTTTTTTTTCGTAGCTCAAAATTTAATTTTATTTTTGGCTTGAGTCTTGAACCATAACAGGCATATAAGGAAAGTTGTTTATGATTTTTGAAGCTTTTTTTGTATTTTTCGACAATGTTTCTAAATTTGATTTTTTAAATCTACAAATGCCTTTGCAATACAAAAAATCGTGCCTTTTATATTATTCTACAATTAATCTATCACAGGAAAAGAGCCTGGTGGTGTTAAAATAATTTTAAACCTGTTTTCCCGTTAATTACACGGAAAATAAAAAATGTTCAAGAAAAAAAATTAGTAACCAGAAGAAGGTTCAAGAAAAATGGAAAAAGGATAGCAATGTTCAAAAATAGAGAATAAATAAAAAATCAAAATTCATAAATTTTCCAGTAAAAATGAATCATTGCCCAAAACGTGTTAAGAACGATTTTAGATAACGAAAAATGGTAATTTCAGAGGGTATCCTTAGAAAAAAATCAGGTTGATGTCTTGAACGTATCTCAAAGGAGTAGTTAAACAATTAATTGAAGAGATATTAAGGAAAATAATGAATTAATTCATGAAATAATTTTAAAAATATTCGTAAACAAACATCTGGTCTCTGAGCAATCCTGATGAAAAATCTTATCTTCTGGTTCCCTCCTAATTTCTTGGTTCTTGGTCTCTTCTTATTCCTCTTCTACTTTTTCTTCTTACTGGCGTTATGTTCCTTCTAGCTTAGAATCAGTTACTCAGCCTTCCACAGTTGTTAACTGAGAGCTTCCTTTGCTAATTGGTCATTTTTGCATTCATACAGGAAGCCGGAGCCTACTCTTGGCACTTAAGATTCACTTAGGAAGTGTTTATTTTGAAGCTACTGAGCTTATATTTGGCCACAATTTGTGCCGTATTTAAGTGCTTCTTGTTGCAAATTTTCAGACAATTCGACCGATAAAAACCCCCCATGCCAAAGTGAATCATGAAAGTGCCCAAGTAGCCAATCGAAAAGATCCTCGATCGGTTGGGTTCGAACCCACGATCCTCAGCCTGGTGTTGCTGAATAGCTGCGCGTTAACTGCTATGGCTGGGTTGGTTGGTCTCTTATTGATAACCTTTTTCAGTCATGAAATGCTTCAAGTTTTTTTTAAGATACCCAGTCGCAACCAACCCTGCCTGTCATTGTAAGGGTTGTGGACCAATTCTGCGCGTTTAATTGAGTCGTAAGAATCGTACTTAAATGCTGAAGTTTGCTCTACCTCTCCGTCCGGTGCGGTGTTGTGACGATTTCGCTTGCGTTTGCACAAAGAATCGTTTGTTGGTAAACCGATCTACGTACGTAAGGATGGATGAGGGCACGGGAATTGCTGATCATTATCCGGCGCTTGCCGGTTTTGTTTCAGCATCGACCAGAGGGACTCAGATAGCCGCTGCGGTAAACGAGCAGTTATTCATCTAGCCCTAACTAAGGATTGTGGATTCAAATCCCACCGGTTGAGGATTTTTTTCTGGTTGCTAATTTCCTCGACTTCTCAGGACTCAAAGTAAACGAAGATAATATTAATGCTTGTCGCACAATATACAAATTCAAAAATGGTCAGTTAATAACTACGGAAGTGCTCATGAGAATACGTAAGCTGAGAAACAGGCTCTTCCCCAGTTGGGACGTAAACCCAGGAAGAAACAGAGAAAAAGGTCCCACTTCGGTGACGCGGGAATGGTCACACCGAAACGGTGGAAAGTCACACCGAAACGGTTACGGCCAAGGTGGGCGGTCGCTCGGTAAACAATGGACGGTTTTGCACATTGTAGATATATCAGATAAAGGTGGGTACGTAGTCGGGTACGGATGTACTGTGTTTGATCCGCCTAGTTGACTACGGATTGATGTCATTCGATGCTAGTGACAACAAAGTTGCGATTTGTCTTCCTAGGTCTCGGATATCATTAGCCACATAGAAATCAATTATACATCAAAGTCAGTAATATGCAGTTAAGAAATTAGTTCACAATTTCTTCAACAAACTCGTCATGGAATTTTGGAATTCCGACCGAAATTTGTAGTAAAGTCTGCGTTACATTCAGAATACAGTGGTTTTCAATCAGAATACTATGGACAGTATACCGAATGTTTAGCATAATGTTTCCAATGTTTATCATAAGTTCTCATACCATAACTGTAAAAGTGCTTATAAGGTGAAGGTGAAAAGAAGCCGTAAGCTGATAATTAGAATACAAATTTTCAGTACGAATGGCTTTCTAGTTCTCCAGATTTGTGCTCTTCAAAAATTGGGGCTGTGACTTCGATGCATCTTCACCTTATTGACATTGATAAGTTGAATACCCAACTCTGCCCTAATTAGGATATGATGTCAAGAAGAAAAGGAAACCATTCACGACGTATGCTATATCGCAGTTTACTGTCAATAGCAACTGATTGATGGGGTCACCGTAGTCAGCCATGTCATCCAGGATTAATTTCGGTCATGTTATGCAAACATAACCGCAAACATTCACCACTTCCAAAATAAGAAACTCGTTCCACAATCGAACAGCGATCGATTGCGACCCACTAATTATAGCCAGACAATGCAACAGATTGCATCGCAGCCAGAAACGCATCTAACAAAGACAGGTGCATACAAGCAAAAAACAACAACTTGATGACTTGTCACTAAACATAACTAGTTAATCGTTTAATTGAGCTATCGGTGGACGGATAGCAGCAGCGCGTGTGGTCAATTGAACGAGGGCAACAAGTTCAAATCATTCAATTTCAGAACATTCAAGGCTATTTGGTGGCTTCCAAATAGGGATTTGAATTCTGAACCCCCATAATTAGGAAAAATATCGATATGCATCGGTGTGACTGTCAACGATACGCCCCTTCCGGTCCGGTATCAACGGATCCTAAATTCAATAAACTAGTCAATTAGCTGATTCCGTTTTTTATTTGAGTCAATCTTGTTCAGAGATTCCCAACCTTTTTGGTGATACGCCCCGCTTCTCCAGTTCTTTAAACATTAAGGGGTCTTGTAATGTATGTTCTTCAAACTCGAGACATTTTAGAACCAAATAAGTTCAATACAGCTCAAAATAAGGATCCAATTGAGTTTTCAACAATCACTGCGAAGAGAAATTTTCCAAAATTATATCCAGTACAATCTGTCAAGAAATATGTTGCAAGTTTAGGAAAAGTAAATCAAATCGTAGCAAATCAAAAGACATTCTTACCATTGACCCACTTAAAAGTCACTCTGGAATCCGTGTAAGGAATCGACTATGATCCTCTGTAGAGATTCGTAAAGTATCTTGCCAAGACATTTCCCTGAGATTTCGGTTAGAAACCAAAATCCCAACAGCAATTGGTTAAACTCTATCGCAGGAATTCGTTAAAACCTGCCTTTAGAATCGCATCGAAAGGTTTTTATAAATTTTATTTTCATTGGTGTCCTCTGAGAAGTCGTCACGGTACCCTAGAGGCTCTCGAACCACTGGTTGGGAAACCCCGATCTGGTGTTTTGTGACCATATGTTCAGAAAATAACTCTGCCTGCAGATTTATTGAAGTGTCACGAATTTCACCTCACCACCATCACCAAGTGTCAAGTTGGGGCTACGGATCAACCCCCCTTCAAGGGTTATTAATCGAGAAAAACTATTCCCAAATAAGGTCATTTTGTCATTTGAATAAAATCTGCTCAGGTAAATCCGCAGGCATCATCACAGCCGGGTGAATTACTGTCCACATGAATATTCAAATAGGCTCGAGTTCGACTTTATACTACAGTGACCCGATTTCAGTCGGAATGTCCATACAAGGAACTGCCTTTGCGCGAAAGAAGTGACGTTGCGAAAAGGTTTTGTACATATCTACAGCGAATGTGTCACTTTTTGCGCCGTTTGGCCGTTGACTGCTGGCGGGAGAGACACGTCATAGGAATTAAGCGATTAATTTAAGCGGGTAAACATTAACATCTTTGCTTATTAGTTAGCCCTGTAGCGTGCGCTGGACCTGCTCGAATGGTCGGCTTTGCGCGACTAAAATGATTGCACTATGAGTAATCAGGCGACCAAAATTAAAAAATGGCTTGTTCTGATTGTTTTTTTTTCACATTGGATAATAGTTACTTATACCTAGAGATTCGTGGAATATCAGAACACGATCTTTTGTAGTTCTCTTAATAAAACATGCCCAAGTTAAATTTTGTTAAAAAGTTATTTGTTGAATGAAATCTTCGAAATGTTAGTAATAATTATAACATAGTTTCCCAAACTGTGAGTTTCTTGGGGGAGTCACAAAAACGATCGTTTTTTTTTGGCCCGAATGCTTCTTAGAAACTTGCCAACTGTTTCACAATAGTTACCAAAATAATAATTTCAAATTATGCAAAGCCTCAATTAAATTTACAGGAGAGCAGCAAAGCTGTGTGTTTTACCATAATAATTTTAAGGATTCTGCTGCAATCTTGTCACTTCGAGGCTTTGCAACAATCTCAAGCATGCATTTGAATCTTGATGGTTCGAGTAGAATACAGAAGAATCTTTGAATACAAATCAGCTAACAAGATTTGTAAAGTATTCGACCAAAAAATACTGAATGAACATCCAACAAATTTGAACATTGCAACTAGGTAGCTGTAGAAATTTATCAATAACTCAAAAAATATTTGAAAACTTTCAATTAGCTTTAAACATTTTCATTGGCTTGTTTACTCTCCTAAAATCCAAAGTATTTACCGATAAACCGAACATTTTTTGCCAAACAAACAACGACTTTCAAGCATTTTAGTTATCTTAAGTTTTCTTCAACAATCCTCAAAAGTTAACAAAAAATGTAAAGAATTTCAACAAGTTCAAAAAATGTTAGTTGGTTGAACCGTTTTTTAAGCTCTTTCTGAAGGAACGCTTAAGCCAATAACTATCGAAGAATTTACAACGTTGCAATGGCATTTTAGCAAACTTCGAATTTTCAAATGCACAAGTCTGAAGAATCTGACAACATGTGACTTTCAGTGAAGTCTTCGTAACTCTATTATTTTCAGCCAGGCTGTGTTTAGCATATTTCTTCAGCCAGTGGCACAATTGTGCAGTGCAGACATATATTATTACTTAAAAATTCAGCTTTAAGTCGCTTACGCCTTTTTAAAATAATAATATTTTTCACTCAACCTTTCTCTTTTTATGTGGTATGAATTCAGAAGAGCACACGAATTTTCGGGATAGAAAACTTTCGAAAAATTAGCAGCCCCCAATGCTAGCTCTATCACAGTTGGGACGTAACGTCATAAAGCAGAAAACTACAAAGCGTTCATATGAATGACTAGCTGTTCTAACGTCGAAAGAGAAATTTCGATTAGATGAAATGCGGCATACTGCAGTGGGCTGGTCAGTTATTATGGATGTACGTATACAGGCTTCATTTTAAGAGATATGCTAAACACTGTCTGGCTGAAAGATATGCTAAACACTGCACTCTTCAGCCACCTGACACAATTGTCAACCAATTTCAAGACAATTGTCATTGGCTTTAAAGTTGAATTTATAAAAAGTGTAAAATATTTTTTTTTGGGGATAAATAAAAAATTAGGGGAAGTGGTGGTAAAATGAACACCGTATCTTTTACCAAGAAAAAAACAAATTTCAATGAATTTTTATCACGCACGGACGATTTAGAGCATAAATCAGAGTGTTCGGGTTGATAAGAAGGTCAATTGAAGTGAAAATATCAACTAAAACAAAGATTTTAGAAAACCACGTTTGAAAATTAGAGCTCACTTAACTTTTTGCTCAGAGGTCTTGAGGTTTTTCAGTGATGTAAATATCGTTGTGATATGATGTCAAATTTGAAACTTTTAGATTTATTTTTGAATGGGTTACAAGCATTTATAGATATATTTGCGGGAAAGCAATGATTTTTTTTTAATATTAGTTTTTCTCACGTTTTTTTGCATGATGTTCATTTTAGCACCAACAGCTAAATGACTACCCACATAGTGCAGGTAAAATGAACATTTCCATTGTTTGTTGCTAGCGTTAAAAATACGTAAAAATTTAGCTATTTTAGTCTGAATTCGTGTTGCTGCTTTAGATAACATCCCTAATTATGATCTTATGCGGTAGAACGATACATATTCTTCGTTTTTCTATCAGAAACAAGATGATATCCTTAAGGTGTTCATTTTACCACCCCTTGCCCTACTGGAAAATTACTAAAAAGAGAAAAACCCCAATCAGCAATACTGGGATGAAGATGAAATAAAGATTTTTCTTTGAAATTTTGGAGTCAAATTTGGTGCATTTTATTGTTTTCGAGAATTTCCAGAGATCCTGAAAAATTCCCGAGAAATTACGATTTTATCTCCCGTTTCCTTTGAAAATCTAGCCAAATTACTATCCGGAGATCCGATTATCCGGAGACTCGATTATCCGGTGACTCGATTATCCGGGACTCGATTATCCGGAATTTTAGACTCGATTATCCGGAATATATATATATTTTTTTATATTTTGTTTTTCAGTTTTCATACATAATTTTGATATAATTTAGTATATCAATATACAATATGAATGGTTTAGCAAATTTGGACTTACGTAAGAAAAGCGGGACTCGAAATAAAAATTTTTGTGTATGATGGTCAAAAATTTACTTTTCTTCTAAAGACCCCTAATTGTCCTAAAAATAAACTGCTTCATAAAAATGAAACGATGGAAAAAGATAATATTTAAGTTATTTTATCGCAGATTTAAATTTTTCTTTTAGTGTTTCGTTTACCCGGAGAATTTGATTATCCGGAGTGAAAAGAAAAATCGATACTCCGGATAATCGAGTCCGACCTGCACTACCCAGTTGACTATGTAAAGATCCCCATACAAAACGTCAACTTTGTTTTCTCCTTTAATCAACTTTCCCGGTGGATTTCCACAACAAATATTCTTCACAAACACGTTGCCGTCCTTGAACGATACAAAGGTGAAAGAATTACTTAAATATGTCAACCCTTTCTCAAGCTGATCCGTGACATACAAACACCATTCCATTTTTATTTTTATAGATAGATACCTGTTATGTTTTATAATTATTTTTGCAACGTTAATCAGCTACATGATCTATGTAATTCATTATTTCAATATAGACCTATTATTCTTCTTCTCACTTCTTGCCAACTGACACCCTGGCATAAGTTGTGGTTTTATGTCCGCCTATTTTTGGTACCATAAGGACGCCATTCACCGCGCATTGAATTATTTTGAAAAATCTGAACAAATTTTCGCAATAAAAGTCATCAACATGTATTAGTATACCAGAATGAAATTCATATGATTTAATTTTATATACTACTTATAAAAATAATTTTAGGCTGTTTAAGGCGGTAAAAATGAGTTGAACAATGATTTTATTATGGCAGATCGAAAAATGCTTCTTAGCTGTCACGCTTTAATATGTTGTATACAAAGTATATACTATACAAAGTATAGTACAAAGATAACAACCAGCTAATGCAAATAAATTAATTCCAACTAGTTGTGTATATAGAGCCTCATACTTACAAGGGAAGGTCACGATGGTATTACACGGGGTTTGCAACCGGACTATTTTTGTTAGATTCTACATGTCGAAATATGAAAAACCCCAAAGCCTTTCGGGTGATGGACCAGTGGTGAAGCCAGGAGGGGCTCTGAAAGGGGCAACGGCTTTACTCCTCTTCCAAAAAAAAGACGTAGTTTTTATCAGAAAATCCCGACAGCGTCGACGGAAATTAATACCCGACTGACTGGGATCAAAGGCAATCACGCTTACAACTAAACCATCGACGCTGCTATAGGCCCCATGCTAAATATTGTCTCAAAAACTTGTTTTTTTGAAAACAAAACATCAAATTTGTATCACAAAACTCAGAAATATGTCAAAAAGATAGCAGACATATTTTTGACCACCGAACTATATAAAATCTTCCCATAGTGAACTGTCGGTTTTTTCCTATCTTGAGCTAGACGCGTGTTAAACGTCGTTTAGGCATGCGCTGTTTTTAACACTTTTTGTTTGAGCCTTCGCGTCGACGTCGCGGTGACAAACGGAACGTTTGACGGCCCGGAGGAGGTGCGCAATTTACAGAGAGAGCCCCATTATGCTTGAGACCCCCAGAGCCCATAGGTGCCCCGTCTGAGAGGTGTTGATTGGTTAACTATTTTGCGGCTTGTTGGGAATAGCAACAGGTGTGTCTTTACAATGTTGTGCCGCGGTGCCAAGGCACCGGAGATTTAAAGCAGTTATTAGGTTCGTGACGGATTATGAGAACTCGTTTGAGCGATGAAGTGTGATAAAGGCGCGATGGCACCCTATGGGGATGTTGACGGCGGTATTGAATTTGTGATCTGGTGAATACCGCAGAAATATAGCCAGCAGCCAAAAAACTTTTGAAGCCCAATCAACCGTTGCAGCTAACGGGCAGCATTCAACAACACCATGCTGAAACGGACGGGTTCGAATTCGAATTCGAAGAATTCACATTCCACACATTTTACGAATCAAAGTTCTATAATAATCTAAAATCCTGAAGAACTTCCTCCGAAAACACAAAAAAAAATGTTTCATGACTTGATTGAGCCAGTAAAGAAAACT
The DNA here is from genome assembly GCF_002204515.2 of Aedes aegypti. Lineage (NCBI taxonomy): Eukaryota > Metazoa > Arthropoda > Insecta > Diptera > Culicidae > Aedes > Aedes aegypti. The sequence goes on from NC_035108.1 coordinate 45,941,620, forward strand.
ATCCCATCTGTATCGGTCCATGATCGGCAATGTTTCGCAACTTATAACAAGCTTGATAAATAACAGCAGGGAACGAGAGCCTCAGAGAGAGAGAGCGGTTATGATACTAATTTCTCTCGCCTAATTACCATTGAAGTTACGTGTTCTATTTTACTTGCATGATAAACAATCCGCAAATATCCGATAGTAACAGTGTTCCCCAGGTTTTGAGTTTGTTTAGATGGGTTTTATCATGCATTATTATCTTCTGTAGCTGTAGCAGTAGACGATAAACAGACTCTCATGATGTGTTGCGAATCATGATTGTTACCGCGAACGATAAGTCAGAGATACTTTCAATGTTCTCAGAAGTCAACCCCTGCTCATAACACAGAAGCAGGCTTTGTTCAAGATGGGACGTAACATCAGAAAAAGATGAAAAAGAGTAGTAAAATTAAACTTTCGGTTGATTCTCGAATTTGCCTCGAATAAAACATCAAAAATTCCCACATCCATATCGGGCCGTCAGTGATATTTCCCTCATCAAGGTTTCTTGGAACAAAGCAAAACCAGCACATTGATTGCAGAGACCAATTGCAGAGAGAAACCGTTCATAACTACACGGCCGCAGGGTCCGAATCGGAACAGAAATCACAACGCGAAAGATTTTTAATGATCAAACTCAATTAGCTGAGGCGCGATCGATCGGTCGATCTCGTGGCCGCCTTCGAGGTTGACTCATTTGTCGCCGAGAGTCTGGGACGGATACACCGGGGGCAGGTCTCTCACTACAGTGCATATCTACCCGTTGATGATGATTACTCGAGTCGACGAAATCGACAAGAAATGAGTGTGTTTGCAACGTTTTAATTAAAACCATCGTCATCCGTTGCGGGTAGTGCACAATCTGGCACACAACTAGAGCAGGGGTTTATAAAACGTATGATTAACGGAGCAATTTTATGGAAAAAATATTTTACCCAATCGTGTGACAGGTACGAAGATACTCTATGTCCTGGAAAGTCGAGAAAATTCCGGCCCGAAAAGATCCTCGAACGGTGGGATTTGAAACCACGACCATCAGCTTGGTCTTGATGAATAGCTGCGCGTTTACCGCTTTGTCTCAATCTCTCCCCTTTTAATTTTAAATAATTCTCTGAAAGGTTTTTCTGAAGTGCCGCGGAGAACTTGCGAATGCACCAAGTGCTCCGGGGAGCACTATCTGAAAACCTTTTCTCTAGACGAACGGACATATGGGACTTTATGTGAATGATCTCCGCGTCCGTCCGGCAGCAGCCAGCAGTGAGTACCCAAAGGCCACGGAGGATCCCCATGTATGGAAATAATTATCGAGTTGTCGCACTGATAGACGTGAAAACACCATCATTTCGTTTAGGGGGCAGAATATTGCGGCTACGCGTAGCAATTTTCCAAAGGTCCCCGGCGCGTCGAGCTGCATTTTTCCTTGCGATCTTGGAATCGCTGACCCCCGAAGTTCGAAGCGTATTGTGGCGTTTATCGAGTCGCTGTTATTGTCGTCGTTCTCTCAGTTTTTTACCTTAGGAGGTGAAGGGACGTTTCCCGTTGTTGCCCGCTACCAACATTGTGATGCACTTCGATTAAATTAATGAGTTTTTAATTTGCTGCCATCAAATCTGGCGGCGCCGTTAAGAATGATCGTTTTGCCTGGGGGCGAATTGATTATTACGTACACAGTACGTTTGCCAAACCTGGGTCTTTATATACTTAGGCGGCTTTTGTATTGGTCGAGAGTAAAAGCTGGGTAATCACGGTTCGTCTTCATTGTTATTGCGGCTGCAATTATCTGCCAAAGTCGCGAGCAACCCACCAATTTGATGACATACCTTTTTGATAAATATGGTCAAGGTCAGTGAAGGTTATGTGCAAGTGTGGTGATGATTTACCTCTTTATCTGCTCAAGTGCAATTATTAATGCCCTAAACTTTTCTTCTGTCTACGTCTCGATCCTCGATGATGCCGTAAAACGGGGTTACTTTGATAATACAGTAATTTTTCGATTATATCACGGATCAACATATTTTTGGTTTGATATAATAAAACAATATTTTTGTGCAATATGACTTTTATCAAAATTTGAGCTTTATGTTGCAGAAATAGAGGGAATGAAAAAAAGCACGTGAGAGATGGGTCAAATAGATGTATGTTGGTTGTTTAGAGTTATTATTCAATGTAAAATGTATGAATTTCGTACAATTATTGTGGCGTGATAAAATCGAACAGAAAACCGTGCTTAAATCGAGAGTGATATAATGGAGCGATATTAAAACGAGCAGTGATATAATCGAAAAAACTACTGTATGAGTAACTTCGATAGCCTGGGTAGTTTTCCTGAATCGATTTAGTGACTAGATTCTCACTAGATAGCAAACCAGATACATAAGTAAATACGTAATTGAAAATGTTGACATCTGAGCGTCATGACTATTTGCTCTACGCTCTCTATTAGATCATTTTTTTAAACCAGGTCTGCCCAACCTTTTTGCATCTCTGGCCATATCTCAGAAACAATGTTTTGCTGCAAGCCAAGTTTTCTTAGTACACAAGCAATTCCAATATTTTCGAAACTCAGCCAATAAAAAGGAAATCGAAAAATACCCGTCCACGATTTTTTCAAAATCCCTTACAGAATTCTGTAACGAACTTGCCAGAATTCTATGAAAAATGTTCCCAGGATTACGCCAGATTCTAACTAGATAAGTCCTTTCTGTAAGAAGGATGTCCTTTCTGATGAAAAATATTTTAACTAAACAAATGTCAGAAATTTAACTAGAAAGAAAATGAGATTCGGACAGAATTGCATGAAGTGTTTTTTAAACCCCTGCTCGGGGTTATTGGAGAATGTTTTTCCTTAGTACCGCTACTATAGGAACAATAGGTCTACTATAGGTGCGAGGAAGTTGACCTTCATGTCAAAAAATATTTTGCCTTAGGTACGGTCCATAAATGACGTAGCATTTTAGGGGGATGGGATAGTCTTTTGTGACGAATTATGTATTAGGTATGAAAACATAGGCTACGATGAAGGAGGGTGGTGTCAAAAATTATCCAAAAAAGCTTTGTCATTTATGGAGAGCCTCCTTTAGTCAAACTAGTGTGGCTGTTTACCGTCGTTTGCAAAATAATTTTTATTTTTATGAAAATCAGGATTTATTTTTGAAAGTACCATTGACTCACAGCTTGATTTTGTCCAAAAAATGATAGAAATTAATAGTTTTCAATGTTTTTATTAAAATTTAAACTTCTTTGCACCTATAGTAGCACTACTAAGATAAACTAAGCAAAGGAAGTTAGTTTTTTACATAAATTGAAAGCTTTTGATTTATTTTTAATAGAAAAAAGTTAAAAGAACGAAAAAAATAAAAGTTTCGTATCATACATCGAATTGTAGGATATTTAATCAAATTGTTCGTAGTGAAGTGATGATTCCAGTGGAAAAATCCAAATTTAGATCAATTTTATGGTTCCGTTTAAGAAAATATCTAACATCAATCATCGACAAAGGATTACCTGTATCCAATTCCCGGTGTATTTTATTTTGTACAAGCTATAATCATTCAATTCTTTTGAAATGATCTAGAATGAAAATTCCTAGACACCTTTTAAGGGGGCAGGATCCGTCATTGATTTTGGAATTTTCAAAAGCAGTGTTTTTCTTTCAAAATTAAGAAAAATTTTACAAACATATGTTCACTGTATTAAATTCTCCAACCGAAATACAGTGAACTCGTTTTCGTCGAATAATTTTCAGTTTTGATCAGAAAAACTTTTCATAATTTCACCCATAATTTATCCATCTTTACCACGCGTAATCAGTTAACACTTCAGTCGTCGCGCTGTTGTATTTTATACAACACTATTGAAAAAAAAACTCGATTTTCATTCATAACAGCAGCGCCGATGGTTCTGAAGGTGACAAACCACGCGACGACTGGAAGGATAATTAATTTAATAACCAAGCGGACTGGATTACCGAACATCTCAATATATGTGTCAATATAGAGAAACTGTTTTTGAAGTTTCGATGAAAACGATGATTATAACGACGGATCGTTAATCGTTAACGGTTATATAGCGTGATTTTCAGAACATTCCATACTTTTCTGTTAGAGAGAAATTCCACTAAAATATCAAATAAAATCCGTTCAAAATTTCGTTCAAAAAGATTTATAAACAAATTTGACAACAGTTTACGCATTATTATTATTATTATTATTATATTTATTAAGGAGATTTTCAGCCCTATGGCTGGTTCATCTCTGTACAGTTAACTCAGAAATCCATCGAGAAATCTAGAAATTAACTCAAATATGCCCCATACGCTTCGTAAAGAATACAAAAAAATTAAGTGGGGAAACTGTAGATAAATAGAAACCATTGTCTACATCCTTACTGGAGGAAGGAGTGAAGAACTAGCCTAATGAGTTTAAATTCACACAAATAAAGCCAAAAAAAAAAATCTTACTGGAGGAACATCAAAAAGGGGGCGTTCAAATTAGAAGCGTAATTAAATCTGTAATGTCCATGCACTTATGTACACATGTAAGGCCGGTGATCATTATCTGAGTTTTCACAGATGTCTCCTCAGCGAGTGCAGTGTTTCCCAAAAGGATTTCTAATGTATCATTTACTCAGATGTGTACAAACATTTCTTAAAATCTGTACAAATGTTCTAGAGATGTCTTTACAGATATATAAATCATTATCTTCGAAGATATTTAATAAAGGGCTCCGAAGAAGTCCACTAAAGTCTCCAAAGAGGTATCTACACAAGTTTTCAGAGAAATCTTCAAAGTACCTGATACCTGATACCTTCTGATACCTATACCTTTTTTCCAAATCATTCATTGCGAACTTGATATCTCCGTAACTCGATGGTCCCTTCAATATCGAGTAAAGGAAAGTTAACTGTATCTGTAAAATTGTTGCTCCAAAATAACTTGATTTTTTCCATCAGGCTTCTGATTGATGATGCTTTTAAAGAAAAAGCCTTTTTAAAAATAAAGAATAAAGATTGTCTAATTTTCCAGCCAATTTCTAACAATCATTGATTTTGAAAAACCTCCAAAAATCGATCGTTCTAAACGTTGTTCCTAATTCGTGTGAAATTTAATTATTTTAGTGGCTTTATTTGTATCACAAAATTGTACAACATTAGTCGAACGATGTACAGAAAACCGACTAGAATTTAATTGATAAATTAAAAAAATACAGCATGCACAAGGTGTCCACTTTATAAAATGAACAGTCCTTACTTCCCTTCCGAAGGAAGTCGTCACTGATTTTTTTCTGTGACTATCTCGGGGATGGGATTTGATCCCAGGTCCTTGGCGTGTGTTCTAACCACTACACCAGGTCCGTCCCCCTAAAGTACTATGTTTTCCATTATCAAAGTCGTGCCCATACTTTCTGGGACACCCTATATCCCCAGGAATTCTAAAAACTTGAAAACGAAACATGCTTTTCTTCTTTTTGACGTTACGTTCCAAACGGGCCTGCACTCTTAAAAATAATGAAAATCACTCCGGACGTAATTCACATTATGACTAAATGACGCATGATGTAAATGATGAAATGACGCAAAAATGGGTTCTGAAAGATGTATTGAAAGAAAAATTTAATTTTACATGATGAACGACATGAAAACGATGCCGCTATGATTGACATTTCCCGAATTAGACACCATCGTATTTGAAATGTAACACAAAATCACTTCATTTGGCTCGCTTCTTTTATGTGCATCCAAAAGACGTAAAATCGCATGATTTTTTCGGAGTGTGTGCTTCTCACAAGTGGTTTCCAACCGAACTATTTTTGTTAGATTCTACATGTCAAAATATGAAAAACCCTTAAGCCTTTCAGGTGATGGATCAGTGGTTTAGCCAGGAGGGACTCTGGAAGGGGCAATTTTGTGTGTAAATAATATTATTGAGTTAATTGGAAATTTGTCAAGAAGATTTTTTCCATTATTTATTATGATGGTAGTGAAAAGAACTGACTTTAATATACGTTTATAATGTATTTTTATGCCATAGGCGTAACCAGGATGGGTTTTTCTTGACATACTATTCCTATAGAACCAAATTTATTTTGGTGTCAATATTCCGTTCACTTCATGGATTCTCATTACTTTCATAGCACCTTTGCAAGCACTTTCTTACTACACAACGGAAAACACATTAAGTTTATCTAGGGATCTATGATGAAATGGTATTATAAAACCATGAAGTGAACGGAATATTGACACCAAAATAAATTTGGTTATATTGGCAAAGTATGGCAAGAAGAACCCATCCTGCTTACGCTTATGGCATAAAAATACATTACAAACATACATTAATCTTTGTTCTATTTGCTACCATCACCATAAATACTGGAAAAACACTTCTTGACAAATTTTCAACAAACTCATTAATATTATATACGTACAAAATTGCCTCTTCAGAGCCCCTCCTGGCTACACCGCTGGTCCATCACCCGAAAGGCTTTAAGGTTTTTCATATTTTGACATGTAGAATAGGCCGTCCCTTATTTTACGAAAATGCGAAATGTTATAAGTTCGTCATTGTAAAGTGCTCGTTTTGGTGAGAAAAAAATCAGGTACAAATTTGAAGTCCGTACATGGACGTTAAGGCGTCCCCCAACGGACATGAAGGTATTAGGAGTAGATGACCCCGTGCGCAAAATCGAGCTCGCTGCTCTAGTGCACGTAGCATGAGTATGAAATGCCACCAATAACAAATTGTTCTGCGCGCGTTGATAATCAGCATTGAAGTTTGTTTTCTTTGGGATGATTCAAATATTACGTAACGCAAAATTTGACAATTTTAGACACTCTCCCTCTCCCACATAACAACTTTTGTATGGAAAAATTGAAATTTTTGTGTGGACCGTAACACTACGGAAGACTCCCTCCCTCCCCCTGTCGCGTTACGTAATATTTGAACGATCCCTTTGAAGTTATGAATTTTATGTCAGCGTGCAGTGTTATGAAGATATCCACAGTATAAAATATTATTTAACCTCAAATTATATGCTGATTATCAATTTGTTACTAGTGGCTTTTCGTACTCATGTTGCGTAGGGGGGCTGGGGGCAAGAAGGACACCTTAAGGTATATAGGTTCAAATCATGGTTGATAAGCACAATTTTTGAAGATTATTCCAGTGTAGGGACAAGCTCAGCTCTTGTTCTAAATGATGTTATCGATAGATTTCAAAAATATAAGAAACACATGATGATTTGAGATTTTTAAAAATGTCCCTTCTTATGAGGTTTTTAAACGAGGCACGGGGCAAGAGTGCCACTCGTATGGGGCAAGAAGACCACCAGAGCAAAATGCCACAAATTTTGTATATTATTATTTCTCCGCCTAAAGGATAAATTGTAGAGTAAGTAAAGATAAAACCTGAGGGACAAAAGTTGACTTATAGTTAATAAGTAATTTTACGAAATTAATTTAGTTTTCATCTTATTTGACTGTAACAATAATAGTAAAAATTTTCAGAAACCATTTTTGAATGTCCAAATTGGTTTATTTTGATTTTATTTAGTAGGAAACATTGATTGAATGCAATATTAAACAAGAAAAATAAAAGTTCATTTGATTTTATATGAGAAAATTGCGGTGTCCCTCTTGCCCCATAAGACATACTGTTATTATATATGTAAAATTTAATGTCAAAAGGACTTTTTCGAAAAAAAAATCCTCACAGCTATATTAAACAATTGAAAATCATCAATACTGTGCGGAAAAATCAATATGTTTTGTATTTATTGGGAGTCAAACCTTGTTTTCCAGCCTTACATTCTTATAATATTTCGCATATTTTGTGTTAGTGAGTTAAAGACATTTTTCTAATTGTTTGTACTAAACATTTTCAACTGTAATATTTACACAACCCTCAATTAGTACTCAATTTATACTTATCCTGCGTTAAACATAAAAAAAAATATTTGAACTACGTGAAATTAGAGGTGGCACTCTTGCCCCGGGTGTCCTTCTTGCCCCATGTCCCCCTACACTAGAGCAGCGAGCTCGATTTGGCGCACGGGGTCATGTACACCCAATACCTTTAGGGTCGTTGGGGGACGACTTAGCGTTCACGTACGGGCTTCAAATTTTTACCTGATTTTTTTCTTAACAAAACGAGCACTTTACGATGACGAACTTTTAACATTTCGCATTTTCGAAAAATAAGGGACGGCCTAATGTAGAATCTAACAAAAATAGTCCGGTTGAAAACCCCGTGTAACACCATCGTGACCTTCCCTTGTCAGAGTAGTGTTCTTGTGGGCCCTACTCAGTTATCAACTAAGAGCTTTGCCATTCATTCGATCATGTTCCCATTCATATATCGTAAGTCAAGTAATCTCCAATTCAAAAAGATGCTCGAATTGCGGGATTTGAGCTAACGACTCTCAGCATGGTCCTGCTTCTTCCTGAACAACTACGCGTTAACCTCTACGGCTATTATGCCCGCTCTCAAACATGTATTTGCTACCAAACCTCAAATTTTAGAAAACGGTGCATACTATTTTTTTTTTTTTTTTGATACATTCAACATCTCAAGTATCATACGAAGTGTGGTTATTCCGCTGCACTTTCTGTGCAATTAACATTGAAACATGCAACGCTACTAATCTGACCGACTCACGTGTTCTGAGGTACAGCTTATAGTGTCTCATTATTGTTGAACGTTCCGGTCAGTCTACTGAACCGTCAGACAGTCCATCATTTATAGTTTGTAGCTACGTTCGTGACTGAAGGTGCGATAATGAAAAATTCCATTTCGATGAATCAGCTGCTCTCCGTTTGGTAGCCGTGTTTGCTGGCTGAAACTTGAGGGGAGATTGATGTGCTCTGAATTTATTGCGAGAAGTAGTATGGAAAGAATATTTACGATTGTAGGCTGATGAGACATGGGGTCTAAGCGTGTATCTGAATCTTCGATATGAAATTAAGTGCTTTTTGACAAATATATTGTATCAAAAAATTGAAACTAACATGATCTTTTTAATTAAAGATTTTTAAATATGGAGTTAAACTTGATGCCAAGATTGTATTCAGTTTGTACCTTCTACTTCTAGTAAATTGAAGAGATTTGAATTGGATCTTATAAACTAAACCTCGTTGTTAACTTATTTTCGAATCTTATCCCATATCAACGTCGGAATGCATTGAGCAAACAATGCTCAATAAATCGGTCCAGATTCCACATGTTGTCACTCACTTCTAGTCGTAGAAAGTACCTTCCCCAGCTCTATCATGACACTTGCGAGATAGGAATTTGCAAAACAAATATACTTTGGCATCGTACTCGTTGACTTACTTGTTGTTGAAACTACGCTACTCTTTCCATGTTCTGTAACACATCCCTCATCTTACTATTCCATAGTAACATATTTACTTACACCCACTATTTCTCCCATCTCGTTTCCATTCACAGATCGAGAAGATCAGTCCATCCTGTGTACGGGCGAGTCCGGTGCCGGTAAGACCGAAAACACAAAGAAAGTGATACAGTATTTAGCGTACGTTGCAGCATCCAAACCGAAGGGATCCGTTGCGGTAAGTAGCAGATGGTTTATTGGTTCTATTTTTTCGCGTTCTTCGATATATGATTTCTAGATTCAATTAGCAAAGGAACGTTGGACAATTTTGGGACTTTGTAAGATAGTTTACTCTTTTAGTTAGGTGTAAGATACAGCTCTTAGGCATATTTAAGTAAAACAGGTGTTTAGGTTTTAGTTCGAGCCCTGCAGGAAGGACGTAACGCCTTGTAAGGCAAGTCTTTTCAGTGTAAATAATTCCTATTTAAGGTATGTGCCTTGCCAGATTAGTCTCACCTCTTGAGCATTACAGGTTTGCCTCCGAGCCTGCAGATGTTGGTCACGCTTAATTCAGCTGTCAGGTACTGTGTCAGAAAGCATTTTGCTTACGTGCGCAAATGCTGTCTGATTTATTAGCAGCACCCATCCGTGGTTAGCCATGTTTGGGGATGGATACGGTTTTTTTTTTCGTTCAATTCCAAAAAAGTTCTGTAGTGAGTTTAGTTTTTAAGCTGTCCGAAAGGAAACGAATCATTCGCACGTACTTGTTAATATCAATCTATGTGGCTACATACACCCAAGACTTATTGTGTGGTCTTCCGTGGACTCTTTTTTGGGAAGAATCATCTTCTGATCAAACCACTTCAAGACATCTGACGATAGCTTTGAAGGTCTGTTCAAATAACTATAGATGGGTATCTGTCAATTTCTGATGCACTCGAAGTCGTCATTGTCAATTGTCATCAACACAAATTTAAATTGGAATCGAACTCGTAGGAGCAATTGAGATATATGCATTCTTATTCAAAACGTAATAGATGTAATTGGCGTAATTGTGCTATATCAGAGGTTCTCAAACACAAAAAGGCGATTTAAGACATTTTAAAAGCATACCGTAAATCGGAGTAACTTTGATGATGCGGATAACTTTGACAGTAGGGGACTCACAACGTACTAAACGAAATAGCATAATTTCTGTTAATCAGTTAAGCTAAACAAATGTAGTAGTAAAGAGTATTAGTGTGACACTTCATCTCAGAACTATTTTTGTTGGAAGCGATAACATATGAAGCTTTATTTTCCTTAATAAAAAATGATGAGATTGTAACATTTTTTAAACACTTACAAACAATTTGTTTTACGATCATTATTTGATGAAATTTTGAACGGATCGTCGCTTATCCCTGACCGCCCAGTTATAGTAGAACATGAATTCGGCCTCAAATATCTTTGCGTTAATCATGTTACGAAAAGGAGCAATTTTTGGTATCGAAGTAAGTAAGTTCCAATGCTAAACGCCTAGAGGTATGCAATGCCATATTTGCTCCAAGTAATTCATTCATTTTGTTTGAAATATATTTGTTTATATCCAAAAACGTTTGATTTATGTTGAATTCAATGTCTAAATGTTAATATCAATCGACATTTTTTAACAAATATTATTTGTCACGAATGTTTGAACTAAAAACACTTTAGCAGTCGATTGTTTCTATAAAATCCAATCAAGTTTCAACTGCCATGATGCCAAACAGTAGTTTGATTGTCGATTTTCATGTGTTTACATACCCAGTAACAAAGATACCCCAAAACCTAAAATAGACTTTCGATTATATGAAAAATTATTAGTCAATTTTAAATTAATCGTTAAGCAATGCTTCAACTGAAATCAATAACTGAAATACTAGTACTTGTTTCAAAAATGTAAAATAAAAGGTTTCGAAACCGAATGCAGAAATATTCAGATTTGCTTCCAAAAAACTGTCAAAGTTATCCCGTTTTACGATACTTTGAAGAGCCAATAGGATCTACTCGAGGAAAGTTAGGGTCCGTCCATAAATGATTTAGCGTTTTAGGGGATAGGGAAGTCTACGAGTTTGTTGCGAACCATGTATTAGGTAAAGGAAAATAGGCTACGATGGGGAGGTGGGGTGTCAAAAACTGCAAAAAAATGCTACGTCATTTATGGACGCCGACTTAAGATATTAAGTTTAGGATTGTCAGGAAAATTGAAAAAAAAAAATGATTATTATGAATATTTATCACAATCTGCTAAATATAATACGCGCTCTTTAAACTAATAGACTTTTTAAACAAATTTAGTCAACTAGTTCAGTCTATAGATAAAATCGACTGTTCAATGAAATTAGTGCAAATTCATGCTAAGGAGACTTTAACAAGCGGGTTCTTTCGTAAGCGTAGGGTATTAAAGTATGAAAGTAAACTATGAGAAGAGTTTTGACCTCTCGTGACGTAATAAAATCAAATTATAAATTCTAAGCGCAAGATTGTGGTAATTCGTGGTGATTGGTCATTCGGGTTAAGCGTCCTTTTATTATGCAACGCTAAAGCTTATAATTACTTACCCTCTCTCCCCATCCGTAACGTTTTTTGTATGAAAAAAAAAAAAATCAAATTGTTGTATGAGTCGTAATGCTTGGGCCTACTCTCCCCTCCCCCTAGAGCGTTACGTAATCTCGGCGTCTAATGCGTTTCGGGGAATGGGTCGTTCAGGGTGATGGGATTAAGTATAATGCAATTCGGGATAATGGGTTATTCGGGTAATGGATTTCGGGGATATGTTATGAAGTCCCGGTAGGAATCCTGGAATTCAGTTAGGAATGTTGAGATGGAAGAGAATATCATCACCATCCAGTGGGAATCGATGATATTAGTCAGGATTTCCTCTGGAAATTCCCATATATGTCGCAAAGATAATAGTGATATAATAGCATATTAATTGTAGGCAGCATATTTTTCTTCGGCAGCCATCCCATAAGAACTGCGGGTCAATTTGTTGCTCTATTATCGGCAAATCGCAATCTGCGTCTTTTTGTCTTCAATGGATCATTGAATGTAGTTTTTGCAAGTGCTCCCCGCATCAAAACAAAGGCGCCACTGTATATGGGATTTACCATTGTGACAGCATTGCTGTTCTGTCAAACACACAAGACTACGGTGGCGCTATCTATGCTTTCCATAGCGGCCGTTTTGGTTATTTTAATGATCCATTAATGACAACTCAAAATGGCGAAATCATATGTTCTGTCTTCAAAATTTGATCAGCATGAAGCTGACAGAACAATACATTTATATGAGTGTAATTATTGATGTGTTTTGTTATGAAAACGCAGTCAATTTGAAGTTTCAATTGTGGGGCCCAAACGCCAAGGTGTGTAAGTAAGTGACATTTTGGTATTTTTGGGTGATTTTTCAGTCCAAAAAATATTAACATAATTCGTGGAAGGTTGGTTGGCTTGTTTTTCTGGCTCCCATACATGTTGTATGGAATGAACTTTGAAACTTCAAAATTGATTTTCTCAAAACTAGGTATTTGTCACTAAAACCTCTTTGCTTTTAACCCCTTCAATTGGTTGGATGTCAAAACGTCGAAACACAAAACGTGGAATTTCAAAACGTCGAGTGCTGAAACGTCAAAAGAAGAGGGTTAGAGGGACACGAAAGTTTCTTGGAAAATGTTGTGCCTTGGGATACGAGGTTTTGTCATTCAACATTTTGTCCCTAAACCCATCTGACACGACTCGTAATAAACTGCATAATAGAGAAGTAAACAAACAAAACCTTAATATCATCATCGATGGTAAACAGCTTTGCAATTGCGATAGGCGGATTTACGAGTGAATACTAGTACTCTTGGAAAGTGAGTCAAGTCTCAGTGGTAATAATTCGGTACCGAGTATGCATTTAATTAATGACTGCAAACTCTTGAAAAGGTTCGCATTTCATTACCTAGCTCATTGGGTCTATAGGATGGCCTTAGGCTCAAGCCAGCAGACTGTACTGTATACTGTCTATGTAATGACACAGTTCTATATGTATCTTGATACCATCCCATCTAGATGCTCCCTTCTACATCAAAATGTGCTAAATTAATTGTATTTACTTTGGCAAACAAAATAATGGATTGGACATATAACATATTAGAGTAATATCCGAATATAACCTATCCCTATTTATTTCTTTCTTCCTGAAGAAGATATTATTGAACTCTGGTTTCACTTGTTTGAGAAAGAGTTCATATTCATTTCCAAGTTAAAGATAAAACTCATGACTCTTGTTGCCCATATGGTTATTTCGTGTTCGATGCAACCACAACGAATCGACAATAAATCATGGTCGAACCTGATACTATCAACACGTGAATTTGTAGGCTGCCATTAAAGATCGCGGGATTAGGGGTTGGCCAGATTTTAGTCAACACTATGGGCCCATAATCGTCACGTATGCTTGAAGAAGCCAGTTTTGTCAGCAATATGGAATTTCTTCTTTTGGCAATCGCTGACTTGTTGTGGCATAAATATCAGCTTTTTTCCTAGATATGGTTAGACTACTGCCCCGTCACCATCAGCATCGCATAACCCAGACGGAGAGCGCCACTCGCTTCGGTGCAAGAATACTTAATAAATCACACGGACAGATGTAACCGGACGACGATGCCCATCCACATATGGCCAGAGGGCCCTTCCCTCCATTTTCGGACGGTTTCTCAGCTCAGGCTCTTGTCGTAAATTGAGTAATTAAAACTAGTAAACCTTTTCGGCGCAGCAAAGTGTGATGTTTGTCTTTACTGGCGAAATCGACAATAATTGAAACGATCCATCCAATGCAATGCAATCGAATATGGGACCGGTTGTGGCTCAATCGAACATGCTCGCAAAAGTAAACACTCTACAATCGACAATCGACCGAAGAAGAAAAAAAAGCTCCCTTTCAGCAGTCTATAGCATCAAGTATCACTTGCATGGAATCTAACGATTCGTCTGCGATTGAGAAATTTAATATACCCATCAATGGGATGCTGCTGCAACAAATTCATTAACACGAATGCGTTTGCCATCATCGTGAGATAATGTTCGACCACAACGACGTACAGTGGCTCACTAATATTCTTGCTTGCTTTCTTTAGTGCTGAGTATTATCCGAGTGCTGGATTCATAATATGAATATTTCGATTTTTCAAATTATGTGAACTAAAGACATGTCAGCTGAAATTACACATTTCAAACTTTTTTTTTTATCCAAACCAATGTTTTGTGCTAATTCTGAGCCAATTCTAACTCGACAGGTTTCATACCAACGTAAAAGAATTATTCTATGTTTTCAGTCGTATTTCAAATGTTACCCAATGTTACAATAAATGTGTCACATTGAGTAAGTCTTGTAATTTTGCCCAACATTTGTACGGTATGCTGTCACTGTACGTAATGCGGTGTCTTTGCAATAGATATCACCTGCACCAAGAGATGGAGATCCGAAATAGTAAACAAAGTAATTCCATTAACGCTCCGTATATACATCCCATCTGTCATGTTCACCAGTCTCATTTTCATATTTATTTCGATTCGTCCTGCCTTTACTTGGTTCTAGCTAGCTATCGATGCAATGCGTGTGGCTTCAGTCCAAAGCTTTTAGCACTGCTTCTACAACTTTTCGATGTGTAGAAAACCGCACCGCAGCAGCGGAATTGGAAATCATTAGGAACGAATAATTTATGAACATGTTAAGTAGGTATTAATTGATTCGATAGTAATTGCCTGGTAATCGGCCTATCGGTTCCCACACTATACGATTAGTCTGTCGCACTGTTTGTAACCTACGCGGTGTCATTGGGTGTGAGAGTGTTTTTAGCCCGCAGTTGGATCTTCCTGAGTGTATCCAAAAAATAGGAGAAATTATAGATCTATCAATTACTTTACACACAATTCAAATCGTGGGTGGTTCAAAAACTTGCGTACTTCCGAAAATATTCTTTATGAAAAATGTTCGAATTTCTCGTACATAGTACACCTATCTAATTCCGGAGAGCAGGTTATGTTCTATTAGAAGTGATTGCCAAGAAAGGAAAGGAAAAAAACTGGAAATCGAGTGAGTTGTAAACCTTTTTTGCGGGTCTCGTGGCCGTGCGGTTAGTGTTGCCAAGCATTTAGCCGTATCGAGTCAAGAGGTGTGGGTTCGTTTCCCGCTTCAGTCCGGAAAACTTTTCGTCAGGAATGTATTTCGACTGTCCAAAGGGGCGTTGCATGCTAGTCCGTTGTCTAGTGTGGTGCTTCCTTCAAAAAGCAAATCGTCCACTGGAAGCATTAACGTGTCCTGTCTTTTTAGAAGAAAACCTATCTAATCATTCAAATTAAAATAGAATTAAACTTTTAGCTTGTTCCGAATGGTATTAAAATTCGTCAAAAATGGCAACATCTACCCTATAACCAATTTTCCACTTCGCTACTCACGATATCGACAAAACCAACATCCAAAGAAATGCAACGGTCTTTGTAACAGCTGATCAAGTGCGAAAAACAAACGGTCATCTGTCAAGCTGCGCTTAATTTGCATTATCAGATTTTTTTTGCTTCGCCCACCTCTCTTCAATCTGGCCGCGAACGCGTGCGGGTGGCAAAGTCATCAAACGACACACTCGGACACTGATTAGATGTGAGTTGGTCGATTTGTCGCTGTCAAGTCGATAAATGCAGACCGAAATGGTGCACTGGCATTAGCATGAGACTGGGAATTGCTAGATATCAATTTGAAAGCAAGTGTTGTCCTAGTGAAGTGGAATCTAGATCTTGTCAATTGATATGTTTATTGAATTTGCCTCAATTAGAGAAGTCAACTAGAAGCAGACAAAATGTTTCAAAATAACCACCAACAGTCGTTAAGACAGAGTTTAGATAAAACAGTTATTAAGGGCAACATATCTATTGGTCTGTGTTCAGACAAACTGAACTAAATATCAAAATATTTGCATTATTTGCTGTCATAATAGAACCTTATTTATTCAATGACATATCAGATGCTGTTTTGCATCGAAAAAAATCAGAATTGATGGAGTCCTCAACATATCTTTAGAACGCCAAAAAAATCATGTAGTTCGGTCTGAACACCGATCATATGTAGTTCATAAATCTCCTGATTATGTAGACACAAAACTTGGTAGAACTTGATGCAATGAGCCTGCATATGTATTATGCTTGTTCACAAAGTTGCGCACCATCATCCGTT
Organism: Aedes aegypti; assembly: GCF_002204515.2. Classification (NCBI taxonomy): domain Eukaryota; kingdom Metazoa; phylum Arthropoda; class Insecta; order Diptera; family Culicidae; genus Aedes; species Aedes aegypti. The sequence goes on from NC_035108.1 coordinate 45,958,207, forward strand.
GCGCTTGTAGACCTATATTCCAAGTATTGCTTGTAGATGTACTAAAAATGTAGATGATTATACTTGAACCAGCCTGTATGGGTTGTTCACAGTCCTTCGAAAGATCACTGGTTACGCTTGTTGATTTGAAGGCCTACACTGAAATAGGTTCTTGAATGACCTTTATCGGTCGTTGAATTCAACTTTGATGGAACGTATTTTTATTCAGAAAACGCTCTACTGATGGAACATACACTTCGTAGTTGCTACTCCGTGATCAATCAGGATAGTGATATTGCACAGAGAACCACTCAGATGGAGCTTGGGGTTTATCATTTTACCATGTTCAATGTCCAATCACACTATCCTTAATATTTCTAGAATGATAACGGCGCCGGCCACGTCCTTATGATCATCAGAGAGAGAAGGGAATGTTGGAGTAAAGTGAGACAAGAGTTTCTGTTTAAGATTTCTAGCTCAATTCAAAACAAATCATATAAATGTTCGAATTCTATTCAAGTAATTTCACTACAAATAATGAACATCGATTGAGATTTGGAAAACTTATGGCTATTTGTTGTTTTTTGACGAGAAAATTGTAATTTTTGGTCGAACTTTCAGTGCATAGAACCAAATAAGGATAAAAGCTTGTTCGAGTTTCTATGTTCGAGCGTTTCTTGGCATATCATAAGAATGCTTTGAGTTGTATTAGTTTTTCCATAAAATCAGCGGGGCAAAAGTTCGATTCATATGTAAACTTGCGGGGAAAATTGTAAATTGCATAAAATCTACATAATATAATATTATTATCTCCAAATTTAGCGATGTTTGCCTGTTCGTGCGAAAACAGTCACCAAAATTTAACATTTTCACTTAGTTTTGTGAAAAAAATTAGTGTATATTTTTCTGTAAACATAATTTTATGGCTGGTATAAAGTATGTCTTTCATAAAAATGCCGATATTTTGTGTTTTGATCAGTGTACTTTTGCCCCACACTAGATTCCGGCTCTTGACCAACCGATGGGACAAAAGTTCATTTTAGACAAACAATTTTGAAACTGTTACAACTAAAATTGGGTAAATATTTTGACACAAGTTTGTTCTCCAAAATTATAGCCAATGTGTTGAAGGCTCACTGTATGGTACTTATTTGTTTTCAACTGTTATTGTTTTTTCTGGAATTTTCGATTATATCGCTAAGGTTCAACTTTTGCCCACCTTACTCTAATTAGATAGCCGTAGTTACTAGGAACCCGGAGAATCTCCTGTATTTCCCACAGCTACCTATTTTGACCTATTTTGTATAAAGACGTTTGGCATAATAGATGTTTTGCATAAAGCAGTTCCGTACAAGAACAGGTAGCAATTTAGCATTTTCTTTATGCGAAACGTCCCATGGGGTACTCGACCGCATGGATACCACTGTGTTTATCGGTTGGGTCGATTTTTTGAATTCTAGCAATTGATAAAACCAATAATGTTTGCTTCAAAATGACATAGAGAGATAGTAAGAGATAGCTATTGAGAAAAAAATGTTACAAATATGAGAAAGAGACGGGCCTGGAACAACCTTTTGTTTGAGAAGCAGAAGCGATAGCTATTAGACGATCATTGACACACGAGCCATAATTTCATCCCTTTTATCCGCTTGCATCCATACAATAAGCATGACATTTATCGCCATGAGCGAAAACAAGACAGACACACACCACCCACTGGTTGGTGGTAATTACTGTGTGTCACCACTTGTAACATTTGCTGACACACTCTAATTCTGATCAAGAAACAGAGGCGAATATTTTCCATTTTCTGTGCTATGTTTGCAACCAGAGTGGTGTTTGATGATCCATGGATTATGATTAGGTTTTTAAAACCTGCATTATCAGAAAATATGAAAGTTATTACAAATTGTATGCAAAACATAAATAAGCCGAATGGCTCGATACTGTTGTAGTTTGTGAGGGTTGCTGCTTTTGAACGCTCTCGCGCCACGTACCAAACGAGGGAGTGAATGTTTACGTTCATAGGGCTCTCCGATTGCTATGTGCCACGAACTGTTACACTCTCTGAATATGGTTCGATCGGCTTATTCGAATCAAAATCCAAACACTGAGAATAAGAATCCTCTAGTTTGAAATTAGTAATTGAGAATTCTAGAGCAATTCGATAATTCTCGAAAACTTATTCTAACAGACTCAAGTCAAAAAAGTATACAAACTTACTTTATCGATTCTACGTGTTTCGCAGACGAAATTCTACACGTTGCGCTCTGAACCAACTCGATTTTTCACTTTTAAAACGTTTAATTTCCGGATTTACAAAACGACGAAAGTAAGATTCTCAACTTTCGCAACCTAACCACTACTTTCGCCGCCCCGCTGTATGGAGAGACAAAGTGACTTAACCACGAATCAAAACAAAACACTACTTGAGCCGATTTTACACTGGTAGAAAAACGTCGAAAGTAACTGAATAAATCGGCTTATCATTTTGTAATTTTTTTTTGTGGGAAATAACAGGAACTCCCTAGTTTTTTTAACGCGAGCTTAATGTATGCAAAATTTAAGCGATGTACACGGCGAAAAAAAATTAAAAAGTTGATTAATTTTAAAACAGTTTTAAAAGACAGGTTGTGATTCTTCTGAATTAATTTTCTCAAAACCATATGAAAGTTACTTACGTCGATTTGAAAAAGTAATCGAGAATTGGATTTTAATGACACTGACGACTCCCCAAGCAGAACAATAAAATTGTTTCCTTTTTTAGTAAAAGTAGGCCGTTATGTTGCTAATCCTAATGATGAAAAGTAGGCTGATAAGCAACGGAATTGCACGGAAATGCGAATTACGCAATTATGGTATCGGCCACGTCCTGGCAACAAGACATCTTAGCGGTCGCAAATAAATAAGTGTCATGGCCTTCAAAAACGACTAAATGGAAATCATCAATTATGATTATTCTGTGTGAAGAGGTTCACAGAGTACAATGACAAATCATTTTCTATTAAATCCTTCTGATATTCCATCCTAAAGTCTTCTGATCAGTTATACGCTTCCAATCGCAAAACGCAACATACTGTTAGCCATCTATACTTTGGTAGCGCAACTAGTCAGATGATGAGAGATTTGATTTTTCACGCATCCATCACATGCCGCTGGGGGAAAAATGTTTTATTTTCCTGATATAAGACGGTTCACAGTGAAACAGTTAGGCGGAAAAGGTAGGAATATCCATTCTCTATGTTCTACATACGTTTGTTTTTTGTATTATTGCACCACTTACATAAAAATTGAGATCCGGCTGGTAGGAGCACTAGTTTGAGGTTGGAAAACCAGGATATGTGAGGTTAGTTTCATTGGAACTTTCGCCTGAGCGATTTTTGCGCTTGAATAAAACACGCTTCGGGACATTCTCCGCTGCCCCTAAAAATACCATTGGGAAGATAAATGAATTCTCTACCATTGGATCTCATTCAATTTCATACATAAGTAAAGTAAGCGGTGAAAATAAATATTTTGTTCCGAATGTTTTGAAACCATGAATGAGTTTGACATTGCTCTCGTCAACCATCATCATGACGACAGCAGCACACCCCACCGGACGAATTGTCGTATTGGGAGCGAATTGTTCTCCATCATTATTCATGTTTGATTTTACTTTTCGCAGCGCAAGCAAGCTCCAGGATTGATGCAATGTTTTTGACGACGACGACGACGACGACAACAACAACCGGTCCTCTCGGGTTTGTCGGTCTTCGTAAAACCGGGGTTGAGGGAAGAAAAAAGACGAAGAAGAGAGAACTGACTCGAGACGAGTACGCGCGCTCCTTCGCTTGTTATATAATTTGTTCCATATCGGGAAAAATAGAATGTATTACCCCGCGCCGGTACGCGTAGTAACAAGGGGGAAACACATGAAGGGAGGAAGGCCAGGAAGGAGGACGAAAAGGGTGAGTCGAGCACCTTGCCTTTTATAGAATCTTGCAAAATCTGGTCGCGCACGGTTGCCTGACGAGGTACGGAAGAGGCTAGGAGAGGAACCACGATGTTTTGTAGTTTAGTGGGTCTCCTCCGCAGCCGCGGTCCGGAAGGTGGTTTCCCTTTTCAATGTTTTTTTTTTGTAAGGTAGCGCAGGCGGCCAGGAGCGTGGCTGGCAACTAAAAGTCGTTATACTCTCTATATCGATGCATGATGCCGCACAAATATGATATTAATAACGATTGGGTGCCAGGCAATCGGGGGTACCAATGAACATGATGCACTTGGACACGGATGGGGGGGTGCTCAACCCTCATTAGCTATGATTGGTGTTTGATTTGATGGAAACTAGCGTAAACTTGTTTGGGATTGGCTCTAATGAGGGGTAGGCTTGTTGGTTTTGTTTTGCTTATTAAGCTTTTGGTTTTTTTTGCTAACAGCAATAAATGTTATGATGTTATGAGAGAATCCAGGTCTCTTATATTTGTTACACTATAAACATTGACGTATGAACCAGAGAATCCATCAGCCAACAACCCCTTCCAAAAATGTTTTATAATGTTGAACATGAAACAAAAAATCAATTTTCATGAGACTTGCTTTTGCAGACTAATCTTAGGCTGATACAAATATTAATTTTCTTTTATGTCACCCCCCTTCAAAAATCCGAAAATTTTGAAGGGGAGAAAAAAAAAGATTCATCATTTATTTGAGATCAGTTAGGTTTTTAAAGTAAAAAACAAGTAAAATAATGATCCAGAGGACGTTTGAAAAAAGTTTAACAACTATCGTTAAAAATTAAAATTCGAAAAAATAACTTTTTTTTTCATTTTTTTTTTTTTTGTTCCTTATTTATTTTTATCCCCCCCTCGAACCTTCCAAGTGGTCTCGGACATAAAAGAAATTTAATATTTGTATCAGCCTTATATGTTGAATAAAAAGCTAACGAATTCATAATGTAAAAAAAAATGTTGGTTGTGAACTTTTTGGGCGATGGTACGCGCAGTTTTTTCATATTTTTTGTACAAAGTACAAAAGCGTGTCAATTGATGGATTAGTTGGTTTCAAATATTTGTAGTTTTTTGAATAATTTTGTTGAAATCTGCGATGGTCGATTACACGTGCTGTGACGCTTGGTGTGGAATGACCCACACAGTTAAAAATATGTTGTAAATTTCAATTTATTTTCATGCACATATCTGGAGCATCAAAATAAACTGAAATGTCAACGACAAATCGCTTTTTTTTTCAATTGAATTCACTTTAAATTTACATGATCATGTGACATTCAAGCATCTTTAGTTGAAAATTAAACGTGATGCTGTAACAATAGATGCATTTGATTCACTTTTACTATACTCTTCTGTTTACGCTCCATTGAAATTTAAATATTTTTATCTGTGCAAGTCCAATCTTATTTATTTCAGGAATAAATTTAGTAGGGTAAAAGCAGGTTCTGGCCATAGGTGGATTATACACCATTTTACAAAGCAGATTAGCATGAAACATGTCGTGTTAATTAGAATACAATCACACGTTAGAGCAACATTTATTCATTCGTCCAAATCGATCCAAAAATATAAGAAAACAAGAATTTTCCAAATCCAAAAATATAATTAAAGTTAAAATTTACCATATACCTAATTTGGCCAGGGTATTCCTTATTTGGCCACTCTCAGGAGAAATCAACCTGATTGGCCAATTTGGGAACCTAAGTTGAAAATGTGGCTGAAACGGGTTCTGGTGGCCAATATTAACCAACGTGATTTTCAATGCAACATAAGGTTTCTTCTTAGTTCCGATATTTTTATACATAATGAGAGATTTCATTTGACGTATTAGCAGTATGGTAACCCGGTATGATACGCCCCCCTTAAGAAAAAAAAAATCTTTGTCAAAAGTACTATCACTTATGGAAAAACAGCACCAATTGACTTATTTTCTTACAAATTGTGTAAGACATGGGTCATTGAAATTTGTACTGGGCAACGATGATTGTGGCTAACCCGTCTCACGATTAAGATTTAAAGAAAGTCAGTCGGTTTTGCTCTAACATGGCTAAAACAGTATCAGCCTGTCTGCCTCAGTGGGGACGTAATGCCAAGAAGAAAAAGGTCCAGCAAACTTTGCCATTGCTCCGAATTGCCGGACACTTCGAAAGCCGGACACTTGTTTTTAAAGGTATTTTATGACTGAACTCCGATATTTTTCGCTTGGGATCTATAATTTTGACGTCTTCTACAAGCTACATTTATACAAGTTGACGAAACAATAAATTTTGGGTGAAGATGGACGGTGTCCGGGATTCGAAGCGTCCGGGCAATTCAAATCGACACGGTATTCTTGAAAAGTGCTTTATTTGAACCTTAATTAACATTGTTTTAATGACTGCAATTTTTCAAATATTCTGAAATAAAACTCTATTGGTAAATCCAGATGTTCGATTAAGGAACTCTCGGTAGAATTCATGGTGTAAAAACTGGAGAATTTCTGTATTTTTCAAGAATTCTTTGGGATAATTTCTAAAGGAGATTCAGGGGGAACTTTTTAAGCAATTATCCTTAAGGTGAAGATGAATCGAATCCAAACCTCAAATTTTCATGAGCACAAATCTGGAGAACCAAATATACGTTTAAGCTGAAAACTTAATCGATTGATCACTAGTTTGTGGTAATCAATCGATTAAGTTTTCAGCCCAAACGGGTGTTCGGTTCTCCAGATTTGTGCTCTTGAAAATTTGAAGTTTGGCTTCGTTTCATCTTCACCTTAAAAACTCCAAAACAAATCATGAACAAATATTCGATTGAATACCTTAAGCAATATTTAGACATTTCAAGAACAAGTTTTAGATAGATTTTTTTCAGTTTTGTCTTTCTGTATAATTGGTAGGGGCGATCCATTAATTACGTAAGACAATTTTTAGGGTTTTTCAACCCCCCTCTCCCCATGGTAAGATTTTTCGTATGAACATCAAAAATAAATCGTATGGCGCGTAAGAAATCTCGAACTCCCCCACCCCCATAAACCCTTACATAATTAATGGATAGCCCCAATGTTCCTAAAAATTCCATCAAAATACCTGAAATACTGCTCATAGCTCGTTCAGATGCTCCTGAAGCTCAAAAAACTTTACATATAAAAAGTCAAATGAACATCTAACTTGAACGCGAATTCAACATGTAAAGCTTCCGGTTAATCTTCGATCATTTCAGCAGGAGTTTCAGAATAAAATCTTTGAAGTATTACGACAAAAATTTCTAAGGAAATTTAATCAACACTTCTGTATGAAATATCATATGAGCCCTACCTTCAGTTTTAGTTCGTTTTACTCTAGGAGTTCTTTGAATTCCTTTCTTCCAGACTCAATCTAATGTCTTCAAATTATGCTTAATACAGTCGACTCTCCATAACTCGATATTCAAGGGACCATCAACTTCATACGAAAATCACTAAATCGAAGGAACAAATTATCGTATTTCCTATGCGTGTTTGATCACTTCTGTAAGAAAGCAAAATTATTTTGTAGGCAGTATTTTGCATACTATTTTTTTTTCGAAATGATCGAAAAATCACGTTATTTTTATAAATTAGACCAAGTTTCCCCAAAAAAGAATGATTTCAAAACAGATATCGGGTTCTGGAGTGAAATTTACCTCTAGTGAGACATCGACTAATGGAGATATCGAGTCATAGAAACACCGACTTATGAAGAGCACGAAGTATGGAAATTTGAAGGGATCGAAAAATTCATCGAGTTATAGAATGTCGAGTTGTGGAGAGTCGACTGTATCTTCAAAAAAGAAATATGTTTGCACATATGACATCTCTTTTGATCAATACTCCTAAGAAATTTGTTGAATAAAATCAAGGGGATATTCTTTCGGTTTCCCGGAAAATCTCTTGACATTACCTTAGAGGAGTTAATCTCGGGGAAGGTTTCTGCAGAGACACCTGATAATATGTATAGAGATATTCTTAAAAAAATTCCGCTGAAATTTTCTGAAGAATTTTTTTTTTAGGTAATTCTCCACTACTACTACTACAATAGATGATTTTCTGATCTGTCAGCTTCCCCCTGATAAATTGTTCTAGACTAAACAACAATAGCACAACAAATTAACCGGCAGTTCTTTTAGGAAAGCATGCTGAAAAAATAAGAAGTTCGAAGCGTTGTAAAAGCGCTTTTTGAAATTGAGGAATGAATACTGAAGATTCTCCTTACGGATGTTTTAAAGCACTTTTTGAAGGAATTCTTGAATTATATCGTAGAAGAAAAAAGGTTTGATGTGAGAATGCAAATACTTAGATTAGATAGGGAAAATACTATTTTTCGACCTACAAGAATTTTGTACCAATTTTTGTATTTCCATCAAAGTAGGCCTAAATGGTATAAGAGGGTTGAAAATTAGTCCTAGGTAGAATATAGTGGCTTTTCCCCTTACAGTTAACAAGACAGATTTTGGATCACCATTGGATAATCGACGACTTCCAAGAAATCGAAGGGGCACATCTGGACCAAAAAGAAGGCTTGCGGTTATCTACCAAATCGGTGGCACCAATAATAAACAGCAATCATCGTAAAATATCCAAACCAAAATGATTTCCTTCGCAATACCAAACATGGTACTGTGCGATATTGCTGCATATGGCGACCCTAATTTACCGGAATGAGAGGCTGCGGACGGACGGATAGATACGAGGGGGAGGCCCGGGCAAAGTGACATTACCAAACTGGCACGCCATCTCACGCATACGGGAAGCCAACAATTAAAAGTCCAAGCCATCAAATCGCGTTGTTTATCTGCTGTAAGACGTGCAAAATATGGTCATTTATGGCAATGCATACGGCGCCTTCAAGGCCCGGTATATGATCGAAAGGACCGGTCATCCGGCGACGACAATGACGCCATCAATCTGTCAAAAAAACGCAACGTCCCGCCAATCGGGTGAAATATGATATTTGTCACACGACGACTGAAATATCCTCGAACCATATGGGCAGGATGATCAAAATCGATTACGAATGCGCGTAAATCGGAGTGGCCCCCGACATAAATCGTCAACTCGCGTCGCACCAACCCATGTCCAATGTCCATATTTCAGAGTTTACATTTTGGGCATGTCTCGCGCCGTAGTTTAAGGCACCGCAATCGGGGAACGGTTATGGATTGGCCGCATTCACAGAAACAGCGTTCAATGGTTTCCAGTAGTTTGTTGGATAAATGGCCATAAATATAAGCTGGAGCAATCGAGCCAAGAGTACAATGTTCGCTATCAACCAGTGGAGGCCAGTTTTTATCATTGTATAAATAAGCCATTGCAATCTGGAAGAGGCCTTTCAGAAAGTACAGTGCACGCTGTTGCATGCCGTGTGTCTCCGCAAGGAAAACAAAAATCAATCAACGCAGCTTAATGTTGGAAAGGACCATTGCAACAGCAGCAACAGATGATTCAGAGCGAAATTTGTCCTTTCCTTTGCATCACTCGTATTTCAAAATGGCAAACAAATCAGTCATTCGGACGAAACGACCGAATAAGACGAATATCTTCTGGATGACCGATCGACGCATTACGATTACCCAATATGGAAGCAATCTTTCCATTGATGTATTAATTGACCCAAATGGCAGATTACGAAAATAATTCCATCTGCAAAGGTTGAAACAATCAGTTGATCACAAGCAAGAGTGATTCACTCATTTTGAGGATGTCCGTAAAAAGTGATGGAATGCCTAATCACATTCAATGTTCCATCCTTTTTATCCTACAAACTAAAAATAATAATAGAATGGATAGGGATAATCGGAGTGGTTTCACCAATGAAGTGTAATAAGCACCCCTTGAAAATCGCATAAATTTTGGAAATTTATTCAAAAACTGCATGTGATCTTAATTCTGACATGTTAATGAAGCAATTAAATCAGTGATATGAACTTACACAAAAAGACATTAACAATCTTCTAAAAATCTGCCCATATGGCCAGCAGACTTCCATTTTTGATTTTGGTATAATGATGTTTGACTTTAATCTTTGTGCAAGTAGGGGGAGATTATGGGTAATGGGAGATTTACCGGACACTTGAAAAACATATTTCCAAAAACATTCGCAAAAAATAATGAGAATTCGACTTCAATTTGTGTGAAAAACGTTATTTAGTTTTTATTTTTGTGAATATTGAGTACAATATAATTTAAACCTGCTGTACGTGCAATGATTCGTTTCTATTTGAATACTCATTTTTGGTCAGACAAATGCAAATGCTATAAACTCAATGCTGCATACTAGTGTAAAATATAAATTGTAATGTCGCCAATGTATATGTTAGATTTTTGAGTAAGTTAAATTTAGTTAAGTGCTAGTCCTACCTACGAATATTTATTCCAAGTGCATAACGTTCAAATTATGTTTTTTATTTCGCTCCTGTAAAATAAACTTATTTTTCTAGTTCACGTAGTTATGTATCTTATAAGTTAACCTTTTTGGTTTTGTTATTCCTATATTTTTTTCTTCTCTTCTAATTTCATATATAATCCCGACCCACGCTGCCAAATCGCACGTCAAAACCATCCTGCACCATCAAAACAACTACAAACACATAAACACACATCCACCAACGATCATCTGTATTGTTTGCTACCGTATTTGAAACTCTTGTTTCACACAACTACTCCTACACTTTTCCCAAATCCAAATTACGAAACCTCCTACACATCTTTCGCATTACTATTATTGTTCTGTTAATGGTTTGTGTGAATGGGCCTGATGGAAACGACTACTACCACCAACACTACCTTTTGAATCTACTACTGCCGCACTATCACAAACGATCTGCCCTGATTTCCGATATGAACAGCCGTCGCCAGCACTTATAATTGTAAGTATAGATTTTTCCTACTATTTTTATCTGAAAAAATATATAAAAATGACCACATCCGTCACTAATTACGCTCTATTGTATTTCCATCTTCATTCTTCTCGTTTTTGGCACCCTAAACAAAACAACAAAATTTTGCAAACACACAAACACATATTCAATTCACATGCCATATGTCTGTCCGCATATCGTTTACCATCAATCGTGTACCACATCACAAAATCGAAACATCATCACGTCGTGATTTATGTCCGCCGTCTGCGCGCGCTGCCTGGCTGTGTAAACCGTAAAACAACCCAATAACAAATGCGCTATTGCTATAACGCTTTCGCCAAAATGCAACACCACGTGCAAAACATTCATACCGCCAAAAAACAACACGCACACAACAACCCAAACGAACGATCGCGAAAAACTACAACGAAAAAAAAAAAAATGAAATCGCTAAACGAACGAATCGGCAGGGTGGTCACTCATCAAGCCTATCGGTAATGTATAACTGTTTTCAGATTCCCACTTTCGATTGGTTTTTCGATCCTGTTTTCGCCTTGTTGTTTATTGTTTCGGTTTTTGTAGTTAGAGTTTGGAGTTCAGCTTAAAAGTTAAACATTTTTTTCTGTTCGTTAGAGATCTGATTAGAAATATTTTGTTAACTAACACGATGGCTTGTCAACAAAAAGATGCACTAATTGGTTGTTGTAAAAAGTCGTATGATAGAAGTGAAAGAAAAAAAACATTGGGAATAGTAGTCTTATATATTGCCTGTACCAGCATTTGCTATGATAGTTTATAACACTTTACTGGACAATTTCCTCGAAACAGCTAAAACATTAGCGTCGTTCCTCAGAAGCTGGAAAGCTCCTTCTCAGAGGCTGGATAGCTTCTCCTCAGAAGTTGGAAAGCTTCTCATCAGAAGCTGGATAGCTTCTCCTCAGAAGCTGGATAGCTTCTCATCAGAAGCTGCTCAGAAACTGGATAATTTCCTCTCAGAAGCTGGATAGCTTCTCTTCAGAAACTAGAAGGTTTCTCCTCAGAAGCTGGTAGCTTCTCATCAGAAGCTGCTCAGAAACTGGATAATTTCCTCTCAGAAGCTGGATAGCTTCTCTTCAGAAGCTAGAAGGTTTCTCCTCAGAAGCTGGTAGCTTCTCCTCAGAAGCTGTTAAGCATCTTCTCAGATGCTGGATAGCGTCTCCTCAGAAACTGGATAGCTTCTTCTCAGAAGTTGCAAAATTTGTGCTCAGGAGCTGAATAATTTCTTCTCAGAAGTTGTATAGATTCTCCTCAAAAGTTGGACAGCTTCTCCTTAGAAGCTGGTGAAGCTTCTCCTCAAAAGCTGGGAAGCTTCTCCTCAGAAGCTAGGAAGCTTCTCCTAGGAAGCTGGATAGTTTCTATTCAGAAGCTGGAAGGTTTCTTCTCAGAAGCTGGTAGCTTCTCCTCAGAAGCTAAGTAGCTTTTTCCCAGAAGCTGGATAGCGTCTTCTCAAAAGTCGGATTCTCCTCAGAAGCTGGATAGCTTCTCCTCAGAAGCTGGAAAGCTTCTTCTCAGAAGCTGGTGAAGTTTCTCCTCAGAAGCTGATGAAGCTGCTCTTCAGAAGCTGGTGCAGCTTCTCCTCAGAGGCTGGTGAAGCCTCTCCTTAGAAGCTTGTGTAGCTTCTCCTCACAAGCTGGTGAAGTTTCTATTTAGAAACTGGTGAAGATTCTCCTCAGAAGCTGATGAAGATTCTCCTGTGAATTTGATGAAGCTTCTCCTCAGAAGTGTAGCTTCTCCTTAGAAGCTGGCGGAGCTTCTTCTCAGAAGCTGGAAAGCTTCTCCTCAGAAGCTGGGAAGCTTCTCCTCAGAAGCTGGGAAGCTTCTCCTCAGAAGCTGGGAAGCTTCTCCTCAGAAGCTGGGAAGCTTCTCCTCAGAAGCTGGGAAGCTTCTCCTCAGAAGCTGGGAAGCTTCTCCTCAGAAGCTGGGAAGCTTCTCCTCAGAAGCTGGGAAGCTTCTCCTCAGAAGCTGGGAAGCTTCTCCTCAGAAGCTGGGAAGCTTCTCCTCAGAAGCTGGGAAACTTCTCCTCAGAAGCTGGGACGCTTCTCCTCAGAAGCTGGGACGGTTCTCCTCAGAAGCTGGGAAGCTTCTCCTCAGAAGCTGGGAAGCTTCTCCTCAGAAGCTGGGGCAGCTTCTCCTCAGAAGCTGGGAAGCTTCTCCTCAGAAGCTGGGAAGCTTCTCCTCAGAAACTGGGAAGCTTCTCCTCAGAAGCTGGGAAGCTTCTCCTCAGAAGCTGGGAAGCTTCTCCTCAGAAGCTTGGAAGCTTCTCCTCAGAAGCTTGGAAGCTTCTCCTCAGAAGCTGGAGAAGCTTCTCCTCAGAGGCTAGTGAAGCCTCTCCTTAGAAGCTTGTGTAGCTTCTCCTCACAAGCTGGTGAAGCTTCTATTTAGAAACTGGTGAAGCTTCTCCTGTGAATTTGATGAAGCTTCTCCTCAGAAGCTGGGAAGCTTCTCCTCAGAAGCTGGTAAGCTTCTCCTTAGATGCTGGTGCAGCTTCTCTTCAGAAGCCGGTGCAGCTTCTCCTCAGAAGCTGGTGCAGCTTCTCCTCAGAAGCTGGTGCAGCTTCTCCTCAGAAGCTGGTGCAGCTTCTCTTCAGAAGCTGGTGCAGCTTCTCTCCTCAGAAGCTGGTGCAGTTTCTCCTCAGAAGCTGGCGCAGCTTCTCCTCAGAAGCTGGTGCAGCTTCTCCTCAGAAGCTGGGCAGCTTCTCCTCAGAAGCTGGGGCAGCTTCTCCTCAGAAGCTGGGGCAGCTTCTCCTCAGAAGCTGGGGCAGCTTCTCCTCAGAAGCTGGGGCAGCTTCTCCTCAGAAGCTGGTGCAGCTTCTCCTCAGAAGCTGGTGCAGCTTCTCCTCAGAAGCTGGTGCAGCTTCTCCCTCAGAAGCTGGTGCAGCTTCTCCTCAGAAGCTGGTGCAGCTTCTCCTCAGAAGCTGGTGCAGCTTCTCCTCAGAAGCTGGTGCAGCTTCTCCTCAGAAGCTGGTGAAGTTTCGCCTCAGAAGCTGGATACCTTCTGCTCAGAAGCTGGATACCTTCTGCTTAGAAGCTGGATAGATCTACCTCAAAAGCTGGACAGATTCTCCTCTGAAGCTGGATAACTTCTCCTGAGAAACTGGATAGCTTCCCCTTAGAAGCTGGAAAGCTTCTTCTCAGAAGCTGGTTCAATATTGAAACTGGGTGTTGCAATACTCGGTGAAGCGATTCCGTACTTTGATGTAACTAGTATCTTTCAAAGTGGGAGCTGATTGGTTTCTATTGTTCACTATTTACATTCTGCAATATATTTCGCCATGGTATCAAGTTGTGTTTTTGACATTCTGGGTTCAATTGCGCCCGACGAACAATTTTCCTAAACCAAACAGCAGGTAAAATGCAGTTTCCCATATGTTTGAGCTGAAAACCCCATATTAACTTTAATTCAAAGCGCCAGCTCATAGAACAACCATATGAGCTGAATTTTCAGGAAGTTTTCCTCTAATCCTAAAAAATGATCCTAGGAAGTGCATCGTGAAATTACGCTACTTTATTTTCCCCAATACTGTTCTGGGCCAGTCTAATCTACACTATCTACACTGTTCGATGTAGTGCCATTTCCACCTTTCGAAAGCTGCGTGCCCGTTCGTTAAGAGGTTCCTATTCTTATGTCTACACATTTCTGTATGGGAAACGAAACTTTATTATAGGTATAGATTAAAAAACAAAGATTCCTTCGTATTTCTCAAAAATGATACAGCAACTCAATCTCTTCGTCCTCCGCCTCTTATATGTTTGTGACACTAGATATTTCTCCATGTCAATAGACGAGTCTGAGTTGTGCCTGAGGCACATCTCGACTACTCTTTTCCCATCTTCAAAAGATTGGCAACATGCGGAACTTATTACAGTTATATAGTAATAAACATTACTAGCAGTTTGATATTATTAGTTTACCGAATGTATTATAATGTATAACAATATGGAGCATGGTGATGATTTTAATACACAGTAGTTGCAATGATTAACAATTATATTTTAACAGGAATGTCTAATATTAATTTTCATTATGATTCATAACAACCCCTTGGTAAATACTTATTAGCTTATAAATATTATATTTTCTAAACTATTCTTTCTTCGTCTACAACAAATTTATATTCGACCCAACAGGGAGAACTGGAACAGCAACTCCTGCAAGCCAATCCTATCCTGGAAGCCTTCGGTAACGCCAAAACCGTGAAAAACGACAACTCGTCGCGTTTCGTAAGTATCCGCTCAACAATTACAAAATGCCCACTAATCTCTTCAAATGCAACCTCCCTTCCCCTCCCAAACAGGGTAAATTCATTCGGATAAACTTTGACGCGTCCGGGTACATCTCCGGTGCCAACATCGAGACGTACCTGCTCGAGAAGTCCCGTGCCATTCGCCAAGCGAAAGATGAACGAACATTCCACATTTTCTACCAGCTGCTGGCCGGGGCCTCGCCCGAGCAGCGCGACAAATTCATCCTGGACGACATCAAGACGTATCCGTTCCTGTCCAATGGTAGCCTGCCGGTGGCCGGCGTCGACGACCACATCGAGTTCCAGGCCACGGTCAAGAGCATGCACATCATGGGCATGACCGAGGAGGACTTCAACTCGATCTTCCGCATCGTCAGCGCGGTGCTGCTGTTCGGTTCGATGAAGTTCAAACAGGAACGCAGCTCCGACCAGGCCACCCTGCCGGACAACACGGTCGCACAAAAGATCGCCCATTTGTTGGGTCTGAGCGTCACGGATATGACCAAGGCCTTCTTGACGCCCCGAATCAAGGTGGGCAGAGACTTTGTCACCAAGGCACAAACCAAGGAACAGGTCGAATTTGCGGTGGAAGCCATCGCGAAGGCTTGCTACGAGAAGATGTTCAAGTGGCTGGTGAACCGAATCAACCGATCGCTCGATCGAACAAAGCGTCAAGGCGCTTCGTTCATCGGTATCCTGGATATGGCTGGTTTCGAAATCTTCGAGCTGAACTCCTTCGAACAACTGTGCATCAACTACACGAACGAAAAGCTGCAACAGCTGTTCAACCACACGATGTTCATCCTGGAACAGGAAGAATATCAACGCGAAGGCATCGAATGGAAGTTCATTGATTTCGGACTGGATCTGCAGCCAACGATCGATTTGATTGACAAGCCAGGCGGTATCATGGCTCTGTTGGACGAAGAGTGCTGGTTCCCCAAGGCTACGGACAAGACATTCGTGGAAAAGCTGGCCACCGCCCACACCATGCACCCGAAGTTCATGAAAACCGACTTCCGAGGAGTGGCCGATTTCGCCGTCGTGCATTACGCAGGAAAGGTCGACTATTCCGCCACCAAGTGGTTGATGAAGAATATGGATCCGCTGAACGAGAACATCGTTTCCCTTCTGCAAGGTTCGCAGGATCCGTTCGTGGTCCAGATCTGGAAGGATGCCGAAATCGTCGGAATGGCCCAGCAGGCCCTTACCGATACCCAGTTCGGAGCCCGCACCCGCAAGGGTATGTTCCGTACCGTGTCCCATCTGTACAAGGAACAGCTGGCCAAGCTGATGGACACTCTTCGCAACACCAACCCGAACTTTGTTCGTTGTATCATTCCGAATCACGAGAAACGCGCCGGCAAGATCGATGCTCCTCTTGTGCTGGATCAGCTACGTTGCAATGGTGTCCTGGAAGGTATCCGTATCTGTCGCCAGGGTTTCCCCAATCGTATTCCATTTCAGGAATTCCGACAGCGTTACGAACTGCTCACCCCGAACGTCATCCCCAAAGGATTCATGGACGGTAAGCGGGCTTGTGAGCAGATGATCAAGGCCCTCGAGCTAGACAACAATCTGTACCGTATCGGTCAGTCGAAGATCTTCTTCCGAGCGGGAGTGCTGGCACATCTTGAAGAAGAGCGCGACTACAAGATCACGGACTTGATCGTCAACTTCCAGGCGTACTGCAGAGGATTCCTGGCCCGCCGCAACTATCAGAAACGCTTGCAGCAGCTGAATGCCATAAGAATTATCCAGCGAAACTGTGCTGCCTACCTCAAGCTGCGCAACTGGCAGTGGTGGAGATTGTACACTAAGGTGAAGCCATTGTTGGAAGTTACCAAGCAGGAGGAGAAACTGGTCCAGAAGGAAGACGAACTTCGGCAAATTCGCGACAAGCTGGACAATCTGTCCAGAAGCTCGCAAGAGTACGAGAAGAAGTTCCAGCAAGCGATAGAGGAGAAGACGCATCTGGCGGAGCAATTACAAGCGGAGATTGAATTGTGTGCCGAGGCAGAAGAAGGTCGGGCTCGGTTGGCTGCTCGCAAGCAAGAACTGGAAGAGCTGATGCAGGATTTGGAAGCGCGCATTGAAGAAGAAGAAGAACGTGTAAATGCCCTGTCGAGTGAGAAGAAGAAGCTGCAGATCAACATTCAGGATCTGGAGGAGCAACTCGAGGAAGAGGAAGCCGCTCGCCAGAAGCTGCAACTGGAGAAGGTACAGTTGGATGCTAAATTGAAGAAGATGGAAGAGGATGTGGCCTTAACGGAAGATCAGAACCAGAAGCTGCTGAAGGAGAAGAAGATCCTCGAGGAACGTGCCAACGATTTGTCGCAGACTCTTGCCGAAGAGGAAGAGAAGGCCAAGCATTTGGCCAAGCTGAAAGCGAAGCACGAATCGACGATTGCTGAACTGGAGGAACGTTTGCTGAAGGATCATCAACAGCGCCAGGAGTCGGACCGCTCCAAGCGAAAGATTGAAACCGAAGTGGCGGACCTGAAGGAGCAGATCAACGAACGTCGCATGCAGATCGAGGAGATGCAACAACAGTTGATCAAGCGCGAAGAGGAACTGGCCCAGACGCTGGTTAGAATTGACGAGGAATCGGCTGCGAAGGCTGCTGCCCAGAAGGCGCAACGCGAACTGGAATCCCAACTGGCCGAGATTCAGGAGGATCTGGAAGCAGAAAAATTGGCTCGTTCTAAGGCCGAAAAGCAGAAACGTGATCTGAACGAGGAACTCGAAGCGCTGAAGAATGAACTGCTGGACTCTCTGGATACCACTGCTGGTGAGTTTGTTGGCTTTTTTTCTAGTTGAATCATGTTTCTTGATGCATTTATTTCTTAAACAGCTCAACAAGAACTGCGCTCCAAGCGTGAACAGGAGGTGGCCACGCTGAAGAAAACCTTGGAGGACGAATCCGCCAACCATGAGGGCCAGGTGTCCGACATGCGCCACAAGCATGCCCAGGAGATCTCTTCCATCAACGAGCAGCTGGAGAATCTCAAGAAGGTCAAAGGTGGCTTGGAGAAGGCGAAGCAAACGCTGGAGGCTGAAAATGCCGATCTGGCTACCGAACTGAGGAACGTCAACCAATCGCGCCAGGAGAACGACCGCCGTCGCAAGCAAGCCGAAACCCAAATTGCCGAGTTGCAGGTATGTAACGTTTTCGAAAATATGCAATGTTTTCCAAATTTTTCGGTTAAGTTTTGCCTTTGAAATCTCTTATAAGTTTCGATTCAATCTATTTTGCATGCAAACAAACGAATCTTCCGTTTTTGAATCTTAATTTCTTTTGGATTTTTGTGGGTTTCAAAGGACGAAGTTGAGTATTTGCACGTACGGTTTCTACTTCATATGCATCTGTTTGTGGCGAGAAGTCGATTGCTAGTGCTTCTAATGTGTCTCTTATTTCACAAGGTTAAATTGGCCGAAGTGGAGCGGGCCCGCATGGAACTGCAGGATAAGGTAACGAAGTTGCAGCAAGAGTCGGAGAACATTACCCAGCAGTTGGACGACGCCGAACTGAAGGCTTCGGCAGCAATCAAGAGTGCCAGCAACATGGAGAGTCAGCTGACGGAAGCGCAACAGCTGCTCGAGGAAGAAACTCGGCAGAAGTTGGCGCTGAGCTCGAAGCTGCGACAACTGGAAAGCGAAAAGGAAGCCCTTCAAGAGCAGCTGGAGGAGGACGAGGAAGCCAAGAAGAACTACGAGAAGAAGCTGGCCGAATTGAATTTTACCATCCAGGAGATGAAGAGGCGTTCCGAGGAAGATTGTAAGTGTTAGAAATCATGTAAATAATGTTTTGGTAAATTTCATATATTCATTCACAGCCGACATTGCCAAGGAACTGGAAGAAGCGAAGAAGAAGATGAACAAGGACATCGAAGTCCTGCAAAGGCAAATCTTGGAACTGCAAGCTACCAACGATCGGCTGGATAAGAGCAAAAAGAAGATCCAATCGGAGTTGGAAGATGCCACCATTGAGCTGGAAACGCAGCGCACCAAGGTGCTAGATTTGGAGAAGAAGCAGAAGAACTTCGATAAGGTCCTCGCAGAAGAGAAGGCCGTTAGCGAGCAGCACGCCCAGGAACGCGATGCCGCTGAGCGAGAAGCGCGTGAAAAGGAAACCAAGGTATTGTCGCTGACGAGGGAGCTGGACGAAGCGTACGAAAAGATCGATGACCTGGAGACCAAACGGAAGGCACTGCAAAACGAACTGGATGAGTTGGCTAATACACAGGTGCGTTGTTAGTAATGAACACTTTTTGGAGCGTTTTATTAATTAATACGTTAATTACAGGGAACAGCTGACAAGAACGTGCACGAACTAGAAAAGGCCAAGCGAGCGTTGGAGAGTCAACTGGCAGAACTGAAGGCACAGAATGAGGAACTGGAAGATGACCTACAGCTCACCGAAGACGCTAAGCTGCGATTGGAGGTCAACATGCAGGCGTTGCGGGCGCAGTTCGAACGGGACGTGCAGGCCAAGGAGGAACAATCCGAAGAGAAGCGACGTGGTCTGGTGAAGGCTCTTCGGGATATGGAAGCCGAATTGGACGAAGAACGCAAACAGCGGGCCGCTGCCGTAGCAGCCAAGAAGAAGCTCGAAGGTGACCTGAAGGACATTGAAGCCACCTTGGAGATGAACAACAAGGTCAAGGAAGATGCTCTCAAGCAGGCCAAGAAGCTGCAAGCTCAGGTTAAGGATGCCATCCGGGACGCCGAGGAAGCTAAGGCCGCTAAGGAGGAGTTAGCGGCCGTTAGTAAGGAAGCCGAACGCAAAGCGAAAGCTCTGGAAGCAGAAGTCATGCAATTGTCGGAGGACTTTGCCAGCTCAGAACGAGCAAGAAGGGCAGCCGAAGCAGAACGGGACGAACTGCTGGAAGAAATCAACTCCAACTCGAACAAGGGCTCCCTCATGATTGACGAGAAGCGACGGTTAGAAGCACGAATTGCCACCCTCGAGGAAGAACTCGAAGAAGAACAGTCCAACGCCGAACTGCTGGTCGATCGCAACCGCAAGGCACAGATTACCATCGAACAAATTACCACCGAACTGCAGGCGGAGAAATCCAACTCGCAAAAGTTCGAAAACGTCAAGACCGGCCTGGAACGGCAGAACAAGGAACTGAAGGCCAAGCTGTCCGAACTGGAAACCGCCCAACGCACCAAGGTGAAAGCTGCCATGGCCAGTCTGGAGGCCAAGATCGCCAACCTGGAGGAACAGCTGGAGAACGAAACCAAGGAGCGGCTCGGAGGGCAGAAGGCGAATCGCAAGCTGGAGAAGAAGATCAAGGAGCTGACGATGAACATCGAAGACGAGAGGCGGCACGCCGACCAGTACAAGGAACAGATCGAGAAGGTAAGGTGTCCTCGGGCAAAAGCGTGAATTTAGATTAACAAACCATATTTTATCCGAATCTCTAGATGAACAACCGTATGAAGATCCTGAAGCGAAATCTCGACGAAGCGGAAGAGGAAATTCAGAAGGAGAAGACCCAGAAACGCAAGGCCCAGCGAGAGTACGAGGACATGCTTGAGAGTCACGAGGCGCTGACGCGGGAAGTGAACTCGCTTAAAACAAAGCTGAGGTGAGTTGTTTCTTCATTTCTTCGAATGACAAATTGATCACTTTCTAAATTTATAATTTCAAAATCTAAAATTGTACAGTGCTAAGTGAGATTCCCCGAAGGCTTCCTTTCGTATATGTGAGGAAAGTAGCGCAACAGTCACCTCTTCTGTATTATATTGAGCAAAGCAAATGGAACATGTGTTCCGAATTCTACGATTAGTAAGCTGTATCAGTGTTGTTCCTGATTTAGTGTGATAGGGTAACTGTTAGATGTTCAGAAGTTTCTTTGGCAAACAAAGAAAAGGTAATTCAATGACCCTTGAGTGAGTTTCGAGTGTGCTTCCATGACCTGTCACCTGTCATTGTGCTTTAGGATATCCTGATACATACTTGCACGAAGCATTTTTTGTGGTCCCACCTTATTAAAACCCTAAAGTTAATTTAATAGCGTATTAATGGAACGTTAACTCTTAGGCTTGCTGAACTAATCCATTGCATGTGATTTTACCCTTATCGTGTTGAGCAAGATGTCCTTTATCACAAATTTACTGCCTTTCTGTAAAGTTTGTGCTTCTGGGAGAAGTTTTCCTAGCTTCCGGGAGTTTTCCGATGTATTGTATAGTACCTTCTGTAATTTCTGAGAGATTGTGGAAGATTTTTGGAATTCCGCGAAGACTTTCGAGAAACTGAGAGAACTTCTCTCAGTTTCTTGAAAGTCTCCGGAATTCCAAAAATCTTATGAGCTTCTGGGAAAAGCTTTTGTAGCTTTCTCAGCTTCTTTTCGTAATTCTTGGAGAAGCCTTCCGAACTGCCTGGTAGTAGTTTTAGAGAAAAACTTTTCCACCTTCTACCTTCTTGGGTCTTCTGCGAGACGTTTTTGAGTTTCTGCTAGGAGATTTTGGAACTTCTGCGAGTCGTCTTTCGAGTTCCAGCGGAAAACTTTTCGAATTTGTGCGGCAAACTTTTTAAGGTCCTCATTTCGAGGTTTTGCAAGTAGTTTTCCGATCTTCAACGAGAAGTTTCTCGAGCTTCTGTGAGAAGTTTTTCGAACTTCTGCGAAAAGCTTGTCAAGTTCCTGGGATAAGCTTATCCGTGCTTGCGAGAGAAGCTTTTAAGCTCGTGCAAGAAGCCTTTCGCGCTTCGATCAAACGCTTTTGGAGTTTCTTCATGAGGCTTTTCTAGTCACTGCGAAAAGCTTTGCGTGCTTGTATAACTGAGATTCAATGAGCAGTCTTTCTTGCTTTTGAGAGAAGCCTTTGAAGCTTCTAAGAGAGACTTTTAAGAACAAACTTCTGCGAAAAAAATCACGAACGAGTTTCTACGTGAAGTGCAAGAAGTTTTTCGATCTTCTGATAGAAGCTTTCCTAGCGAGCCTCTACAAGAAGCTTCTTGAAGTTTTGCGAAGAGTTTTTAACTAAAGCAAGAAGCCTTCTGTACATTTGCGAGAAGCTTTTCGATCATTTCCCGTTTTAGCTAGAAGCTTCACCACCCTTTGCGAGAAGCTATTCCGGATTCTGCGATTTTCGAGCATCTGAGAAAAGGGTTTCGAGCTCTTGGAAGAGGCTCAATGTAATGCAGAAGCTTTCTATTCGAACTTCTGAGAGCAGCCTTTAGAACTTCCGAGAGATACCTTAAGAACGAGCTTCTGCGACAAATTTTACGAACGAGTTCCTACGAGAAGCTAGTGCCAGAAGTTCTGATAGAAGAGCTTCTTATAGAAATTTTCCCATCGAGCTTCAACGAGAAGCTTCTTGAAGTTTTGAGAAGTTTTTTTTTCTGAAAATTAGCACGAAGCTTTTCGAGCATTTCTGTTTCTGCGAGAAGCTTTACCACCTTTTGCGAGAAGCTATTACGACTTCTGCGAGAAACTTTTCGACCTGCTGAAAGGAGATTTTCGAGCTTTTGAGAGAAGCTCTATATAATGCAGAAGCTTACTGAAATTCAATGAGCAGTCTTTCGAACTTTTGAGAGCCTTAAATAAACACCTTAAAGAACGAGGTTCTGCATGAAATTCTTCGACGTGCTTAGAGAAAAATTTCGAGCACCAGAGAAAAGGTTTGCGAGCTTTTGAGAGAAGCTTTTCGAGCCGCTGAGAGAAGATTTTCGAACATCTGAAAGAAGCTTGTCGAGCTTCTGCCAGAAGCTTTTGTAGACTTCTGTTGGAAGCTTATTCGAGCTTCTGGGGGATGCTTATGCGAAAAGTTTTTTTTTCTAACTTCCGTAGAAAGTTGCTTAAACTTCTGTGGAAAGCTTTTCAAACTTATGTGAGAAGCTTTTCCAACATCTGCGGAAAGCTCTTCCAGATTCTGTGATGGAAATCTTTTACTAGAAGCTTCTTCGTGAAGCTTTCTTAGCATCTGCGAGAAACTTTTCGAGTATGAATGAAATGCTTTGCCGAACTGAGAGAACCTTTTTGAGCTTGAGAACATATCTAATAGCTCAGAGAAGTTCTGAGGAAAGCTTTCTGAGCTTTTGAGCTTTCCGACATTTAGGATGAAGCTTTGGAAAAAGCTTCCTAAGCATCTGAACAAAGCTTACTGAACTTTTATGAGAAGTTACTCTAGCTTAGTGCCTTTAGGGAGAAGTTCCTCGTGCTTCAGCAAGAAGCTTTTCGAGTTTTTCTAGAGAATATTCTTGAGTTTCAAAGGGATCAGATTCTTGCGATTCTATAACATTCCCCAGAAAACCATTCCCCCGAAAACCATTCCCCAGAATTCCGTTCCCCAGAATGAACCATTCCCCAGAAAATCGTTCCCCAGAATGAACCATTCCCCAGAAAATCGTTCCCCAGAATGTAACATTCCCCAGAATTCCATTCCCCAGAATGCACCATTCCCCAGAAAGCTATATGAATATTCATTTTTTTTGCCGTAGCGGTAAACGCGCAGCTATTCAGCAAGACCAAGATGAGGGTCGTGAGTTCGATTCCCACCGGTCGAAGATCTTTTGGGGTTGGAAATTTTCTCGACTTCCCAGAGCATAGAGTATCTTCGTACCTGCCACACGATATACGCACTCAAATTACGGCGGGCGTTCCTCAGGGCTCTATTCTCGGCCCGACTCTGTGGAATATCATGTACGATGGTGTCTTGAAATTGAATCTTCCCAGGGGCGTGTAGATTGTTGGCTTCGCGGACGACGTGGTGCTATTGGTAGTCGGTGAATCAAGAGAGGAGGTGGAGGTACTCGCCACCGAGACGATCGAGACTGTAGAAGATTGGATGCGGGACAAAAAGCTGGCGATAGCTCACCACAAAACTGAAGTGGTTATGATAAGCAATCGTAAGGTTGTGCAGCAGGCAAAAATCACGGTTGGTGATTGCATCATCGACTCGAAGCGAGAAGTTAAGCATCTGGGGGTGATGATTGATGATCGACTTAACTTCAACAAACATATCGACTATGTATGTGAAAAAGCAGCGAAGGCGATAGGGGCGTTATCCCGGATCATGGCAAATGACTCTGCGATTAAAAGCAGCAAGAAGCGGCTGCTAGCGAGCGTCACAACATCGATCATCAGATATGCAGGTCCAGCATGGGTGACTGCACTTAAGACCGAAAGGAATCGATCGCGTCTGAGCAGTACGTATAGGTTGATGGCTATGCGGGTTTCAAGTTCGTACCGCACCATCTCATCGGAGGCAGTCTGTGTGATAGCAGGGATGATACCTATCAGCCTTCTTCTCGAGGAAGATCGCGAGTGCTACACGGACCGCCACACAAGAGGAGTCCGAGAAAGAGAACGTGCTGACACCATCAGAAAATGGCAACATCAGTGGGATCAAGCTACGACTGGCAGATGGACACATCGTCTTATCCCAAGTCTGTCGATGTGGATAAGAAGACCATATGGTGAAGTAAATTTTCAACTGACGCATTTTTTGTCTGGACATGGTTGTTTCAGACAATATCTGCACAGATTCGGTCACACAAGTTCGGCATCCTGTCCCGAATGCAGCAACACGGAGGAAACTGCGGAACATATATTTTTTGCATGCCCGCGGTTTAGCCTGGAACGAGAGGAGATGAAAGCCATTCTTGGTGAAGATGTAAACGTTGACAATGTCATCCAACGGATGTGCAACGACGCGGATAAATGGAATGCGGTGAACAGGATAGTAACGCAGATAATGTCGGCACTACAGCGGAAGTGGAGAGTAGAGCAGCGACATGAAGCGTAAAGATCAGTGCTTGGCTTCAGGTCGTCGGAGCGCCAACGAACCGGAAGCCATTCTCCAACCGGAATCGTCGGACCGACTTCGGCACTTGAATGTCAGCCTGACGAAGAAAGAAGAAGAAGAAGAAATTAGTGCGGTATGGCCTTGGGTCTTCGGGGCGCCGATGAACCGAAAGTTATCCCCCAACCGGAATCGTCGGACCACCTCTGCAACCCGGAGACGAAGACTGCGCGTGAAATTTCCCCTGCGATATCCGCCGGTAGACGGGGCCCCACAGTGCGGCAGTTTTCCCCCACCGGAACTAGTGGACAACCTCCGTCGCCGGGGGGAGACAGGAGGACCAAAGAGAGCGAGAGGGAGTCAGCCTAAGAAAGCAAGAAACAGAAGCGGAGAGTTTAAAGTATGGCGGCGTTAAAAAATTGAAGCCCCCGTTTCCCGAAGTAATACCATGAGGTAGTTCCGGGGGACACATAGGCTTCTTTCCAAAAGCCGATTATATGTGGTGTGATTGAGTTTTTTCCCCTTTTTTTCCTCTTTCACAACAACTCAAGCGAGCTGGAGTAGTTATAGAAGACATACGAATGAGAACCACAGAGCCAAATCCCAATCGGCGCCAAGACAGCCGTGGATGGTGAATGTTTCTAGATTTTGCTAGGAGTGCGAGAAATCTATAAAAAAAAAACACGATATACGCATGCAAAAATGGTCATTGGCATAGTAAGCTCTCAGTTAATAACTATAGTTATATAAGTTATATAAGTTATATTGTTTTTGTATTGTATTTTTTATTCGGGTATGGAAGTGCTCATAAGAACACTAAGCTGAGAAGCAGGCTCTGTCCCAGTAGGGACGTAACGCCAGAAAAGAGGAAGAAGAGTCACTTATGTGACAGGCTAAGGTCTGATGTGACAAAACAAATATGTAGGTAGGAGGGTTAGGGACATAATGAACACACGGGGCGAAATGGACACCCCCTTACTCTCTGGGAATATGCATATTTCAGCAAAACTTTATAAACTGTACGAAATCTGTATTGTATATGAACGTTTTGACGGCATAAAAGTTTACGCTTTGCTTCATTTGTCCTCTGAAATTCTACTATATTTTTTTCTCAGCTTCAAATTAGTTTATAAGCAAAGCAGAGGAAGCGGTGGATTTATTTTAGAGCAAAGAAACATATTTCCATTCTATGTAAAATAAGCATTTACCTAATGTGTCCAATATGCCCCTAATCCCCCTATTCATGAGTATTTTGCATATTACAGTCATCTCTCCCTAACTCGATATTGAAGGGACCATCGAGTTAGGGAGGTATCGAGATGCAGAACACAAATTTTTCAATTTTTGAAATTTTTATTATTTTGACAAAGTACATTCAAAATAGTAAATTAAATGTGAAAAATAGTAAATTTTTAGTACATTTAGCAACGTGACACTTTTTGCATAATCTTCAAAAATTCATTTTTTTTATCATCTGGAAATGACTTGCCAACCTTCATTTAACTATCACTATAATCATAATTATCAAATTAATGAGATTTTTTAACATTTGGAGAATATTTGAAAATTTTCATGGAAATATCGAGTTAGAGAGGTAAACTTGCATAGGAAACTGAAACAGATCGCATCGAGTTAGGGAACATCGAGTTAGAGAGGTATCGACTTACAGAGGGATCAAAGTATGCTAGATTGAAGGGACCGCGCATTCCATCGAGTTAGGGGAAATATCGAGATACAGAATATCGAGTAAGGGAGAGTTAACTGTATTATAATACACCCTTTTTTAATACATTCCCATAAAATATACAGACTATATATTTATTTTTGCATATATAGTGATGCACCCTTCTTTCAGTATTATCTCATTAATGATATAGGCAAAATATATCGATGGAGAGCCCATATAGCAAAAGGTCACTTGGCATAAAATAATTTGGTATAAAGCCATTTGCCATCCAGCCATACTTATGCTGCTTCTTTTCAAAGAGGATGTCCTTCATGTCATGCCAAATGGTCATTGGCCAAATGACCATTATATCAAATGGTCCTTGATCATTTAATCAATCATGCCAAATGCCTTCTTGCCATTTGGTATCCTTACGGAAAATTTTGTCTATATCGTCAACAGGATAAGACTGAAAGAAGGGTGTATCACTATTTCGTGCAAAATTAAACAAGTCATTTGTAATTTAGACTTGATGCAAAGAAGGGCGTATCATTTTAATGTGCAGAATAGTAAGTTTTTTTCTGCCGAGTTTACGTAATCATTATATTGGAAACGTATAATATGATACTACGAACGTCTTTATTCTAATCGGTGTAGCCCTAAAAAGTAAGAGATGATGCACCTTCTTAAAACATTGATGAAAAGCTGCATACATCACTACATTTGATAAAAATTGGACATACATGTG
Source organism: Aedes aegypti (assembly GCF_002204515.2). Lineage (NCBI taxonomy): Eukaryota > Metazoa > Arthropoda > Insecta > Diptera > Culicidae > Aedes > Aedes aegypti. Next base: position 45,985,485 of record NC_035108.1, read on the forward strand.
AAATTATACATTTGGAATCTACTATACCGAAATAAGGGTGTAGCTCTATTTTGTGCAGAGTAGTGATGAGTTGTATATTCTTTTAAATAAATATTGGATATTGTGTTTCCCCATAGACTGATCTCTCAGTTTTCATAAGTGCCAATAAAAGTGAAACTACTGTGATAGTTCATTTGCAAATGAAATTTGAATTATGCGTAAAGTGTTCATAATTAGCAGCACCAATGCTAATCTTCTCATGTACTTGTAAACAACTTTGTATGGAGTTTAATTTTCAAGTTTTTTAAATAGATTATTTCAAAACTTTAAAGTAGGTATATAATTTTCTGGGGAATGGTCCATTCTGGGGATTGGTTTTCTGGGGAATGGTTCATTCTGGGGAGTGAAATTCTGGGGAATGGTACATTCTGGGGAATGAGATTCTGGGGAATGGAATTCTGGGGAATGTGTTTCGGGGGAATGGTTTTCTGGGGAATGTTATAGAATCATTCTTGCTTATAATTTAATAGTTTTGTTTGTGCATTACAGTTTTTTTTATGGTTTAGTAAAAAAAAAATAATTGCCCCTTCGAAAATGTAAGAATTTGCGTCTTTACTTTGCCAGGCTAAACATCTGCAAACCCCAATTAACAAGGCTGTGTGATACGATTTTCTTTCTTCGAGTTTACAATAACCTTTCGTTATTCTTCCAGACGCGGCGGTCTCGGTGTGAGTTCGACCCGGCTGACGACACCGAAGCGCGAGAACGACTCCATGGTCCAGGATGAGTCGCTCGACGGCGAGGACAACAGCAACTGACGACTGCCGAGTACGTCTTCCAAGTATCTTTCCAACTTTTATTAGCCACGGAAAGGGTGAGGGAGGTATGTAGGTGAACAAAAGAAACGAAACCGGAAGCATGGGTGGGAGAGAAGTTTCAGGCACAATCGCAGCAGCAAAAAAAACGAGATTGAGAACGAATGAGAGCGAGTGTCTTTTTTTAAACTGTGAAAATAAAGAAAAAAATGCGAATGTGCGACAAAAGTTGAGCGATGCAAAAAAAACGTGAAACTATTGGTAGGGAAACCCATTCATTGTTGTATTAAATATTTGGATAAAATCTTATTGAAGTGGGGTCGGTTTCTGTAAGGCCTACCCTTTTTGCATGTATTTAGGAGAAAGTTTATCGAAATAGCAGACAGCGGAGGAGAAGAGAACACAGCAGTAATGAAAATAAGGAAACGTATTTAGCGAATAAGTAATCAACATTTTCCTAAATCAAAACAAGCAAGTAAAACGATTAAAACCTAAAGCAAGCAAAACGTAGACCGATCATTAGAAAACTTCATAAAAAATACCATTTCATAGAATCTACCATTATACCGGTAATGTATCGAACTTACACAAGTGAAGCAAATTCAATCATTATTGGGCGAAACATATAAACACAAATAGCAAACAGCAATTCAGCAGCAGCAGCAAACGGAAGAAAACGAATGGTGGGACATATTTTTTTACAAAATCAGTATGTTTTATTGCTTTCAAAATGGGAGAACAGAAGGATACGAATCAACATTAACAATTGAACCGATGAGCATTTAAATACGTTTATATATGTTACGAAAATTTATTGTTTTTAATTATTATTATTAAAATAATTAATGCCTATTTCTCTACTATTATTTGTCGTCGTCATTAAGTTTTTCGCAACTTATTTCCTCTTTTTTATCTATTTCATTTTTGCGCGATTATGGTCAAGATTTACTTATATATTGAAACGCAACGCAACAGACAACAGACTCGTACACTCTCAGATACGGCCAAGCACGATACAATTCCATTTCTAATAGCACACACACACATACACATTCACTCGTACATACAGAACACGGTATGTTTGAAGAGAACATGCCTCTTTCCGGTTGATACAGAGAAAAGAAAATGTTTTAAAAACGACAGGAAAAACCACGCTGTATCTGCTTAAGTAATGTTCGCTTTTTATATTGATTAACAAGAAACGTCTCTAGTTGAAACAGAAAAATCCGTTAAATAATAATAAAAAATATTGCTATTGAATATAAAAAATGCATTTTTTTTTGTAAATGATGACATTCTTTCTTCTGAAATCAAATGCAGATTAACTTCTGCGTCCATGAGTCCTCTCATGGCGTAGGGGTAACGCGCCCTAACTAGAGATCAGGAAGTCGTGAGTTCGATTCTCACTGAGAAGACGTGTAACTTTTTCGCAAAACTTCACATAAATTTGTCCATTTAATCCAATTGCAAAGTATATGTAATGTTTAGCTTTTCGGTAGTTGTTTGAGGATTTATTTATTAAATTCTTCAACAGGCTTTGTAGCCTCAATGGCAATGATATTGTTTAAAGAGTGTTTTGGTAAGCCCAAGCAAGACGCTTCGTTTTCGGGACGCCGGGAGTTTGTTTTTGTGTTTCGTTTCGCGCACTTTGCTGGGAACAAGAAATTCGAAAAAGAATACTAGGGGAAGTTCTTTGGGTATTAGCTTGGAAACCTGAACGCAAAACTAGGAGAGACCTGGACGTTTCAATTCATTAAGCAAAATGCAATCTCACTTTATAAGTTAGAAGTTCGCGTGTTTGTGCATCTACAAACGAGCATACGATAATTATGGGTTTGAAAAAGGTGGGACTAGTCATCAATATAGAACCGTAACGGATGTTCATGGTAACAAGTAAAGATAGAGGCAGTCTAATTGAATAGCTCTTGCTCTTACTGTGGCTGTCATCAATAGTTATAAAATTGCAGTTCTCATGTTGATGCTGCTATATTTTATGTACTTCTTTATATAATTCTCACAAAAACTGCAAATCTTTCACAACTACACATAAAGGGAGCAGACGATAATTTTTGTAGACGTTGTTTCTACAATTTGCATTTTGGTTGGTTTAATTTATTCATCATATTCTACAATTATTAAGTGGCGTTTTATAGTACTTTCTGCGATTCGTTTCCGTTTTCAGCGTACGTGTCCGGGAGTTGCTTATGGGTATATTTAGAGGGATAATTCTATGAGCAATGCTGCTGCTCAGCGGATGAGAAAGCAATCCAAAAACTCAATCTAAAAACTAAGAAATGTGACCAGCGAATGTTTCGACAGCGACAGAGAGCTTCTGGTTTCGCGTCTTCGTTTCAGTGATGGGGGTTTATAAAATCAATGGCAATGGACGCGTTAATAGCCTATTCTAAGCGCTCGTTAAGTAGTAGGATCAGGTTATAGTCAGTAGTTTAAATCCGCGATAAATGCTGCAGAAGGTTGCACGGCCAAATCGTCTCCAGGCGTTCTTTGACGAAGTGAAACGGCAAGGAGAACCAGTTCAGAGTGGTGCTGGCAAAGATTCCCATAGACTCCGGGTACTGGTGGGTGAGCAGTGCCAAAAGGGCCGTTATCGAGCAGAGACCGGCCGTGAAAAGTATGAAGAAGGGCAGTTCCTTTTTAGGATAGACGGACACTTCGTGAAATGCGGGCAGGAGTTCGCGATCGGCACACTCCGTGCAGGTTGGATACGGGTAGAAAAGGTGGCCACGTTCCAGCGGATATGGAAGCATACGGAAGGTTCCCTCCCAGGTGCAGTGCAGCAGATTGAGTGCCCCTTCGACGTTTTTCCAGTGCTGCAGATGGAAGAATGCGTACGCCAGTGCTTCCGAATCGCCACGTTTTAGGATGTGCTCTGGAGGTAGAATCAGTTGCTTCATCTCCAGCAAGTATTTGGGTACATGAGGATTGAACTCTACCGCCCGGTGAATGGCTTCCACGGCACTCATTTCAGCGGCAGTTAGACCCCGTTTGGAAGCTATGTCGGGTGAAAATTTCTCAGCAACGACTCGAGCTTTTAGCAAAGCTGCCGTATAGCAAATCGTCGCTGATTTCGGCAGTGAGATGTCGTCATATTTGGCCAGCACTGCTTGGCAGTCTGCATAAGCTTGCATTTCCAGCAACGCCTCCAGTAGGTTCTCATGAATGTTGAGCACATTCATGATTGGCGGAATTTCCTTTGTGAGATCACGGAACATTTTGACCGCCTCTTTTAACTTCCCCAGCTTTCTGGCACACATGGCTAGACGCCTCTTAATATAAATCAGTACGTTGGTGTCCCTTCGGAAGATTCCCTCCATGATGGGGCCTTGATGCTGAACGGCTTGAGATTTCTTATAATTCGCTTCCGCCACCTTCAAAGCCGTTCGAAGTATTCGTTCCGCTTCCAGGATAGTGGTTGCTTCCTCTTCGGCCAACAAAATGTACGCTGGGGCGCAGTTCGCATTGAGTTCGATGGCATTGTTGGCGGCTTTGATTCGGACGACCGGATTGCGCTCGCGCCACGCCGTCTGCATTATTTCATATTCCGCCTTGCCGGCGTCTCCTGAAATTCAAAATTTAAAGAACCGTATCAATCAGAGGAACGTACTGTCTACTAGGGAACGGTTATTTTTTTTTTCAAAATTTCTCCAAAATCTCCAAGATCATCTCATTTAGTGACTTTTGTCCTAAGGAATTCATTGCGTTTAAGATATCTTCACGAGTTTAAACTAAAATTTTCCAAGGATAATCACAATTTTTTTTTTCAGGGATACCTTCAAATATTATTTGCGAAATTACTTAACTAACCTCTATTTGAGAAATCACTTAAGCAAACCTTAAAGCTTACTAGAATTCATCCAGTGATTTATTCATTGATTTTTCTATGATTACGTCCAAAATTCGCGTTCCAGACATCTTCGAGAATTCAACTGATAACTTCTAAGGACTTCTTCTAAAATTGTTTAAAAAAAAAACTTTGAAGGTCCATAGATAAATTACTCGAGGAACTAGTAACTAAACAAAATGCTGGAGAAATTCATAGGAAAAAATAGGTTTTGATGTAGAAGATTTCATAATAGGTTTCCTTGAATTTTTAAAGCAATACCAAATATAGCCCGTGTATGAGTTCTTGAGATAATCCATTTGAAATAAATGAAGGAATTTTTGAAAAAATCGCAGAATGAATTTGAAGAAAATAATAAAACTTTAAAGATTTTTTTTATAACACTAATGTAGGATTTCTTGGAAAATTTCGTATAGTGAGAACTGGAGAAATCAATGAAAAATATGTGGAAAAATGTCTGGAGAAGTCCCTGTGGGTTATTCCTGTAGAAATTACTGGAGTACTCAAAGATTTTCTGGAGCAAATTCTGGAGAAGGATGAATTCCATAAATAATTCCATCATTCCTGAAACTGTTCCGCGAGAAATCTGAGTATACATTTCTTAAGGTGAAAGTTCACTGCGACCGCTAGAAGGTATTTCCTAGTATTTGTGATATGAATGAAATATGTCAGCAGTATATGTAGTAGTGATATATTGATATATTTGAATTCAAGATCTTAGAACGTTGTTCAAATACATAGCAACAACCCTAGCAACAGCTGACTGACAACCGCAAAACAAACAAACCGGTGTAATACATCCGATTCCATGGGAACTTTTTACGCGTAGTTTGTTCGAACACAAAAGTGAAAAACTATTAGTTTTCTATGTCTGGGAAGTACTCCAGTCGAAAATGTAGAGTGTATAGAGTATTCCATCAAGAATTTGAAGTGCTGCGGTGTATGGAAGGGAAGTTATAAACGGAAATAGTTTGTGATGTGAGAAAATACAAGTGTTGTGAGAAATTCAATAGCATTCGCGAAGTGATTTTAGTTTTGCACAAAACTAATGAATTATTTATTATAATGATCCAGAATATCTCCCGACACAAAGAAAACTCACTGTTTTAATATGAGTAGCAAAATATGCTTATTCTGAACAGGTTAGTTGGTACATTTTTTATTTTAATTGAACGCTCGCTGTGGCTGTGGTAGAGTATGCATGAGGGGAAGCGTTCTGAGGGAAGAAAGAAGAGGGAGTTGACGGGTGCCATATTTGCTGCCATCTTTGAACGTTTGGGACAATGTCCTTAAGAACTTGTGAAATAGTCGCGTAAGAATTATTGAAGTTTTTCGGAGCCTCTCATTTTGCATCAAGAATGATCGTGAAAAAAGTGCACCAGGTTTGGTCATGACAACTTTTGTGGACTTTCTAGAGAATTTCTTCAAGAATTGCATTCAAGATACCTTCATGAATCCAATCTGGAAATTTAAAAAGGATGAATCAAGCAGTTACTTCAGAGATTCCAATCCCAAGTCCTTCACGTGAAGATACATCGAAACCGAACCTCTAATTTTCAAGACCACAAATCTAGAGAACCAGACAACCGTTCGCATTAAAAATTTGATCGAATGGTCACTCGCTGCCAATCGATCAAATTTTCAGCGTTAACAGTTATTCTCCAGATTTGTGCTCTTGAAAATTTGAGTTTTGGCTCTGATGATCTTAAGGAATTCATGCAGTGATTCTTCCATCAATTTTTTTTAAGTTGCCTCCATGTTTAAGAATTTCAACCATTAATTTCACAAGAGATGCTTTCCTTCAAAATTGTCGTTCAGGACTCCTATAAGATTTTAACCCAAAGTTTCTCTAAGGATACCTTCAGAACTTGCTCCGGAGTTTCCTCCTATAATTCCTTCCAAAATATGTATCTAGAAATTCTTTCAGGGATGTCTCAAAGGGATTTTTCAGTTATTATTGGTGAACTTCCTCTGGGAGGAATTTCTAAACAAAATATTTAAGTAATAATGTGATGAAACATCTGGAGTAATTCCTGGTCAACTCTTGCAAGCACCTTTGAAAGAATTGGTGAATCTTTGAGGACAGGGCTTGTAGCGACCAGACAGCAAAATTATAGTGCCTTCTGTTAGCGTGGCAATAACGACTGGTAACCCTATATACGGTTGATCAGGGAAAACTAGAAATCCTTTATAAGAGAGATTCGCGGAAGCTGACATTTCTGTCAAAGTGTGAGCCAATCGAGCAGCGAGAGCTGTCAAAGTGTGAGCCAAACGAACATGCGTTATGTTTGTTTTGAACTTTTCTTGAGGAGTAATGTAATCCGCTTGAAATTATTTCGGTGAAAGTAATTTTGCATAAAGCAAAATAATGAAATGTTTTACTTTTTTGAATTTTTGTCAATGCGATTTTTAGTTTTTGATTTTTTAGGCTGTTTATTAGTTTTAAGGCTGGTTTGCTACTGACAAGAAAAGGAATCGCCTATCTCGATACGTGGAAAATTTCTTCCAAGAAATGGTCCAGAAAATCGCATTTTTCTGATCGCAGTACGCAGTTGAGAAGAAATGTCATTTCAAAGGGGGCTTTTTGTAGGAAATTTCTTGACCCATTCAGTCAAGGAATTTTTTTACTTTTCTTGAGCGAAACAGCATACTTAGCTTTAATATGCAGCTCAAAGATCTATAACGAAACAAAATACACTTTATAGCAATGAGGAAGTCATGTCCGTGTTACAATATTATTCTCGACGCCGAGCAAAATCACACTCAAAATAATCCAAACGTCATTGTTACGTGAAAACATACGTGGTTTTTTTTCCATCGCACTTTTCACGTAGCTCTTACGTTAATCATAGGTAGCCCAGAATGAACGCATGAACTTTTGAACTTCGTTCATTCCACTGGCGCTACATGTAAGAGCTACGTGGATTTTCCGGTAGCCTTTACGAAGCGTTTCAATAGGACCTAGATGGTTTTGCATTAAATTAACTAGAATAAAGACCAACCTTATCTCTAATAGGCTTTGGAAGCAAACTAATTCCCAATTGGAAAATGTAAACAAAACTAAAAGATTGTGATATTTTTATATTCAATCTGAGCATTGTCAATCTTGTTTCCCAAATGTAGTGAGTTTGTTCTGTTTTGTTGCAGCCTTCGCGTGCTATAATTGATAGAGGTTATAAATCAGGTGTAAAATATGAAGTAATAGAGGGGTTCTTCGGTATTCAAAGCATATTTACCTTAAAATCAATCTAACACAGGATTTGAAACTCAGCAGCTTCTGAAATTCTGCAAAAATCGAGCGGGCGCCATCTTAGGATTTGCGCTCAACACCGAATGTACGTACAATATGCAGATGTCAAAATGAACTTAGGCACCTACGTGAATTTCACGTAAGTGCGATAGGTAACCTTAGTAACAATAACCGGTTCATTATTTGATAGTTATGAACGGCTTAGTGATCTTTATGTTAGTCAGATGAAGTGGAGGCAAAATGAATTTGGAATGATCTACGTGATTTTTCACGTAGCAATGACGTTTGGATTTTTTTGAGTGCAGCACTGCTGGTCTGTTGCCAAATCATTCCATTTTACTTCCGCTTATCTCTCTATAAAGGATCACTAGGGAAAACGTTGAAGAAAGGTGAGCGGTAATGAGAGTGAAGTAGTTAGAAACAGGTCAGTTGGACAGACGGTTTGAAACCTAGCGGAAAGAAGCACTGAGAATTGTAAGTAATTATGCAATATTGTTATGAAAATGAATTCTAAATAAATCTGTTCTAGTTTAAGCTGATCAACAAGAAAAACCCGACTTTCGATCTGCTCTAAAAACAGTGTTGTGATTGAATCACCCTTAGCGCTCCAACACCTTCAGTGACTAAAATAATCAAAATACCGGGGACGTACCATATTTGACGCGGTTAAGAAAATTCTAAATTCAAACTCTTGTCAAATCGTCTAAATCTATCCGATTTTGTTGAAATTTGAACCTATGCTAGCTCAACTATTATAAAATTAGGCTAAAATCAATAAAAAAACATTAAACGATTTTTTCTTCATGTTTGATTGACTTTTTGTGAAACACATTAGGTTCCTTAATTGACGCATCAATTCTTCAATGTGCCTAATTTGACGCACTATGTTCCTTATTTGACGCACTTACAAATAATTGCTAAAGTTTAAAATATACAAGAGTTTCAGTATTCAATAGTTCAATTAAATGAAAAAAGCGTTTTAGAGAGGACATAAAAGTTAGAACCTTCGGAAAATGTTTTGAATGACGTCATCCGGTACTCACTTTTGCTATGCGTTTAGTTAGTGTAGAAAATAAAACCGGCGATTGAGTTCAATCTATAGTTAAGCATTATTGTTTAGTTTAATGTATTTTCGTCGTGATATCAAACAATGGAAAGGTTTGAAAACTACGTTGCGCTGGAACGGGGAAGGTAGTTGCTAAAATAAGGACAAATTGGTCAAAAACTAGAACGAAAACAACCGGTTCCAAAAATTACCGTTTGATAATCTTCGTTACTTATAACACGTGAACTACGCCTACTTGTCCCATGTTCTATGTCACCCTTATGGACCCCGGGACAAATATGCGTAGAACCAACGGCAGTATGAGCCTCGAAATAGATCGAGAACCATATATGGTTCTCGTACGTCATGTTATTAGGGGGAAGGAGGTGCTCTGCAAGATGTGACGAATCATACAAGTTTTTGAAGGCTCCATATAAAAAGTGTGAAGTAGGGCGGATGGGCGGGGTTTTTGTAGAAAATAGTATGTTTTTGTGACACGTATCTCATGGACACCCCCTTGTATAAGTTATACGAAACAAACCATTGAACCTACACCTCACCTCTTGACGCATTTATTGAAGCTTCCTTGAAACATTAGGGGACACCCATAAACCGCGATAAATTGTACAATTTTCAACCCCTCTCAACCTTGGCCTCATTTATTTTATGAAAAGTGCGAATATTTTGTATGAATCGTTGCGTTTCCCTGAACCTCCTCCTCTTCCTAAAAACGTAATCTATGAATGACCCTTTACATGTGATTACATAAAGCCTTGGGTTGTTCTGCGGACGGTTTTTTGAATGCAAGCCCCATAAATATTTATTTTCCTATTTCCGATTCAACAAAACATGCTGAACAAAATAGCAAATAATTAGGAACATTGTGTGCCTAACTTGACGCACAAGATTTTCATACAAAAATATGTCTTAAAGCTTAAAAGTAGAAAACTTTCGACGTCAATTCATGAATAAAAGAATATTACTGACTGTTGTTGATAATATTGGTGTAAAACAGCACAATAATTTCACGAAAATTGATCAACAATAGTTAGCATATTCACTAAGGAATGAAAAAATTGACGCACTTGTCAAATGCATTTTCAAACAAATTTTATTTTTTAACTATTATCAATGAAATATAAACTTTTTTCGATTGGAATCCATCAATAACATGTAAATAAAGATTAAGCAATACATTTTCGAGTGCTAGTCTGATCTAGAATTAATTTATGATAACATTAATTAGAAAATGCGTCAAGTTTGGACCCGCGTCAAATATGGTACGTTCACGATAGTGACCTCAAAACTAGTAGTTCAAAAAACGGGTCTTAAAAGTCGATGGATTTGGAACTCCGAAGAAAGAAACTTACGAATGAGTAAATTTCAATCTATTTAACAGGCTTAACAGGTCAATTTTTGCTTAGCCATAATCATGAAGGCATGAACTGTGCAACAGTTTGCGTGTTTTTTAACTGTGCAGTTTTTTGGTAGTTTACCGTATAACGCATAGGTTCCCAAACTTTTCGAGTGCACGACCCACCTAGCCGTCAGGCATATTCCTCGCGACCCACCAGGTGCAAACTGTTGTGAAATAAGTTTTCCGCTAAAACTTTCGAAGTCTATGGTTGATTTGTCGGATAAGGTATGCATCAAGAACATTTAAATTACAGAGTTTACTATGTTGCTCACTTGCCCATGTCACTAATTCTAATGTAATTCACCGTAATACATTTTTGATGGAAATATCAATGAACTTTATAAAGAAATTCATGAATCAAAAAAATAAGTTTTTAGACTTCTCAACTGGAAAGTTATCAATTCTGTGATATGTCTTCCAGTAATAATGATAACATTTTTTAAACAAATATTTCCAATTCCACTATTGGCTAAATTAAGTGTATGTTTCATAAGTTTGACACAGAAATGTAGTATGTAAATCTCGATTTCAATCAGTAGTAGCTTGTGCAGTAGCATTGATGTGAAATGCTTCACAGTATACGCACAAAACTTTTCTTCGTGAAAAATAAGGTTTATATTTAACAAAATATTTTGACAGCTGGGTGTTATATCGAAGGAGTTTCTATTTTCTAACATCTTTCCAATAAAAATTTAAATGTCACATTTAGTGTCTTGATCATCAGTACCTAACGATAGTCAGGCATTCTAACAGAAATGCTGAAATAAATAAATGAGAATAATTTCAAACTGTTTAAATCAATTCCAAGAGACATTTTAAAATGTAGTAAAAATTTCTAACAAAATTAATACACATTGAGATTTTTTTCGCGACCCACCAGAGAGCAGCTCACGACCCCCCTGGGGGTCGCGACCCACAGTTTGGGAAACTATGGTATAACGAATTTATTGCCCTATGTCTATGCCTCTACATTTTATCAGGCAGGGAAGAAGTGCAAAATAAATTTCACGAAAAATTGCTTTTGGCATGGCTGGACACATTCTTGAAAGAGTTTAGGGGGATATGTTCGATGTTGGTTGCGTAAAGGTTTTGGTATTGTTAAAAAAAACATTGATAAAATTCAGATGACAGAAATTGCTGGCACTATACAAAATTTGAATAATCAGACAAATTCTTGGCGCATTTGTTTCGAATTTTCAACTGAATTTTTATATTACTATTAAAATAACAGAACGTAACTAGTTGATTTAGGGGCCCAGATAGTCGTAGCGGTAAACGCGCAGCTATTCAGCAAGGGAAGGAAATTTTCTCGACTATCCAGGGCATAGAGTATCTTCGTACTTGCCACACGATATACACATGCAAAAATGATCAATTGACACAGAAAGCTCTCAATTAATAACTGTGGCAGGGCTCATAAGAACACTAAGCTGAGATGCAGGCTCTGTCCCAGTTAGGACGTAACGCCAGAAAAAAAAGATGAACTAGTTGATTTTTTGTTAAAAATCCTGGAGTATAAAGAATTATTTCGATACATTTTGGTTAAAATTATAGTTATATTTCTGGCTTATATACTGAATGATTCTGTATAAATTACTTCTTGAGGAACTTTGAAATCTATTTTAGATTTCAGCTGAAGACTAGAAATCCCATGAGCAGTTCATAAACAGGTCTTACATGACATTCATTCTTTTTTCGGCTAAAATTTGTCCAAATTGAGCTTAAAACCGATTACGAAATTTTGCCAGAACAAATTTCTTCTAGCTTCCTATTTCTACACAATATTCTCCAGAAATTTCAACATAAACGTTCTCTTTTCTTGATGCTTTAAATTCGAAAAGCAACTCCAGCTTTTTTTTTCTTTTTGTCATTACCAAAATAGTTACTTTAGTGACCTGTTACCTCTAAGACCTGCTACCTCTAAGTAGTAATACTTTTGACTCAAACTTTAAGGTCTCTCTATTTATGTGATTTTAATTCAGAAGCGCAACATAAACTTGGTTTTTGAGATCTTTTGAATAATAAACCTCACCCTACTGCCCACTTACCTTCACAAGTGAAGAAAGTCTGATGATCCTGCGCCGACAGATTCATATCGTAGAACGTGAGCGGTTCCTTCTGCGTGGCCCAATAAAACCGCTGATACTCGGCACCCCGCAGCAGGTTCAACGGATTGCGCCAAACCTTACATTCCGGCATGTTCTGCGTGGTGGGCGTCGTGTTGCTGGTAACACTTTCCGATGTGGTCTCCCCGCCGCCGATCCATGGGCTGATATGATTGATGGACACTTGCTCTGCAAATCAAGGAAATCCCATGAAATTCCGGCAACAGCCTGAATTTGAACAGTGACCTTACCGATGAAAGATGTTCCATACTTGCGAAAATACCACCATTCAAAAATCAGTATCAGGCCGGATATCAAGCTGGAAGTGCCGGTGAGAGCCACGTAGAACTTCGGTGTTACTGTAAAATATGAAAGGAATTAACAGAAACAAGGTAGTGGCCAAGACATTCAGATACTTACACGTACTGAGAAACACGGATGAGTCCCACATCCTGCAACCGGGAGCTTCCCGTGAGGTTTGCCTAACGGGAGCAGCAGTAAAATGCAATCACGCTTTACGATCGATATCAGTCCGAAAAGACCAAACCGCTTGCGGCAACGGTTGATACAAACACTAAATCAGCACTATTAGAACTGAGTACTCGAAAATCACCGGTAAAAATGCCAAATTTGTTGAATTATTCGAAGCACCACAACACCGAGGGTGAAAAGTTTTCGGGAGAAAAGCGAGAATGCAACTTCCCGAAGAGATTGTTTTCACTGCCTGATGCAAATGTGTCAACTGATGCAGCTGGTATGCATTTTCTCACTGACACTGGCGAAGTATGATGAGAGGTGAGATTGGAGAGGGATTTTGGTAAAAAGAAGTTTGACGTTTGAGAGTGATGCCGTGTTTAAATACTGCACTCTTAAATTGATTTGATCAAATTATCGAACATTCATCCAAATTTTATTCGTCATCAAACGTCAACATCCCACCGCAAAATCGCTAGTGTTTGGAGGGGATTTTAACCTCCAAATTGCCAAATAACCTCCAAATCATCACCTCCAAGTTAGTTAGCGCGTCGATCGTCGCAAGTTTATCGTTAAACAGTCAATATCGAATTCGTTTTGAACCTAAAGGTGTCGGCCAGAGTAGACGCGTAACGCGAAGCGACGTGAAAATCCTTTGGAGTTTGACATTTCATTATTAATAATTGTTATTCCTTCCCAGGCAATTTTCGCGTCGCTTCGTGTGACGCGTCTACCCTGCCCGACACCTAACACGAAAACACAAGCAAGAAATGTTGGGTGAAAAATATTCAAGAAGTAATAATAAGTAATTTTGTAGAAGTCACTTGACATTAGCTGTAACGACGAATGCAACCATGATAAATATCTTTACTTCTATAAAAGTTGAATTATTTTACTACTGTTGGCACGAATATCCGGTAAGTTGGGGGACAATCCATTCAAAATACATATTCTATGCTTTTCACCACTAATTGAAATACAGTTCGTTTAATTATTTTTGTATTGTACAACAATACACGAATTGCTAATCAAGACAATACATGAACAATATATCGTATTGTATTTTCAAAATGTATGTATGAGTAAATATCTATATTTGTATTGTTACGATACTTAACCGGCCACACATTATATTGGCAAAATCTCATATACAATACAGTGAACTGATCAAAACAATATATTATACTGTAATTGTATTGTCATTTTACAATATACTGTATTGTATTTCCAATATATTGAATGGTACTGTTTCAATACGTTATATTGTTTTTGTATTGTATTTTTTATCCGGGCCGCACCATCGCGTCGTGGTATGGACCTATGCACAGGATCACTATTTGATGTTTGAGTGGTACCCAATTATGTGACCCGCAATGTGACGATGGAAACCAGTGAATTCAGCACCGCTTAAACGTCAAATTAGTGAACTCGTGCATCGGAAAAATTGCACCAATGACGCAGCACGCAGAAGAATTTCTTTATGTTGAGATTATCTCGTTAATTACTTTTACTTACGCACAGTTAGTTGTTTCGAAGTAAAATTAACTTACGCCAACACTAAATTAACGTCAAATCAAATACACACACTTCATTGATTCAGCGATCCACTTGTACCTATTCGTGATCAAACGTCATCATCCCACCGCAAAATCGCTAGTGTTTGGAGGTGATGTTAACCTCCAAACTGCGAAATTATCACCACCAAGTTAGTGCTAATACCCTCCGTTATATGAATTATGGTGGCGTGTCGATCGTTGCAAGTTTCTCGTTAAACAGTCAATATCAATTATAACTTGGATAATTACCACTATCCGAAAACATTCACATCCCTAGACTTTAAGTCATGCTCACAAATCTACTTACTTTTACCTTGTAAGGATTAGTATAGTTGATAAGATGACCACCTCTCACTCAGGGGACCACGTATCAAGTTTGCCGACGCGCACTTTATTTTGATTGTTGCAATGTTTTTTTAAGATCGATAAAGCAGCAGCGAATCTTTTCAGATATGTTGATAAAGCAGAACAAAATGCTGAGTGAACATTGCAAAATATTATAAACTCAATTAAATTTACTTTGAGTCAACTAAATTGGGTCCTAAAATTTTTAATGAAATATTGTTTTTATTTAATAACACGAAAAAGCATGTTATTGTAACTACTTTAGCAATTTTTCCCGCTCAAATAATGGCTATAACATGTTTAAACTTTAATTTAAAAATTTGATTCATAAATGAACCTTGACACTTTTGATCATGTTTGACGTTTGCTTAGTCGACAAAAACACCACAGGGGTTTTAGTTCGACCACTGGGGTTGTTCCTATCTGACATTTCGTAAGGGACACGGAAAACAAAATACACCCAAAATTTGAGTTTAAGCCAAAGGATGGGACAAAATCTAAAAAAATATTGTTTGGGCTTAAACCAACGGAAAACATTAGAAAATTGAGTAAACATGTGTTTTTGGCCTAAACTTAAGCGTTTGGCACTAAAATTGGGACAGGGCTTTAGGACCCTATTATAGTTGAATTTTGACGTTTGACGTATGTATATTCAATAAAATGTATAGTTGTTAACAACTATACGGTATAGCTGTTTTTAACAATATGCTGTCTAATCAACTATAAGCCATTTTACGAGACGTTCGAATGACGTTTTCTGGCGGGCCGCTCATTGTTGTTGTTCAAAAAACTAGCCTGATATCTGAATGGCGCTGGTCACATTTTTGTTGGCGATGATGTCCCCGTCTCTTTCAGCGCATGTTTCTACTCGGTTTACATGTATTATGTTACCTGTAAATAAAAAATATTTTCTCTGCCTGCTGATTTCAATTTTACATGCGAAAATTAAAAACTTTGTTACACTGCCACCAGCGTCATTGTTGAATAAGCTCCTTCCAAATGTAGCGCTAGAAGAATCGTAAATAAATCGGCCCGTCAGAAACTTTCAAAGCTGGTAAACAAACGGAAACCTTATGATTCGAAACGTCTCATAAAATGGCTTATATTTATAGTTATCTCTAGATTAACCGTAGAATATAGTTAACTTGACCGGAAAAATGATTACGAACACTATATTTTGTTCTCCGTGAACACTACTTAAAAAGTGCTGGTGGAAAATATAAACAAAGATCAACTGTTCCCAGCAAAATCAAACGGCAGTATTTTCAACCAGCAAATTTACGAACGTGTTCGTGACACCGCTCGGCGAGAGCTCAATGGGAAGAAAATTGAGTAAATTAAATGCAAATTATGGTACATTTTTACTTACGTGTAGTGGAACTGAAAATAAAGAGGAATATTATTTTCCGTGTATTATTTTCAAGTTTCTTTTGCGCAGCTTCGCGTCGCTACGAAAAACAAAACCAAAACAAAAAGTTCGTCTCGTCCTTCCGCCGTCTTACCAACACCCGACGCGTGGAGCAAGAGCCTCTTCTTCTTTGGCCGGGTTTCTTTTCCCATCATTCGTTTGTTTGTTGCGCTCGCTTGATTCGATTATTCGATATCAGTCTTTTGAGATCCGTTATTCGGTCCAGACGCGTTTGCGAGTTTCCCGTGCGTTTTTTGTGTCCACCCGTCCAGTGTAGTAGGTTCTTCGAATCTTTTCGGTCCAGATTCCTCCGCTTGAAATCCCGCGCGATATCTACCCGGCCAACCAAGCGTGTTTCCCCCGCGGATCCGCCCGGTGTCCATCATCGTGAGTTCAACAGTGTTTTGTGCAATCGTCGGTTTTTTGTGGTGTCTTTTTTTTGCTACTCTGCTATTCAACGCGAGTTTTGCTTGTAAAGCTTGAAAATCGCTGTGTCTGAAAGCAATTAAAACGAAACGATAAGGAAAAAAACCAATCCGGCCGGGTTGGAACTACCGCAGCGTTTCAACGCAATTACACCGGTGTGAAGTAACCCAAGTTTGATTGTTGATTTCAAAATCAGCAGTTTTTTTTTACTGTGCAAGCAATAGACTTCTGGAGACATCCGATTCTGTCCGCGGTTGAAAAGTGTTTTATAGGAGAGTTGCAGTTCCCGGTTTCTGTTACGATCAAAATTTATATTGTTTCCGAGAAATATTGAAAAGTAAGCATAGTTTTAAGGTTTTCGGTGGGCTAAATCGATCCATTTTAGGCACTCTGCTTCTTACAGTAACCAAAATTCATATTCGTACAGGGCACTGATTTCACATCAAGTTACAAGGCTGGTAGCAGCACCAGGTCTCTAGGAAAGGTTTAAAAAACTCTAGCGAAACATTTGAAAAGGTTCTATCTGCAAAATGTAAACATTGAGAAATTCTCGATTGAAGATTCTGTACCATATTTTTTGTTCCTATTTCATACCCACTGACTCTTTTACTTTTTTTTATTCTTTGTTAGTATCATTCTCAAATTACGTCCATTTCTTATATCTAGGTGTTCCGTGTTATTAGACAACAATATCATCCTAAGGGGCTGTCCATTAATTACGTAAGGGTTTATGGGGGGAGGGGGTCTGAGATTTCTTACGAGCCATACAATTTATTTTCAATTTTCATACAAAAAATCTTACCATGGGGGGAGGGGGGTTGAAAAATCCCGAAAATTGTCTTACGTAATTAATGGACCGCCCCTAATTTGGTAAAACAAATTTAAGATTATATATGAATTTTGTTAACAATATATTACATTTCATTTGCCGTAGCAGTTACGAATTTTACAGGTGAGTTGATTTCTCCTTCTTATACGAAAAAAAAACGCTTTCAATTTACTTAACCTAACTTAACCTAGATATACAACGCATTTATCGTGGCAATAGAAGATTGCAACGATTTTTGTCTAAAATTATTAATAATTTTATTTGACATTTGTTCCAATGTTTCAACATTGGATATTCTATGTAACTCATTTGTACCATACCAGAGAGGAAGCTTCAGAATGATTTTCAAAATTTTATTTTGAATTCTCTGCAGAGCTTTCTTCCTGGTATCACAACAGCTAGTCCATATTGGTAAAGCATACAACATGGCTGGCCTGAAAATTTGTTTGAATATCAAAAGCTTGTTCTTAAGACAAAGTTTTAATTTTCTATTAATAAGGGGATAGAGACATTTTTCATATTTATTACATTTGGCTTGAATGCACTCAATGTGATTTTTGAAAGTTAAATTTTTATCTAGCATGAGCCCTGGATACTTAACTTCGTCTGACCAATTTATTGGAACCCCTCTCATCGTGACAACATGTCTACTTGAAGGTTTCAATTAAAGAGCTTTTGGTTTATGTGGGGATATTATTAGTTGAATTTTGGAAGCATTAGGAGAAATCTTACATTTTTGCAAGTATGAAGAAAAAATATCCAATCTTTTTTGCAATCGACTGCAGATGACACGCAGGCTTCGTCCTTTGGCGGAGAGGCCTGTGTCATCCGCAAACAAAGATTTTTGACATCCCTGAGGTAACTCAGGTAAGTCAGATGTGAAAATATTGTATAATATTGGTCCCAAAATGCTGCCTTGAGGAACACCAGCTCTTACAGGAAGTCTTTCAGACCTGGAGTTCTGATAATTAACATGGAGATTTAACAGATAACTTTGAATTATTCTAACAATGTGTGTTGGAAAATTAAAGTTCCTTAATTTTACAATCAAACCTTCATGCCAAACACTGTCAAATGCTTTTTCTATGTCTAGAAGAGCAAGACCAGTAGAATAGCCTTCAGATTTGTTGGAACGGATCAAATTTGTTACACGTAAAAGTTGATGAGTGGTCGAATGTCCATGGCGGAATCCGAACTGTTCATTGGCAAAAATTGAATTTTCGTTGATGTGGGCCATCAATCTGTTCAAAATGACCTTTTCAAAAAGTTTACTGATGGAGGAAAGCAAACTGAATGGACGATAGCTAGACGCTTCTGCAGGATTTTTGTCTGGTTTTAAAGTTGGTACAACCTTAGCATTTTTCTATTTGTCAGGAAAATATGCTAATTGAAAACATTTGTTAAATATATCAACTAAGAATGATTAAGCTACTTTCTGGAAGTTTTTGAGCTTTTTCTCAAATTACTAACTAATTTGTTTTCCTCTTTCAATAATGGTATTGGCGTCTGAGGTTTTTTTTTTCAAAATTTCAGATAATTTCCAAAAGGGCTTAGAGCCAGGGTCCAATTGAGAAATTTTATTTTCATAATTTTTGTTTCTTAATTGTGAAAAACGTTTCTTGATTTCTTTCTGCAAATCCATATAATTTTCATAGCAGGATCGCGAGTGCGTTGAAATTGCCTTCTCCTCACGTTTTTAAGACCGATCAAGAGTTTAATATCATCGTCTATAATCACGGATTCAAATTTTACTCCACATTTTGGAATTGCAATGCTCCTGGCTTCAACAATGGAGTTTAAAGAGCATTGTCAATATCAATTTTTGTTTGTAAAGAAATGTTATCATCAAGATTAGTGTCAACATATGTTTCATATATATTCCAGTCGGCTCGGAAATAATTGAAAGTGGAGGATTGAGAATCGCTTCATAGGCTATTTGAAATGTAACAGGGACATGATCAGAATCAAAATCAGCATGAGTAACTAATTGGCTACAAAGATGACCATATCAATCGTAGATGGATTTCTAGAAGAGGAAAAACATGTAGGGCTATCAAGATATTGAATTGAGAAATATCCTGAAGAGCACTTATCAAGTAAAATTCTGCCGTTGGAATTACTTTGAGAATTATTCCATGACCGATGTTTGGCATTAAAGTCACCAATGACAAAAAATGTGACTTATTGCGAGTCAATTTTCTCAAGTCAGTTTGGAGCAAATTAAATTGCTGTCTAGAGCATTGAAAAGGCAAATAGGCAGCAATGAAAGTATATTTACCAAGCTGTGTTTCAACAGAAACACCTAATGTTTCAAATGATGAAAACAGTTGATGTTTTATACGCCTATGAATGATAATTGCAATCCCCCAACATGCCCCATCATGTCGATCATTACGATAAACAAAAAAGTTAGGATCGTTTTTCTAGTTTTGATCCAGGTTTTAAATATGTTTCAGTAATAACTGCTATATGCACGTTATTAGCTGTAAGAAAATTAAACAGCTCGTCCTCTTCACCATTCAAAGAACATGCATTCCAAGTTAAAATATTTAAATTATTATTTATTTCATCCATTAACTTACAGAAGATGATTATCTAAAGTCTTACAGCTATCGAATAACGCACGGATACTTCAATTTCAACTTTCAGCACACTAATTTTTGCACCAAATTTTCTATTTATTTCCTATATACAAAATTACTACAGTAACGAATAATATATGTTCATTATACGAAATGAAATTTTTGAAACTACAATTGCAATGTGTTAAAATGAAAATAGGGCAACAATATTTCATTTGACGCAGAATTTAGTTGTTTTAAAAATATACCGAATTAGAAACAAACCGCCAGATTGATTGATTCAATTCAAATTAGGATTGTTGATTCTAATCTGTAGATTCTTAGATTCAAGTCGACAATATTATTCGGCGTGTGTGTAGTATTATTTTTCAACGTTTTTCGTAAACGACATTGCAATTTTGATGTTTGTTTGAAAACTTCCAGCTCGGTTTCGGTCAAATATATTTATGTGGCCTTTTTTATTTTAAAAATGCTATACATATTATTTAATTATTATTATGTGTTTTGATAAGAATATGTTCTTATAAAATAAAATCAGCAGAGAATTGATTAGTTTACCTTATGGACTTGAACCTGGAAAATCAAATTTATAGGGAAACTTTCCCTGGGAAAGAGTTAGCTCATTCTACAGCACCATAATATAGGTAAAATCTCCAAATTGTCTGGCCTCGGGGCCCCACATTTGTAGATCCGGCTCTGAGAGTCTGCAATGCTAAAAGTTCTTGTTTTGCACTATTATAAAAAAATGCATATTAAAATGACGAGTTCCAAAATCAATACAATACCAATATCAACACGAAAGCTTGGTAGAATTTCTGAATTAGACCAGACAATGCTGAACATTGACGCTTTCAGATCAATTGATAAGCATTACAGTATTTCGTAGAAATTAAATAAAAAAAACGCCTATATTTTTCTGCTTACTTACTTAGAACAAAAATGTGCGCTTCAATCAGATAAGTTCTTTCCGAATAATGAATGATTAAACAAGTTTTCAAAACCGTGATGGTTATGACAAATATTTGGAAGCGTTAATGATCATCATGAAATGGAAACCAATTTTAAAATTAAATTAGATATTTTGGTTCAAGTGTTTCAATATTTTTTAAGTTTTAGTCATCGAAAATTAACTATTCCCTATAACTTTTCATTTATTTACTTTAAAGTGTGTATTTCTTGAACCTGGAGTACAAACCCTATGTTTTTTCTAAAAATGTAGGATTTTGATCGACTAACTGGATTTTATAGCAAAAGCTTTGAAAAAATGGTATTTTAAATATATTGTTTTACACTCTAAATATTTTCACTTATCTTCTTCTTCTTCTTTCTGGCGTTACGTCCCAACTGGGACAAAGCCTGCTTCTCAGATTAGTGTTCTTATGAGCACTTCCACAGTTATTAACTGAAAGCTTTCTTTGCCGATTGACCATTTTTGCATGTGTATATCGTGTGGCAGGTACGAAGATACTCTATGCCCTGGGAATCGAGAAAATTTCCTTTACGAAAAGATCTTCGACCAGCGGGATTCGAACCCACGACCCTCAGCATGGTCACGCTGAATAGCTGCGCGTTTACCGCTATGGCTATCTGGGCCCCAATTTTCACTTATAAATTGTCTGAATAGGGCAAATTTTAGACACCAATTCGATACTTTTTCAGTGTTCCAAGAATTGTTTTCTTGTCTAGTGAAGCGTGACATGGTTTGTGTATGACCCCAAAAAAATTCTGGCTCATGTCAAGATCGTTTGAGAATATCTATAGATATTCGACGAGACGTTTTTGAACAGCTGATCGCTTATTTTATGAAT
The DNA here is from genome assembly GCF_002204515.2 of Aedes aegypti. Classification (NCBI taxonomy): domain Eukaryota; kingdom Metazoa; phylum Arthropoda; class Insecta; order Diptera; family Culicidae; genus Aedes; species Aedes aegypti. Next base: position 46,007,386 of record NC_035108.1, read on the forward strand.
GAATTTTTGACAGAAGGCGGTGTCATAATGTGTGAAAGTAACAGCAATATCATCAGTGTTGTCGTTTCGTAAAATGGACTATAGTGAAAATCTTGGGAAACTAACTGTAGGAAATCACCACATGACTTTATCATAATGAGCTTTTATTGGCTTTTTTCGGTGAAAGCGATACTACTCAAAGTGGAAGGGAGCAAGGAAAGTAATGAAAAAATATGATGAATAGAATCGCAAGCGAGCGATGAGAGAAATGAATAGAAGTTGAAAACGAACAGAGGGCCATATATGAACAACACAATCGAAACGACAAATCGTTGCCTAACGTCCTGGTCTTGAACGGCTTGATGTTGTAGCGTTGGTCACTACTAACACTAGACAGGCAGAAATTTGTCGCCTCGACCTGTTAACTATATTGTTCGGCGGATGTTACAGTTCTATCGATCGGTGGCATATTTTCGGGGATTCACATGAAAGTCGAGAGGCCCAGATAGCCGTAGCGGTAAACGCGCAGCTATTCAGCAAGACCAAGCTGAGGGTCGTGGGTTCAAATCCCACCGGTCGAGGATCTTTTCGGTTGAAAATTTTCTCGACTTCCCAGGGCATAGAGTATCTTCATACCTGGCACACGATATACGCATGCAAAAATTATCATTGGCATAGTAAGCTCTCAGTTAATAACTGTGGAAGTGCTCATAAGAACACTAAGCTGAGAAGCAGGCTCTGTCCCAGTGGGGACGTAACGCCAGAAAGAAGAAGAAGAACATGAAAGTCGCGTTACTTATTGGATTTTTCACGCCTCGTCGCATATGCCCCAAATTCGCCCAAGTGATTTTATTCGAGCCGATGTTTTGTAATTTCTTCGCCAATTGGATTTTATTTCCAAAGTTTAATCACCGCATAACTTTATCATAACGAGCTTATATTGGCTTTATTCGGTGAAAGCGATACTACTCAAAGTCAAACGAAGTTTCTCTCATCGCTCGCTTGCGATTCTATCCATCATATTCTTTCATTACTTTCCTTGCTCCCCTCTTGACAAGTTTCTGGAACTTCCATAGTAATTTCTTGAATACTCTTTGGATGACCAGTCCCATCGTGTTATATAAAGCACGAGTATGGTGGTGCTAGTGATTTCCGAAAGTACGATCACTCTTGATATAATCTATCGAAGTATAGCGGAATTTCTTGACAATTTTCAAGGAAATTCCTTAAGAACTCCCATAGTTAGTTTCTGAAAAATGATTTGATCAAATTCCCTCTGATATTTGTGGCATCAATCATACAATTAGTAAGAGCAGATTATGACGATTGTCTGAAAGTTATTTTTGCAGGATTCTTAAAGAAATTCCGGTCAAATATTTGAAAGAATTTTTGCGCGATGAAACCATTTTTAAGAATCTTCAGTTTCGTCTGAAAACTTTTGCTATTAGTTTCACTGCGATGCAAAAAAAAAACTGCACAAATTAACAAAATGTTGGCTGTTTATCAATTTGTTATCTAGGAAAGTAGTATCTCACTGGTTGTAAAGAAAAACAGTTTGGTCTATTTTTGTCAAAAAATATAAATATAAAGGATATTCATATATTTCAATATGAATGATGATAAAAGTTGATCCAATAAATGATTCTTAAGACAATAGTAGGTTTCTTTTTAGAGACTTGGTTTCTATTCTAATGCAAGTCTCTATTTTTAATGGGAGGTCTCTTTTTCCCAATTCTACTTGCATTGATTCCTGATGCAAAATTTCACAGGCTCCAGAGAAACCTTCAGAGACTATAACGGGTCAAACAGGCTCTTCTAGAACTTCGTCTCGGAGGGAAAGCTTCAGGAATTATCATAGTGATTTGATTTAGATTTTTTTTCAGGGTCTCCTAACGGGATCTCTCCAGAAACTCTTCTAGAGATTTCTCTACCAATTCACTTACAAATTCTTCCAGGGATTTTTCAAAGGATGTTTAGCAGAATTTCTACTGAATTTGCTCCAGGAAATCCTTGAGAACTCCAAAGCTACTACCTTTTGGTAATTTGCTTAGGAACTGATTTTTTTTTCCAAAACTATCTAAGAATCTCTACCAGGTATTGTTCTCACTAATCCCTCAACTGAATTCATTGCCTCACAGATTTATTTTACAGAAAAAAAATCCTTGGCATTTTCCTGGAGACATTGCTACAAAAAAAACCTTTAAGATTTATTTGAGAAGATCTCAAAGTATTACAGGAGGAATTTTTGCAGAAACTTTAGAAGAAATCTCTGAAGCAATTGTTTAAGGTATTTCTAGAGAAGTCTTTAGTCGATATCTTATATAAATTCTCAACGACAGTTTTATAGGAATCCCTAGAAATTCTTGGCATTTCTGGAGAAGTCATTGATTGAATTTTAGAACATGTTTTGACCGAAAACCTTGCAGGATGTCCCAGGGAAATCGATGGATTAATAAGTGGATACAATTTTAGAGGAGTAAGGACTTTTTGAAAGAATTCTGATGATTCTTGAAACAATCATTGGAGAAATTCTATTTTTGTGGTTCTCCTTGGGGAAATCCAGGTTAAATGCTTGAGGCATCCAAAACGTTTTTTTTTTTTTCAAGAAATTGCCTAGGGGTATTATTTGAACATATCTGAATAAATTTCAGATGAAATTCGTAGAGAAAATCGAGAAATTCCAAAAAGAACTTAGTTCTTGAAATGTCTGCTCCGATGCTAAGATGAATAAAACTCTTATCTTCTGGCTCCTATTGGGTTTCGATTTTGTTTTCTTGGTTTCCGTTTGGTCTCTTTTTCGGGCTTTTAGTGGTTCCTTTTAGGTCTCTTTTTTCAGGTAAGAGGTCTCTACTTCCTAAAGACGGAACAGTCTTAGAGGTAACAACTGGCATGCAAACGAGGAAGTTAGAAGCAAAGGGGTGTCAGTGATAAATAACCTAGTTTTGAGAAAATCAACTTTGAAGTTTTTCAGCAATTTTTCATTCTATACAAATTGTATGAAAGTCAAAAAACAAGCCAGTCTTCAAAGAATTATGTTGTTTCTTCTGATGAGCAGAAAGGTCACCTGAAAATATCGTTAGAACTCTTGGAAACAGTAGAATATCCTCAACAAAAAACGGACACATTCCTTTGCGTTTGAGCCCCTCAAATATAGTAACTTTAAATTTCCAGTATAAAATTTAATAGCGGTAAAGCTTTTCTTAGCTTCACTGTGCACAAAATATTTACCAACGTTTGTCATACCCATGGTTTCGACGCGCCTCTGATCTTCGTTATTGATAAAGTATTTTGAGGTCGATATAGGTATTATTTGATAGCTAAAATTTTTACCAACATGATGTGAAAACAGCGTTCTTTACTAATATTAATTTAAGTCCCTGTAAGTCAAGTATAGGTAAACTGTCTACCCCCGAGCTCACTCGAAGGAAAATTTGCCCTTGAACTTTCTTCTTTCGTGTTTGGCTGTGCCCGTTCCCCATTGTAATCACCATATCGAGCGAAACGCGACGAAACCCACGAAAACAAGGCGCCCAGTCATCGCCCAGACCGAGTCAAAACATTGTTTGTGTGGGTGTGTGTTCGTGATCCCCCCGGTGCGATTATGCTAGACGAGTCCAAATCGGCGAACCTGCTACTGCTGCAGACCGCGAGTGATGGGAAAACTGTGCCACCACCGGACGGAGAGCCAAAGTTCTCGCTCTTGAAGCAGCAGCTGGAAAGCCAGCCAGAACTGGAGGCCAAGGGCGGCACAATGACGATGACGATGGCTACATCAATCACGACCACTTCGACGACTGGAAACAACAATAGTCTGATTGATTCGCGAGGCTGTGCCAAGCCACAGAAGAAGGTAAGAAAGACTTAACGCAATCTTATAATATGTATGAGATTCTGCTTTTCTTTCCATGTACACTATACAGTATTGGACAATACATTTGCAACTTCTACGTTAAATCTGATTTATTTGAATGAAAGTTTTGACGAAAAATTATAAATGATTTATCTGAAAATATGTATGCTCTTTAGAAAACTTGTTCATCTCAACTAAATCTACAAAATTTTTAAGATATCATGAATCTAACTTCATTTTTCTCATATCTTGTAGTTATCTATTATGTGATGGTTAGCTTCATTTATTGCTTTTAAACTCCTGACTGGAAAAATGACTCAAACATATATGTCGAATAAGTTATGACTGAAGAATCGTAAAAAATCATAAAAAATCGGGTTATAAATAATTCAGATCTAACGCTCTAAAGCTGTCTACTTTGTATAGAAAATCGAAAAAAAATCAAATGTATTGTACAACACTGTATGTAGCAGTTTGGTAGGAGAAGTTGACCTTTTTCTCCGCTCCACATGGGATGGGACATGGGGTATAACGGGATCCAGAGGGTGGGAGACCCTACATGAGCCCGATGGTTCTGGATGAATGGATGTGGAGCTAAAAGGTGCACGAGAGCGTCAATGTAGCGAAATGTTTACTCACTGTCTGGGTGGGAAGACGGTGAAAATAAAAACGATGTAATGATGAGCAAACATTGATACAGTTCTTCTTGTTAAAAAAAAAACAATTTCCAACGAGTTGGAACTATGCAGTTTTCTATCGAATCGATGAAAAAACGCAAATTATTGGTATACATGATCACTAAATCTATTTGCAGGATTTGAGCGTGATAATATCGAGTTATTAAGATATAACAATCAAATCGCCGAAGCTGTTTCCCTTACCTTGGAATGATTAGCATTCTACCCTATTTGATGTATTCAATTCAGTATACATATATCTAAAATCACATGCATCATTATGAAGTTACCGTTAATAAACGCTCAAGCATTGCTTCTTGTTCGATAACTATGATAAGCGAGGACATGATTCCTTTTATATCTTTTTGTTGTTAAATATTGATGAATAGTTAAATACTCAAATTGGCCGTCACGAGCCTATTTATGTTTCATTCATGCAACAAATGAGGCACCAAACAATAGACGACGGCACGTATGAATACCAAAATCAAATCGAACCGATTTCATTAATTGAATATTCATTTTTCCTCACGCCAAAAAGTAACACCCAACGAGGTGAATTTGCATTCCAACTTTATGAAATCATCCGATAAATTTAGTGTTTTATCAGAAGAACATGCTCGCTGATCAGCTGAATACCCCGTCTGATGACCTTCAACCGCTTCTCTGGGACATATATCCACCGAATCTGTCAGTTTGAAATTAAAGTCTCACATTTTCGTTTCATCGCACCCGGTGCGGTGCGGTAGTTTTGTTGATGCCGTAGTTCCGCGGCAAGTGCATTTCACGTGACCGATGCATCCAGCATCCACAGCAGCAGTAACCGGTTTTGTGTTCCACCTGCACCGAGCCGCATCAAATAAAACGCGAGCATAAAGACGATTGTACCCCTATAAAATAGTACAGAGCTGGTAGCGGGTCTCTGTTCAGGGACTTCATTTCTATTTAGATGTAAGTTTCTTTCTTTTCAGTTTTCTCAAGAAAAAACTTCAAGATTTCAACTAGTGAGTTCTTTTGAACTTCCATATGAGCGCCCCCTTAGTGCAAGCTTAGTTTAGTTTTTTTTTTGCTATATTATTGCATATAATGGTTTCTACAAATTTACTTCAAATGATCATTTTGGGTGATGAAATCTTCAAAAAGTATCTTGGTGGTGAAGCTTAAATATTTACTTATTTAATAAACATTATATTATAAGGTTATTTTCAAATCCTGTGGGTTAGCATTTATTTACTGTAAAAATAAAGAAACATTATATATCAGTGTATTTTCAATATTTTGATATTTTTGGTAGAAAAAAGTTGAGGAAAATAATTTTCTGTACAACTTCTAAGTTGTCTACTCTGACAGTTTCAAATTGAAATAAAAAAAAAGTTAGAAATAATTTGACGTAGACCTAAAAATAACTAAATTTAAACATCGTCAATTTGCGAATCACGTGGGGCAAGTGAAAAGTTTCTCATTAAAGATTGAATTTGTGTTTGCTCTTTATTTGCTATAAGTAAACAAGGTTCTTAATTATCATAGAAAAACAGAACGTGTTGATAATTCAAGAAACACTTTACTCAAAGCGATACAAGTTTTCATAAATCATAGAACTTCTTTAACAGAGGTTGCCAAACATTACGATATTAGTGTGTCTACTTCGGACAGCCAAATGAAAGGAAGACGTTGATTGAAAAGCTGCAATATAAGAGAACGCACAGAAATCCCATGGAATGTATAGACATTAGGTAAAGCTAGTTTGGTAAAGCAATACCAAACTAAGGTATTCCATACCACATAATTTTCAATACTTACAATCTGAATGAGGTATGAATGAGCCCTGCATAAGAGGTAAAATACCACAAATATTGCCTTCTGCATATTCTACAAACACCAAGCTGATAATTAGATCAGGTATTGTAATACCTACACACTTAAATTATTTTACGGATTCCTGTAAAATCTCAACAGCTGAACAGTTCGGTGAAATAAATTAACGGAGTACGGTAATTTTTTACAGTTTTCCGTGAAAAATCACCGGAATCCGTAAAATTTTGACGGAATTACGGTGTTTTATTTCACCGAACTGTTCAGCTGTTGAGATTACGGTGAAATTCGCCGCATGAGCTTAGTGTGTAAATAATACATTATGGATTTTCATATTAAAGTGAAATTTTTCAATAGTAGTTCAATACCTCAAGCAGTCCTCAATGGCTATCAAATACTAAAATGAAGTATTTTAAATTTGTTTTTTCCGATACTATTTTTTTTTTGTTTAGAAAGACTTTACCCAGAAGAGGCATTTGTCTCTAATACCATTATAATACCAAAATAAAATATTGACAACTGAACAATACCTAAATACGGTATGATACCAAAATATGGTAAGGTACCCCGGGGCAAGTGAGAATAATTCTTCTATATTTTTCAATTATTTTTGAAATACCAATTCAAAATAGAACAAACAGAGATGAAATTTGAAATGCATCATGAGAACGATTACTTTTCTATTTCAATAGAACTTTATATGTTATCTCTATCAAATTTAGTAGTTATTCCACCCCATTAAGTGGTTTTCTTCCATGCATAAAAATAATAACAGAACATGTTTATAATTTCGTCAATTATTGAAAGTTTGTGTGCTACTTTTATTCAATAACTTATAAATTATATATTTTGAACATATTTTATTCTTTTTTACGCTTTTATGGAGGAAATTTCTGTTAATATTAAGTGCGATGTGACATACTATTAAACAAACATATTCTTTTTAAAGCGTTACGTATTTTATGGTTGATCCCTTATGTACATCAAAAATGTACTCAAAATTAAAAATCTATGATTTATCAATACTATGACTGTAATGGTTGACGCATGAAACTGAATGTGTCCCACTTCCCCCGTTTAGCGAGGTGGCTGCGTCTAATGGCTCATTCTAAAACTTTCTTCTAAAGTTTTCACAATTTCGAAATTATTCGATCAAATTCATGCACACACCAGCAAATGTGTTGATTGTGTTGATTTGAGAAATATTGACATTTGAAAATGTTATTGAATAATTTGTTTGAACTATCGTTTTTTATGTCCCACCTGCCCCGGAGTACTTTATGCATAAGTTATTGCAAGTTATTTTTTCCTTCTCGGGAAGTCACGCCTCTTCAGCTAACTGTTCCTTTTATTGTGGAATTACATGCATTGCGTATGCAAAAGCACACCGCAATAGTAGAAACAAATCAATTAAAGGTCGTATCTATCAACTTTTAATGGAATTCATAAAATAAGTTTCAGAGTTGTCAACATATAATTCATAACTTAGTCAGTAGTTAGAGAAATGCATGACCCGCTGACTGGCTTCTTCTATACTGTATTATGACAAATGTTTGCACAATCTAAATTACACTTTATTCTCAATAAGACCAAAAAGGTGTTATCCACCGGTGAACTGCATTCACTTGGTCCAATATTTTGACACTGACGGAACACGTGGGGTGCATTGAAAAAGATACCCCGCTCAAGTGCCAATATTCCTGGACCGAATACATGCAGTTCACTGGTCCGGTAGATAAAGCCAAAGCGTGTGGTGAGATTGAGACGCGGAATACTTATGGATATCATTTGTATTTTTGAATACTATTCATGGCAAAATTTTGAGGATTTTGAATAGTTTTCTAGCGGAACTCGAAGATTGCTAGCGATATTCTGGTAAGTCCTAATATACTTGTGAGAATTTCCATCGGAGACTTGAGAATTTGCAGCAATATTCCAGCGGAAGCCTAAAATTATAAACGAGATCCTCAAAATTCCTAGTGAGACTTCAGGCAGATGTCAATTTCTATCCGATCCCAAGCAAGATCCTGAGAATTCTAGACAACATCCAGCGGATTCCTACCAAGCTACTTCAGAGTCCTAAGTAGCGGATTTCTGTGGGTTCTTAACAAACATCTAAACATTCTTATTGGATTATTAGGGTTTCGTTGCAGGATCCTGCGCAAGCTCAATTTCTAAAACACAATTTAAAATCGAAGTGATAAGAAGCTTATTTGTACGGCAGAGGTCTTCCTTAGCCGAGTGATTAGAGTCCGCGGCTACAAAGTAAAGCCATGCTGAAGGTGTCTGGGTTCGATTCTCGGTCGGCCCAGACCTGCCATACGATATACGAATGCGTAAAAGGCAACTTTGGCATAGAAAGCTCTTAGTTAATAACTGTGGAAGTGCTCATTGAACACTAAGCTGAGAAGCAGGTTGTGTTCCAGAAAAGACGTGAAGCCAGGAAGAAAAAGAAGAAGAAGTACTATATTTTGCTTGGTTTTGAATTTTGAATTCTGTCAAGATTTTATTAGAAGGTTTCATTCGCGATTTTCACCACAATGTTGTCAACAATCAAAAACCTTGATTTATTCCACATATTTGTTAATATATGCATCAAGTAATTTGTTTCGTACCTTTACTTCAAAATCTTCAATGCATTTTGCCAGTAAGTTCCCTATGCCATGTAGTCACAATAATCCTATATGATCTTAAACTGCTCAGGATTGTATATTTATATCTATGAGTCAATCATGTAATGATTTATTCGCAGTTTTAGGGTGATGAAATGTATTTACTGTTGTGTATCCTGCTTTAGAAGCCTCAGGTATCACATGAGACCTTGGCCCTATTTTGAAACAACGCCAGTTTTCGAAATTATTCACGTTTCTCTGAAAACTATATTAAAATCCTGATATAACCGGTTGCTACTACAGTATTGCCAGATCAGCAGCACTCACACAAGGTATTAATCAGACGACTGCTTGGGAATAACAGACATCCTCAATGTTAAGTGCTGATGATCTTCTATTTTTAGGCAACAATGGTGCCTGCCACGTCAAGATGCAGACCAATATCAGGAATTGATGTTGCATTGTAGACCGTGGAGTCCTCTGCATCTATGCATGTTCATGTGGGAGTGTATGGGTGTTAGAATAAGGTAATTTTATGGCAGAAGGACTTCCTTTGGTTAACAGATTGCCTATGTATCAGACGTAAGGAAAAGCGTGTTATAATGATGGAAAAAATAGAAGCATAGGAAACCAGTTTTTTGTCTGTCTGTGGTTCTACGGATTAGTATGAACGGAAAGATTAAGTGTGATAGATTGAGAGTGAAATATAGAAGAGTGATACGAGGAAATGGACGAGTCTAGTATTGAACCCATGACCAGAAGCGATCGCCATTAGACCACCAATCCCTTCTACTGAATTAAACAGAATCCTAAATATACACATACAGCAATACTTGTCGCAATTCAAAAAAAAAAAAATACTATAAAAATGTCCATACAAATAAGTCTGACCGGAACTTTTATGACAAATCCTTACAAAAACTCTTATCTTATGATTCCAATTCGGTCTCTTTTTGGTTTCTTTTTTTTCAAGCATGAAGTCTCTAAGGTCCCGATTTTTAAGACCCTAAGTCGCTACCAGCCGTGAAAGTAGAGATATAGGTAGGCATCTACCTACAATCGTAAAAAAGAGCGGAAGACCGCGGTGCCGTCTCATGTGCCATCGTGCTTGTGATGCGGGTCGTTCAAACCTTGCTGCATAGACGGTAAAGTCGGATGCGTTTATGCTCGTTTAGTTTAGTTCCAGGAAAATCGGTGCACGCGGAAACGTGGACCCGTTTTGGGTGGCACATCACTCGGCTGGAAAGGGTACGGAAAATGCAACCCGTCGTCGTCGGATTGAAAAGTAAATATAACTTAAAGGTTGGTTATATCATGCGAGAATTGTTATTTTTATGTGATCTAGTTGAGATGTGAAAACAGATGCTGTAAAAACGTATGATTTGAATAATTAATTATTCAAACCGTACGATTTAACTTTAAAGGATTTTTTTTTTCAAACCTCAATTTTGTTCGTCTATGGACTTGCTGTTTTATACAAAGCTGTGGGCGTATAATTGTAAATAATAATTTTCTCTTCTTGTATCTTGTTTTTGTTTTGCTCCATGTAATAAAAGTTCGATCGAAAATTACAATTTTCACGTCTAAAACCAACAAATAACCATAATCTCAATTAATTTGTATAATGTTAGTATCGCTTACTTGAATTGAACCACCACTATATTTTTTCTTCTTTGAATCGAGCTTGAAATCTTAAAAAAAGAAACTTTTGCCCACTTTACCATGATAAGAATAGTATATATACAGTTTTTGTAACACTCACAAGTGAGAACAGTTTCTTGTTTCTAGATCTTAGATACCGTATTGTAGAATTGTATGAGATATTTTCATGACATGATAATACTATATTGTGAAAGGTACTCTTTGACATTGGTAATGCTGCTCATATTCGATCTTTCTTGAAACGAACTGATACCAGATAACTTCGCAAACAAATATGAAAATCAAAACAAATAAAAACAGAGCTTGAATAATCATTATAATAATTAAGCTGATCCATAGCACAGCTAATACATTGAGGCACGTATCGCCTACATTAGGGATCGGTGCATTAGTTCAGCTAAGCTGCATATAATCCCTCGCAGCAGAGATAACAATCACAAAAGATAATACCAGAAAGGCAAGGAAAAAACGCAGAGTTGAATGATATTTACCTGCCAGCTTGGCTCTGCCAGACAGAAAATCGTTGAATGGGTGCTGGCTGATGCATGGATGGAATAACTAAAGGAAAAGTGTTTACCATTATTGCTCTGTCGGGTAATAATTTCCGAGTAAAATGAGGCATTTTCGATGCAACGTAAGTCTCCACGGATCGACTGACTATCTGTGAGAGCTCCAAATTGCATCCAATAATCGAACCAACGCAACGTTGTGCAGATTGCGATAGTGTGGCGTTGGCGAATGACATTCATCATCATCACTCAGTCAAGCGGAAGAAGACGACATCGAAACTCCTTCGGAGAATGGTTAACATTAGGGAGGTCCATTTTTATGTGTGAAATATAAAAAAATAAAAATCTTAAGGAACACAGTAGCTTTTGGTGGTCCAAATGAACAAATTTGGGGACGTAACTCCAAACGTTAGTAGTTATGGGCCGCCCTAATAACCATGTTTCACGCTCCAAAAAGACCATAAAGCTACAGGTATGTAATCTGGGCATGTGCATCACCATTATATCGATCGATTCATTTCGATTCGACAGCACTACGCTATCAGCTCTCGGTATACCTATAGGCTAGTTGAAATGTCGAATCAAGTTGTTTAGTTCGATAAGATAACAAACGAAGGCGACGGCGAACGACTGAAATATGTGATAAAATGTTCAACAATGTCATTATCACTTTCTACTTCACTCCACAGACAACGAGGAGTTGCTCAAATCGTAGAAAAGTGTGATCTCACTTGCTCCGTAAAATGATGCGTTTATCACGCTTCTAGAAACGGTATTCAATGCGAACAAAAATGTTCCTCTTCAGAGAGAATGAAGGCCATTTGCATATACATTATTCGCCCCAAGCGTTAATTTAAATATCCACAGTTTTTTTCGAGAATAAATCCCTTCTCACCTGCAAAAGTACACAGTGGTGTACTTGCACCTTTGGAGCAAGATGCTTTCTTACAGCGGCCCAAGATGAGAGGTAACGATTACAGCAGCGTGTAGAAGACACATGTTGTACGTCGCCCTAGGCCATAAACTAATCACAGAGCGGCGGCAGTGAGCACTTCGTCAGGTTTTAAGTTTGACGCGAATCCCCTGATGAGTCGAAAGCAATTCATATGTGGGCTGCGAACAACATCAGCGAAGAGCATCCATGGGAGGCAATTCAGCTTCAAATAGCCTGTGACAATACAAAAAAGCAAATAGTGAGAGATGTAACCGGAAGAAAGTGCACACGGTGTCATGTGTTGATGACACCAAGGAAAAAATACGACATTTTTGAAAACATAAATATAATTTAACAACTCTAAATTCACTTCTATAGAGAATGATTTCCCATTACAACTTAACTTAAAAGTATGGAAATGTTGTGATTCTTTATATTTAGGTGTTCACTACTGTAGTTTTTTTCTGTGTCTATCTGAAATGACAAACCTACTAGAGGCATACCCTAGTTAAGTTGTTCAAGATGAGGATGATACTGATTTTAAATTTTCAAAGTACTCACCGAAAAGATCCTACAATTTCCGATTTGATGTGTCTTGAAACATCAGTTTTACTCCAGACTCATAAATACCTGACTTTTGTGGATATAAATTTTAAGATACCTAAATTATAGCCAATGACCGGATTTCCTTTTTCTCATAAACAAGCTTTAAAAAGATTTACCTTAGAAAAACAGCTATAACTATTGATATTGCATTCAACCTATTTGGATAATCAATGTTCGAACCTAAATATTATAATGACTGCTATTTTTTTCGGAGAAATGGCAAATCTAATAGTTTCGACTCAAGTTACAGTTTCACATATTTCTGACATAGTAATTTGTGCAAAAACCACACAAGCGGATTTTTTTTTCTAACCTACTTGCAAACGTACCCCGTAAACGCTTTTACCATTGTTATAAAACCCCTTGTAAATCTGTGTTATTGTTGGTAAAAATAAGCACTTATTTATTGATAAAAAATATAAAGCATTTCTCGAAAACTTATTCAAACAAACTCAAGCCAGAAAAGTTAACAAACTTACTTTATCAGTCCTACGAGTTTCGCAGACGAAATTGTACACGTTCCGCTCTTAACCAACACTATCGTTCACTCATAGAACGTTTAATTTCAGGATTTACAAAACGGCGTAGGTAAGATTTTCAACTTTCGCAACCTGGCAAAGGACGAATCAAAATGAAACACCACTTGAGTCGATTTTACACTGGTACAAAAACGTCGCAAGTAACTGAATGAAACGGCTTATCACATTGTCATACAATTTCTGTGGGAAACGATAGGAACTGCCTAGTGTTTTAACGCGAGCTGATTGCATGCAAAATTTAAGCGATGTCCACGATAAAAATAAAATTAAAATAGGATTCATTTTAAAACAGTTTCAAAAGACAGGTTGTGATTCTTCTTAATCAACTTCCTCAAAACCATATGGAAGTTACTTACGTCGATTTGAAAAAGTTGTTACTTACGCAAACATAGTTGTTTTGAAGTATAGTCAACTTACTTCAACATTAAATTTCTGATTCTACTTTTATTTCTTAGTAGATTCGTAGTGGTTGGCGAAAAGCACAGCCATAAAATAGTCTGGGGAATTTCTTCGGAGATCTACTGAAATCCTGGATAGATTGATTAAGAATTCCGTTTGGCGGATTTCTGAGGTTATTGATGATACTGATTCTTGGTGAAGCCTTTTCTGGATTACTGATTTAACTAGTCCTTGCTATATACGAAAGTTCTTCTCATACCCCTGACGCGATTTTGCATAGATTTTTGCAGAATTACAGTGAATTCTTCCAATCAATCCCTGTAAATGTATTGTAAGATTATTCATGATTTCATGGCAAGATCTTTGATGGATAAACAACAAGGTCCTTTAGATATTCTTGGCCAGATTTTTGGGTGGTAGGACATTTCCCAGAAAGCCAAACCCCAAAACGACGTTCCCCAGAATGAAGTTCCCCTGAATCCCATTCCCCAGAATGGGACATTCCCCAGAATCAATTTTATGCATTTTTAAAGAGCGGTCATGGCCAGACCCGACCAAAATATTAAGGGAAAAAGCTGTTTAACAATTTTACAACTGTTTGTGCTACTTTTCCTCGAATTTAATTTTCCCAAATGCCAGCTATCCGAATGACCTGTTTCACCGAAAGCCATTTCCCCGAATGACCCGTTTCTTCGAAACGCAATGCAGTTCAAACAGATGCAGTAATAGTCCTTAGGGACCGGGTGCTGAACTAGAAAGAATGATAAGCAATCAAAAGAAGGAGATATCATAGATTAAAAGATCATTCTCGACTACACACATATTGCAAGCATCGCCAATGAAGTAAAGAAGGGTGCATATCAGATGACCGGTTCGTTCAACACCTTGAACGCAAATACTTATGACAATTATGAGAGCTAAAAACTTTTCAGGGATCTAGGATATTCGGGGAGCTTTAATTCGGTAAACTGACGTTTGGAGAGACGACATTCGCGGAAATGAAATTTGGGGAAAAGTAGCAACACCGCTTAAGATAAGCTACTCTTACTGTTACATATTTCATATGTTTTATGATCAAACTTGACTCAGCCTATTGGATTTTTTTTTGTTTTCATAGTTATTCTGCCTTCTTTTGAAATTGGCTGTTCTTGTTATTTGTATTTTCGAAGGGTGATTTGTAGTAATATTCCCTATATTCACAAAATAATTTTATGGAATTTGTTTTGCTTTCATAGCATATTCTCCCTTATTTTGAACATTGGCTGTTCTTCCTAGGTTTATTGTCTTCGTAGTTATGCAGAATGAAACACAATTACACTAGAAATCTTCCATTGACTTTGATTATTTATTTTTACAGCAAAACTTAATATGTACAGAATATCATAGTCTATGTGCACTAAGGTGGCCCATATTAGTAGTTTATTGTAGACTACTGTGAAAATTTCCACTCTAAAGAGGAGATAAAAGAGCTTGGAGTTTGTAAGAAGAAAATCGGTTCTAATTACACTTTCGACCAGATGTGGCAATGTCCCGGTCCCATTCTGGGGAATATCCCATTCTGGGGAATGGCGTTCTGGGGAATGGGTTTCTGGGAAATGTCGTACAATCAGATTTTTGTTATGATCTTGACGAGATTCTTGACCAGATGTTTGATAGATTGCATGGAAGATCAAATTTGGATTTATTTCAAAAAAATTAGCCAGTTTTATTGAAGAACAATGAAATAGTTTTGGAAATATCGTTCCTATTAGAAAAGCATCTCCTCAGATCCAACATGAGTTTCATCATATCGAGAATTTCTTCAAGGACCAGCCATTGACCATGTCTAATGCATAATTCCGAAGGCATTCCTAGAAAGTATTAGGTTTGTGCCTGAGCTTTGCCTTTTTTTGGAAATTCAGTCTACGTTTAGATACACAGAGCAAACATTTGTTCATATAATTTCAAAATCTATCTGAACTTTCTATAAGTCCTAGGAGGTGGACAGTTTTTTAGATATTTCAACAAATAGGTGATATATCTTTGTCGAAAACTCTTCCGTAATTCAAACCGTTTGCAGCTCGCAGTATTTTGTATATTTTATCAAAAATTATTTATAAATCTCATAAATAAGTGTGATAAGTTTCTCCAAATGTTATCATTTTTTTGTGTTTATATAAAACGAAATAACCAAGTCACAGGGTCATTTTGTCATTCTTTTTTGGATGAATGAGAAAGAAGCGGGAATTGAAAAACCGATTTTAAATGAACACCCCGAACTTGAAGACATACAAGATTCAGATCTGATTCACCTTATGGTTGAGTTTTGAGTCTGATTCACTTCATATTCAGGTGATTGCGGTCCAATTCACTTCATATTTAAGTGATTGCGGTCCAATTCACTTCATCCACAAGTGATTCTGAAACGACATTCAACATATTGAAATGATTTTCATATCCCAGGCTGGCTCATTCCATATCAGGCCATCTAGAACTGACTCACTTCATATTCCAGAGACTCAGAATTGGCTTACTTCATATTCGAATGATTCAGGTCTCATTGATTCACTTCATATTCAAGTGATACAGCACAAGCTAACGTATGTACAAGTGGCTAAGATCTGATTAACTTCTTATGAAAGTGCCTCACTTAATATTCAAATGCTACACTTTATATTGAAGTGATACAAAATTGGCGACGTAGCGGCAGAATTTTGAATTTTTATTTCGGATATCCTCCTGGAAAACGTTGCCGAAGACTCGAACCTCCTATTGTCAGAAGACCGAGATAAATCTAGTAAAAAATGCTCAATTTTACGTGTTTACTAGGGTTACGTAGCGACAGAATTTCTAACCCAACTTTTGACCTTCCGGATGTTCTTGACTATTTTTTATCAGTGTTTATTAGAGTAGCCTTTCGCTCTTGGCGAGTTCGCCATATTTTCTGAAACTTTGCAATAAGAAGCAATTAAATATGTCGCACTTTATGACTAAATATGAGCTCCTAGCTTTTTCAAAACCCTCCTGACGAAGTGAATCAAAATTGTCAAGATTTGGAATCGGTTCACGGATTGAGATTCCGAGGACATTTTAAAATTCACCTGTTTTAGGTGATGCTAAAATAATCCATCAAAATAATTGCCTCAAAAAAAATTGATCTTCGTCCGAAATTTTTGAGAAATTTCCTGATTTCACCAATCATCTGTTTAAGAATTTGACTAATGAGTAATGATACCTCAAGAAAAGTCATAACAATTATCTCGAAAAAAAAACTTTGATCTCCTTAAATTTATTCAAGTATTTCACCTGACATTTCCCTATGGATTAATTTGTGGATACCAAGATTTCATAGAAATCCTGAAACAATTGGTGGGACAATAGCTGAGAACTCTCTGGAGAAGTTCAAAGTACTCTCTGTTTCTTCTGGTAAGATCTTTAAAGTAAAAATGGACAGGTTCGTTTTTGGCAGATTTTTTGCAAGATCCGTTGCGAATTTTTCCGCTGGCTGTACAAGCTACTTCTATTCCTTAATAATGTGGAGAAAAATCCAAAAGTTCAAATAAAATCGATTTTTCGGCTTCTACATGGCGACCGTGACTTACCGCCTTCGTATATTTCAAATATTTCCGATAGATTGCTCATATTCCTAGAAAATTATAGCACAATAAAGTCATTTTCAGTTCAAAATTAAATGCTTGAAGTTACGCAAAATATAAATAGTTCTACAGAAAACCAAAATGCACTGCCGTTACAGCATGAAACCTATGAATTCAATCCCAAAACCGCTGCGAGTAAAACTAATCGCAGTGATTGTGGTGACTATCCATCAATCCACAGACTCACTTCAAATGTTCATGTGAGGCACTAAGTTAAAAGGTCGTAACCCCCCGCGGCGGTCAGTTGGTCAGTGCAGTCAATCAGTGATCACCATCTGTGCCACCGTAGTCTTCGTTGCCGTCGTCGTTGTCGTCTTCGCCATGCCCACCGGTCGCGTAATCTAACCAAGAAGCCCCTTCCTTTTCTCGTTCATCAAGCGTGAGCTAATTGTATGGGGCAATCGGGAAAAGAAATGCAGAGAGGTAGAGCTAGAGAGAAGCACCGTACTCATTAGGGCGGTTCAAATTTCAAAAACGTTTGAAAATCCAATCTTCCATATCTCTTTTACAATTCTTACGTTAGAATTAGTCTTTTGTAAAAATTTCGGCTTTTTCTGAGGCCGTTTCAAGGTGACCATAAGACGATGTAAGTTTGTTTTGAAATTACTATGAAGAAATTTCGATTTTTTTACCCGGTTTCTTGAGGTGACTTTCCGTAAGGGATTCCTATGTATTTCTATAATCCATTTGTTTGACTGGAAGTATTAGTTTCTTTTGCAACTTTCTTTATTAAGGTCTGAAGTATGAGTTTTTACTATGAGAAATAAATTACATTACAATACTAAGGGCTGATTTCTTCACCTTCACTTAAGCTGTAAACCACGTTTACCCATAGGGTTAAACTAGGTTTAGGGCCTAAGCGGTGGTGAAGAAACCGCTTATAAGGTGTATGGAAGATTTTTCAAAATTTCTTCATAGTAATTTCCATATAAACCTTCACGTTCTTGGGCTACCTTCAAATCATCACCGAAAAACCTGAAAATTTCACAGAACACTGTTTCATCGTAGTGATTTGATTTTCAAACTTTTTTAATTTTTGAACGGCTCTAGTACACATTGTGATGGGCCGTTATTGGTCGACGACCCGTGGCGGTACGATTCGGACTCGCTCGCAGTCTACCATACAAGACGGGGAGTGGTTTTTTGAATTATAGTTTAGATGTGCGCTCGATTTACATGAGGTCAGGAGTCATGATTGTGGACTCCATCGGAGCTATTGTAGCAAATCGGTTTTTTCGGAAGCAACTTTCGTTCGTGCGATGCTCATGATTACATCAATCATCGCCATTATCGTGACGAGTCGGGTTTCTATGAACTCGGGAAAAAAAGATCGGCAAAAAAAAACTGGTCAAGATGTGGAACTGGTGAATCGCCGATAAACTGACCTAATGAAGACTACAACGTACACTAACACTGTTCCTGATAAACTTTATCCATCAACTCGTATCGACAGTTGACCAGACTTCAAGTCCTGTCAATTTGACGCAGACGGTCTGACGCCAGTTAAGTTGTGGCCTTCTAATAGCTAGAACTGAATGATTCCGTGTTAGCACTGTAGCGTGCATCAGTTGAACTCGTGGCAGGAGTTCATAAATGTACTAGTTATGCAATTAAATGTAGAGTTATACCGTGCCATCGTACCTCTTGTAGCTATACTGTATAGCGTCGTTGGGGATACCATTATCATTTATGGCGCCAGTCATCGATTTGTGATAATAGCCTATGCAATAGTGCAACAAAATGGTGGTTCACGACCATAATATCGGTTCACAAGCTTGTCTATACATTAGCTAGCTTGGGTAAAACAAAATCGTGTTTAGACGCTCTATTGATTGCTACTGTATCGAGTTAGTGCGGTCATTCTTCTGTAACGTCTTGCAACCTTACGTTGCTGGGCTAAAGATAAGCATGTTGCATTATGGATTGGCCACATTTGTCAATCAACTTGTGGGCTACTTTATTCCATATGATTGCATGTTTCTAATAGAGTTGTTTGACTTTTCGGATGGTTTCAATTTTTTTCTACATTCTTTATCAGTAGGATTTATGTAGGCTCAGTCATTTGTTGGAGAACCCTGTGTCAACCTCAAACAAAGATTTTTGACACCCCTGAGGTAACTCAGGTAAGTCAGATATGAAAATATAGTATAATATTAGTCTCAAAATGCTGCCTAGAGAAACACCAACCCTTACTGGAAGTCTTTCAGATTTAGAGTTCTGATTATTAACCTGAAGTGTACGATTTGACAGATAACTTTGGATTAGTCTAACTATGCAAAGAAAGCAATGAAAAGTGCGCAATATTGGATTGCCTAAATTTATCAATCAACTTGTGGGTTACTCTATTTCATATGATTACATGTTTATTATAGTGTTGTTTGACTTTAGGTAATGATTTATCTGTTTTCAGAATTCATGGCTCATCAAATTGAATAGATTACCGCCCAGCTAGACCCTAATTCCGTCGCAATCTAGTTTTTGAAATTACCTCCAAATCCATAAAAGAAGCTCCCAAACCGGCTGGATCGGTATTGTTAGACGTCCAATCTTCTCAGAAATCAGCACCGAAAAGCACTATTACAGTCCACATTTAACGATCAATTTGTGTATTTCCATCATCCGCAGCAGCGGGTAATGATAGGAATTCCAAAACATTAGCCCATCTGGCTGCTACTTATGACCACCAACCAACCACCCAACAATTCCATAACAGCACCAGACGCGAATACGATACGCACAACAGACCGCGCAGAAGAGGAGATGGTGATCTGCAATCACCGCCATCATCATCGTCGTCATCATTATAAACCAGTGATTCCTAACTTTTTGGAGAGGTTGCCAACAAACTTCCGAAAGAGGATTTCGTAGAAAATCTAGGCATCCAGCAGTCAAAAACTGTGGAAGTGACCTAATTTCCATGCCAGGATTTCGTTAAATTTCTACAGGAGATTATGTAAGATTTTATTGATCCTGTCAAAGATACCAGATATCCTTCAAGATGTTGGAATCTTTGGAAAATTATGCCATGCATGTGTCAAAAAAGAAAAATAAACAAAGATGTGACTAAGAACTCATTGATAATCTGGAAAGTTATTAAAGAAGATCTTTGAATATCGAAAGAAATTCGAGAATATTTTGAAGGTCAACAATACTTCGTCAAGGAACTCCTCAAACATTCTTGAAGAACCTCGCCATGAATTCGGCAAGTATTTCGTAATAAAATTAAAAAAAGTGCCTTGAGTAAAAAGCTTGGTGATGATACCTTCTTTGGCAGAGCGTAATTGACAATAAGATTGATTGCTAAACAAAGCAAATTTTGACTGTATTAGGGTGCCGGTACCAATGGTTGTAATGTACCAGTAGATTGGACTATGGAATAAAACGTACATTTTTTGATAAAAACGACATGTGCTATTTTTGGTGGATAGATCGCCTCTAGTTTAGTCGATTTGCCAAATTTCAGCTTTTTATTTCATCAAAAAGTCATATAAATAATCAAGTTTACACAAAAAATTTGCTCCCTTGCACCAATAGTTGCCGTCGTGCTCCAGTAGTGGATCAACGGATGGAAGCAGTTTTTAAAATGGATGTAAAAAAATGAAGAAAAGTCCCAGAGATGTTCTTAATGCTTCATTCGAAAGATATTAGTTGCTGTTTGAAGGGAAAAATGTTAAACCTGTGTAAAAATTTGCCTTTTTGTTCAAAATTCCTTGTATAATTCCCAAACGTCTACTACTGGAGCACTAGCGCAACTACTGGAACACGTGTACCAATAGTGGCTCAAGCGATTTTATGTTAAAAAAATAGTTTTATCACTCTTTTTATATTTTTCCCATATAGTAGAAGTTGAAATCTTTCTGTTGACGCCAAAAGATCTCTGCTAAGGCTTTTCGTTATTTTGTTATGATTTTTTATAGCTTAGGTAGTCCACTAATGGCACCGGCACCCTAACAAAAAAAAAACAGTTTCCACAAACTTCGAAGAAGCTGTATAGCTTTTGAATTTGATTATCAACTAAGAAAAATAAACTTTTTGGTAATGCTGACCCCCTGAGAAGTCGTCACGTCTCTCTAGTGATCCGCGGAACCGGTGGTGGTCCGCTAACCGTCAGCACCGAACGGGGTGCGTTTTGATCTTCGGTGGGGTGATCGACGGAACAGCTGCTGGGAGGCTTTTACACCAAATTTAAATAAACTCAAGAAGGAAACGCCAATCCACCATTTACACGTTACTCGCCGATCACACGTGTTCATCTCGTATGGAATGATGAATTCAAAACAAACGCCGTCGTTTGTTTGGCTTTCTTGTACAACAACTAGTTATTCTGAAAGGTTCTCGTTTCACTTTGGAATCGAATGATGTCAGTCGAAACAACTTGAAGAGTTGAACTAATGACTGTCTGTAGTGAGGTGTAAATATTCCAGTCATTAACATAATTTTGCCTTCATTACAATGGAACAGTTAGTGTCCAAATTTCGGTCTTTGAATTAATTTACGTTCAAAAGATATTCAGAAAAAATGGAATATTGATCCTCAATTGCCGGTGAGTTCGGAAGGGTGAAATACCTCTATTATATAGATAATGATATTAATAATATAGTCACAGTTGCTATTCGTCTAACCTACAAGAAAAGTCATATTTCCCCTTATTGGATTAATCAATGTTGTTTGTTTCACTTCGGTACCCTACTCATCTAAGAGAAGAATAGCTAGATGGACAGGCATTCAAAAAAGCGATAAAATTATTGAAGTTAACGAATGCAGTCCACGATTTGCAGCGGTGAGCAGGGGAAACAAATCGGGCTTCAATAGTAGACGCAAAAAAAAACTACAAAACGCAAACAACGAAGAGCTTTTATTTGAGAGGCTTGGTACATCGCATTTAAATCATAAGAAAGGAAAGATCAGATACAATGGTAATCGCTGCATGTGTCCCCTTTTGAGCATGATGATCTGCGTAACATAAGACGACCTCTAAAATACGTTTTGAAGAGTATCCAATCTTATATCTCTCAGTGATCTATTGTATTCAACAGCACTTCAACACAAACGCTACTGGAATTGGACAGCTTTTAGAACTGATCCCTATTGTATTTAGGCCAATCAAAATGATTAAGCTTTCCAAGTATGTGTAATTTCACATTTCCATAGCCATAGATCCAACTTTTGGGATTGCCTTTCACACAAATGAATTGTAGTGTCTGGTATCAGACAGATAAACGAGAACGTTTATCGTACCCGTACTTCTGAAGGCAGAATCTCCCAACAGTTTTCATTCTTAGCAATCGCTTATTTTTGAGGAATTTTCGCAATACAGTGAATCCACAATTAAGAATCACCCACAATTTATGAATCAGCTGCCTTTAAAGGACAAAATAACAGTAAAAAATAGCACAAAACATCACGGAAACATTTTCGCTTATAATTTATTTTGAGTAAAATTGTTTACGTGATGTTTTGTGTTGATTTTTGTTGTTATTTTGTCATTTAAAGTCAGCTGATTCATAAATTGTGGGCGATTCTTAATTGTGGATCCACTGTACTAGCAAAGCTAGAAACTTTCACCTAACCCAGCCATATGAGATGCTAATACGGTTTAGGCACTATGGTCTCACCCTTCGGTCTAATACGGATGTCTCGAGTGTGGTATAAAGAAAAAAAGGGGACGACTTTGCACCACGTCACTTTTATTTGGCTTGCTCTACAAGCCCGATGCCCCTGGAACTACTTCAAGGGACTGGGGACTTGTTGGTGCCTCAACGCCTTTTCGTCACCTCTTGAACTGGCTGCGATTTGTCTCTGCCATGTCACTTGCATTTTGGGGCCGGCCACACGCCTGGGCCATGTGAGACTTTTTTCATGATAGATGCTCCTGTGCTTGTTGGTTCTCTGGACTCCACTGGCTGCTCGTTATGCTCTTCGGGCGGACCGGTTGGATGCCGAGATCGGTCTTGCGATTCCGGTTGAGGGGTGACTTCCGGTACACAAGTGCCCGTCGACCCAAAGCCGGCGATTCATCGTGATCGATACTACTCGACTTAGTTCCCGATGGTGGAGCTAGCGTATGCCGATGGAGAGTTCCTCAACGGAGGAATATCGAAGGGAAACTTCCGGTTTACAGGCGCCCCGTCGACCATTTGCCGATGTATATTCGCGGTCTACTCAACTAGTCTACCCCGACCGTTAACTCGATGCTGGTAGATTTGATGCCGAAGTCAGTCGTGCGATTCCTATGGAGGAAGACTTCCGGTTCGCAGGTGCCCCGACTACCCATTACAGATACTACGTGACGGCGTCTACTCGGTGTTTGGGTAATCTGAGCAGTGTGGCGACTCTGCGTTCCCGAATCTATGGAGATACTTTCAGAAACATCCATGACCTAATAGGAACTGTGTCAATAGAAGTTCACCTCTCCATGCTTCCTATTCATCCACGTCGACAGCTTTGGGATGAGCTGGTGAGTACATCTTCCTTTCTCCGCGTAGTCCCACTTGTGCTGCCAGTTCTCCATAGATCCAACTCTGACCATCTTCCGTAAGTTTCTGACGTTTCTTCGTTGGTAGCACTCGATATCCTCCGTCAAAGTGATACAAATGGGGATCGTACCGGCTATAACGCATACGCATACGTACTCGCAACTCGCACTGTCATCAGTCGAAACGCTCTGTTCAGCTTATCGCGATTCCGCTATACTTCCAGTGCCTTGCCCCAAGCAAGAACACTATACCGCATTATCGATGACGAGACGCCTCGTACTTCTGCTTGGACCGCCTAAGTTTGGTATGATTCTCCCTATTGCATTCATGGCCTTCTCGGAGTTTTCGCTTGCGTGGATGTAAAAATTCTTTCCAGGAGTTTTCCAAGCGTATCCAGCAAGCAAATGGGCTTAAACGAGGCTGGATCTCTCAGTGACTTCCCTGGCTTTGGCAGCAGTATCAGCTTCTTGATCTTCCATATTCCTGAAAAGTTACTTTCGTCAAGACACTTCTGCAACATCTTCCTGAACATGCCCGGATGTGCCAGGATGGCAGCTTTCGGTTCGGTATTCCGTCTGGACCAGGGGCTTACTTCGACTTTACGTTTTTTGTCGCTTCTACATGCTCACTATTAGACACTTGCCGGTCCTCGTCTTCGTCGTACGGCTTCGGTGACCGGGACGTTGGATCGTGTTTCGGGAAGAGTCCTTCCACGATCACCTACAGCTTGCCTGGGCTCATCTCATCTGGCGTCTAAGGGCCCTTGATCTTTGCTTTGCTAAGCTTGATATCCCGTTTGAGTGCGATTCTAGCTTCTCGAAAAGCCGTCCTTCGCTCTCTTCTCTCCATTTCCGTTCCTGCTCTCTGGGCCCGCCTTCTAGTTCTGAGACAAGCAGTGCGAAGTGCTTTGGGTGTGTCTTTCCATAAGCAAGCTGGTCACCGTCTGTCCCTCAACTACAGTTTTGTGACATAGTCACATCACAAGCAGGTACCATCATATATGTTAGTTCGGTGGCGTCGATATCTTCGTTATTGCCGTCTTGACGAAGTGCCTCAACGAATAGTTAAAGGCTTTCGTCTTCCACTCGCTAGTTATTCTTCTAATTGTTGCCCCAGGGTGACCGATGCGTTAGAGAATCGCTTGATCGTCGCTACAAACTATCCAGTTCATATTCACCGACAATGTAGGACTGCAATACGTAACGTCGATGATAAATTCCCTTCCGTTTCTCCAAAATGTGCTCACGGAGCCTCCGCTAAGGCTTCCTTCAGGCGTTGTTCACTTTACTGCCCCACACCACAGCCAGTGTTGATAGACTCACACTCAAAATCTCAATCAATACGCTCTCCCGTGAGAGCAAACTCATTAGAAATTTGCTTCGCAAATCTCACGCTTGAGATTTTGATGCAAAATCAACTCAATCAACTCAAACCGTAAAAAATGATTCAGTCGCAAAACCCGGCAAAAACTCGTGAAACCCGAATGTTGTTGTTTGCGTTAGAAAGGATTAACATAATTTTACCAGACTAACAAGAAATTATTGCCGTGTGTGAGTCAACTGTGGAAATACGAGACAATGAGTTAAAAAGGTGAGCCAACTCATCCATGATTTTTTTGACTGCTGAGTTGCATGATTGACAACTCACGCATGAAAAATCTCAAGCGTGAGTTGTGAGAAATTGAGTTTTTCACAACACTGACCACAGCTCAGGCATTGAAGTCTACTGATTCTTATCTGAACGATTGCCATAAATGATTGATGCAATAATCAAAACCGCAACTACAGCTTAGGCCAGGGTTTCCCAACCGGAGGTCCGCGGACCCCTAGGGTGCCGTGACGACTTTTCAGGAGGTCCGCGAAGCCATCGAGAATAAGTGCCGGTTTTCTTGATTAATGAATAATAGTAAGATACCTTTTTGATTCATATTACGGACACTTAAGCCCAAGTCGAAGTGTGAGCCATCTGAAAGCATATAAATTAAATCAATCTATAAGAAATCTCTGCGTAATTATGCTACCAGAAAACTTACCTCTCGAATGGTACGAGAAGATTTGAATTCCACAACTCCAATAAATTTAAATAAATAGAAATGTGTGTCCTCTTCGTGATTCTAATTCCGGACACCACCTCACTTTTGCTTCTTATTCCGGTCGCTTCGATCCGAATTCCGGACAGCTCGTGAAAAGCAAAGTTGGAAATGTTAAATCGTTAAATAAACACTAGCAGCCGTTAGAAAAACGTCAAAACTAGTTGAGCATTGTAAATTTTCATGGTTTGCTTGATAAAACGAGTCTCCAAATTGTGAGCTTTTGAACGGAAAATTTTGAAACATTTCAATTAAAACCTTTCCCATACAAAGTTGAGTATCCGGAATTTGAAGCTTTCCGGAATTTGAATCAGAACGGTATCTCATACAAGAAAGCATATGATGTATCAAATATTGTTGAAATATTACTTTTTTAAACTACGCAAATATTGATAAACTACTTTTGAGGTCATCCTATCAATAAGATATTGCACACGAGAATTAATTAAAATTAATTCTGCACGTAGTCGGTCTAGTTCTACTTCTTAGACGCTGCTCAATATTCCTGTAGTGTGAGCTTGAAAGTGCAATCGGGATCGTTTCTAGAGGTATTCATAGAAAATTTTTGAATAACAGTCAGTGACAAAGAATAGTTACCAAATGTTGTTTCCATACAAAACGCTCAAGTGTAAGGATCTGTTTCTCAGCTTCTGGTAGTTAAAATTAGCTGAAATTTGAATGGCTAACTACAAAAAAATTTAAGTTCTGTCTGTTGTCAATTCATTATACTGCAGTCATTTTCCTAAGAATTTCAAAGGGTTGTTCAAATAAAAAAAGTAAATAACCTAGAGATTTTTTAATTTAATTCAAAAACGGTGTGTCAAATTAAATTACAGAATCTCTCGGTTACTTACCTATGTCTTTGAACAAACCTCTGAAATTCTCAGGAAAATGACTCCAGTATAATGAATTCACTACAGACAACATTTCGAGAAATTTGAAGTTAGACATTCGAATTTTAGTCAATTCAGAATAACAGAACCTGAGATACAGAGCCTCGAACTTGGGCATTTTTATGGAAAGCAGCATTTGGTTGCTAACTTTTGGCACTGACTGTATTTGCTTGCTAATTCTTGTCAGTTATAATTTTCCAATTTATTGGTGAGATCTTCGAAAAATGTCTCTGAACCCTGTCAATAATCGGCCGGATTAAAAAAAAAATCATTCACTGTTTCCATTCAAACCACTTCGGCTGATATTTGTAATAGTGATCATTGGTAGATTTCTGCGAAGTTACTTGACGGATATATGAGATTTTTTTTACCTAATTCATCCTACGGCCGATAAGTTGCTCCTGAGAAGCCAATCAGAAAGTCCCTTGAAATATCGATAAATACCATGTTTTGCGAGGTCTTCTTGAGCTTCTGATGAAGTCCCTGAAAAAATCTTGTGGAACTTTTCAGACAATCGTGTGAAACTCAAGACAATCTTTAAAGAACTCCTGTGAATATTTTATTACTTATTTCCGGCACTTATGATTTACTATGGCAGGAGATTTTTGGAGATTTATTGAAAGCTACAGGGCTCATATTTGCAGCAGTGGTATTTGTTTATAAATAAATCATACTGCCCTGTTTCAAACTACCGAGAAACCCCCAATGTCAAAATAAATTATGGAGTAAACAAAGTCCTGCGTCAAAAGATGTGTGATAGACTGTTGGTGAAAAGAAAATCTTACTAAACTACTCCAAAGAATCATAACATAATCTTTACATTATCTGTGGAGAATTTCAAGCGTGATAGTTTGATATGCCTGCCAAGTGACAAATACATATATCTGACAAATCATTCTGAGATCTTGGGGTCCGCGGTTTGTTTGTAGAACTTCAAAGGAGGCCGCAGCTTCAAAAAAGTTGAGAACAACTGGCATGAAATTTGTTAAAATTGTCAAAATTTTCAAGCCTTAAAAGCCGATTCTGCTTGAGAGAAGAATAAAATAATGAAGGCACGTATAATTTTAATTGTCACTAGTTCATTTTAAAATCAAGTTGCTTGGGAATTCGAAAGCATTCTCAATCAAGAGAACGTCTGAGATGAAACTTTTGGTACCGTCGTTGGGGGTGACAATGGGTCAAAAAGGGATATGTGCGATTTATTTTTTGAATAACTATCGCAATTTAACTCCAATAAACTTCAAATTTGGTGTGTATGTACTTTGATGGTAAATTAACAACTGTGCAAAACATTAAAGACAAATGTTTATTCACAGCGGCACGACAAGTGAATGAAAAATGACCCAATCTCACCCCATAGAGGGGGTGACATTGGATCACTGTAATTGAAATCACTTGTTTTTGAGAATATGATTTCAAAACCATTCACAACTAAAAAATATTGACAAAAAAACTATGCAAACAAGACAAAAAGATATCTAAGATGTTTTACAAGTATGATAAACCCACTTAAAAGAAAGATTATACTGAAAATTGAAGAGCTATGAGAAAAAATATGTAAACCCAACATTTATCGTCAAGTTTACATAAATTTTCTTGGTTTTTCCCTCAAATTGTCGTCAAAGTCTCATCCCCATTGCTATAAAGCCCATTAAGTTTCCCCAAAGGTGTACTGAAACAGTGATTATTTTAAACCTTCGCAAATAGTTAAATTTCAGTGCGACATTCCACGATCAATAATTTTCAGGCAGAAATTGACGTCATAATCCCAGTATTTCAGCGATCCAACTCATTTGTACTCCCGTGAGATGTGTCTATAATATGAAAACACTGATAAATAATCAAATTTAGAAAAAAAACACCATTTTGATAAAAATTTACGATGCTGCTGCGCACGAAACACAGTTGCTGGTTTGAAAAGTTGTCAAAATGCGTTGTATTGTTATTCAATGCACGGAATACTCAATTAGACTTGTTTGATGTTTCAGAGATGCTTATTTAGAAAGAATAAACACATCTTAATGAAAAAAGAGAACACCCGGCACCGTAAAATGTCAAAAAAGTGAACTTGGAATTTCATTTACTATCGTTCTTGCTTGACCCAATCTCACCCCCATTTTCAATGTTTTAGACATCGTACCGAAAAAAAAATGATTTTTTGTGGGAAAATCAAACAGATTCCGGAAAATACCTGTGATGTGTAATGAAAAGACTTTCAACATTCTACTAATACAACGATAGAGGCTAGAGTACATGCGTGATACTTTGTACAGGAGAAATTTAATGTTGTAAATTTTATCTAGTTTCAACATGCCAGTTTATTGATGTAGTAAACAAAAACTACTATTTCTAAAATTGTTTATTGTTATGAATTATGTGCAATAATATGTTCCCTAACATATGAATTATTAATTTTAGTAATATCAGCGTTATTAGCTGAAATATTTCACAAAACATATTTTTCCGTTTTGACCCAATCTCACCCCCTAGACCCATTGTCACCCCCATCGACGGTATTTTCATTAAGTAACTTCTAAAATCTACCATAGATTCTAGCTATCATCCAACTAGCTTTCTTTCCTTGATCAGTTACCAGTTAATAAAGTATATTTGAAGAGAATAGTAGCATTCGACAGTATTTGGCATAGAGGTTTGATGTAAAAAAAAAAAAAAAAAACATCATAATTCAAAGTTTTCTGACAAATCGTACACTTCAGGTTCGTCATTCTTCTTCTTCTTTCTGGCGTTAGGTCCCCACTGGGACAGAGCCTGCTTCTCAGCTTAGTGTTCTTATGAGCACTTCCACAGTTATTAACTGAGAGCTTACTATGCCATGACCATTTTTGCATGCGTATATCATGTGGCAGGTACGAAGATACTCTATGCCCTGGGAAGTCGAGAAAATTTCCAACCCGAAAAGATCCTCGACCGAAGGGATTCGATCCCACGACCCTCAGCTTGGTCTTGCTGAATAGCTGCGCGTTTACCACTACGGCTATCTGGGCCAGGTTCGTCATCACAACTCCAAATCTGGCAGACAGGAATGTAAGAGCTGGTGTTCCGCAAGGCAGCATTCTGGGGCCAATAGTGTACAATATTTTCATATCTGGCTTACTCGAGTTGCCTACGGGATGTCAAAAATCTTTGTTTGCGCCAAAGGACGAAACATGCGTGTCATCGTTCCTGATCTTCTTATTTCAAGCTTTCTGCTAGTGCACAAAGCCAAAATAAAAAGTTAATTCTTGTTGGATGCTTCCTTTGCGAGATTAGTGCCTTTGAAGTTAGAAGTTGTTTATAATAGCTTAATTTGATATTGTTATCCAACACAGAACACCTAATTAAAAGAATATATGTAATCTTGGAAATGGTACCGATTAAAATAAAAAACAATGGTTTGTCAATGAAAGGACCACAGAAAATAGTTGAACCAATTATTGGTAAAGTCAAATCAATTGTGCAAATTAAATTGTGATAACGAACCTCAGAATAATTTACTGAACTATTCAAGTTTCTCCGTGATGGCTAAATCTCTAAGTGGGTTGTAAGAGTCATATTAAAAAAAAAAAGTTTTATTTGCACCATCTTCCAAATTTTGCCACGAAAATTTGTTTAAGCATTGAATTGATGTCATAACAATCATTTTGAAATGGTATACTATTATTTGTTGTCCTTGTATTATTAGTTGTACTATTATTAGTTGTCCAATCAACCATAGTGAGACGTGGTCCATGCCATTATAGCTCATAAGAAATAATGCTTACTGATAGTTATTCATAGAAAGTGAAGAAGCGTATTCCAAGCTCTGCGCAAGTATAACTAATTCTGGTCATGCACGACATAGCGAATACATCAGGTACATACTTCAATCCAAGCTATTCCTCTACGCTGACACCTTTCACTAGGAAATAACCCTTAATAATTTTCTTTGACTCTGTCACCTACCCCAATAGGAAAGCGAATGACATTGTAGTAAAATCATCCCTGTCGAATTATGCTCGGTCGGTAGGCAGGGGTACCTGTTGCTTTCACATGACTAAGCAGTACCGAGTGACGCCAGGCGCCTTCACGATTTAATACCCCTCGATTCGTGCAGGACGGGTCTATGGATGAGTGTTGCATGCAAATTAGGAAGAACCCCGAGCACGACTGCAACACCACTTAGTTCATAAACTGCAACACGCGAAAGCATTTCGTGACGGTTGTGGAAAAATTTGACCAAGACCATATCCGTCATCATTATCATCATGATGATCATCATCGTCGCCCTCGGCATTATAAATTGGTCACTGTGTTGTGAGGCTTCCCAATTTGAAATGCATAACATTATTATAACGAAATTTGACCACCAATTGGGTTTTTGAGGGGTGTTGAGATTATTTCATTTTCAGATTTTTCTTTCAAAATTGGCTCTTAAACCAAATTTTCAATAAATTTTGATCCCCGGAATTGTTTTTGAAAAATATTTGAAAAGTTTAATCCAAACAACATGACGTTTACTGCACCATGTTCGTTCAGACAACTTAGTGTTTAACATCGCACCATGGCGCCTCATTTGAAATTCGTAAACGAACTGTGCACGACAAACCGAAACTATTCAGAGTTATGGTTAAAGGCGATCTGTCATTATGTTATCCGTCTTTCAATGAGAGAAATTTTATTTTGCGATTTTTGTTACTTTCTCTAGATTTAGAGGTGCAAAAAAATCTGAAAAAACAGTGTTGTGCTCGGCAATCGTGAAGTTACCATGTGGAAACGAAAATTGACAACTTTCGGAAAATTTCAAAAATGCCAACGATATCAAGCGTTATTTTTCAAGAGGTCTAGAAATTTATATCAAAATTATAACAAAGTCAATTATAATTATAAAAAATATGTTTGCTTGTTGTTTTATACCAGAATTATAACAAAATCTGTTTAACTTTTTATAATGTAACCAAATTTGTTATTAGATGTTTTACATCCTGTTTATTCTAACAAGTTTTGTTATTATTTTTTCAGTGTAACTAAGTTGATTGTATCTCATTTTGTCTTAAATATGTTGTGCACTAATGATCGGGATGCCCATCGTCACTCTTTAGCGATGGAACGATTGGAAATGTTGTGTGGTTTATGTATTCATTCACGTATGATTGTTTCTGATTTCGAAAATGAAAACAGAACGGTGGGCTCTTTCTGGACCGAACGAGAAGTGAAAATTATGAGGATGGCACGTTTGTTATGTGATGATGATTGGCGTTGCTGGTTCAGTATGCAAAACTGCACGTGGCGATATGCTTGCATCAGATAGAACAAGGTTTCTTATGTTTTTTGCTTGTGGCAAACGATTGCCAAGTTTTGGTTTTGGTTCCGTCCAGGTAACAGATGATTCGTAACCTTGACACAGTTTTTTTTTTCAATTCTTGGTTAATTTGCGATTATCTCCGTAGCATATCCTCCTGGCTCCATTTAATTAGCAAAATATAGGGAAGAATGATGCAAGTTTGCTGCAAAAAAATGTTGGGTTGTGAATTTGAACCTTTTCCTTAAAAATGATAATTGGTAAATTGCTAAAAGACAAAAATTCTAATTATATACATGTGTGTTCATCGAATAGAATGGCAAAAGTTTATTGCCCCTTGAAGGTTGTTACAGTTCTTTGTCCTTCTTTTCGATTCAAAGTTTCACATTTCTTCATCGTGTTTCCACAAATGGTTTCGTGTGGCGAATCTTCTTAACTTCCATACTTCATTCGGCAGATTGTGCCCATTCCCAAATTGTCGAAATTCAGTTTGCGTGCAACTTTTCTGCTCCCGAATAGTGCAACCCCACAGCAGGTGGCATCATTTTAACCCATTAGAGAGAAGAAATAACTTTACTGCTGCGTTCTCGCAGTTCAGACGAGAACAAAAGTCAGAGCTCCAAGAAGCATTTTCGATGCGAGCAAGTGGCTGTGCACGAGCCATAACCGGGCATATATTGTCTGGTGAGGGAATCGCATTTCGTATTCCGAGCACATTCGTATTAATAAATATTTTAATAAGCGTGATAATATTCGATGCGATGTGGGCTGGCTGACCACAGTCTCGCACTCAGCAGTGTCGAGTGGAGTTCGTCTGATTACGTCAAAGCACGCGCCGTTGCGGAATGGTAGAATGGGAGATATTGTTGAATGATTGCGTACACGAGCATTGCAGTTGGTGACATATTAAATCCACATCGGACATATGTTCGACATGTAATGAACCTAGTACAATAATAGTGTTCGTAGAAGTATGAAATTATAATTGTTAGGCCTGGTAAAAATACTCGTAACGATAGATATCCAGAGGGAGTTATTCATTCCATAAATATCAATTTAGAACATAAATGTTTCGAAGAATGACCTAAGCAATGCATAGTTCCTAAAAATGACCGAGGAAGATCTATATATAAAGCATTGGAAAGATCTATTTTAGTGCTACTGTTACATTTCTTTAGGCAGATTCAAAACTTCTGACAAACTGCACAGCACGGGAGATGCACACTGAATATTTCAAATTGCGACGGCCTGGAAAAATACAAAATTTACTGGAATTATTGGGACTAGTTACACTAAGTATGGCAGTCAACGACAGGAATGATGTGTAATTCCCATTATTTCAGAACTGTGTTAAGATCCGCTTCATAATGACATCTGTGTAACTGAAAGAACGTGGAAAATGGGAAGGTTTTGTGACCGCTAAAATCAGTGGCGTCCTTGTATGCAGTTGTTACAAACATCCAAAGTGGAAAGTGTAGCAGTTCAGTCAGATGTTGGACCAGGTAACCAACTAGTTAATTAAATGAATACCATTGCATGAAACTTCAATATCTAGATAGTAGTGCGGATTTGCAGATTATCTATTGCAAGCGGATATATCCTGCAGGAAACTGTAGCAAACTTTGATGTACGATTTTGTTACTAAAACTTTCTCAGCAGACGCTCCCGGAGAGACGGGAGGGGTCATATATTCGACCTGACGTTCTACAGTCGTACACTGAAGGTGAACATGAGTTGGAGAATTTGCGAGTAGTACACCCATAGTGACCACCAGGCCATCCGCTACCGCATAGGCCAAAGAAATCGGATGGTAACACCGAAAACGATGACCAGTAAAAAGAAGTGGAAGACGGAAGTCTTCGACAACGAATTATTCGTTGGTGACAGCTTGTAACACCATAAAACCACGGAAATTGGAGTCAAAGAGCAGACGACTTTCAGCTTACTTAATCAGCATTGTATGGTCTGCTTGTTTCAGAACTGGAAGACGGACTACAGAGATTTAAGAGCTGACGGATAGAAGAAGTGAGCTGTCCAACAAGCCATCGCCGCATTCAAACAGAAGGTTAATCAATAAAATCGCTACCTTATATTGTACTGACTGTGAGGTAGATACCAATCAGTTATACCGTTTTGATTCATATTACGGACACTTAAGGCCTCAGTGAAGTATAACTCATCAGAAAGCGTATCAAATAAATCATTCTGCATGATTCCTCCGCGTAATCAAGCCTTCAAACCAATAAACTTTCGAATGGTGGGTGAAGATTTCGATTCCACTACATGAATAATTTTAAATAAATAGAAATGTGTAGACATTTCATGATTCTTATTCCGGACACTTCCTTACTTTTGCCTCATAATCCGGACACTTCGATTCGTTTTCCGGACAGCTCATGAAAGTCATAAATAGAAAAGCCAAACCATCAATTGAAATGGGCAAACCACTGGAGAGGCATCTAAGGCAGTTTAGCATTATAAATTTTCAAAGGTATCTATGGATAATATTAACTAAAACGAGCCTCGAAAGTAAGAACTTTCAAACGGCAAAAATTGAAACATTTTATTTTCTTTGCTGTCTTTATAGAGCTCGGAAAAAAAAAATTGAAACATTTCGTGTGAAATGTTTCCCATACAAAGTAGAGTGTCCGGAATAAAAAGCTATCCGTAATATGAATCAAAACGGTACACATCAGCAATCAGCTCCGCCCAAATCTAAGGAACCTCGGAATCGATTTGGTGTTTTCCAGCAGAGACAACCAGCTAAAGACTTCGTTTTGGCTCTACCAAAAATCCGGTTAACACCCTGAACAAGGCTGGCGTTTGCAAAATCAATTGTCCTCACTGTCCTTACAATTGAGGTCGCCCGCGTATCTGTCAAAGGATACAAACTGTGGTGAAATTAAATGATATAGTACTAAATTCGGTTTTCATTTATTTAGAATTATTTACACTAGAAAGATGAAAGGTCGTAGACAATGTGTTAATATGCTTCTTCATGCATACTTGTGTTCTCTGCAAAAAATCGTGAAAGCCGGAAAAAATGTTTTTATTTTTCATTGCAATCTTGTGTGATTTTTAAAGGTTTTTTTCAAGTCAATAATAATAACCAAACTTCTGAAAACTAATACCGAGAGCCACCTTGTGCACTCCCATTGCTTGTGTTTCTTGCAAAAAAGGATTGAATTTATCCATTAAAAAGCTTATTTAAAGATCTAAACTTAGATCAACTCAGTCGTTTGAATTCAATTTCTACCAAACGTAATGCCACACTGAAGCAGTGTTGTGAAAAACTCAATTTCTCACAACTCACGCTTGAGATTTTTCATGCGTGAGTTGTCAATCTTGCAACTCATCAGTCAAAAACTCATGGATGAGTTGGCTCATCTTTTTGACTCATTGTCTCGTATTTCCACAGTTTACTCACACACGGCAATAATTTTTTGTTAGTCTGGTAAAATTATAGTAATCCTTACTAACGTAAACAACAACATTCGGATTTCACGAGTTTTTTGCCAGGTTTTGCGACTGAATCATTTTTTACGGTTTGAGTTGATTGAGTTGATTTTGCATCAAAATCTCAAGCGTGAGATTTACGAAGCAGATCTCTAATGAGTTTGCTCTCACAGAAGGGCGTATTGATTGAGATTTTGAGTGTGAGTCTATCAACACTGCACTGAAGTTACGTGCAATTTGGTTTGGTGCGGTATATTTGGCTTCACATTTTTCATCACTCAAAACCTGAAGTATGCTCGGTAACACAGCATAACAAAATTGACATTTTTGCGTGTCTCAAGGATCAAATATGTGTCTCTAGTAGATTTGGGGTTGCTGAATCTGACGCCATTCTGAGAAATGTTCCAGCACGTCACAATTTTTAGCTACAAGTCGTCAAAGTTGTATAAAACTCTAGTTTTATTGATGTTTACATAAAATTTAAAGTATAATTCATCAAGCTTTTTTGTGATCTAATTAATCAAGTACGCAAGAAAGGGCTCAAACTTTCATTTTAGATATAATTTGGTTAAAATTACACGAATAATTAAAGATTTAATCGATTTTTCAACATACTGCTGTCTCCATACAAAATTTTTCTTTTCTCTTATATGGGAAAATATAATACTTTTTTAAACCGTAAAAAAATAACTTTTCCGCATCGAAAGTATTATAAACTTTGTTGATAAGTATTGTTATACACATAAAGTTTGAATTCTGTATCAAATAAAGCAAATAAATTTCCTCACAAGCTGGTAAACATACAAGTTGGCTATAATAGTCATATTTTGCATTTTCAACAGCCAATATCTCAAAAACTAGACGTGCTATGATATTTTTGAAAACGGCAATGGATTCATCAACTCTTAATTGAGTGAATAGCGGTATTTTGGTGCTTGAGACAAAAATGTGTTCCGCTGTGTAATAGTTGGGACGTAACAATAGAAGAAAAATACCTATTAGAATGCACGAGCCTTCTTTTTGAACACACAATTCATATCTTCTAGCATTGATTAGCACATGAAGGAGTAGAATTTCAGGACCCACTATTATATTGAAATCAAACCCTCTTTCCATCTGCGATTTCGATCTGAGATGCTCACGCCTTTGATATTTGTGTGCACCACTGCATAATGCTCCGAACAAATTTACGATTCAATAATGATCCAACAATCATTCAGCAAAAAAAACACGAAACAACTCATCTCTCTAACAATCAAACAGCACTCGAAAATGATTTGTGACAGGTGGTCACTAGACGCCTAGAGTCCTGATCCATTGAAAAGGAAAATGAAATTTGAGCTCAACACACATCAATAATGCCGACGAGATGAAATTGCTTTGCTAGAATAGGTATAGGAACGAATTTATCGAAAAATGGGATACGAGCTTAGAGTCCAGCCCAAATTTGGCGTGACGGATGGTTAGACAATATTTTATTGGGCGATGTAGGATTATTTGCTTCAGCATGGAAACATTAGATCCTTGTCAGTTAGGTCAGGAGGTTGAAATTAAGATAAATTTGATTCAAGACATTTAAGTATGCTCTGTTCCGGATAATAATGATCTGTTTTAATTATGGATGATTGCCAACATTAGGATTGAAATCCTAATAAGATTAAAATTAGAGTAGGGGACCGATCATAAGCAGAATTGTGTAGATGAATATGATTAAGCTTTAAGTCAGAAGTTGGCTCAACAATGTTATTATAATTTCATTAATTCTGTGAACGTACCATATATATCCATGATAATAATGCCGCCGTCAATGTTCAATAACTGCTGACATCCTTCTTGGTACGTCCGTCAACAAGACATTATATCTCTACCAAATTATAATAAAAATCATCGCTGTCAGCATCTGTAAAAATCCTTGCCCTCGGGACTTCCAGATTTGGCGCTACAATTGTCTCCTTCGCTTGAATGCACAATAAACGAATCGATACCCATCGTCACAACCATGACACCCCTGTGTGTACTTGAATTGGTCACTTTCGACGACGATGGAGTGATAATTGCATTTTCTGTACAACGACACTGCCAGTAGTCACGATGTCAGAACCCTGAACGTTCAATTTACCAAAAAAAGCCTAACCAGCGAAAAATTCCACTGATGTGATCGACGAACTAAAGGATATTTGGCGAATCTAGCTGGCCAAAAGTTACTTTAATAATTCGTTCAGATTTTGAAATGGTGTTCTGCATATGACATATAAACAGTTGTGGAATACTTAGTTTTTCATATTTCAAGTCTTGTCTAGTCTGTGCACGCGCTGAATCACCTAAATATCAGAGTTTAATTTCATAATCTAAAATGAGCTTAAAGAATGAGAACAATGTTCCGAAATAGTTTTGGGCAGTTAGATTGTCCGAATAACCCTTAGTGCAAACGTGTCAATATCCAATTCAACTTCAGTTGTCGAAAGGAAATGATTGTCGTTCGCAAAACGTTCACATCCTGTATGAATACCAACCCGCTTGAGAATCGAAAGCAGTGCACTTGCAACTTCGATGCGAGGATTATTTTTTAAATCATTTATCTCGATATAAATGGGTGGCGATTTATTGGTCTGATGCCGGTCGTCTCATAAACCGTAATCGGATCTGATGATGATATAGTAGACTGACTACCCGTTGATTCGCTGCACTTTTACGCGGCCGATCTTTGCAACCGAGCAGACGACCACGATTTTCAAGACCATTTCGGGGTTATTGCCGGACCATTGGACTGGAATGACTGATGATGCGGCATCTGTTGCCATTGTTCATTGCCAGTGTCAAGATCATGCAGGATTTATTGCTGTTCCCTTTGGTGGAATCGGCTTATTGATAATTCCAATCGTGGCCTTTCGATGGAGTATTACTGAATTGACTGTTGGAAAATGAGTCATTTTGAAAAGATAATTCGTTTTTGCTGGTTGCAGAAACTATTAGCACGCAACGTGATGGAAATAACAAACTTGTTCATAGACAGAATATAGATTGTGAATAGGTTCATTTCAATAAACAGAAGTTCGAGCTTAGATAAAAAAGTTTTTGTTATAATAGTGTGTCCAATACTCTCAAATAATATTGTTATACCTAAAATGATGAAGATTTCCAAAAGGTTTGATATAATGTTAATGTTAAACATGAAAATGAAAATTTGAATCATTTTTTACGTTTAGATTTCAGTGAAACAGATTAATGTGAATTAGCAAAGTTTCCAGAAAAGTCGGTAGACCAGTTTTGACAATAAACAATAAAAAGTTTTTCAAATGATGTTTTAACGTGAGAGCCAGTCACTATTGAAGAACATTTCACTTTAGATATGTCTGGGAACAGTTCGTCCCCTTAATGCTACAACTAGATAACTCGAAATTTGGAGTTTTTGATTTGAGTACAACAAAATATTGGTCTTAACTAGCTCTATACCTGTGGTTCAAAGCTTATAAACCTGTGGTTCAAGACAAAACAGTTATAGTGTGTTGTTCAATCTAAATATCTCAACTTAGAACAAACTTATTATCTGCTAAAACTAGGTAACTCGAGTTGGGTAGAGATCCTCCAGTATCTAGATCAGGCCTGCTTAACCTTTTTGAACCGCGGGCCAAATCGCAGAAACTATTTTGTGTGGTGGGCCACATTTTTAAATGCATTCGCATGAAATCTGACAAAAGCCAGTAAATTAAAAAAAATCTTTTGGAAAAATCGAAAAACAAAATATCCTGCTGGATTTCAAATTTCTTTTTGAAGTTTAAGTTCGTTTTGGAATCATGCAAAAATCTTGCCAAGGATATTGTGAAGAATCTTTCCCAATTTTAGATAATGTGAGAATAATGCTCAGGATTTTATAAAAATCATGCTCAGAATTTGCCAGAATCCCACCTAGTAGTACTCGAAATCCTGCATAGGATATTTTGAGAATCATGATCCGGAATGTGTGAAAATCCTGATCAACCATATGCGAAAATCTTAGTCAGGAGAAGTCTGTTCAGGATTTTATAATAATTGTGCCTAGGGTTCCTGCAGAATATCACCCAATATCTTACTTTGAAATGTTTGAGAATGCTGTCCAGGATTTCAAAAGCAAACTGCTCTGCTCATAATTCTATGATAATTTCAGATTATATTAAAAACTTACCTTGGATTATATTGTAACCTGACCAAGATTTTTCCTAGAAGCCTATGGAATCCTATTAAAGATCTTAGAGGATCCTGACCATGTTATCGGTGAAACTATTAGTATCTTATCGAAGATTTTGTTATAAATACACTAGGCTTTTTACACAGGGGTTACGGAATCCGTGTAAAAAAAACCGTGTTAATTCTGGGATCCGTGTAAAAATAACCGTGTTGATTATGTAATCCGTGTAAATAAGAAAAAAAGCCGTGGTAATTCCGAAATCCGTGTAAAAAAATACCATGTAAATTCCGAAAGTCGTGTAAAAAGAAAACGTGCAAAAAACAGGTTACATTTTTTTTTAATCCTGCCAAAAATTCTGCATTAATCTCTTTCAGAAGTTGTTAAGCTTCATTTCTAGGA
Source organism: Aedes aegypti (assembly GCF_002204515.2). Classification (NCBI taxonomy): domain Eukaryota; kingdom Metazoa; phylum Arthropoda; class Insecta; order Diptera; family Culicidae; genus Aedes; species Aedes aegypti. The sequence continues at coordinate 46,047,356 of NC_035108.1, forward strand.
ATTTCTGAATATGTCCGGAATTGATTCCCTATTGGTCCAGGACATTTGTATAATGAAAAAAAAATAGAAAAAAAAAATAAAATAGAACGTGGAAAATGAAAAAAAAACACCGTTACTAAGTGGTGTCGAAATAGCTATGCTTAGAACACTAAGTTGAGTAGCAGTCCCAGTTCGAATTTAATGCCATAAATAAAAAGAAAAAGATATCGAAATTAGTTGAAGTCGATATTATGAAAATCTGCAATAAGTTTCGAAATTATTTATGAAAAAATGCACTTTTAGTTAGGTCAGTTGACATAAAAAAAATCAAATATATCTCAAGTTAATCACGTAGGACAAAACATACTTTATCCATTTTGATTGTTTGCTGAAACATCTGGATTAATGGCAAGTGTTTGATTTTCCATATGATTTCTAAAGGAATGCCTGATGGAATAAAGCAGAAACTTCAAGAGTTTATGAAGAAATTCCGTCATAAATTTCCAAGGAAGTTCGTCACACATAAAACTAGTTGGTGGGGTTTGTAGCTGTGCAGTCAGTGTCGTTATACACTACATAAAGGGTGTGGGTTCGATTCTCGTTTCAGTCCGAAATACTTTTCTTAAGTAAAATTTTCCAACTGTGCCACTAGTCTCTGCAGGCCTGATTCACAGGTTTATGTGCTTCTAGTGATCCAATTGACCCGAATTATTTATCGGAGCTTGTAACTTTGCTCAGCTGGAAATTCGCAATTCATATACAAACAAATCTTCCGGATTATTCTTCCGTTTCCGGATATGCAGAAGTCTAGAGCTTTTGGAAATTCCGAAATAATTGAAACAAAAATTACTTTAAGTTTTTTGTATTTCCAAAGATTCTTTTATTAATTCATTTTCATGCGCAGGATTTTGTAAGAAAAATACCATGTCGTTTCTTTTTATTTGTTTTTTTATTGTTCTTCAAGAATTTCTCATTAATATTCGTTTGAATTCGTGCCTTCATGAATGCCTTCATAAATTCGTTTTAGGATTCTCAGAGATACTTTCCAGGATTTTCTCTAGGAAAATGATAAATCATTAGGGCAAAGTACCTCAATATTGAGTGTAGTTCATTACTTTTGAGCAGTGTTGTTCAGACTCATTTACCCGAAAATAACATTTTCCGAACTACGAAGCCACGAACTACTACAACCATGCTCTATCCTCCTAAGATAGAAAAGCAGATGGTTAAGCTTGAGTACTGCACACAAAATCGATCAAATTTGATCCCAGAGAGCCACAATTCAATTTTCGGTGAAATGAAATGAGTGAGTGAGTGAGTGCGAATCATTTCACCGAAACTTGAATTGCGGCCCACCGAGATCGAAACTGTCGGATCCCATGTGCAAAACTCAAGCCCAACCACCTCTCCCTCCATCTCAGGAATACAACGCACAGTTATTACAGTTCATGGCTTCACAATTCGAATTTCGGGGAAATGAGTCTGGTCAACACTGCTTTTGAGCGGTTGCGTTCAATAAGATCTGTTGTGATGCATGTATTAACATTCAAGTATATTTTTATTTGAAACTGTACTGGTTTATTTTTATCAAATTAGGTATATAAACAAAATTTTGACAACATGCTATAATAATAACAGTTTTAAGATGTCAAAAAATGCAGTTTTTGATTTCGGAGTGAAGTTGATCAATCATTGCGATAGGTTTCCAAAAACTAAAGTGATATGGAGGAGATTTCAATGTAAATTTCAGCGTAAAATCATGCACATTTACGGAACGCTACACACTAAGAAAAAACTTATATTACACATGCAATAAATTGCAAAATATAGCAAAATATACGATGTAAAAATTAAATGTCGTTAATTTTATGGTATTTGAACTTAAAAATACATTATTCTTGTAAAATTACGTCCTATGTGACTACAAATGTGTGTGATCCAAACAATTTTCAGTTCAATGCGACGGAAAATTACGTTATTTGTATTTAAAATGTCGGGCACATTCTTCTTCTTACTGGCGTTACGTCCCCACTGGGACAGAGCCTGCTTCTCAGCTTAGTGTTCTTATGAGCACTTCCACAGTTATTAACTGAGACTTACTATGCCATGACCATTTTTGCATGTGTATATATATCATCGTGTGGCAGGTACGAAGATACTCTATGCCCTGGGAAGTCGAGAAAATTTCCAACCCGAAAAGATCCTCGACCGGTGGGATTCGAACCCACGACCCTCAGCTTGGTCTTGCTGAATAGCTGCGCGTTTACCGCTACGGCTATATGGGCCCCATATGACGTAGATTTCAATAATATTTGAACATGTAGATTTGTCGTACATTTACACTACAATCATGTAAAATTACATGAACATCATGTAAATTTTCAAACATCTTGAAATCCACTATGAATTCTAACCGATTACGGGACAATTCGCATACATTTACATGCTGTTGATGTAGTTTTACACGTAATGTTTCTGTGTACTTACTAGATGGTAATCGAATCTGAACCAAGACTCAAACATCTTGTCGATAAACATCCCAAGTAACAATTCCACAGCAATTTGGCATTCGTGTGGATTTATTAATGTTTTATGACAGTTACGTGAATGCTAGGAAAGGTAGAGGCGACATTTAACGTTGCTAGAAGATTATATTTTGTGAGTCAGCTGTAAGTTGTTTTCAAAACCTTTTGGAGACAAACTATAAAGTTAAAATTTTGTTGATACAAGACCAGCTTTATTGCAGCATATAATACCTCATTTAAACTGCTAGTGGTGGCTGAATGACACTTATTTGTGACGGCTATGATAAAAGATTGATATAATACACCTTGTTGTCATAAAAGCTGTTTTTCAACTGATTGACTTGCACTTGAATATTGATAACTTACCTTATTTATACCTTTGAAATCAGTATTTGGGCTCTTCAGATGTATTGCGAATGCATTGCGATGCATTGCAAACACTTATTCCTGATGGAAAAACGACAAACTAATGTCCGTTTCATTGTTTTTGCGAATATTCTTTATAATAACATACCCAAACTGTCAAACTTTGTTGAATGCTGCTTAGTTGCCATAAAAAGCCAAAAAAAGCTGAATCATCTTCAATCAGCATTTATAAAGGCAATTTTACATCCACAAATTCCGAATGCTAACTATGTGCCCTTATTTGTGTATTTATGATGATAAAACAGCATTTGTCGATGGCAATCTATCAATTATGGTTCCGCCATATTAATTTCACTCCGGTTGCCACAATTTAATTTTTTCTTATCATGTTGTCTCCATGAATTCGCTCATAAGATGATATGGTGTGATGATTAAACTGACTGAATATAATTTAAAGCACAATAACTGACCAATCAAACCAAAAAATATTGAACCCCTTACCTGGCGATTTATTTTAGCAATTGCTAAATTACTAGAAATATTCCACTTTCAAAGGGGCATAGGCAAATTTTCTTCTCTTCCATCACATTTCACAGTAAATCTCACTCGGCACTATATCCAAAGAAATCACTTCAAATAAAAAGCACTACGAAATAAATTATCACAGACGTTTTCATTCTTATTTTGTTTTGTTTACGTTGTAAGATCGACGTTATGATAAAATCATTTTCAAGATGAAGCCACATTCATATATAACAGGTGGCCTCAAAATTGCTACCATTAATGCTGTTTTGCTTTATTTGTGTGACATAAATATGCACTTCATAGCCTCTATCAGAGTGGGCCAACTAGTCACGTTTTAATCTACAAGAGGTTTTGGGGGATGCGATGAAGGCAGCAGTGCCTTGACCGTGGTTTTATGGGCGTTCATTTATAGCACCCTGGAAGTAATTCGTAAAACTAAAATTGTTACTTGGGATTAAACCTCTAAAAGTAGACAATTTTCCTTTAAATTGGCGGCCTGTTCACGGAACAGAACATTTTTTCACTGAAAATTATTTTTTATCCTCAATTTAAATTCGCAAATGGGTTCAGAAAACAAGTCTGAAATGTATGGGACAGTTTATTTAAATGAGGTCTTTATATGGCCTTGGCAATAGTCGATTGTTTGGAGATGAACCCTTCTACAGTTCATCAAACATTTTCTAAAAGGCCTTTAACAAACTTTAAGAAAATCAAGAGTAGCTATCAGGCATCGCAGACATTTTGATAATTGAAATCGAACTTTAACTCTCTTGGTCGACTATGTCAGTATACGTAAGCGTAGTTGTGGTATGCTTCATAGATTGCATACTAGCAACAATCATATTTCATTTAATTATTTTATGCAGATTATGCAAAATCTACAGATGTACATATCCCACAAAGATATCAGGAAATTTATATATTATCATTGAATACCTGTAGACACATTTAAAAAAGAAGATTGGATTCGTTGTATCACTCTTTCTGTAGATTAGTGCTTTTCAAACTGTTAGTAGAAGGCTTGATAGAAGTAAAACCAATCATTTTGATAGCAATTTTTTATCTCTAAATACAGATAAACAAACGTCACACTTATAACGAATAAAGGAACCAGATTACCAATGATTAAAATCGACACAGATATTTAAAATAGCAGTTTTTTAAGAAGTTGTGAAACAACAGTGAAAAATATCGAAAAAAAAAAACAAAAAAGATATTGTGATTTAAATAAATTGCGGTAGAAAAAAAGCTAATCGTAGTGGGTTTTATATTAAGTTCATCATTGGTGAAGCCTATAGGTTACACCGAAAGCTAATGGGTCGACCAATACAGTTTCCGCCTTTGGCACTCCATCGGAAGAAGAAACTAACATCCAATGGACTGAGGCAAGCTTCACGCTCTACTAAATTTACAAACAACATTCATTCGGAAAAGATCCCAGAGAGCAAAACAAATCTACAATTGACTGAAGTTGCCCTTGCTGCCACTGCTGAGGTTGTAAATTGAATTTCTAATCAATGACACTTATTCAGTAGCAGTAGCACTGAAATCCAACGGAAGATACTCAATTTCTTTCTTTCGCTATCTTTTCTGGCTAAAGAGCCTCCCACCCACCGGACGTATGAATGGATCAGTTGCAAATGTGTAACAATTGTAGCATTTGCAAGCTTCTCTCTCTACATACACTGCCCACCAAAAGTATGGAATCGCATTAAAAAAAGGGTTGTAAATTCAAGTTCTGTTTTAAAACAAAAAAAAGTTGAAATTTAAGAAAACAAAAACAAACTGTGTGTGAAGAGCGTAGGCTAGTCTTCGTGCGTTCAAATGTCACTAAGCTCTGCATGTTGGAGCGATCCATTACTTTTGACGGGTAGTGTAAGGCAACATCAACAGTAGGTGATGATGGCGCTGTCCGTTTGGTTGTATGTAACCATCATATACATATCATCATCATTTGCCCGGGATGGGGGCCTACATTTGAATCACACTGACAGTGCTTCCGAAGGGTGAAAGTGCTTGATACTTCCGGTGATCGAAACTGCGAGATTGATATTAGTGCTGTTGTGCTGAGCGGAGGCTTAACAAGTATATGTACAGTTTTGAAACAATCATAAACCTCTCTTTGTTCGATTAATCTGGTGAGGGGTTCACCTATTCGAAATCGCAAAATCCGGAGCTGAGGATGCATTTTTATTAATTCAAATTTATTGTTGAAGAAGATATGCATTCTCGTTGAAATAAATTGAAACATTCATTTGTTTTTTTTTTCAGAAGTTATTTAATCAAATTGATTGACCCCTTGTCACACAAATTGAGATTCATAGCAATGATGACACCGAATGGATAACACCTTTCAGTCCAGCTCGAAGTTCAATTTGCACTTTTAATCCATCCCATTCATATTCAAATCCTAATCCAGTGTGCTATTTCATTGTGTTTTTGCTACCTCCTACTCGAATAAGTTTCTTACAATCTGACCATAATAAATCGCAATCAGCTAATTTTCCGTTTCTGTTTCTATGTTTTTGTTCCAGGTAATTCAGCATTAAGAGAAATCGCGAGACTAAACTAGAGCAGACTCATGCTGCTTGAACTGTTGGATAGAAATCATTATCGAGACCTAACGACCTGTCGGGTGTGCCCATGGTGAAAATCAGTTTCGACCAGTTCAAAATCATAAATCACTGTCATGTTTCTACTGATGACAGGCAGCGGCGTTGGGGTTGGTGAAAGATTTCGGAGTCTGTTGATGACAACTTGGTTGATGTTTTTTTTTTTGTGATCAATTACTCTGAATAATCATGGACGAATGCGGTTTCCAATTGGGCACACATAATTGTTTGAATGCACAGAAATATCTAGACTTAGAAAAAGTTCAATCTCTTATACAATACGAACGCTAGATTTACATTTATACTCTCTTAACAAAGTTGCATAAAATTGGACGCTACTGGACCAATATCGATTTTCATAAATTTCTTGTCACACTGAAATCTCTCATATTACGAAGCATCTTCGAGTGTCATACACTTTGCGAAAAAGCAATATAACTTAACAAAGGAGAATTTTTCATAATGTGTTGAAATTGTTCAAATTGTTGGTCCACAAGACGTGTAGTCGAAGTGCGCTTTAGAATTATAACATGTATTTCAAGTTTTTTTTTTCGTTTATGAATTCAAAATCAACAACAGTTTGCCGCTACAGCGATTTTACTAGGAATTTCGCTACCATATTTTTTAGGCCGGTTCCGATAGGTTTGTAGGAATACCTTCAACAATTCCTCCAGTAGTTCCCCCAGGGATTCGACAAGGTATTCTTCTAAGGATTATTATTAAGAATTGGAACATCTCTACGAGAATACCTTTAGAGTTTTCGCGAAGAACGTGCAGGAATGCTTCTAGAGATTCCATCATAGTTCCTCTAAGTAGAATCTTCCATGAATTTCTCCAAGGATTTTTCCAGAATCTGTTTCTGTTTTTCTTCTAGGATTTTAAAGCAATTTCTTCTGGTATTCCTTCAGAGATTTCTCTAAAAACTCTTCCATAAACTTTTCCAATGATAGCTCCAGAAAAAATCTCTACAATGATTCTTGCTGAGATGTCTTCAAGGCTTCCTTTCAGGGGTTGCACGAGGACATGCAGGGATATCCCTAAGTAGTCCTCACGAGATTCTTCCGGAGATTTGTTCAGGAATTCCTCCAGATATTCTACCGGGAATTCCTCTTGATGTTCTGCAAGAAATTACTGCACGAATTCCTCATGAATTTTCTTCAGCAATTTTTCTAGAGACACCACCAGTAAAAAAAAAATTACATGAATTACTCTAAAGATTTCTCCAGATATTCCCCAGGAACTTCTCCAGAGATTCGTACTGTGCCTCCATAAATCCACCTAGGATTCCTCAAGGAGTTCCTCTAGAAATTTATCCAGCCAATTTATCACAAATTATCCCAAGAATATCCAGTGCTTACATTAGGACAATCCCTATATAGATTCCTCCAGTAAAACCTCTACATTAATTCCATTTGAAAAATCTCTTCATGGATTTCTCCAGGGATTTCTCTAGAAATTTCTCCGTGGATTCCTCCCAGGATTATTCTAAAGGTTTTTCCATGGATTTCTTCAGAAATATCTTCTCAGGGTTTTTTTTAATTAGGGATTCCTCCAGCAAAACTTTACAGTGATTCTTCCTGGGAAACATCAAAGAACTCCCCCAGAGATGCCTCCAGCGAGTCCGTCAGTAATCAACTCAGATTATCATTGAGAGTTTCCATCAGCACCTAAATAAATTCATGGAATAGTTTATGTAGTGATTTTCCTGAACTTACTGAAGTAATGTTCTGAGGAATTTCTATAAGAATTCGTGAAGTGATTTCTTGTAGAAACACTGGAGGAATTTCTCTTGGAATTCCTTGTAGAATCTCAGGTGCGATCAACGGAGAAATCCCTGAATAAATCTCAAAAAAATTCCTTGAGGAATCTCGAGAGGACTACCTGAGGAAATTCCTGCAAGTATTTCTGGATAAATATCTGGAGTAATCCTTGAGATAGTCGTAGTGTAAACTGGAGAAAACCTTGAAGACTTGTTTGCGAAAATCACTGTAAAGATTTCCCTGGAGGAATCCTTACAGGAGTCTCTTGAAGGATTTTTGGAGTAATATCAGTAGAAACCGCATGAATAATCTTTAGAGGAATCTCTGAAGGAGTCCTTGGAGTCATCTCCGAAAAAAATCTTGGAAAAGATCCCAGAGGAATGATTGGAGAAATTCATGGAGAAATCTCGGTGAAAATTTTACTTGAGGAATCTATAGAGGAATCACTTGTGGCAATGTCTGCAGGTACTCCTGAAGAAACTCCTCCTGAAATCGCTAGAAGAATCCCTGTGGAAATTCCTGGAATAATCTTTGGAGGGATCCCTGGAGGTACTGGAGAATTGCTGAAGGTATTTCTGGAGTCCTATCGGAACCGGTCACAAAAATCGAGTGACGAACAAAAGTTCTTCCTGGAGAAATCTCTGGCAAAATCCTTTTTGGAATTACTCCCGAAATTGCTATGCAGATTACGGTAGAGATTATCTTAGAGGAATTTCTGGTAAAATCCCTAGACGAATTTTCCGAAGACATCCTGGAAATATTTCAAAAGAAATTCTTAAAGAAACTTCTGGAGGTTTTACTGGAGGATTTACTTAAGCCCTATATGAACTGGTTCCCAAAATTGTGATTTCAGCATTTTTCAGCAAGACCAAGATTTTCAGCAAAACCAAGTTGAGGGGCATGGGTTCGAATCCCATCGATCGAGGATTAACATTTACTAATATGGAATAGTCTCGTTAGAATCTCTGGAGTCTCACGAATATTTACCAGGGTTCACTGCAACGAGAAATAAGTGACTGTAAAGACCATTTTGCTAGACAAACAGACTATAGAGACCCTTCATTATACACAGAGACTTTAAAATAGTGACCAAATCTCTGCTACCTTAACTCTGTGAGTTGAACACAGTGAAATTCAATCTTATCCTATATCAGAAACACTAAGGTTTAAACATGTTCCTTTTTATTTCGAAAAAAGTTAAAACGACTTTGCTTCAACGTAATTAACCACCACCATAATTACACGGTTTTAATACGACTGGCAAAAACCGCTGCAGTTTCCTCAACCATAATTCAAGTATCAGCCGGCTGCTGTGTCGTCTTCAGGTAAAGATCTTGATCTTGCACAGCAAGCTACCAGACCTTGTCCATTCCTAGTTGCATGCATGTCACCCTTTCGATTGCGTTTAACCACGCACCCAACACAATGAGCGACGAAGGCGGAAATCGCTCTACAGAGCCAATTCAGACGACGACGACACTGACTTCTTAATAGAGTCTCACTTAAGCTAGAAGCTGTAGAATTGCAGCGCTCAGCTGCTGCTGCTCGGTCAATGGACGTTAATTAGACATAATTAAATCCGCTTTGCATCATATGTGCGAATGTGATTCTGTTGTCGCTGAAGACAGCGAAGAAGGTTATTTTGAAATCCTAGGGGACATTAACAGATCTGCCTGATTGAGGTTGTGAACTGATACTGAAGCTACTTTTAGAAATAGTTTCACTTTGTTGTTCAAGTTTTATTCCGTTTTCTGCACTTGGAGTATTGTATTCAGAAAAATTCATTATAATACAATTTAACATGAAAAAATGTTCAGTGTTTGGCAAATTCTAGCAATGATCAAGTAAATATTTCTTGATTGAGATGTGGCATTTAATGCTTGTTTATTGTGATTCATTTTACTAAGAATGTAAAAACATACTTTTAAACAGTTTTTCATAAAAAAATAATCAAAAATTTAAGATTACCTCACTTAAATGTCTCACAATCGCTTGATTACTGTTTCTGGCATATTGTCATTAAGTTTTTTATTTATTTTCAATTGCGCTTTACTATTCAACATGTAAATAACGTATTTGTAGAACAAGTCAAAAGTGCAAACATTATTTACAGGAAAATTAAAAAAACTAAAAAAAATGCTAATGACTTCTTGACGAACATTATTATTTGTTTCTCGGTGGTTTTTCCATGAGTTTTCTCAAGAATTTTCAAGAGTTTCGTTATGTACTCCCTCTTAAATTCTTTAAAAAACTCACTCGTAGCTCGGCCAGACAACACTGTAAAGAATTTTGCAGAAATAACTCGTGGGTGAAGAGCTACTGCTAATACTAATAATACTGCGTAAAAAAATATTTTCGCGGGTCCTAAGGACCACATTATATGTCTCTAGTAATGGATAATAGATCTAAATTCGTTTTTAGAAATGTTCCAGCACGTCACAAATTTGTGCTAAAGATCGCCAAAGTTGGTATTACTGATGTTTACATGAATTTTCATGTATGATTAATCAAACTTTTTAATAATCCACCAAGTATGCAAAATACGACTTCAACTTTCATTCAAAATGAAATTTGGTTCAAATTGCTCTTTTTGATTATGACTAAATTAATTTTTCAGCATGCTTGCAGTCTTTATACTAAAATTTCCGCTTCTCCTATATACCATACATTCTAAATCAGTGATTCTCAACTTTTTTTGAAGCTGCGACCCCATTGAAGTTCTACAACCAATCCGCGGACCCCCAAGATTGAATGCTTTCGAAACCAATGCTCATGCAAACCTCCCAAAGATTTCAAAATGGATTTGACAAATCTTGTAAGTACAAAAAAAAATCATCAATAGTTCACCAAATATGTTTTGACTTAGGATCATGTTTTTGTTTACTACCGTCGTTGGGGGTGACAATGGGTCAAAAAGGGATGTGTACGAATTATTTATTGAATAACTATCGCAATTTAACTCCAATAAACTTCAAATTTGGTGTGTATGTACTTTGATGGTACATTAACAACTGTTCAAAACATTAAAGAAAAATATTTATTCACAGCGGCACCACAAGTGAATGAAAATTGACCCAATCTCACCCCATAGAGGGGGTGACATTGGGTCACTGTAATTGAAATAACTTGTTTTTGATAATATGGTTGCAAAACCATTCACAGCTGAAGAATATTGATGAAATACGATGCAAACAAGATGAAAAGACATCTAAGATGTATCACAAGTATGATAAACCCACTTAAAAGAACGATTATACCAAAAAAATGAAGAGCTATGAGAAAAAATATGTAAACTCAACATTCATCGTCAAGTTTACTTAAATTTTCTATTTTTTTCCCTCGAAATGTCTTCAAAGTCTCATCCCCATTGCCATGAAGCCTATTCAGTTTCCCCAAAGGTGTACTGAAACAGTGATTATTTTAATTCTTCGCAAATAGTTAAATTTCGGAGCGACATTCCACGATCAATACATTTCAGGCAGATGTTGACGTCATAATCACGATATTTCAGTGTTCCAACTCATTTGTACTTCCAGGAGATGTTTCTATAATATGAAAACACTGATAAATAATTAAATTAAAAAAAAAAACAATCCATTTGATAAAATTTTACGATGTTGCTGCGCACGAAACACAGTTGCTGGATTGAGAAGTTGTCAAAATGCGTTGCATTGTTATTCAATGTACGGAATCATCAAGTAGACTAGTTTGATGTTTCAGAGATGCTGTATTCAGAAAGAATAAACACATCTTAATGAAAAATAAAACTACCGGCACCGTAAAATGTCAAAAAAGTGGACTTGCAATTTCATGTACTGTCGTTCTTGCTTGACCCAATCTCACCCCCATTTTTTATGTTTTAGACACCGTACCGAAAAAAATAAAATTTTTGTTGAAAAATCAAATAGATTCCGGAAAATACGTGTGAAGTGTAATGAAAAGGCTTAAAACCTTCTACTAATATAACGGTAGAGGTTAAAGTACATGCGTAATACTTTGCACAGGATAAATTTTATGTTGCAAATTTTATCTAATTTCAACATACAAGTTTATTGATATAGTAAACAAAAACTGCTATTTCTAAAAATGTATATTGTGATGAATTACGTGTAATAATATGTTCCCTAACATATTAATTATTAATTTTAGTAATTTCACCGTTATTAGCTGAAATATTTCATAAATCATATTTTTCCGTTTTGACCCAATCTCACCCCCCAGACCCATTGTCACCCCCATCGACGGTATATTGGGGTGCCCTTTGTGAGCACGGAGATTGGGACGTGAAACAAAATTGGAGAAGATTTTGAACGTTAATACCATAGTTGTTTATGAACAATAACGATTTTAGTATCAATGGATCAGAAATTCATCTAAGAATCGACACTATTTTTGTAGTTTTTGAGTAACTCAATAATTCATTTTGACAAGGTTTCCTCGGTGAAATAGGTTGAAACTTAGCAGTATGATTTATTTATGAACGGTGCATATTGTTGCAAAATATTAGCCCAGTAGCATTGAAGAAAATTCGTTTATCAGACGGAGTGGTTTGAATGAAACCAGATAAGGTTTTTTTTAATCCTGCCGATAACTGCCAGGGAACAAAATAATTTTTTGAAGGTCTCACCAATAAAATTGCAATCATAACTCACAAGGATTAAGAAGCACATTTTTTTATAAATTTCCTATGGATACCTCTAGAAACGATTCCAGTTTCGTTTTCAAGCTCACACTGCAAACACATTGAGCAACGTCTGAGAAATAGAATACGAATGACTGCGAGAAGAATAATTAATTCTCGTATGCCATCTATTATTGTTGAAATTACATCATATTTGCATAGATAGTTATATAAAAAAAATATGTTCAATAAAATTAAACTCGATACATTGCATGCTTTCTTGTAACAAACTTAGTATGAGGAGATATCTCACATAATGTGAGTCACATTTATTCATCAGTCAATAAAAACGCTACTTATTCTTAAAGTCTTCACGGACCCCTAGGAGTCCGCGGACCATCGGTTGGGAAATCCTGATGTAAACCATCAAAACTCTTCTAAATCATCAAAAAGTATCAAAAGTTACTTCGAAAGAAGCATCGAAAGCAAAATTAAATTAAGTTTCGTTTAAACACATTTTTGGTAAGTGCTTGGAGGTGCTAAAATGAATACTACCAACAGTTTTTGATGGAATATATTCAAAGACTTCTTCAAAAGAGTATTCAATGATAACACTCAAAATCACATTAAAAAAAAAAACAATTTCTAAGGTATTAATTCTCACTGAAATTCTCTCAGAACCTACACAGGCATCATCTTTAGGATTTTTGCTAGTGCTTCCTTGGAGGAGCTCAACAGAGTTTCCTGCCAATTCTACCAGTTTTTTGGCATAAACTCCTTGAGGATTTCTTTCTTCCAATCGGGCGAAAACCATTTATAAAGCTTTTTCATGCTTGTTGAAATTTAATTTACACTCGAATTATTTTTTTTTTAGGATTTTTCCATTATTCCTACAGGAAGCATTTCAGGAATGCATCAAAAATTATATCACGAATTTCACTAACAATACCTCCATACATTGTCCCCCAACAATACTCGAAAAAATACATGAATTTCTCCTTGTATTCCTTTACGAATTACTCCAAGGATCCTTTAAGGAATATGTCCTGTTGTTTCAGGTATACACCTCAAGTGTTATCCAGGAATTCCTTCTGGATTCCTTCAAGAAGTTAACAAGAATTCCTCAGATTACTGGCAACCTTTTACCTGTAAATTTTTTTTCAAATGGTTCTTTCAGGAATTATCTGTTTTAAGAGGGGTTCAGGGGTCCTCAGAGATTTTAACCAGAGTTTCCTCCTATGATTTTTTCTGGATATTGCTCATCCAATAGCATTAAGTGTTTAATCAAGCATTCTATCTTCAGTGTGTCCTGAAATAATTGAGGTGTTGGCTAGTAATATGTAGAAAAAATTACAGCTGTGATTTCTAATAGCGTTTTGGCTCCAATTCCTTAAATGACTCATATTTCAAACAGTAGTGATTTCAAAGTAAGAAATTATATTTACGCTACTTTTAATTGTGGAGGACTTAAATCATAGAAGAATTGATGTTTCTGTGAAAAAAATCGAAGGGTTTTCTTAAAAAAAAACACTAAATCGAATGTTCGGAATAAAAGTCATGTTCGGAATTTGAGACATTGAGACAACACGAAATTTCTTTAGTTTTTTTTCCTTTTTTAATTAGGAATTATTATCCAAGATACAATTTTGAATAAATGACAAAATTCTTGAATTAATCTCTAGATTACTGTATAGTTTCTGGAGTAATTCAAAGTGGAATTTTTCGAATAATATTTATAGGAATTACCGATGGAACCCCTGCAGACATTTGAAAAGAACTGAAAAAGTCTAGGCTTCACCAGAATTGGAAAAAATCTACAAGGAATATATAAAAATATCTACTCCAGACTCTCCGGAAAAACCTCTGTAGAAATCATTAATGCAATTCCTGAAGCAATTCCAGATGAAATCCCTTGTGCCCATCACTCGAAATATGACTGCAGGAGCTTTGTGATGAAGAGCATAACTTTTAGTTATGCGTGGAGGAATCGCAGGTCCAAACTCTGGAAAAAAAACCCATGAAGTAATCCTGGAAGAAATAGATTGAAAAAATCCTGGTGGAATTCTTGTAGGAATTTCTAAGGAGATTGTGGGACGAATCATTGGTTTCTCTATAGAAATCCCTTGGAGCAATCCTCGAAAAATTATTGTAAAAGCTTCTGGACAAATACCCAGAGGAGTTCTTTCAGGCATCTTTGGAAGAAATAATGTAATGTAGTTCATGTGGGTTCCTGAAGATATTTGAAAAGTATCTGTTAAAGTATCAGTAAATCCTGGAGCAGTCTTTACAGAATTTTCATTGAAAATATTCCTCTACATCATGAAGAGATATCTGGAAAAAAATCCTGCAAGATTTCTACAAAAAAATGAGGATATGCAAAGAGGAATTTCATACAGATAGTTATAATAGTGGAATCTCTTGAAAATATTCCTTGATGAAATTCCTGAAAAATACGCCTAAATGAATTCTTAGATATATTTGAGAAGCACTGTGTGAATTCCTATAGAAATCGGACACATCCTGTGGAGACTTCTTGAAAAAAGGTCGCAGGTGTAAACCTGAGGGATATTTTGAGTAATACAGATGAACATAAACAAAAAAATAATTGTAACAAATACATAAATATAAGATACATATGGAATCACATAAAACTGTTTAATATGGACATTTTCTATGTAATTTTATTTGAAATTTTTCTAACATGTCTGTTGCGTAGCTTTAGAGACCAAATAGAACTTTTGGTTAGGAATGCAAAATAAGTTTCCCTGTGGATGTTTCTATATAGTAGTACTATGTAATTTAGAAAATAATGTAAGTTGAGTGTAAATTTTACGTTTTTCAGTAAGGAATCCATAATACACAAAGGGCCTATTACTGGCATCGTTTGCTTATATGGCCAATTACGCATGTCAGTCCCATGTTTGTAGGATTGCCTATTCATATTGAAAAACAATTTGTTTTTGCGTTCATAAGGCATGGTACAATGAATCTGTTCAGTCAAAACTGTGCATGTGTTTTGCTGAGATGTAGATTCTTTCAGAAATGTTTAGTTTCTAATATGGGCTTTATCCCAAGATCTTTTTCAGCCCTCTTCAACTCTAGCAACTATCAATAACGGAGACGATATCTTTGAATAGCGTAGCACAACAGATGCAAACGATTTATTCTAATAAAAACCCAGAACATACAATTATCCACTGACTGGCGGGCGACAGACTGCCGACAAATATAACAACATAATAACATATCTACGCGAGCGCAGCTGCAGAAATGCTTCGACAGAACTGGTACGGAGTATTCACAACGCATTCTGAGTGCACTACGTACTTTCTCTTGCCCCTACCATACCATTTCAGCGCAAATTAATACGATGATGTTGTCCAAGACCCAGTTGCTCACATTAGGTGTCAGCCGGGTTCAGTAAACAACGGCGCTTAAATGAGTTTTTTTTATGATTTCATTTGTCGTCCATTAGTGGGATGATAGTCGGGTTTGAGTCATTCTTTCGTTTGGGTGGGTCAGAGGATTAGAGCAACTAAGCAAATCTTACCAACATGGATTGAATGGATTGATTCCTGTTATAGGTATCATGGACAAACATTCTCGATTACTATGACCACAGGAATGAAGTTCCTTTTTATTCAATTAATTTATAGTACTTACCCGATTTTGTTAGCTTATTTTAGCATAGTTGCCACCTTCTTCCAAATCAGTGCCTCAAGAATAGTCGAAAACGTTCTCTTGATTGAGCATGCTTTCGAAGTCCTGAGTAACTTGATTTACAATTGGACTAGTGTGTTCTAAATTAAAAATATCTGCGCTTCCAAACTGCAGAGCAAGTTTTTGAATTTTTTCACAATTAGTTAGTAATGGTTTGTTTTCTCCTTTCACAGTAGGAATTGGCTTTTTAGGTTTTTTTTTTCTAAATTTCAGATAGTTTAAAATAGGGCTTAGAAAATTTTTGTTTCTCAATTCAGAAAAACGTTTTCAAATTTCTTAAAATGTAAAAATACTCAACTCGTAAGACCCACTCAGCTGATTTGCCCAGTTCCATCAATTTCCACACACATTTGGCTCCAGTAGTCACTTGTGGGATCAGCAGCTACCGGCAGTGAATGCCGGAAGGTGTCTTCCACATCTACACACGTTTCCCATTTGCCCGCTCAGTTCGCAGTTATACCCCATAACGGCCAACCAGCATACCGCCCCGGCATTACTGTAAGTATTGTCAGTGAGTGACTGGATACACCATTACATTCGACACCAGCGAGAGCATCAAAAGCCCCATAAACCTCTGCACGGGAACTTTCTCACCTCGTACCCGATCGTAAGCGTTTAACAAAAGTATTACAACCTTAGATATTTATTTCAAATCGATGAAAAAGTTATGTAAATAGCTGGTAAGATGTTAAAGTTATCCTGTAACAAATTTAGTGACATTTTTCATATGCTATGTACATGAATTCTCGGAAAATATAACCATAATGTTATAATGTTGATATAAAATAATCAACAAACATACTGTTTATAATTACAGCCGACTTAGTAATATTTTTGATATGACGTTTACAGTCCATTCAAAAGCAAAATTTAAAAATATAACTTTTTTTTTCATTTATTTATTAGTATCATTTCAAACATTATAAATGTAAATGTATATCTAGGTGTTCTGTGTTAGACGAAATCATGATCCTAATTTGATTAAACTAAATTAAGCCTTTATTAACATTTTTCAACAACAAATTACATTTCATTTTCCGCAGCAGTACAGAACTTTTACATGTGAGTTGATTTCGCCTGTTTATAAAAGAGAAAAGAAGCTTTCAATAAACATAACCTGAATATATAATGCTTTTATCTGGGCAATAGAAGATTGATTGCAACGAATTTTGTCTAAAATTATTTATTATTTTGTTTCGACATTTGTTCTAATGGTTCAACATTGGATACTCTATGTCGTTATGGAGGAAGCTTCAATATCACTTTCAAAATTTTATTCTGAATTTTCTACACAGCTTTTTTCATGGTATTACTACAGCTTGTCCATATTAGTACAGCATACAACATGGCAGGCATAAACATTTGTTTGAAGATCAAAAACTTCTTCCTAAGACAAAGTTTTGATGTTATGTTAATAAGTGGATAAATACATTTTATGTATTTGTTACATTTTGGCTTGAATGTCCTTATGTATCAATCCACTATAATTTTGTTATTCATTTCTGTTCGGGTACCTAGTCGTACCCACAGTCGTTGTTTTACTGTCTGATTGTCTAAATCAGTAAGCACCATGTACACGACTGGAGCGCAAAGTGTATTTCGTTCCGTACCAACCTGCTTCTTTTGCTCCGGTTTGTTTTTGCCATTCATTGCTTTATTTTTTTGAGGTTAGTCTGTTATGATGAACTTTTGCAGTGCAACGGATCGGATTTGAAGATCGGAATTGCGGCAAACAGTCAAGCATCAACCAAAGAACCAGCCCAACCAAGCTACCGACCGAAATGGCTTAATGATGTACGGGACCCTTTTTCTTTTGCTTCGTTGTAATTGTAATAAAATCGTATGGGCACTTCGAATTAATGATGCATGGTTGATTCCACAGGGTCGTTTAGATGGGAAATCGCCCTGAATATCATTCAAGTTATTATCAGTTAATTCGAACTCCTTTAATGTTTATTCGAAACGCAAGTTTTTATAATTATTATAAAATTAACAATTATTCCACGTTAATGTAAAAACAAAATTAAATCAAACTAACAAAATCAAAAACACTGATGTAATAGTTTAATGAATTACTCTTGAAAAAGGTCTAATACACAAAGTGCTGCAGTGTCGAGCAAAGCAAAATTTATCGTTTCAATTTCCCTAGACTAAGAAAGTCACATTATCACTGTTGTGGCGGAAATTCTTTGTGAACCCAAATTGCAACAACTTGTTAATATTGGTAATACTGAATAAAGGAAATAGTCAGTAGTGTTCCATAGAAGAGAAGAGTTCGGGAGGCCGTTTCTTTGGTAGTGCGGAGTGAACACCAAAATGTATGTTATTGTATAAATTAATGACCAAATAGGGAACCACTATGTCCCTAACTAATACACTTTCCCTATAATTTGTTAATATCTGTAATGAATAAACAATTTTCAGTATTGAAGCTGTGAGCATGGAAGCTGCTGTCAAGTTTTGCGTGTTTCTGTCAAAGGTGACTCTCCCCAACCATAACCGTTTCAAATCTTCCAGTTAAACACCTAGAAAAGAATTTCGTCATGTTACTCCAAGTAACACGTAAAAAATTTTCCCATACCGGGAATCGAACCCGGGCCTTCTGGGTGAAAGCCAGATATCCTAGCCACTAGACCATATGGGAGAGGCGATGGAATGGTAACAAAAGACCAACAAAAACCTTGCCTTCGAACTTATTTACGCATCAATCATATCCATTCAACGAACTGCATGCACAGCGGAATGGATGAATGAATCAATTCGTAGAAGAGAATCGAATGAACGTGGGAGAGAACGCGCACGCGCTTCTCTTCTTACCGGTGTTTCAAAATATTACCAACGCTGCACAACTGTTAAGTGGATGACTAGTTCATCTACTCGCGAAGCAGTTTCTGATGTTTTTATTCATTCGGATGGAGGGGTAGCTTCTCAGGTAAAAATATAGAAAAGGAAAAACTGAAGGAACTCAACCAATAATTTATGGAAGCTGGGTAGTAGGTATTTGGCAAACATGTTTAAGTTTAGGTGATTGTTCGATTTGTCAGTAAAATTTTGGACTTTATTTTACTATTACGTCATCTGAATGTATATTTTGGTTGTGACTCTTATCTTCAATAAATGATTTCCAAATTACAACAAATTCTTTATATTATAAAACTGAATCGAAAAATATTTTCCACTAATCATTATCTGTCAAACTATGCCAAATATTGTCCTTTAAATTAAATCATGACCACTTATAATAATCATCATTGCAAAATTATTGACTTAATAATGTCACGACGTAATATAAAGAAGCATATTGATTTGAAATAACATCAACGAGTTACAATATTGAGAAAGCACGCACTGATAAATCTAAGTTTTAAGGAACAAATGCATACCTTTGCATGTAGTATACATAGCTTGACGACATAAATAAATAAGCATTATTCTTTCTTAAAACTTGCTCAAAGTCGACTGATTAAGAATTCTTCTTTGTATTGTAATTGACGCGATTGAGTTTTATTCGACTTTGTGTTTTGATGCTCTGCCTCTGATGGGATTTTGGCTCTCGGTAGCCACCAGTCCCATATTGTCTAGTGGTTAGGATATCCGGCTCTCACCCGGAAGGCCCGGGTTCGATTCCCGGTATGGGAAACTTTTTGTTTGAAACAATCCTTTTTCAAATACAGTCAACTCTCCCTAATCCCATATTTTATACAGTCATCTCTCCATAACTCGATATTGAAGGGACCATCGAGTTAAGGAGGTATCGAGTTATAGAACATAAAACCAGTGCAAATGTGATCCAAGGGACCATCGAGGTACTCTTCACTGATGTAAACATCAAGTTTGGTTGAAAACATGTGACGTCACTCCTATCGTACCATATACCATCCGGACCACTAGATCATTTTTTTTGAAAATTTGTTCGAGGTGGATAGGAATGACGTCGTCAAGTAGCTGTCAGTTTTCGGAATATATTACCTTCTTAAATATAGTGAGTTCTCTACCTCGATATCGAGTTTCAAAATATCGAGTAAGGGCGAGTTGACTGTATCTCGATATCAAGTTAGAGAACCATAGTAAAATTCGATTTTCATGACATCTCGATGGTCCCTTTAACCACAGTTACACTGATTTTGTATTCAATAACTCGATGGTCCCTTCAATATCGAGATATGGAGAGTTGATTGCATTAATTTTAAGAATCAATAATAACCTGTTGGCATCGGTGTCATGCTTTTTAATAAGCATTAATAATTGATTTCCGAACTATTACCTTCAAGTTTAAACTGACATCAGTTCGAACTGATCAGACCCTTATAAGTATTCTTCGTTAATCCAATATCAGTCAAATGTTGGCATCGTGTTCTCTACTAGAAAATTATAGGTATTGATCACTGCTGTTTCTTTAAATCTTCAAGTCCTGATTTACAAAAGTTTGATCGTTCTGAAAATACACACATAATAAAACATTCATTGATACTTCAATACTTTTATTGATCCTAGAAATAGAAATAGAAATAGAAGTCCAGTTGTGAATCAAAGATAAGGCGATATCAAAAGAAATATCAAAACATGCTTTTACTAGTACACCATTCGTTTACCTCACAGATAAATTGCTGTTGTAGTACTTTGATCCATAGCATTAATCTGTTTGATTCATAATAAGGGCTCGCTGATCTACATTTGCGGGAAGGATAAACTTTAGAAAACTGTTAACTGTCAATCGTATTTGTACCAAAAAAGTTTCCCATACCGGGAATCGAACCCGGGCCTTCCGGGTGAGAGCCGGATATCCTAACCACTAGACAATATGGGACTGTTGAATTGTAGTTGCCAAAAGCTAAATATAAATTGAGAGCCTCTCACAAGCGTTTGTCCTCGATATATCGTTTCGTCGAAAAAAAAAATAGGTGTGGAATTGGTTACCATTGATTACCGCCCTACAGAATAAATTTGTTCACACCTCTAGAAATGAATACCTACTCGCACACTCCAAGAGAGTAACTCACCGAATGACGAAATCACGACGAAGCCAAAGGAAACACGCTAAAAATGGGTTGGACATAGCTTGTGTGGCACATACATAAAACAAGCGAAAATATGTTGCTTAACTGTATGCAACGCATTGCCTTCCGCAGTAATTTTATATTGTTGAGAATTCAGTAATTGAACAGATTTTATAAGTTGACCCTCAGTTTGTCTTGATCACCCTAACTATCCATTTCTAATATTTATTCAATACAATATTCTTTATCACGCCCGTGTCTATTGACACTCTTGTAACTTAACACATCTGATGTCATTCTTCGTAACTTTACAGCCAACAAATGAATCTTGAAGTTTTGCTTACCGAAACTGCGCCTCAAGATTTGCTATAACCGGTCGATGTAAGTATAAAGCAACGGAAACAGTGATAGCTTACCCCTTAGCTCTTGATTCGCCATAGACAGCCACACCTTCCTCATTCCGTGTACAGTCATTGACGAACCAAATTCTGTTTTTCCATATAAAAAGTTAGGGGATCTGTATCACAGCCTCTGGTAATCTAAATTTGGTTAAAATTAGAAAATGACTGAAAATGAATGAAAAATAACTTAAATTTAATGAATTCACTACTGATAGAACTTAAATTTATTTCAATTTCGTCATATAAATTTAAACCAATTCAAACTAACAGAATCTGAGATACGGACCCCCAAACTTGGGAATATTGTATGGAAAACACTTTTTTTTATAAATAATGTTTATCACTGACTGTAGTATTGCACAGCTTAAGCCAGTCTGGTTCCCGTAGCTGTGCTGCGGAAAAACGATTTCATGTGTAAGCAAACAGAAAGGTGGAAAATTGAAACCCACCACCCGAGTCAGCTTTGTAGCGAGAGGCACCTGCCCTGAAATCACAACATAATTAAAGCGCGGTATTTTTTTTATCTCATGGACATGGGCTGATCAAACACGGGGGGAGACTAGTTCGCAACTCCTCGCGCGATTTCTGTGTCCATCGCTATCCGGTGTGCAATGTAGTAATATGCAGTTCGAATGCAGGGCTGGTAGCAAGTCTCTTTTTAGAGACTTGGTCACTATTTTAATTCGAGTCTTTAAAAAGTCTCCATCTTCCCATGTAATCAGTAGCCCGTTGATTTGCCTTTTTGACCTTATATGGCTATTAACCGATTTAATTAATTTTAATTTAATTTTAATTTTAGCGTTGCGTATTGCAAAATTCTAAGGGCTTCAGAGACTCTTAAGCGACTGTTTGACAGATTATTCAAGAATTTCGAAGATTTTCTTCGATAAAAAGCTTTTGGCACCATTCTAGTCATTTCTCCAGAGATTCCTTCTGGAATACTTTCAGGACTCTCTCAGGGATCTCTCCAGAAATTCCTCTAGAGATTCCTCCACCAATTCTCTCTGAAACTACTCCAGGGTTTTTTTTCTGGAATGACTAAAAGAATTTCTTCTAATTTTGTTCAAGGAAAAACTTGAGCACATAAACGCTACCACCTACAGTTATTTCCACGGCATTTAATCTGAAAATTTTCTTAGATATCGCGCAAGGATCTCCTCAAGATATTTTCTCTCTACCGTTATTTTCTCGATTATATCACGGATCCAAAAAAATTCTGCGTGATATAATGAAAATGTTGTTTCTGCCATATAATTTTCATCGAAACTTGAGCTTTAAGTTGCAGAAATAGACCGAATGAGATGAAACGCACGTAAGAGATGGGTCAAATAGATATTTGTTGGTTGTTTGGAGTTATTTATCAATGTAAAATGTATGAAATTCATACAATTATTGTGGCGTGATAAAATCGAACTGAAAACCATTCTAAAATCGAGAGTGATATAATGAAGCGATATTAAAACGAGCAGTGATAAAATCGAGAAACTACTATATTTTTTCAATTTCTCCAGTTGTCACTCTAGGTCCTAAGAGATTATCCTTAGATTAATACAGGAGCCCGTCCAAGAAAATTCGTAAAGATTTATTCAATTTTAAAGAAACTTATTTAGATTTTTTCCGGGAAAGTTTACAAGAAATCTTGCGTCGATTATTTCAATTATTCTTCCATGCATTTTTATATAAATTCTTTCCCTGAAAATATAATTCATTTCAATCGTTCGTTAGAATTACGTAATCGTTCGTTCTACGAAACAGTTTCTTGTTATGTATGTAATCAGCTTCGTTATTGAACTCATTCTCATTCATTAAAGGTTTAAGAACAGTAAATACTATAGAAAATAATCTAGTTATACTCAAATTTCTTTCGGAGCTCCCTTTGATGTTCTACAAGGAATATCAAACAAAATTATAACAGATATTGTCCATTATAACATGTTTGTTTTTATTTTCAATAATTACCTTAGCAACTTATCTAGAAAATCCTCCCAGAGTTCCACAATAGTTCAAAACTTGTTTCAGAGATGCTTAAAGGAGTTCATTACCTAAAATTACTTTAGAACTTACAGAAGTTTCATCACAGGTTACTTTTAGTAATAGGTTCTGTTTTATTTCTAATTTTTCCGATACTATTCCAAAAATTTACACGACGTTTCTCTAAAGACATCCCTGGAAATAATCTTTACAGAATTGCTTGGGATAGTTCTCAAAGAGTTACAGGAGTAATTCCAAAAGAAATCTTCAGAATCTGTGGAGTTTTTCCTGAAGGTATTCTTAGATAAATTATTGGTTGAAGTATGAAGAGAAATAAACGATAGTTTTGGAGGAAATTTCTGGTGGAAATCTTGGAGATAAGAAAAAGAATCCTAGGGGAAATCGATGGAAAAAACATGAGCATGATCGACCGCCCGCAGTTGCTACTCCGTTATTGCAAGAACAGCTGTACTTACACAGAGTACCAACAGATGCTACTCAGGATCAGTAGCAGTGGCGTTTCGAGGCCCGGTGAGGAGTCATATTCTGGGGCCCTTTAAGTCAGTGGCTAAGTGTCTTGAAATATGAACTTTATAGACTCCATGCATGAAAAAGTTGATCACAAACCACGTTTTAATAAATATTCCTTAGAGAATCCAACCAGACATATCTCAAAGGGTCTTCTTAAACATTTGTATGGGGGTTCATTGTGAAGTTACATCAGGTACATGCATTTAATGTTTTTTTTCATACATTTTATCAGTAGTTAACTCATATATCTAATTAAACTTTCTTTCAGCTATTATTTTGAAGATTTCTTCAGGAGTTCATTGAGCAATTCCTTCACAAACTCACCAAGGAATTCTTCTCAGACTTTTGTTTGGGATACTTTTAGGGATTAAATAATCTTTACTTCAGAGATTTTTTCAAAGATTTGTTCATAAATTTCTCAAGGAAGTGATTTTTCACAAACTCATCCATTCCTCAAAAATATTCCGAAATTTCCCCGATTTTTTTAATTATTTCACTTGAAATGTATCTAAATACAGTATGGCCCATAAAAAATGCGAAAATTGTTTGAAAGTGAATATAGCATCCACAAGCGTTATTTTCATTGTTTTTGATAGTGAATGTAATTTCTGATTATTAAAGTATATTCTGACACAACTTCGCTATCCTGGACAATTTTTGTCATATTTTTCTTACTGTCCTAAATAATATAATAAAGCAAATAAGTTCAAAAGTTTTGTCCGCCCAAAGCTAGAAACAGCGTCTGATTGTCGTATACTCTGGTGATAAACTTTCCACCTTCAAAAATCACACTTCATTGTTGAAAATTTTAGTTTGTTTGGTATCAGAGGATGGAGGAGTTCTTAGAGAACGTGTTTTTCATGATCACAATAAAATATTTTGCCAGGGTCATAGTTTTGAGGCCATTTGCGTCTTATAGGTTTGATATGCCTTTATTTTTTGCTAAGGTTGAATAAAAAATAAATACGGAGGCCTGTAACAGATTTTTGAGGATGAAATTTGTTCCTTCGGTTAGAGACAACTTATATCAATACTAGCTCATAGGTTTTGAATAACACGGAGCCGCTTATCACACTTATATGCATATTCAATATAAGCTCTCCAAAATGAGTCGTTTTTTTCAAAACATGTTTTAGTCCTCAATTACCCAGGTATGAACAAAATTTATCATTTTATTTGGGCGTATGCTGGAGACAAGGTCTGTGAAGTATCTCAAGCCATCGTTGATGTTTTAGAAGCTTTCATCACACATATATTGAACTCGACGTCCACATGATAAAATTTGAAGGTATGCTTCAAATTCCTCTCTGGTAAGGTGAAAGTAACAGATAAAAATCATGTCCAAAACGAAAAACTGATTCTTAATAGATTGAACAATACAAGTAATTAATAATATTTATGTTTCATTCACATTTTCTATGTAAAAACTACCATATAACATGATATGAAGATTTTCGCATTTTTTCATGGGCCATACTGTATAGTTTTACGGTAAAAATAAGGGGAATTCGGGAGCTCGCTGACAATTTTTTCAAAGCAGCTCGCAAACTTCGTTGTATGAGTGCGAATCAGCTTAAAGATAGAATCTATTCTATTATTAGCATTACAATTACAAACAATTCTTCACAGTTTACTTACATAATTTGATTTTAGGCTCACTATTCAATTCACTCGTAACATCTGCATGGATTTTCCTGTGGTAGTAACTTTTAGGTTAAAATATAAAATTTCAATAGTTTTTACTAATTTATTTTTTGAATTTGTTTACCGGCAAAATAGACCGATATACCGGTAAACAAATTCAAAATATAATTATCACTGTCAATACCTTTGTAAGTTTACTAATTTACTGTGATGACTGTTGTGATGATTAGTTTATTTTTGATAATTTAATTCATTTTAGTACTTTGAATGGTAGCTGTTAATTGATTTAAAGATATTAATCAATTACTTTAATTATCACAGTGCACAATCACAAATTAGACTGGCATGATTCATTCTTAATAGAATTATTAATCCTAGTGCTCAGAATACTTATATCTTGCTATTTCAATGTTCAATTTTAATCCTTAGTTACAATGTCATCACTGGGCATGTTGGCAGCTATAGATACCTTGAATAATTTCTCCCATGTTTCCTCCAGCTATTCTTCAACAGTTTCTTCCAAAAAATTTTGAGAGAATTCTCACAGGATTTCTCTATAAATTTCTCCAAGAAGATGTAAAAAACTATTCAGAAACAATTGGAAGAAACTTCTGAAAAACGGGAGAAATTTATAAACTAAACCCTAAAAATATTACTGATCTTAGTGAAATGCACGTTGAAGTAAATCCGTACAAGGGAGAAGTATTTTAAACATCTTCAGATTTATTCTGGATACTTGAAAAAGTTTTGGATGGGCCTCTAGAAAAATTCATAAAATGAAACCAAATGAAACCCTGCAGGATTTCCTAGAAGAAACCCCTGGAAAACCTCGAGCGGAAGAATTCCTATTAAAGTTCGAGAAATAAACCCTGAAAAAATGGAGCGATTCCTATGATAATCTGTGGGGTAGATCTTAAAGAAGTGGTTCTAAAAATGACTGGAAGTATTGACAAATTTAGATTGAAAGAATGTTAGTATGATTTTTTGGATACATTTCTACATGAATTTATTCAACCCTTGAACGAATCATTGCAAATATTCTATGAAGTAATCCTGTAGGTATCTTTCTCCAATTATTTACCTAAAATAGTAATAGGTGAGGAAACCGACAGAAGAATTTTTGAAAGAATCTTTCTAGTAAGAACTTTTGGGAGAATTTGTGGAGTACAAACAAAAGGATGTTAAACTGCTGGAGGATTTTTTGAGCGAATTCTGGAAGAATCCCATTAAGCATATCTTGAGAAATCATTTGAAGATTTTCAAGGCGAATGCCTGGAATCATCGGTATAGGAACCTTCATAACACCTTTAGGTAGGATCCCTGGAAGAGTCTCAATCAATCAATAAAAGAATCCCTGAAGCTTTTCCGTATCTGTTTACCTGTGGAATCAGTGTTTGGATTTCGATAAGAATAAGCCGATCGAACCATATTCGGAGAGTGTTACAGTTCGCGAACCATAACAGTTCGTGGCACATCACATTCGGAGAGCCTTATGAATGTAAACATTCACTCTCTCGTTTGGTACGTGGCACGAGAGCGTTCAAGAGCATCAACTCTCACAGACTGCAACAGTATCGAGTCGTTCGGGTGATTTATGTTTTGCATAAAATTGGTAATAACTTTTATATTTACTGATAATGCAGCCTTTAACAACCTAATTATTATCTATTGGACCATTGAACACCCCTTTGGTTGCAAACATCGGGGCCAAACAGTGGGTGGTGTGTGTCTGTCTTGTTTTCGTTCATGGTTCGTTATCTTCCACGAACGATAAATGTCATGCGTGTTGTATGAATGCAGGCGGATAAATGGGCTGAAATTTTGGCTCGTGTGTCAATGATCGTTAAATTTTCCAAAGCCATAAACTTTGTGTGGAACAATAAAAGTAATCGCTGTATAAACAAAAGTTTACATCATGATTCATCGCAATGCGAAAGAAGAAAAAAATGGCTTTAGATACTGCTTTCCGTAAAAAAAGAACTTTCTAAAACTTGTATGCACTTTATCAAAATATGTTTTGGTAGGTACTTTTCAAGAATGTATAAAATACTGTATACAAACATACGTTTTGAAAGGCATGGGGACCAACTTGGTTCAGAATATGGCTCATTATGAAATGGTTGCAAACGATTTCCTAGCTTTCTCAGGTTGGAGTTACAGAGGGCCCCCAGATATTCGATGATTAACAGAATAATGTATTCTTGAATCCAAAAACACGATGTTCTTTTGAAAGCTATTGTTCTATAAAGTTGAAACGCTACCTCTATCAATATACTGGATGCTGTAGGGGCTTCTACAATTCCCAATTCAGGTCTTCTTCAAACCTGATCTTCCTTTGTTGTATACATTTTTGTTTATGCGGACCGCACCTACTGCACCCCCCTATCTACGTTACTGATCAGTAGCATCGTCAATATGTAAGTACTGGTGCCCTCATTATTATAACAAACAATAACGGCGCCGACTGCGTCCGAATGCAGGTCAATTTGGGGATGGGAGGAAAATTTTGACGTGTTACTTGCTTAATAGAAGCCGAGGAGTCCTCTGCACTTCCACAAGAAAACACTGGGAGTTTGGATATGGAAAAAGATAAACGATAAAGATATAAGTTGAAATGAATACTTATCGGATGACCGATAAGGATAGTGCGGTTACTTGAAAAACTCAATTTCTCATAACACACGCTTGAGATTTTTCATGCATGAGTTGTCAATCACGCAACTCAGCAGTCAAAAAATCATGGATGACTTGGCTCACCTTTTTGACTCATTGTCTCGTATTTCCACAGTTTACTCACACACGGCAATAATTTCTTGTGAGTCTGGTAGTTGATTGAGTGACTTGCATCAAAATCTCAAGCGTGAGATTTGCGAAGCAGATCTCTAATGAGTTTGCTCTCACGGGAGAGCGTATTGATTGAGATTTGAGTGTGAGTCTATCAACACTGCCGAACACGATCCTGATTTCGCTGTTCGCTCCACAGAAGCATGCAACGGAGAATCGATGGTAGAATCAGTGGATAAATTCCAAACGGATTTTGAAGTTTCTCCAAACTTATCTGAAATAATTCTTCGGGACTTCTTGGAATCTCTGATATAATATCTAGGGTTGTCCTTTCAGGTTGAATTCTTGAAAGCAACTGGAGAAAAAAAATTCTTGGAGAAATTCCTTAGAAAGTCCGAAAAAGAATAATCAAATTAACTTCTGAAACAATCGTTGCAGAATGTCTAAAGGAAACTTTGAGCAGACACTTGAATTGATTTGTGAGGTTATTCCTGGAGAAACTCGTGAAAAAACTAATGCGAGTCGTAATGCCACGAGGAAAGGAAAAAGTCTTCGAAATATTCTTGAAGAAATGTCTCTTCTTTTGGTTCCTGCTATTTATCCTTGTTTAGTCCTTTTATGGTGTCTGTTTGCACTGTTTTTCAGGCAAGAAATTCTAAAAGTTGTTATTTTGAAAATACAGTCGCTACCAGCCCTGTGAATGGAAGCATCATAGGCAAGGTCGGTCCGAGTTATACCAAACCAATGTTTCGTAATCTGAATCGCTTAGTTTCGAGTGCAGGCGCGGCGCGGAAAGAAAAACAAACTGAAACGTTTATGAAAACAGGAAAAACTCGTCATCGAAAGCATCAACAACAACTACACAGCCAGTCAGTTCCTAGACATCTCTGTAAGGTGCATGAGGCGACAGCTATTATAACCACGACGACGTCTTTGCTGATGACGGTACTGGGTGATGCCTTCGGGGTAAAAAGATGTATTATCATATGAGTAAAGTAACACGGTCTTCTGGTACCTACCTACAAACATGCTAACACACTGGTTACTTACCAGTTGTAAAGACAACGACCTGCTGAGATAGATGCACATTGATAAGGTGTTAGCCAGCAAACATTCGGCGGTGTCTTTGCGGATACCGGTAGGCGAGATAAAAATCCATTCTCTGCAAGAGGCAAGTAACTCCTCCTCTTTCCCTAAGATATCAGCAAAGCCGAAGAGATAAGTGGCGTCTTGAAGATCAAAAGAAGTAAATAAGAATATGCAGATTTTCCATCAGGCTGTACTCACTTGACGATGTGTTATCGCAGCTCATCAGGTCCGGGTAGAACGTGGTTCCATCAGTGTCAATCAGTGAGGATTATTTTGTAATTTAGTTCTAATTGGAAACAGATTAGAATCTCTCAGACTGGTCGTTCTCATTCATGGAGTTCGTCGATCGTTGAAAGTTGGAACTGGATATGTACATTCAAACGGAAACAGGTTCGGTTCATCCGAACTTATTGAGAAAAACACTGTAATTAAAATGTTAACTACTCTTGGAAGTTCAAATGCAGCTAATGGCAACTTTCAACGATAGAAGTTCTATAGAAGAACAAAGTGGGGCAAGGTAGTATTTCTTATAATTTTAACTTTTGAATTCCATAATATATTGACAATAAAAATAAAATAGTACAAACATTTAAAAAGTGAGGATTTTTTTAGTGATTTGGTCACTATTTTATATTTTGCATACCATTATCTGAACATTACACTTCTTACCTACTACAATGTCATCAGAACATCTTTGCAGTTTGACGAAATTCACGATAATTGAAACATAAGTAACGGAAAACAAGTGCACGTGAGCACAATCTTTAATTGAACCCCTTTCCATAAACCACTCAGAAACGGTGCCATCCAAATTTCAACAAAATAAAATTACGCATTACTACGATGCCGTAACGTGTTGCATTTTCCATGGGGAAATCTTCACTCCAATTTAGAGCGCTTGGGAATTTCATCCACCACCACCACCATTATGTCAATCACCCTCTTTTCACTTCTGTGCCATGGACATACAAAACACCAAAACATTTCCGGCAAATGATACGAAACAATGCGCGCTCCCCATCCATCCATCATACCCTTTTCGGGAAAATCCAGACACCGCACTTGTCTAGCTAGCAGATGCTCTGACTCTTTGTTGTCTGACGGAGTGTTGAAATTTTCATAGGCCTGGAAAGTCGTACGCATTTTACAACCTCTGCGGAAAATCATCCATGCAGGACAATCAAATCTTCTAGGGTCTAGGACGGACGACGAAACGGTGAATACCACTTCACTATACACTACCGTGCGAAAGTTTGGGGTCACCCACTAAAAATATAAAAAAGTGCTTCAAGCATACCAGGAACTACATTTTTATTGAACTTGAGTGAACCTTAAATTTTTGTTCACAGGCTCTTAGTTTACGGTGCAAACTTACAGAAAATCTTAGTGATCTTGACTGGTATTTTGTGAACTTATTTTTGGATTTCGGCCATAGGATTGAAACGTCGGCGATGAATTAAAATTATCATTATCAATTGATTGTGACTGCAAGCCGAAATCCAAATATAACTTCCAAAAAAATTTTTGATCTTTCAAGGTATCATATCAAAAAATCATATATTTTGATTTTTAAAGGAAACGGAACAACTAACTGAATTAAGTATACCTCTGGTAACTCTCAGCTTTCAAATTCGTAAAACAAATAAATGATTGATATAGTATAACCAAATGTACTATTTTTTCTCTTCTTTTAAAGCTCATGCGCCATTCAGCATTGCGGAGCCGAAACTATTCGAATATTATCCATAATTTCAGTTTTGTTTCTTATCCATCAACAGTTATGTTTTTTTACGCTGTTTATTTGTGCGATTTTTTTACCGCGTAAAAAACGCGTTGATTCAAAAACCGACGTAAAAAACCTGAGTCCAAATTTTTTTCCACACAAAACAATCCTTAGCAAAGTTTGAGATCATATTGAAAACTAATTTTGATGTTGTGATGTTGCGAAATTTGATAACTCAGTTTGTTGTCATTTTGGTCGTATTGACGGTTAATATATCAAAACTGATAGCAGAAAAATGTTTCCATGAAATCAAATTGAAAACTACTTTAGCTGTCACTGAAAGCAAATTGGAAAATGTCTCGGCTATCATTGAGAGCAAATTGAGAACTCACTGAGATATTCATATTTTTGTTTGATACCGAAACAAGCCTGCGACAAGATTATTTTGCATTATTTTGTATATCATCATAGCTTTTATAGATGAAACACCAAGAAAAATATTGTTGTATAAAACTGTTTCTGCAACAAAAAAATTAAAAAGATGGCAAAACGAAAACGAAAATTGATATCGAATATAGTAGTTGATATCAAATTATTACATCAACTTGATGCTGAATACAGGATATGTTTTCGACTTGCTTATTTTTTGATGTTGGACTCGGGATGTTCTACATAATGATTCGTATGGTCATAATATATCGAAAAACGAAGTCTTTTCTATGTTAATTTTTTGAATTGACGCGGTTTTTTACGTCGTTTTTTTACGCGGGACGTCAACCAACTTAAAAAAGAACCGGTGTCCGGTCATTTGGCCGAATGTCGTTTGACCGAATTACGAGCAAAAAATAATCAAATTGCTACAACGCTGATGTGTAGGGTTCATAAATGTGGCCCAGTAACTGATCAGCTAATTAGTTTTTTGATTTTTAATACATGCTCTCGGAGAATGATAAAATCGCCCCGTTTATTCAAAACGATGTTGTGAACTCCACACATCGCATCAAAACTCTAAGCTAGTGGTTGGTTCGTCTGTGGGTTACCAACGATATGGTTTTAGACGATATCATCTGAAATGTTTCCTTCTTTTAAACATAGGCTATTATTTCGAGTTGTACTGGTTTCATAACTATTGGAAAGAATTTAGCTTATATTTTAATTGGAAATTTTACCTTCTTCAAATCATCGGCAGTTCCTTGTAGTTATACTGATTCAACGATTATTCTTTCTTTTGATCATAGGCTCTCTAGAGAAAAGTATGTTTCATAGTTACTGGCAAAAAGGTTTATAATACGTTCAAAAAAAGTCTAATTAAAAACAAGGGTTCACTTAGGTGAGATGTAATTCTCCTCCAAGATCAAGATTGCAACGTGTGAACTGTTGCTTGCGTATAGCAGTAAACTGAGCTACTCGATGAACTTACGTCAAAGAAGCTCACTGTTCCTCCGTCGTGAAAAGAAGAAAAAAAGAAGAAAACTTGTGATTGCTAGAACTATGAAATATTTACTTTGTACGATTCGAGGGTTCGAAGCACACCAATCCTGTAGAATGACAAATAAGTCGTAAACCGTTTTAGTTTCTGTCAAAAGCTGACTACAAATGCGATAGAGCGTTTATTCTGCACGTGTTCTACTGGGCAGTGCTGCATTGAAGCCAGGGCTGCCACATATACAGATTTATCTGTATTACACAGATTTTTTTATTCTGACACAGATTCAATAGGGTCCTAAAGCCCTGTCCCAATTTTAGTGCCAAACGCTTAAGTTTAGGCCAATAACACATGTTTACTCAATTTTCTAATGTTTTCCGTTGGTTTGAGTCCAAAAAACATTTTTTTTAGATTTTGTCACACCCCTTGGCTTAAACTCAAATTTTGCGTGCACTTTGTTTTCTGTGTGCCTTTCAAAATGTCAGATAGGAACAACCCCAGTGTTAAAACTAAAACCCCTGTGGTATTTTTGTCGACTAAGCGAACGTCAAACATGATCAAAAGTGTCAAGGTTCATTTATGAACCCCATTTTAAAATTAAAGTTCAAGCATGATATAGCCGTTATTTGAGCGGGAAAAATTGCTAAAGCAGTTGCAGTAACATGCTCTTTCGTGTTATGGAATAAAAACAAGATTTTATTAAAAATTTTAGGACCCAATTAGTATGGAACACAGATTTTCTTTCATCGATTTTTGTATGGACACAGATTTTTTTGTATGGGACACAGATTTTCTAACCTGGTGGATACAGGTTTTCTATCAAATCATCTGGCAGCACTGATTGAAGCAGTAAGTTCGCGCGTTGCCGTCGAAGTTATTTTTTCGGTTTATTCTGCACGTGTTCTGCTGGGCAGTGCCTCATTGAAGGCCAAACAGAAAATTCGTTTATTTTTCCTCGTCGTTTTTTTTCTTCGTTCTATTTTGCACGCATTCTGAGTGCTTCTCAAAGGCCCAAGCAGTCTAGTTCGGGTTTTTGCATCGCCGGAGTGATTTTTTTTTTGTGAAATGAGCATGCTGGTTACAGTTGGTTACGGTTACTCAGTAAGGAATCGACAATCAATTTGGAGAGGTCGTTTCATGCTTCTATTTTGAGTGTACAATATATTCTTAAACGTATTTTTATCATGACAACGGGAGGAATGTCACTTATATGAACTGATTTAACAAAATATGAACAATGTTTGGAGTTCTCGAAAGTGTACATTGAAGATGGAAAGCTACTCACAAGCTACATCTGTTGGTTCCATGTGCAACTTCGATTATTCTGGGCAATGACAGAGTAGCAACTACGGCCATCAATACTTATGCTTATGCTTAAACCTGACTACAAATGCGATGGAAAAACCTCTGCTGAAAGATGTTACCTTCTTTCAGCACTGATTGTTTCTTTAACTAATACTAAAGAGCTAATTATTTGTAAATCAACGTTGATTTATCCTTCCTTAAGAATAAGCTTAATAAGTTTTTCTAAATTCAATGCAAAATGCAATGCAAACAATTTTGTTTAAGAAAGCAGAAGGAAATTTGAACGGCATTCCTCTAGAAATCACCATCACCCCACATAACACACACGGATAGACTGCGCAAAGGGTATAAAGTTCCCCTCCACACACGGTTGGCAGCAGCAATAACAACAACAGCAGCAGCATCGCACATCTGTCAAGCTCTACACTCACTGAGCGCCTTCCAGTGAGTGACCAAGCGCATCGCAGTGAGTGACCGTCGCCAGTCCAACATACACATACATCATCAATCATCATCGCCGTCATCGTCGTCATCATTTGCGCCTGGAAACAGCGGAAATGTTCTACGCGTTTCTAGAACATGTGGTGCGGGATATAAATACGCGTGATGTGCGCGGCTGAAAATCAGTTATATTTTCAAATTCGAAAAGTGAAGTACTAGTGAAGTGTAAAAGTGTAAAGTAAAAGTGAAATAAAGTGAAGTGTTTTAAAAAGTAAAACTTGCCTAGTGTCTTCTTCGCGTGCGGAAAGTGTCGTTTTCGTACATTTGGTCCTTCGAGCCGGATCGCGCGGATCTAGCAAGTCAGAAGGCAAGGCAAGTTTCGCGTTCGGTCGTAGTGTAAGTAGTCGCGTCGCGAGTCGTTTTAGTGTGCGCGAAAGTGTGATAGTCGCGGGACCGTCGTGACAGTGTCCGTCGCAGTCAGCGGAACTGTGGGTCTCGACCAGTCGACTAGTTCGTCGTTCGTCGGTTTACTTGGTAGCAAGACAGCTACAGTGCCCGATTTAGTGCTTCGGCGCGCGTCAGTCGTCGGTTGTTAATCCAGTCAGACACAAGCAGCTGAGGATTTCAACGGCGTCACCGGCCGGCGGTACATTTGCATTTAGTTTGGAACGACGTATCGCAACAGCTTTCGGCATGGCGGAGCTTAAACGACAGCGTGGAGTTATTCTCGGACGCCTGACACGGATCGAAGTATTCATCCGAGACATCGAATCCAAGCCCGGAATCACAGCAGAGTTGGTTCAGGCACGACTGGATGTCGTCAATCAGTGCTGGGATGAGTACGACACCATACAAACTGCCATCGACGCGGAGGAAGGAGTAAACGTCGAAGAGGAAGAAGAAAAACGTGCCTCCTTTGAGGAAAGGTGCATGAACGCAAGAGCTGCATTGCGTTCCATCATCGAGAGGATGCAGGGTCCAGCAATAGCGGCTGCAAACGTGCACAGAGGCCAGGCCTTGATGCCTATTCACCACCAGCAATTCCCCATGGTGCAACAACCAGTAGCTGTACGGTTGCCTACATTGGAATTACCAACGTTCAGCGGTGATTATCTCGGTTGGCCAGCTTTTCGCGATGCTTTTGAGGCGCTTATCGACAGAAACACGC
The DNA here is from genome assembly GCF_002204515.2 of Aedes aegypti. Classification (NCBI taxonomy): domain Eukaryota; kingdom Metazoa; phylum Arthropoda; class Insecta; order Diptera; family Culicidae; genus Aedes; species Aedes aegypti. The sequence goes on from NC_035108.1 coordinate 46,082,944, forward strand.
AACTGTCTGACGTTCAGAAGTTGTTATACTTAAAGTCGAGCCTCAAAGAGGAAGCAGCGTGCATGTTGGATGCGATGGATATCACCGATGCCAATTACCGAGTGGCCTGGGATTTGCTGATTGAGAGGTTCGAGAATCGTCGGATAATCAAGCAGAAACATCTGAAGGCATTGTTCACCACGAAGCAAGTGTCACAAGATTCGCCGAAGGAGTTGCGTCGCTTGTTGACTGAGTGCCAGCGAAACATCAATGCACTGAAGCAACTCGGTGAGCCAACCGATCAGTGGAGCACGATTCTGGTGTATCTGATCTCCAGCAAACTCGATGGAACATCACGTCGTGATTGGGAAACCCAAACCCAACAAGAGGAGTCACCAAAATACGAAGACATCGTCAAATTCATCAACGGTAGATGTCACACACTAGAGGCGTTGGCAACGGACAAAGAAGAGCTTCGCAAATCCAGTCGTTTTAAGCCACAGCTATCTCATGCTTCTACGAGTTCTACTGGCTGTAAAATCTGTGAGAGTGGTCAAAACCATCCACTGTGGAATTGCAAGAAGTTCATAGCCATGAGTCCAGAAGCTAGATTCGACGAGGTGAGAAAGTGGAAGCTGTGCTACAACTGTTTCTCGTCCAAGCATGTAGTAAGTAAATGCGAATCCAGAGGTTGTAAGTCCTGCAGTGAAAGGCACAACACCTTACTACATGGACAGCAACATCATCAGCAGGAACATCGGCCATCTAGCCACGTGTCATCGTCGTCAGAATCTGTCCCTCAGGATCAGCGCATCGTTAATGCGAGTATGGCGAGTCAGGCAAATCACAGCATGCAATCATCGAGTGATATTTTGGCTACTGCTATGGTCTGCATCTACGATCGAGCTGGGAGCAAACTACCGTGTCGCGTGCTGTTGGATTCCGGATCACAACCGAATTTCATAACGCAAGCCTTTGCTCGGAAACTTCGGTTGAAGGAATACAATACATCGACCACCGTCCACGGAGTAAGTGGAGTAGAAGCGCAAGTTGGAAGGCAGGTGACGGCTACCATCGAGTCTCGTGTGAACGGAAAGCAGTTTAACGTTCCACTGCTGGTGATGAACAAGATCACGAATGCGGTACCATCTGAAAACATTCAATGCGATGATTTTTCCACTAGAAGAGAAGAGTTGGCAGATCCGACATTCAGCAGACCAGGAAGAATCGATGTTCTACTGGGAGCCAAGCTTTTCTTCAAGCTTTTGCTTCCGGAAAAGATTGAAGTTGGTGACTTCATTCTGTGGAGCTCTGAGCTAGGCTGGGTAGTTTCCGGAAGCTGCAAGCAGTATTCGCGGGATCACGTGCAATCGAATGTGGTTACTTCGATGACTGATGCTGATCTGCTGCAACAATTGGAAAAGTTCTGGAAAGTAGAGGAGCTGCAAGTTGGAGTAAATGGTGAGGCCAAATTGGATCCAGCGGAAAAACACTATCTCGAACACGTCAGACGCTTATCAGACGGAAGGTACGAGGTGAAGATCCCATTGTTTCAGCCTCCTTCAATGCTTGGTGATTCTAAGGAACAAGCCTTACGAAGATTCCATGCTTTAGAGCGCAGGCTACATGGAAACGACCAACTTCGAGAAATGTATACAGATTTCATGAGAGAGTACGAATCTTCCGGGCACATGAGTGTTGTTCCTGACGGCTTGGAAGAGGTGGGTTTGTTAGTAAATTACCTCCCTCATCATGCAGTCCTTAAGCCAACGAGTACTACAACTAAGCTAAGGACTGTTTTCGACGCATCCAGCAAAACATCATCAGGTTTTTCACTCAACGATATTATGATGACTGGGCCGAACATCCAAGCAGATCAGTTCTCGCTTTTGTTGGGATTCAGATGTTGGAGATATGTTGTCACAGCTGACATTGCCAAGATGTATCGGCAGATTCGAGTAGACCAGCAATCATCGAATTTACAGCGAATACTGTGGAGAGAAATACCATCACAACCACTGAAGGTGTATCAGCTGAACACAGTGACATATGGTGCACGCGCTGCTCCATTTCTTGCTGTTCGTACGCTGCACCAGCTAGCCGCAGACGAGAAAGACACCTATCCGAATGCCTGTCGTTCTCTTTGCAAACGATTCTACGTCGACGACTTGTTAGATGGATCAAACAGCAAACAGGCTTTACTGAAAACGAGAGATGAGTTGCTCGCAGTGCTGCATAAGGGCGGTTTTGAGCTGAGGAAGTGGAGTAGTAATGATCCAGAATTGCTGAAGGATTTACCGGAAGGCTTGGTGGAAAAAGGCACAATGTGTGAGATTGACGACGGCGAAATCGTCAAGTCTCTGGGATTGAGCTGGGACACCAGGAATGATCAGTTGACATACCGTATCCATCTAAAACAGTTCCAGGTTTACTCTCGACGTACCATCCTTTCTGCGATTGCATCTCTGTATGACCCCGTGGGATTGATAGCACCGATCATCGTAGCAGCTAAAACTTTGATGCAGCAGCTTTGGCTCTTAAATGTCTCCTGGGATGACCCACTCCCAGAACATATCGTGCAGAAGTGGCAACAATTGTATACTTTCGTCTGCTGTGTGCCAAATCACGCGTAGTACCATTGAAGAAGGTTACACTGCCACGGTTGGAATTATGCGCAGCAGTTTTATTGTGTGAACTCCTGACAAAGGTTCTAGATTCTGTGGAATTGAGTGTCGACAGCAGTTTTTTGTGGACGCACTCCATGATAACGCTTCAATGGATCACCGCACCTTCAAATCGCTGGAAAGAGTTTGTAGCAAATAGGGTCAAGAGAATTCAGAACTCCACTATTGGATGTCACTGGAGATACATCAGTGGAAAAGACAACCCAGTCGACATAGTATCACGCGGACTTGCAGCAGAAGAACTTATGGATTCAACGCTCTGGTGGAGTGGCCCAGCATGGCTTGTGAACCGATCACTTTGGCCTGAACAGCCCGAGCTTCGAAATGAGGAGGCGCGTAAGGTATGTGCTGTTGTCGTAACAGAATCGATATTCTTCGAGAAGTACTCTTCCATGACGAAAATGAAGAATATACACGATCAGTTTCGAAGATATGCCTCCTGCTCGATCCAGACTCAGATTGTTGAAGGCGAGCCTTCAAGGCCGGCGGTATGTTTAGAAAGCAGAAGAAATTTGAACGGCATTCCTCTAGAAATCACCATCACCCCACATAACACACACGGATAGACTGCGCAAAGGGTATAAAGTTCCCCTCACACACGGTTGGCAGCAGCAATAACAACAACAGCAGCAGCATCGCACATCTGTCAAGCTCTACACTCACTGAGCGCCTTCCAGTGAGTGACCTTTTGCGATTCTCATCGTAATAGGCCTGTTTTTTATCACGCCAATCTGTCATGAAACGGCCTACTTTTTCTGCACTGAGTTATGCTGCACTGAGTTATGCTGCACTGAAATCAGTTGCGTAATGAATCTTACCAAACGCCTTTTCATCACGCAACTATTTTGAGTTGCGTAATGAATCACTTCATAACAATTTTCATAAATTGCTCAATATTGTTGAATGCACCCCAATATGGCTTCTGAGACCCTCAGATGGTCTTCAACGAAAATGCAAAAAATATTGTACGTTGCAGAACTCTGTTTTTACAGCACTTATCGTAATTATTGAACTCGTCAAGCCTCGTTGGATAAATTTACAACTCGTGCTATAAAAATCATCAATCTGCAACTTGTTCCGTAAACTACTAATACATGCTTATCAGGTGGCTCTAAGCTTTTGCACGATACACGATACTGAGGGGTGGACCTGCTTTTTTGTTTATGTATTGTTCTAAGATTTTCCGTCAGAGTTTTGCAAGTGCTTTTCGATGGAGATTGTAGTTCCACATTGATTCAAAAAAAAAAAAAAACAAAGTTCGTTATAATGTTGAACAAAAAAAAATGATCGAGTACCTTAGCCGAGTGGTTAGAGCCGCGGCTACAAACAGCCATGTTGAAAGTGTCAGTCTAGGTTCGATTCGCGGTCGGTCCATGATCTTTTCGTAATGAAAATTTCCTTGACTTCCCTGGGCATAAGAGTATCATCGTACCTGCCACACGATATACGAATGCGAAAATGGCAACTTTGGCAGAGAAAGCTCTCAGTTAACAACTGTGGAAGTGCTCATTATTGAACACTAAGCTAAGAAGCGGGCTCTGTCTCAGCGAGGACGTAATGCTAAGAAGAAGAAGGAAAGAAATGATAAGAAAATTAGCCACGTTTTTCAGCGTAATTAAAAAGAAATGTTACAACGTCAAGTAAACAATCATTAAAAAATGATTAAAATACCTACAGAGTAAGATTTGCCTTTCAAAGTAGCCATAGTGAGTTTCAATTCTAGACACTTAGAAAATATCACCTACTCCGGTAATTTTTTTTACCGAAATATAAACCGCTGAGCGCTCGGTAATGCTTTCGGTAAAGTTAAGAATTACCGAATAATCTGTAACTTTAATCGACACACAGCTGTCAAAAATTTACAGTATGTTCGTGAAACATTAGAGTAAGGTGGGGCAATAGTTCAACCTTAGTGGTATAATCAAAGTTTCCAGGAAAACAATAGCACATGAAACAAAACAAATACCATACATTGAATCTTTCACGTATTGGCTATAATTTTGCTGAACAAACTTGTGTCAAAATATTTACCCATTTTTAGTTATAACAGTTTCAAAATTAATTGTCTTATTCGTACTCTTGCCCCACCGGTGGGGCAAGAGTTCGAATCTAGTGTGGGGCAAAAGTTCGCTGGCTAAAACACAAATTATCTATCTTTTTGTGATAGGCATACTTTACACCAGCCGTAATCCTAAGTTTGACGAAAAATACACACTAAATTTTCATCAAAAAATTGCCCAAAACCGGGTTTATTGTAATATACTCAAAAATAGCAGTTTTTCACAAAACTATGTGGAAATGAAAAATGTTGGTGACAATTTTCACACGATCAGACAAATTTAACTGAATTTGAAGATAATATGTGGAACCACCATGACATTTATAAGATTTGTTTTGAATTGAGCTGGAAATTTAAAAAGAAACTCTTACCCCACTCGAACTTTTGCCCCACTTTACTCTACCGAACGAAATGTTAAATAAATTACCGAACGGTTTGTTCATAACAGCAGGCAGTCGGAATAGAATGGAATCATCGGAAAAAATAAACACAATGAATTTTATATTGAAATCAAATATAATGAATCGATTTGTTTCGCGAATTATGCTGTTTTCTTTGGATGACGGTAGGCCATTGAACACCGTCAGCGAGCTCAGGAAGGACTTTGAACTACAATCCTGGTTGTTTACCCCTTATGAAAAAAAACGGTTCCACCAAATCAGTCATGGGTATTTGCGACGCTGCAATCCGGGATCGTAAATTAACAGTTGTATACTACAACGAAAACATTTTTTTCCATTTTAAAAATAGATTTTTCATAAAAACACTCAGGTCATACTTACGGAAAAGACGTACCGGACCCTCATCGCGCTGCTGTAGTAAAAAAAACAGATGCAATATGATCTTGTCGATTAACACTTAGAGACAAATATGGTGGTCTCAGAATTTTCAAATTACCATTTGTTCGGTAAAGCATTGAGATTATTGAACTGAAGTACGGTAAAAACTTACAGTCTACGACGAATCCAAACGATTTACAGTTTTTTCGGTAGTAAAACGCCGATTTCGGTATAAGTGGAGGAATATTGTTTTGATTTTTTTTATCCATTTAAGGTTTTTTCGTAAATCTCGTCTGCATTACCGAAATTTCAGTTAAATATTTATTTACAGTACGTTTCCGGTAAGAAAATTTACCGAACAACGAGAAAAAAAACTAAGTGTGTACATGTCATAGATATATGGACAAAACACTTTTGTATGTTTTTTGAGGTGGTGACCCCAAACTTTTGCACGTAAGTGTACATCGTTATCGTGAAAGCAACTTGTGGCAGACTATGCGGAGGTAGAGCAGAGATGGAGGCATATCATTACCTCTACTTGTATTGCCTACCCCCACCCCCAGCACAGCTCTACAAACCATTCATGCTTGATGAACCATTGAAAGGGATACCCCCGCTATAGCCACTCGACTCAACGCCCGACTCCGAGCAGGTTGTTTATTTTTCTTTGCTTTCGCAGAAATCGGAGGATCCACTTCCTGGGGGGAGATTTTGGCGGATTCTGCGCAGATCCGGCGATGAGTCATCGCCGGGTTTTCAATAGCAACAATGATGATGCCGGTGCACAAACGTACTCACCGGGGATGATTTGGTGGGGGGTATACATATCGATACATTGATGTTGAAAGTCGAGAAAAAGGCTATCGTATGCATGCATGAAAATTGGTGACAGCTTACAAAAATAAATCGTTCAAATAATCGATCTATGAGGTCTACTATTTTGAAATTAGGGGGTTTTGTATATCGTATTGATCGCTTGATATCCCTGTAATTATTTACCCTTATTTAAGTAAACCAAATAAAAATGCGGAAATCAATAAAAATCTAACAAGTCAAAAAGCGCTTACTCTATGTGACACCGTCCTCCAATACCTTGTTGAATTACTTCCCGCTCTTTAACTAGCAATAAAAGAGTGCTCCAATAACCTATTTCCTGTGACACTCCGCACTCTTTCACTACTCAGCACATCATTGCATTAAGGCTCCCCCAAATCTACGCGACTTTTTACGACGACAGCGACAAAAAATCGTCGCGATTTCTTTGTTGTGTCGTTGCAAGCACTCTTCTATGAAACCATCTTGACTGACACGACGCGAATCGCTGCGAAATCGTGTCGCTGTGGCTTAGATGCGCTTATCAAACAGTGCATGCAGCGAAACATCGGCGAAATCGCGACGATTTTTTGTCGCAGTCGCCGTAAAAAGTCGCTTAGATCTGGGGGAGCCTTTACTGTTGAACCTAATGACCGAAAGCGAACGCCCAAGACCCGTCGAAGTCTCTCGATTTTCATCGCCTACGACCATAAATCTTACTTCGTGACCGATACGATAGGAGGAACCAAAGCCATCGGTTAACGTTCTCCAAACACAGGAAAGTCATAAAATCGACAAAGCCGTTTCGTTCAACTAATTACATGAAGCGCAGTCACAGCGATGACGGTATTTATTTTGCAGGTTCGCGTTGTTCTAAATAATGAAACGTCCATGGAACTTACCGAGGTCGGCAGCCGGCGCTCCATCAGCCATCGATCGATCGATCAACTCAGATACGTCAGACGGCCAGCCGACCGACAGCCCCACCGCAAACAAGGGGGGTCAATGTCAGTGCCACGCTGCAGAGCAGGTACCCTTCCGCAGGGCTGGTAGCGAGTTCACTTTTATGAATAATCGATTACACTTGCTATGATTTTTTTTGAATTTATGGGTGAAAATGGTTTCTATAAATTATATTATATTATATTATATTATATTATATTATATTATATTATATTATATTATATTATATTATATTATATTATATTATATTATATTATATTATATTATATTATATTATATTATATTATATTATATTATATTATATTATATTATATTATATTATATTATATTATATTATATTATATTATATTATTCAAGTAACTGATCAATGTTACCTTGGATTACTGTTTGGATAGGCGAAGGATCTTCTAGCAGCAGTTTATGTGTGCAGCTCAAAGCTAAAAAATATAATTTTATTATAATTGCTGTTGGAAAAGTCATGTAACATTATGTACATTTAGTCTTGGCTATACCAATGCGTTTCTCTTCGGGAAGTTGGAGCTGAAAGTGCTTGTTGCCGCCGCCTGAGAGTACCGGTAACTAATTATAACTATAATTCAACGAATCAAGGTTTTAACATACCTAGTAGCATGAATTTTATGCGCACGGTGGTACTCTTAACGAGACGCTGAATCAACTCTACATATTAGAATGGCATTATTAGAAATGAGATATAGCCTGTTAGCATATGTGAGCCGTATCTTTACCTGATACACAGAAAAGCTGAGAATCCAATTCACATAAGTTTCACTCTTTGTATCGAACAAATTTAAATGGATCAAATTCACTTAATTAGATTAACTGATTAGAAAAATAGTAATTTGTATCTAACTTAAGGTTTTTCACGCTAGCACATCGTGGCTTTTAACAACAGCTATTGTACTATGGCAATTCATTGTTGACTTCGCAGTCTTCTGTGCGACGAGTAGGATTCTGCACCCCGCGCTGACGAGTGCCATCCGTGTTGCAAGAACAATTACGCTACATAGAAAATGGAAGTAAAAAACAATGTTTAAATTTTAAAATCATAAAACTAGTCTTAAGTTAAAATAAAACTTGAACCTGTCGAATTTTTATTCCCGGCTTTTGCTCTTTCCAGATTTTGTCAATCCTAAATGCAGCATGGGGCTGACAAAATCGGGACATTACTGTATTGGTTAAATTTCACTTAAAGGCTTATACTTTATACCAATGCTTAAACTATTGGAAGCTTAAACATCTTTCTTCTTTCAAGAAATTCAAAACTGTTTGGTCACTATTTTCTCAAAACTGATCACTAAAATAACTATTTCTTGTACCACTTCCCGCTACCAGCCCTGATTCTGCCTAAGTGGAGTTGTAAAGCAAATACACACAAGCGGTAAATACGGCACCCAACCCAAAAGCGTGCAGGTGTTGTCTGTGCACAAGCACGACCCTTTGGGGGCTTGGATTGGGGCTTTGATGTTTACGAGCAAGTGAAAGTTGATTGATTAACAACGGCGACGCGATAGGCGGGAGTATCCAGGAGAAACCCCATCACGACCCGATGGTGGATGATCTGTGCAAACTTGACAGGTTTGCAATATCCAACAGGCTTTGACAGCAGCCAGCAAGAGCCGGGAGAAGGTCAAATACCACTGACTGGCTCAAATTTCCCAATCTATTGCTAGTCACGACAATGGCCCCGTTCCTGCTTTCGGCGATGAATCGCATTCACCGTAAAGGAAACTAGAGGCCACCGAGCCGTAGTCTATCGTCATGGATCAATTATTCAGCTGAAGACAAGCTGATGAAGGTGATTGCTTTGGGCTATGGGAGTCCCGATAGATGGCCGGTGGCAGTGTTCGCTGAATAACTAAGTTGCTGATAAGTCAATACTGAAATATTGCTTTTTGACTATTTTACAGTGCTTCGGAAAGCCCAAGCAATCTGTTTCGTTTTTTTCGTGGCGACTCGTGTTTTGTGCGACTGCGAAGAGATATTCGTTCAGTCGAGGATGGATTGCCATCTGGTGAGCTCATTCCATGCCTATGATAACACATTTATATCGAGACGACGTTACGTTTATGTAGTTTACAAATAAACTATGGAAAGTTTGTCACTACAAGTGTCGACATGAAACCTTATTTATGTTTCATATAATTTAAATATACAAATAACTTTTTTCATCATTACTAAATACAACCTTTGAATAACTCAACATTATGAACCGCCAGTGCGCATCGTACCTTCGTGCTGTGCGTACACGTATTCTCTCTGCTCTTGGAAGTTTTCTTAAAAACTACCTAAAGCAATAAAACAGTACTTTTCAGTGCTACAAAAACAGTACTTTTCAGTGCTAAAATTAAAAACGGTACTTTTCAGTGCTACTAAAACAGTACTTTTCAGTACTATTTTTTCTACTATTGATCCCTTTACGATCCTTGTTTGGACCCGTGCCTTCGATTTTTCGTTGGACCCGTTGGCGAAAGCTAGCGGTGGTAATCCTTCTTGGACACCGTCTTGGGAAAAAACCTTTCGAAGGTCACGTCTTCTTTCGTTTATTAATTAAACATGGTATCAACAACAAACAAAAGGAAGGGTGAATCTCTAAATTCACTACTTCCTTCCAAAAAAGTGGGTTTTAAAACTGTCACTACACGTGGCAAGAATGGAAGAAAGGACGCTTCCCCGGATTGCGAAGTTTCTTCCAAGGGTGAAATGAATAATTGTATCGAAATGAGCAATCAGTTCGATGCTCTAGACAAATTTTCCGAACACCAAATCGAAGCAGCCTCTAGCCCAGGCTCTTTGATTCAAGTGAGGAAGCAAAGAGTGCCGCCTATCGTGGTCAGTTGTTCCGAATTTGCGGGATTTAGGCAGGAGATCTTGAACTCCATTAGGGGAATCAAGGTTTCCTTCCAAATCGCAAAGAAAGGAGACTGTCGCGTTTTGCCGGAAACTCTTAAAGATCGTGAACTTCTTCTCAAACATCTTGAAGAGAAGAAGCATAAATTTTTTACTTATGACGACAAAACTGAACGTTTGTTCAAAGTTGTCTTGAAAGGTCTCTCAAGTGACTATAAATCACCTGAAGAGATCAAAAATGGAATAAATGATTTACTTGGATTTTCCCCAGTCCAAGTAATCATTATGAAAAAGAGAACCCAATCTGGCATTAGTCGGAAAGGGCTTTCTCAAGAATTTTATTTAGTTCACTTTAACAAAAAAGAACTAAATAATATTAAAGCTTTAGAAAAAGCAAAACTTTTGTTTGATGTCCGTGTGACATGGGAACATTTCCAGAAACCTGGAGGAAATTACCAGAACCCCACTCAGTGCCGTCGGTGCCAAAAGTGGGGTCATGGTACAAAAAATTGTCGCATGGATGCTAAATGCATGATTTGCGGAGGTTCTTCTCACGCCAAAGACGTCTGTCCAGTGAAGGAAGATACCACCAAATTCATATGCTGTAATTGCGGGGCTAATCATAAGTCCAATTTTTGGAATTGTCCTTCACGCAAAAGGGTCATTGAGGCTCGTGCCAGGCAGATGAAAGATAATATCCGTTACGATAACGGTCGTTTCCGGAATTTGCCTGGTAGAGTATCGAACAATGCTCATTTTTCAGTTAACGATCGCTTGATCATGAATCATACCCATCAGGAAGATCATAATCATGCTCATTCACAAACTAATTTTAATCCGTCGGGTAGCCGTTCGAATCTTTCAATTTCGAATGTATCTACCCACGGTAAATCCTTTGCCGATATCGTAGCAGGAAATTCGAACTCCTCCCCTGTTCGATCCATGGGTACCGATTCTACTTGTTTCAAATCAAATGGAAAAAACCCTACCGCCACAGGTAACTCCGCTTCTTCGTCTACCGGAAATTCCAATGGGAAATCACATGACATGTCTGCCTCTGATTTTAATTTTCTAACTGAACAATTGAATCTAATGATTGATGCAATGTTCAAAGCCACCACTATGACTGAAGCAGTCCAAGTAGGTGTAAAATTTACCAATCAAATTGTTATTGGATTACGTTTTTCTAATGGATCCAAATAATAATTTAAATATTTTAAATTGGAATGCTCGTTCTCTGAATGGTAAAGAGGACGAGCTGTTTAATTTTCTTACGGTTAATAACGTGCATATAGCAGTTATTACCGAAACGTAATTAAAACCTGGATCTAAACTAAAAAGAGATCCTAACTTTTTCGTTTATCGTAACGATCGACTTGATGGGGCATGTGGGGGAGTTGCAATCATCATTCATAGGCGTATAAAACATCAACTGTTTTCATCATTTGAAACTAAAGTTTTTGAAACTTTAGGTGTTTCTGTTGAAACACAGTTTGGTAAATATACTTTCATAGCTGCCTATTTGCCTTTTCAATGCTCTGGGCAGCAAGTTAATTTGCTCCAAACTGACTTGCGTAAATTGACTCGCAATAAGTCAAAATTTTTTGTCATTGGTGACTTTAATGCCAAACATCGGTCATGGAATAATTCTCAAAGTAATTCCAACGGCAGAATTTTATTTGATGAGTGCTCTTCAGGATATTTCTCAATTCAATACCCTGATAGCCCCACATGTTTTTCCTCTTCTAGAAATCCATCTACGATTGATTTGGTCTTAACCGACTCTAGCCATCTTTGTAGCCAACTGATTACTCATGCTGATTTTGATTCTGATCATGTCCCTGTTACATTTCAAATATCCCAAGAAGCGATTCTCAATCCTATCAGCTCCACTTTCAATTATTTACGAGCCGACTGGAATATATATAAAACGTATGTTGACTCTAATCTTGATGTTAACATTTCTTTAGAAACTAAACTTGATATTGACAATGCTCTTGAAACTTTAACAAATTCCATTGTTGAAGCCCGGAGCATTGCAATTCCAAAATGTGAAGTAAAATTTGAATCCGTGATTATAGACGATGATCTTAAACTCTTGATCCGTCTTAAAAACGTGAGGAGAAGGCAATTTCAACGCACTCGCGATCCTGCTATGAAAATTATATGGCAGGATTTGCAAAAAGAAATCAAGAAACGTTTTGCTCAATTAAGAAACAAAAATTTTGAAAATAAAATTTCTCAATTGGACCCTGGCTCTAAGCCCTTTTGGAAATTATCTAAAATCTTGAAAAAACCTCAGAAGCCAATACCAGCATTGAAAGAGGAAAACAAATTATTACTAACTAATTGCGAAAAAGCTCAAAAACTTGCTATGCAGTTTGAAAGTGCGCACAATTTTAATTTAGGACTTACTAGTCCAATTGAAAATGAAGTTACTCAGGAGTTCGAAAATATTCTCAATCAAGAGAACGTTTTCGAAAATGCCTGGGAGACTGATTTGGAAGAAGTGAGAACTATTATTAAAAAATTCAAAAACATGAAAGCTCCTGGCGATGATGGAATTTTCTACATCCTCATCAAGAAACTTCCAGAAAGTAGCTTATCATTTTTAGTTGATATATTTAACAAATGTTTTCAATTAGCATATTTTCCTGACAAATGGAAAAATGCTAAGGTTGTTCCAATTTTAAAACCAGACAAAAATCCTGCAGAAGCTTCTAGCTATCGTCCAATCAGTTTGCTTTCCTCCATCAGTAAACTTTTTGAAAAGGTTATTTTGAACAGAATGATGGCCCACATCAACGAAAATTCAATTTTTGCCGATGAACAGTTCGGATTCCGCCATGGACATTCGACCACTCATCAACTTTTACGTGTGACAAATTTGATCCGTTCCAACAAATCTGAAGGCTATTCTACTGGTCTTGCTCTTCTAGACATAGAAAAAGCATTCGACAGTGTTTGGCATGAAGGTTTGATTGTAAAATTAAAAAACTTTAATTTTCCAACATACATTGTTAGAATAATTCAAAGTTATCTGTCAAATCGTACACTTCAGGTTAATTATCAGAACTCCAGATCTGAAAGACTTCCTGTAAGAGCTGGTGTTCCCCAAGGCAGCATTTTGGGACCAATATTATACAATATTTTCACATCTGACTTACCTGAGTTACCTCAGGGATGTCAAAAATCTTTGTTTGCGGATGACACAGGCCTCTCCGCCAAAGGACGAAGCCTGCGTGTCATCTGTAGACGATTGCAAAAAAGTTTGGATATTTTTTCTTCATACTTGCAAAAATGGAAGATTTCTCCTAATGCTTCCAAAACTCAACTAATAATATTCCCACATAAACCAAAAGCTCTTTATTTGAAACCTTCAAGTAGACATGTTGTCACGATGAGAGGGGTTCCAATAAATTGGTCAGATGAAGTTAAGTATCTAGGGCTCATGCTAGATAAGAATTTAACTTTCAAAAATCACATTGAGGGCATTCAAGCCAAATGTAATAAATATGTAAAATGTCTCTATCCCCTTATTAATAGAAAATCAAAACTTTGTCTTAAGAACAAGCTTTTGATATTCAAACAAATTTTCAGGCCAGCCATGTTGTATGCTGTACCAATATGGACTAGCTGTTGTAATACCAGGAAGAAAGCTCTACAGAGAATTCAAAATAAAATTTTGAAAATGATTCTGAGGCTTCCTCCCTGGTATAGTACCAATGAGTTACATAGAATATCCAATGTTGAAACATTGGAACAAATGTCAAATACAATCATTAATAATTTCAGGCAAAAATCGTTACAATCTTCTATTGCCACGATTAATGCGTTATATGTTTAGGTTAAGTTAGGTTAAGTATATTAAAAACGTTTTTTTTTTTCTCTTATAAGCAGGTGAAATCAACTCACCTGTAAAAAAAAAAACTGAACTGCTACGGCAAATGAAATGTAATATGTTGTTAACAAAATGTTAATTAAATCTTAAATTTGTTTTACCAAATTAGGATGATAGTGTTGTCTAATAACACAGAACACCTAGATATAAGAAATGAATGTAATGTTTGGAATGGTACTAATAAAGAAATTAAAAAAAAAAAAAAAAAAAAAAAAAAAAAAAAAAAAAAACCATTATGAACCGAAACGTACTTTTTTATTCTTCTACCATTATATTTTCACCACGAGACAAAAATGCGAAACTAGTTTTAAGTAACAGTCGTATTTTTCTCCTTATCTGTAGTTCACATCACCGACTAGAGGTGACTCCCAGATCTTTTTCCTCCCTTACTAATCAACACCCTTTCCGTGGTTATTGTGGAGATGCAGAGGTATTCTCGGTCTCTAGAGGCACCGATCATTACACTCTAGCATTACTTTCCTATCCTAACTGACTGTTAGTACTTGGCCTGCGCCGTTATTGATCAATAATATTAGAGCTACTAAAATGTGCACTGAAGTAGCAACCATTGACACAGTACAGTAAGTTTCTTTTTCTTGGCATTAACGTCCCCACTGGGACAGAGCCGGCTTCTCAGCTTAGTGTTCTTATGAGCACTTCCACAGTTATTAACTGAGAGTTTTCTTTGCCAAAGTTGCCATTTTCGCATTCGTATATCGTATGGCAGATACGATTATACTCTATGCCCAGGGAAGTCAAGGAAATTTCCATTACAAAAAGATCCTGGACCGACTGGGAATCGAACCCAGACACCTTCAGCATGGCGTTGTTTTGTAGCCGCAGACTCTAACCACTCGGCTAAGGATGACCCGAGTATACAGTACAGTAAGTACAGTAAGTTTATGCTCTGCTATTTTAAACACCATGATTTACATAATAGAGCATAATTTTTCAGTGTCTAAAATTACGTTTAAATTGAGTTGCTAATGAACGCCTTTTTCTGACAATTTGATGACAATTTCAACAAAATTAGCATTCGTAATTGGGTGTTCGGAATTTGAGACAAGTACCATTTTGTTTTCTTCTAATACACTAATACACGGACACTGCCACTTTAGACTGGCCCACCTTAGTATGGGAGAAAAATAAAGTTGTATAATTCCACGGGGCACCCACCAGGATTATTCTTTAGGGTTAGAGGAAGACTTCCTGAAAGATTCAGCTCATTTGGTCGTTCCATGAGCTGGCGCAATTGAATTGAAGTTAATATGGGATTTTCAGATCCAACATATAGGAAACAGCACATCATCTCCTGTTTGAGTCAGGAAAATTGTTGATCGCGTTCAATTGAACCCAGAATGTCAAAAACACTACTTGATACTATAGCAAACAATATTGTAGAAGGTTGTATGATGATTAAAATTGATAAAGTTGGTGTTTTAACTATCTGAAGTAGATTTGCAATATTGCTTAGTATTCCTTCAACTTAGCTGGGTGGTAGCCACTAAGCGCATCATAGCCACCTATGACGCTGGGCGAGCTGTGGCACAAGGTGCATGCACATGTGTGATTGTACGGGAATGTTGATCTAAGCCTAACTTTCAACAACTGAAAGCTTAATGAAAATGAGCTTAAATCCAGATACAACCTTCGGTAACTATGTTCTTTAGCGTATCAACTAGTGAATTTGTCATTCTGGGCTCAATTGAACGCGATTAACTAGTGTACGACACGAAACAGTGACATAGGATCAATTTTCAATATATTTGAAACGAATATTCCATACAAACTTTGAATTGAATGCGCCAGCTGGGGGAGCAACCAAATGAGTTGTAATTTTGAGATAGCTTTTTTCTTACCCTAAGGCACATATCTAGGGGGTGCCCCGTTGAATTTTACAACTTTTTTGTTTAAGGGCCAGTCTACTGCCACTTACTATACGTCCATCGCAATTTCCCACCTGTTGTATAAGCGATTCAGGTGAAATTTAGTAGGTAATACGCATTGGCGTAGGAACAGGAGGGGGCTCAGGCCCCCTCCAGAATTTTAAATGATAATATGAATACAAATATAAAAAAATCAGCCATTCCATGAAAAACCGATCTAGTGGGTCTCCGAATTCAGTGCAAATTTGCTATTTTGTTCTTTATCCGAAATATGGATACACGTATTTTTGGATTTTTTGATTAGGGTGACCATTTCCGAAATAGGGTGACCAGCAAAATCGCGATTTTGCAAAATTTTTATTTTAAAAAAATTATAACTTTTGAACCGTTTGACCGATTTTTAATCTTTTTGGACGAAATGAAGGCTAAAGATTTTGACTTTTCGGGAAAAAATATAAAATTTCACAAAAATTGTGTTTTTTACATGAAAAAACTCAATAGTTTCCGTTTTTTCGTGTTTTGAAGGCCTCGGGACCAAAGGAACTATTGCTGCTTTCATTTTTTCTTAAAATTTCAGAAAATTTTACGTAAACTGTCAAATTTTCAGCGATGTATGTTTTCTAGTTTTTGAGATATATATTTTTTGAAAATAAAAAAATCAGTCATTTTTCATCGGCACACACTGTAGATCTCAGCGCATTAGATTTGTAATGTTTAAAAAAAATCATAACTTTTGAACAGCTCAACCGATTTCCAACCTTTTTTTAAAGATTTTGACTTTTCAGGAAAAATATAAAATTTCACAAAAATTGTGTTT